>NC_086178.1:112619975-113276850 GCF_023053635.1 Elgaria multicarinata webbii
GAGCCAAGTATTCCCCATCTTGTAACTGTGCATTTGGTTTCTATTTCCTAAATGTAGAACTTGGCATTTATCCCTATTAAATTTCATTCTGTTGTTTTCAGCCCAGCACTCCAGCCCCTCGGAAAGATGGAAGGCTGAGTCGACCTGAGCCGGCTGCCTGAGAACCAGCTTTCGCTGGGATCAAACTCAGGCCGTGGGGAGAGTATACATTCACACACACACACACACACACACAAACACAAATATTCTATATATCAATACATATTTATATCTATATGTATATATCTTAGAATGTAGATATTCTCCAAAGCAGTTGTCTACACAAATTCAAAAGGGCTGATCTAGCTTCTGGGATATTATTTATATATACATTGTCTCACATGTGGCCTTTAACAATAGTCAATATAAATTGTTGTATTTAGTTTGCAAAGCTCCTCCAAAATAGTTTTCAGTCTGCACCCTAAGACAGAGCAGCTTTCTCAGTCACTTAATACTACTGGAGGGGAAAGAGAAAAATTGGTGGTGCAGGACTCTCACCAGCTACTGCTGATTGGACAGTAGTGGGAGGGGGCGGGGAGCAGGTTGCATCACAACTTCTCAGCTGACTCTCACTAAGAGCAGCAAGTAGTAGATACAGCCTACCTAAGCAGTAAACGTTTGGAATTTCAGTAGCAGGCCCTTAATGATACAAAAAAATTCTCATACAACTGGGATAATCAATGTACAGAGAACATTACAGGTGTAACTCTGGATCTATTGTATACAGAAAAGTAACACAAATGTCTTAAATAAATAAAATTAGTCCTCCTTGTGCTTTTAACCTTGGTGTGTGTGTATGTATGTATTAATTATCCCCCAGAAAATAGAATAGTTATTTTGAACTGGTGTAGTCCAAGAGCTTGTGGTGCAAAGAATCTGCCTCAGACACAGAAATTACTATTTTTATCGCATCCTTCCTTCAAGGAACTCACAGTGGAATAGGTGGAGGTTATCCCAATCCATACTCACAGGTCTGTGAGGTAGTTTAAGGAGAGAGATTGGCTGAATGGAGATTTAAACCCAGGTCTACCTGGGCCAATTCTATACTACACTGGTTCTCACATTGGCAATAACTAGATTTAAATTTTGTATACTTTTTTTTAATGTTTACTGTTTTTAATTGTTGTAAACCACCCAGAGAGCTTCGGCTGTGGGGCGGTATATAAGTGTAATAATTAAATAAATTGTTGTATAACTGGCTTGAACTGAAAGAACCACTTCAAATACACAGGAATATGAAGAGCACAAATATTGTGAATTTGTACAACAGTTATTCACTTCATCTTCAAAACAATCTAGTTACATAGATTATGTAGGCTATAATGCCCATTTACAATGGCAAAACTAGGGCTGAACAATAATACGTCACCACAGGTTACCAAGTGACCAATGACTAAACGGTATTTCATCATAGGTCCAATAAGCGTACAATATTTCACAGTGATCCTCAGAAGCTGTTACTTGGGAACTCTTGACTCTGAACTCAACTTTAACCAAAATGTTTTTTTAAAAAAATACTTTACCTCCCTCCTTTACAACTTGGCTGTGTTCTGGGTGTGTTTAGATGCTACTTCTGTGTCACAATGGGTCTGACACGGTACCCTGTTGTTGCATGCCTCTGTGAACTGTTTGTTCCTGCAATAGCAACCAGTACTGGAAATCAATCTGAAGGAAGGAAAGGTGGTGACAACTCTCCCTCCATGGTCCATGCTTTAACAGATAGAAGGTCAAAGAAGTATTAGAAAACACAAGGAAACTACTAAAACTAATTTTAAAAAGAAAACAAGTAAGTACAATGATTCTGCCAAATTTAGCTCCATATTTCAGGCATAGCTCTGGAGCCTCTCATATCACCAGGGTTCCCTCACAACTCTGCTAGCCTCATATATGCAATATAAGCAATCTGCACTGAACTGCAGATACCCCAGCTGAAATATATAATTAAATACAGATTGAGTGGATTAGACTTTGGTTAAGAACATATGAACTGACTATGCAGGACCACACCAGGTGGCCATCTAAGTTTAGCGCTCTCTGTCCAACAACGGTCAATTCTATCTCTGACAAGTAGGAGCAAGATGGAGATAGGATGCTGGCCTTCAACCTCTGGTAGCCAAGAGAGATATTCCGTTTGTTATGCGTTAACTGTCATTGTTCAAGGCTGCATGGCTCAAGGCTGATTTTCTCCATTAATTTTTGTCTTTTAAAAAGACATCTAAACTAGTGACCATCATCACTTTTAATTACTGATGGTGATTATGCATTAAGTGAAATAACATATTTTGAATCTATTGTCAATCCATTTCATTGGGGGACCTCTAGTATTAAATGAGAAAGAAAGAGGAATCTTTCTCTATTCAGGGTCTCCTCATCGTTGGCTGAAGTCTATCAGTTTGGCAGTGAAAGATAGTGGTTCCTGCATACCTAGGGGTCTCTTCAAGTACATAAGAGTGTATTAGTTTGTAAATTAAAATTGAAAAAGTTAAAAACTGAGAACAGCAACTGCACTCAATGATCTCTGGGACTATGGAATATTGGGGATGTCAAGTTGAGGAGGAGAAGGAAAATGAGGGAATCTACCTTCTTGAAAACCTAACAACTTATAATATCCTCGAGGTTGGCATTAGGGTCCAGGGGGTGCACACCATAAGGTTGAAAGAAAAATCCCCCTCTTTGCACTATATCCGGAGATTTCAGGAGAGAGGAAAGGAGCACCTTTCCTGCTTTCCAAAAACTTCCCTCCTTGGTAGTAGCCCTGTATTGGAGCCCTTTTGTGCTCTACAGCATAACGGGAAAGTTTCAGAAGGTGGAAATGAAATGAAGTATCCCTTTTCCTTTAGTAAGGAAATCAGAAGTGCATCAAGTCCAGCACATCCTGTTTCCCACAGTGACCAACCAAATGCTTCTAGGAAAACCACAAGAAGAGCATGAAGGCAATAGGTTTCTCCCACTGCAGCTCCCTAGCAACTGGGATTCAGTGTCATATTCAGAACATGTAAATTCCATATTGCCATTGTGACTAATAGCCACTGGCAGACCTACCTTCTATAGTTTTTATCTAATCTTTTAAAGCCACTAAGGTTAATGGATATTGTCACATCTTATATGAACAAATTCCATACATTAATGTGTTGTATGAAGTACTTTCTTTTGACTCATGAATTTAATGGGTGGCCCAAGTTGTTGTATTATGAGAAAGGGGGGGACAACGACACTTCTTTAGACTAGAAAAAATCTTCTTTTTCCCCAATTCTGAAAACTCCACCTTCTGCAAGCCCATAACAGCACTTCAAAGTTCCTTTTCTATGTTGGCTGGAACCTTGGCCAGATCTACACCAAGCAGGATACGACACTTTGGAAACGGTTTGAAGACTGTATGTAGTGTGTGTCCTGGGCCCCGACAGTTGTCACTACTTTTATAAACCATTTTAAAGCAGTAGTGTAGATCCTGCCCTGCTCAGAAGTTTGTGTTTATGACTGGGGTTACATTTAGGCTGACCATATGAAAAGGAGGATAGGGCTCCTGTATGTTTAACAGTTGTATAGAAAATGGAATTTCAGCAGGTCTCATTTGTATCCATGCAGCAGCACCTGGTGAAATTCCCTCTTCATCACAACAGTTAAAGCTGCAGGAGCCCTCTTTCTGAGGGCAAATGATACCTGCTGAAATTCCCTTTTCTATAAAATTGTTAAAGATACAGGAGCCCTGTCCTCCTTTTCATATGGTCACCCTAGTCACATTGCAACATTTTCTTACATATCACATTTTTTCAGTTTAATATTGAACTTGGGGATCCCATGCCTATACAGATAAGCAGTTAAACAAGGTCACCCACAGACATGATAACAATTTATGTGTACTTGGGGGATTCCCCAGATATACAGGAAAATGTTAATTTGTAAATTAAAAGAGGGGGGAAGTGGCCTGACGAGGATTCAGTAAAAAACAAAAAACATTAGATGTTGAGAACATTAGCTGGCAGGGTGTGGGGGAAAGGAAAATGGTTGAAGTGGAAAGAATTAGCATGCCCAAACCCCTAACAGCTTATTTTATCCTAAAGGATGATTAGGGGACTGGGTGCCATGAAATTTTTTAAAAAAGCTTTCCTCCCTCAGATTACACTGGGAGGTTTGAAGATGGGGTTATAAAGTGGCAACCAACCCTGAATCTAAGCTCTTTAACATTATATGAGGAGGGCGGGGTGTCAGCAGATGGAAAAGAAAAAAAGTATATTTCCCCCTTTTCCTGTTCCTGATTCCTCCCTGTACCCAAACAATTCTGCAAGACTGAGCAAGTTTCCTGTTTGAGGTTGGCTGGAAAAGCACTGCAACATTTTATTGTGGGTCCCCACTTATTCCTCCTAACATGAAACTTTGTTGTCCCATGCCTGTAGCGAAACAGGGCCATATAGATATAGTAATTTGTACATACTCTTGAAACTCCCTATGTATGCAGAATAATATTTGCTTATAAATGTAAAAGAAGAGAAAACCCCAAAACAGGCTGATGAGGACTGAGCATGTTCATTGCCCTCTAGGGAGCACTAAATGTTGAGGAGACATAGCTTCTTTGAGCCCCTGGTGATATGGCATGAAGGAGATAGGTGCAAGGGATACCAATCCTCTCTCCTAAGTCCAGGAAATTATAAACTGTGAAGGGCTCTGACCACTTCAAAATGAAAAGAGTTCAGGAAGGCAGGGTTAATTAGAACTGGAAGAAAAGTGCTTCTATTTAAGCTATGAAGGGTGTCAAAAAGTTTAAAGGATCCTGGAAGAAGTGAAATTGGGGTCTTGGGTTGCATACTCTGAAATGCATTTTCTCCAGCCACAATTTCTCACCCAAACACCTCTATACACTGTGGGAAAAGGGAGGGAGAAGTGCCTCACACCCTACACTGTAGATTGGTTCAGGATTGGATTAGCAGTTTCCTATTCATTTAGCCCCACACCTCAGCAGTCAGCATTTTAGGGCAATTACAGTAATAGCACTGGACTGCTTAAGCTACTCATTTAGGCCTTAGCTAGACCTAAGGTTTATCCCAGGGTCATCCCTGTTCATGTAAATGACACACAGGGGATCCCGGGAGCAGACAGGGACGACCCTGGGACAATTCCAGGATAAACCTTAGGTCTAGCTAAGGCCTAAGTCTCTGAGCTCAGCAGTCTTATGCAAGCAGGGGTGGGGGAGATTTTGCAAGTTATTTCCCCTGTCCACCACTGATAAATCCTCATGGATCCTTCTACTAATAATGTGGTAAGGTATGATGTGGAAGATGGAAGAATAAGAGGTAAAGAGCAATAACTTGAAATGAACAGACATGGTGATAACTGAGAACGCTGAGGGAAATTTACATATATAGAAAAGGCTGACTAGCGCTTACTATTTATTATTATTATTATATTTATTTGTATCCTGCGTTTTGCCCAATACTGGGCCTCAGTATTTAGGCAGTGTGAAAATGGACATGTCGCTTTGCAAGAGATTACTGTCAAGGCCCTTCCTATGAGACACTTTATAAGACTATCAGGCATAATTTACTTCAAAAAAGGCTGAAAACAACCAAGAAATGTATAAAGAGGAAATGAAGATATAGTTTGGCTGTGCCTAAATACATACTGTTATGGATGTGGAGAGGTTCTCTGTATTAACTGAAAACATTTTATTTCCTTGCTTAATTTCAAATAATTTCTTGTCTTAGCCTTCATAACCAATACAATGTATTTTGATTCTTCGTCTATTGTTTTAACAGCACTAATTTTAGAGTTCTGTACTGCTTGCTACTAATAGATTTTTTTTAATGTACATTTCATGCAGTCATCCAGCTCCATAGTGTCTTTTTTGAACCAATACATGCAGCTACTGGAAGGTAAAGATGGATTACATCCCACCAAGGGTCAAGCTCAGCAATGACACCTTTATCTTCCTAGATGGCAAGTGGGTGAACGAAAGCTATGTTCAACCAGCATTCTCTTCCCCCGCAGAAGCTCATAAGAAATACTCCACCAAGAAGGTGTATAATGACTGGACCCTCTGGGAAGAGAACAAAGCCCTCTGGGAAGAGAACAAGGCCCTCCGAATAGAAAACAGAGTTCTCCGAGAAGAGAATAAGGCGCTCCAGTGCCTACGGATGGAGAACAAGGGCATTCAGGTTATCTATGATGAAAGTCTCCAGCAAGTCCTTCAGCAAGAAAAGAAGCCTTTAGCAACTCTTCCAGTCATAGGAGGACTTCGGGATGGTATAGAAAACAAAGCCCTACAGATTTTCCGGGAAAATAATATGGCTTCGAATGTTTTGCCTGAGGAGAAGAAAGCCAGCTCAGTCTTCCAGAATGAAAAGCAATCTTCTGCTCAGCTATTAGGAAAGGAGGATAACCCAATCCAAGAAATCAGCAAGATTGTAGTCCAGGAAAGTAACAATAAGCCTGCACTAACGGATGCAGTAAAAACTGTCCAGGAAATCCAAGAGGAGAGCAGTGCAGTGCCAGTGCAGGAAAGAAACAAAACTTCTTTGTCACCATTACAAGAGAATGAGGCACTTGAAGCTCTCCAGAAAGTGAACCAAACTGTATTGTTCCTCCTAAGAGAGAACCGTGCAGTTCTGGAAGAAAAACAGGACCTCCAGACTATTCAAGGAGGGAACAAAATACTTCAAGAGGAGAATAATCAGCTGAAGCTCCAACAACACACCATCAAAGGTGCTATCAGTAAAATTATTGCTCAGATGGGTTTACTGCAAGAGGAGCTGAACTCCTTTGCTTCCATCTAGAAGTCAGAAAATAGGGTTAAGAAGCCTGAGGGTTGCTGAAACCAGAGTGGCTGCAGGGAGGGATGTTAGGCTGAATACCAGGTAGTTCACATATGCGAAATTATCTCTCTCCTGTGACATAAACCCTAATAAAGGTCTGTTGTGGATTCTGAAAAACAGTGATGAATTTTTAAAAATATTTAAAATATTTTCCTTCACTTTACAAAGCACTTTTCATCATATGTAACCAAGGATCCAGAAATACACTTGCTTTAATTTTTTAATTATTTGGAATGATTTGCTCAGCTTCCTGATCTCCACAACTTTTGAATTTGAACTTGTCATATTATTATTATTATTATTATTATTATTATATTTATTTGTATCCCGCCTTTTGCCCAATGCTGGGCCTCAAGGTGGCCTTACAAAGTTTAATACATACATTGGTGGGGGGCAACAAAACCATAAACGTTTAAAATACACAACAAAATTATAAGCCATTAACATAGATGGAGGGCCAGATTATTCTCCAAAGGCCTGCTGGAACAAAATAGTTTTAGCCTGCCTCCGAAAGCCCATCAAGGAGGGAGCCAGCCTAGCTTCCCTGGGAAGAGAGTTCCAGAGCACTGGAGCAGCCACCGAGAAGGCCCTCTCCCATGTTCCCACCAAGCGCGCCTGTGAAGATGGTGGGACTGAAAGAAGGGCTTCTCCGGAAGATCTTAAAGCACAGGCAGGCTCATAAGGGAGAATACGTTCTTTCAAATAACCTGGACCTGAGCCATATAGGCCCGGTTTGAACATAATACTAAGCCAGTTTGGTGCTGCATTTTGAACTTGATCAAGCCTTGGGCATGCACAAAAAGAGGAGATTGAAAGTATCAGTTTCCTGATTTAAACTAACCACAGTTGTCATTATGTCTGAACTAACTATGGTTAGTTTAAATTATGGTTTATTGGAACAAGCCATGAAAAGAAATCATGGTTTGATCCTGGCTTGTTTCAATAAACCATAGTTTGAACTAAACTCATTCTGCTTTTGTCAGACATAACAACAAACCATACTAACTTTAAACCTAAGGGTACATGCTTCTGTTCTCCTCAGGCCATGGTGGAAGACGGCATTGAAAACATGTAAGCTGAAGGATGTCCAGGCTCATTTACACAGTGTTAAATTATGGTTTGACATCATGTCTGAATTGTAGGAGGAAGCTTGTTCAGTTGTCTGAACTAGTTCGAACTGGAGCAAGCAAGTGTTCCAGATTAAAAATGGGAATGCAGAGCCAAGCTTGATCTCTCTCCCTCTCTACAAGCCCTTGTACAGATTAGCAGACAGAGCAAACAGTTTCAGTTCTAATGCTTTGAACTACTAGACTGAACTGTGATGCAGTAAATACCAAACCTAAATTAAATAAAAGAGAATGAAGAATAGAATCATGTAGAGCTGGGCTGCATACTTCTCTCTCTTTCGGAAATGGAACTCATAGCTCAGACTAGAAGTTTAGGAGAGAGAGGAAAAAACACAAATAAGCATTTTGAAATGGCAATACTCCTTGTAAGAATGTGTAGCTTTTAAATAGAAATACAAAGATTGCGTTCCAACTGATTAAAGACCCTTTGTTAAGTTGAATGTGGCAGCCTGGAGACCAACTGAATAGATGAGGACACCTCTTTATCTGCCACACTGGGCTAGTTCCATGATCATCTGCACCCACTGTGGTTTAAATAATATTCAAGATGCTGCAGGTGGGTGGGTTCTGCAGCTAATTGTTATGTGTGAACCCAGACAGGGTAACTTCCTGCTGTGGTTAACAAGCCACCCCAGAACCCTACTGCATTCTATGGGTTCTAAGTTGCTTGTCACCTATGGCAACAAACCACCCTGTCTGAGTTCACATATTATTGTTAGGCGGGCCTCATTGGGTAGATCATTCCATAACTTGGGGGCATCCACCAATAAGACCCTATCCCTTGTTGCTGCCCTCTGAGTCTGTTACAATTAGTGATCTTTGGGGTTAATTGGGCGTGCCACCAGGTGCTAAAAGTTTCACCTTTCCTCATGTATAGAAACAGGTGGTTGTATTGACCTGTTTGCTCATTTCCGATATAGAATAATTCCAGCCCCTCTTATTTACAAGTGAGTATTGGAAGAACCTAGCTTAACCTTCAACACACACACAATCACACAGCCTCTTTCATCCATTTCTATTATGTTGTTATAATTTGAAGATGTTTGTCCAAATTACTTACTTTTCTTATTTCAAATTTATTAGAATCTTAAATCAACTATTAACTTCAAGATAACAGGATAACAGGTCCTTTTATATGGAAATGAGCGATAACCAAAAGCCTCTGAGGTATAACACAACCTCATGTGACTTTTATTAGTGCAAGTGCAATAATACATGTGAAGCAAAGCAAGTGGAGAGAAAATGTGAATAATATCAACAATATCAATCACTATTGCATAAAAGGCTAAGCTAAAGTACCCATTCATACCTCCTCACACCGAATGAACTGGCTAGGTTCAAGCTGTGGGTACTGGGGGCCAGAGAGGTTTTCTGACCTGCAGAAAGTCCCTTTTCTTCTTGATGTTCCAGATCCTCCCAAAATCTTGCCTCAGGAATCAATGGCTTACACAGGAATAAGAGACATGTTCATACCAAGTAAAGAATTGGCAGGCAACGATGCTGTTCCCTTAGAATCATAGAATAGTAGAGATGGAAGGAGACTATAAGGCCATCGAGTCCAACCCCCTCCTCAGTGCAGGACTCCACATTAAAGCATCCCTGACAGATGGTTGTCCAGCTGCCTCTTGAAGGCCTCTAGGGTGGGAGAGCCCACAACCTCCCTAGGTAACTGATTCCATTGTCGCACTGCTCTAACAGTCAGGAAGTTTTTCGTGATGTCCAGCCGAAATCTGGCTTCCTGTAACTTGAGCCCATTATTCCGTGTCCTGCACTCTGGGATGCTGGAGAAGAAATCCTGGCCCTCCTCTGCGTGACAACCTTTCAATTATTTGACGAGTGCTATCATGTCTCTCCTCAGTCTTCTCTTCCCAAGGCAAAACGTACCCAATTCTTTCAGTCTTTCCTCATAGGGCTTTGTTTCCAGACCCCCGATCATCCTCATTGCTCTCCTCTGAACAACCTCCAGCTTGTCTGCATCCTTCTTAACGTGTGATGCTGAGAACTGGACACAATACTCATAGAATCATAGAATAGTAGAGTTGGAAGGGACCTATAAGGCCATCGAGTCCAACCCCCTGCTCAGTGCAGGAATCAAGTTGAGGCCTAACTGCCACGTCACAGGCTCTGAACACCAGGCCCGGCCACGGCTACTCCCTGCTCAAGCCAAGCACCACCGCTTGATATGCCTGAAGCAAGGGATAAAAATCACCTTCTTCCAAACTATGTGGAGAAATCTTGAGCTTTCTTTATTATCTGTATTGATTAATATATATCAACTATGTGCACACCACACTCCAAAGACACCACTCTCTATCTACCCTGAACCTCCAGTTTCCCAGAACTTAAGTACTCTAAACACAGAGACCTAAAAAGTCTCCTCAATCCCCTCAGTCCTTCCCTTATATATCACTCCTCCCCCCTCCTCAGACATTCTAGCTCCGCCCACTCAGGCCAACATTCTAAAAACCACAGACTTCCAAACTGCAGACATACATTTGGGAACTGACTTGTGGGGTGTAACGCCACACTAACCAATTCTATTAATGCATCCCAAAATAGCATTTGGGTTTTTTGCAGCCACATTACACTATTGGCTCATATTCAGCTTGTGATCTACAAGAATACCAGGATCCTTCTCACTTGTAGTATTGCTGAGCCAAGTGTCCCCCATTTTGTAACTGTGCATTTGGTTTCTTTTTCCTAGGGTAAACATATGACAGGAAAAAAACCAGATTTGTTAGGATTTTTGGTAACGAATCTGGGAAGAGGGGGAGGATTATGAAATCTGAAGAAAAAAAGGGGGGATTTTTCCCATCCTCCTCACACAAAGGGCAGCTCTACTTTAATGGGAATTAACAAAAATAGTCACAGCTCTGTTATTTTAAAAGTCAAAGAGATGAAACTTGGCACCATGATAGCTCATAGGTAGGGCTTTAGCCTTGCCAAATTCATGATTTTTAGGATTTTTAAAAAAGTTTAAGGTTTTAAGATTATTATTTTTAAAAAACTGTTGTTCGAAACTCAGCACCATGATAGTTCTTAAGGAGGTCTTTATCCTTCCCATGTTTGAAACGGATCCATTTATCCATTGATTTTTAGGAAATTTTAAAAATTTGAGGTTTTAATTTTAAAAACACACACAAAACCCTATCATATTTAAAGGTAAAGAAATGAAACTTGGCACCATGATAGCTTTTAAGTAGGGTTTAGCCATGCCAAATTTGAAGCACATCTGTTCATCCATTGATTTTTTGGGGATTTTTTTTAAAGTTCAAGGTTTATATAAAATTATTTTTAAAAACTGCTGGAGCCATATCCTTCAAACTCAAGTTATCAAACCTCCTCTTTGAGGTCTTGCACTTCAAGCAGTTTCAGCCCTTGCCATCAAGGGTATCTCCAGTTTTTAGCTAAAATGTGCTGGGTGAGGAGGGCACCTTTCCTGTTGCAGGTTTGGTGAGTAGTCGGGCACCTGGAGCTCAGCAGAGGCAAGGCATCCACAGATCAAAATATGGGAAAGGAGAGATCAGTTAAAGCAGCCCACCGCGCAAAACAGAATGGGCCAGAGGCCCTTTTCTCAAAGTACCACATCATGGATGATTCTTTTTCTTTAAAGAATCATACTTAGAGAAAAACTCTCACGACCAACACTGAGGTGCCAGTTGAGAGAGAGGCTCTTATCTTTTCCAGATGCCCTGTTGCTGTGGATGTTAGAACCTGGCATGTTGTTGCTTTGCTTCGCTACCCATTTCCTTCCACTTCACTTTGTTCACTTGTCAGCTAGGCTCTGTCTGCACTGCTGGCATGCAATGCGGAATGTTTGAAATGTGTGTCAAAGAAAAACAGATTTGCAGCTTTGGCTGGCTGGCATATCTCTTAGAGATGGACTGAAGACACAACTCAGAGATGGCTGTAGCTGAGCCTTGAGAGGCTGGACTGCCACACAGAGCCTTTCAAGAGCATCTCAGTGTTCAGTGTTGGTGCAGGCAGAGGCAGCTGGCGGCAGAGGGTTTTTTTTAAAACAAGAGTCACCGGATGTGACCAAGCTATGTGACTAGGGTGACCATATGAAAAGGAGGACAGGGCTCCTGTATCTTTAACAGTTGTATTGAAAAGGGAATTTCAGCAGGTGTCATTTGTAGGCATGCAACACCTGGTGAAATTCCCTCTTCTTCACAACAGTTAAAGCTGCAGGTGCCCTGCCCTCTTTTAAATCTGGTCACTCTAGTATAGCTCCTGCAGCTTTCACTGCTGTGATGAAGAGGGAATTCCACCAAGTGTTGCATGCCTACAAATGACACCTGGCAAAATTCCCTTTTCAATACAACTACCCTATTTCTTCGATTCTATGACACACTTTTTCCCCATATAAACATCTCTAAAAATGGGGTGCGTCTTAGAATCGCGGATATGTCTTAGGGGTTTTTTTTCCTGTTGGTGGTACTAAAATTAGTGTGCGTCTTACAATTGGTGGTGTCTTACAATCGAAGAAATACAGTATTAAAGATACAGGAGCCCTGTCCTCCTTTTCATAGGGTCACCCTACCCCTGTAACTTTAACCACTGATTTGAAAATGGAATTTCAGCAGGTATGCATGCAACACCTGGTTAAATTCTCTCTTCTTCACAGCAGTGAGAGCTGCAGGAGCCCTGCCCTCTTTTAAATCTGATCACTCTAGAATAGCTCCTGCAGCTTTAACTGTTGTGATGAAGAGGGAATTTCACCAGATTCTCCATATCTACAAATGACACCTGCTGAAATTCCCTTTTCAATACAACTGTTAAAGATACAGGAACCCTGTCCTCCTTTTCATATGGTTACCCTAGAGGGGGCAGCAAAACCTAGAGAGAGACTTACTCCTGAGTAAACAGAAGTAAGACCTCAGAAGTAAGCATGGGGTTGCAAAGCACTGCTTTCCAGTTTGCTGTTTTAGACTTTAAAAAAAAGCTTCTGAGTGACCATCCTATTAAAAGTCAGTTCTATATGTGTTTACTCAGAAGTAAGTCTCTCTCTGTTCAATAGGGTTTTCTCAAAGGTAAGACTAGTGTGACCCTATGAAAAGGAGGACAGGGCTCCTGTATCTTTAACAGTTGCATAGAAAAGGGAATTTCAGCAGGTGTCATTTGTAGGCATGCAACACCTGGTGGAATTCCCTCTTCGTCACAACATTTAAAGCTGCAAGTGCCCTACTGTGGCGTTACACCCCACAAGTCAATTCCAAATGTATGTCTGCGGTTTGTAAGTCTGTGGTTTTTAGAATGTTGGCCTGAGTGGGCGGAGTTAGAATGTCTTGGGAGGGGGGAGGAGTGATATATAAGGGAATGACTGAGGGGATTGTGAGTTCTTGTTCTTTTCAGGGAACCTTTTCAGGGAGGCTTGTTAGGTACTCTTAGAGTCTGTAGTGCTCTCTGTGTTTATGGTACTTAAGTTCTGGGAAATTTGAGAGTGTGTAGTGAGCGGTGTCTTTAGAGTGTGGTGTGCACGTAGTGGAAGTATACTAATCAATACTGATAATAAAGAAAGTTCAAGAGTGATTGTGTGAGAATAAGGAAAGCGCGAATGTGAATGAGTGACTGGATTGTATGAAAGGTTTCAAAAAGTTTTTTAAATGTTGTTATTTGAAACAAAGCTTATGAACTTTTAAAAATAAATTTTGATTGTTTGTTTTAAAACTACCACAAAAATCCCACGTGTCTGTTTGGTGTTTATCATCTTAAGTTTACACATTCAGCACCCACTCTGACAATAATTCACCTAAGCAGATATAACTCACAGCGCATTATTATATATATTAAAATCCATTCTCCATTTTGGAGGAAGGTGGTTTTTATCCCTTGCCTCAGGCGTATCAAGCGGTGGTGCTTAGCTTGAGCAGGGAGTAGCCTCGGCCGGGTCTGGTGTTCAGAGCCTGTGTCGTGGCACCTACCCTCTTTTAAATTCAGTCACTCTAGTATAGCTCCTGCAGCTTTAAATGTTGTGATGAAGAGGGAATTTCACCAGGTTCTCCATATCTACAAATGACACCTGCTGAAATTCCCTTTTCAATACAACTGTTAAAGATACAGGAGCCCTATCCTCCTTTTCATAGGGTCACACAACCCCTGTATCTTTAACCACTGATTTGAAAAGGGAATTTCAGCAGGTATGCATGCAACACCTGGTTAAATTCTCTCTTCTTCACAGCAGTGAAAGCTGCAGGAGCCCTGCCCTCTTTTGTACCTGATCACTTTAGTATACCTCCTGCAGCTTTCATTGCTGTGATGAAGAGGGAATTCCACCAGGTGTTGCAGGCCTATAAATGACACCTGCTGAAATTCCCTTCTCTATGGGAAAGCCGGAACGGAACGGAACAGGCCGGAACAGCCCCATTATATTAAAAAACCATACCAAAAACAGTGGCATGTGTTAGCAACACTTGAGAACAATATTTTAAGACTAAAACCATACCAATATTATATCACTATTAACCCCAGAACTCCCAAAACGACGTCCAGAACAGAATGGGATGGCCGGAACGGCCACTAGGGAACGAGCGATATCAACCAAACTCACCAGACATGCATAACTAAATGGCAGGGATGCAATAGGCCACAAAAGTTGCCCCGAAACCATGTTCAGATACCCGTTCCGGGCAAAAACGCATATTGCGCAAAATCGGCCGTAACGGCAGCTTCCCAATGAGATAAGTGAACCAAACTCACCAGATGCACATAACTAGGTGGGACAAATACAGAAAGCTCCAAAAGTTGCCCCAAAACCACGTTCAGTTACCCGTTCCAGGCAAAAATGTGTATTGCGCAAAACGGGCCATAACGGCAGCTTCCCAATGAGATAAGTGAACCAAACTCACCAGATGCACATAACTAGGTGGGACAAATACAGAAAGCTCCAAAAGTTGCCCCAAAACCACGTTCAGTTACCCGTTCCGGGGAAAAACGTGTATTGCGCAAAACGGGCCGTAACAGCAGCTTCCCAATGAGGAAAGTCAACCAAACTCACCAGATGGACATGACAAGGTGGGACAAAAATAGAAAGCTCCAAAAGTTGCCCCCAAACCACGTTCAGATACCCGTTCCGGGCAAAAGTCTGTATTGCCCAAAACGAGCTGTAACGGCAGCTTCCCAATGAGGTAAGTCAACCAAACTCACCAGAAGCACATTACTAGATGGGACAGATATAATAACCTCTGAAATTTCCATGAAAGTCAGGTTCTGTTACCCATTCCGGGCCATAGTTCATATTCCCAAAATTAGCTGGAAAAGAAAATTATGGGTGAGGAAAATGAGGCACTATCTATTGTTGGGAAATTGCCTCGAAAGGCAACTTCTATGTGTGTGAATGCAATCAAATAAACTACTTTCATTGTACTAACTGGAACATTTAATAAACTTTCTCAGAATCCAGAGTGAAGTTCTGCAAAGATGGTTTCCTACAGAAGCCCATAGTTGTCATGTGGTTTGGTAGTGTGCTTAAAATATCAGTCTATGATGGCATTGTTGGGGTTGGGCTGTCTCATTCCATCAGGAAGCTTACAATGACCTGTGGCTATTCACATCTTTCAACCTAACTTATTCCACAGGGTTATTACAAAATTGGGAAAGGCCATTGTAGTTCACCATGCGTTTCTGGGTGGCGGGTGGGATATAAATGTTCTGTCAAAAAAGCCCAGGTCTTTTGAGGATTGCCATGGGAGTACTGGAGGCTGCATTCCAGGAAGTCCAAAAACACGGCCCCCAACCCCTTCCAGGGCTGATGGAGGCCTTCCCCTTCAGCCCTTTCCCCCAAGAAATTGGGTGCCAGTCCCGGTTGCCCTGGAGATCTCCGTTTTTCCAGAGGTCTCCCAGGTTTTCCGGGTCATCTGGTCACCCTTATCACACCAGGAGACAAAGCGTTAATGCCCACATTCCACAATCTTGACAGGTACCCCTCCCCTCCCCAAACATGGAATTTATTTTTAAAAGCCAATCACACAATATTTAATTGTATGTTAGATGTCTTGAATAGGTTAGCCCCATGTGAATAAGAGGGAGCTAGGTTGACCATTTGTTTGATTCAGTATAACCCATTGTCATTGGCTGTGATGTTCTGAAGCTTTATTAACATATATGCTTCTTTAGTCATATTCTTTATGAAAACTTGAATACAAGAAAAATAACCACAAACAGTAAGAACAAAAACAATGTACATAATATCTATATACTCTCTCTCTCTCTCTCTCTCTCTCTCTGTGTGTGTGTGTGTGTGTGTGTGTGTGTGTGTGTGTAAATGTAAATGCTAACATATAGCACCTGTTAACATAAATTTTTGCCTACAGTGTAGATTATTCATTTCTCACAACACTTTGGACATTTGAATATACCACGAGCAGCTTGATTTATCTCAAGGCAAGAATGATGGTGCCAGTCCTGACATGCTCCCTCGCACAGAACCATGGTGTCCTCCTTTGGTTTCTTGCACTGATCACCCATTAAGCACAAAGACCAAGATGAAGTGTAATACTGTTGTATTGCTGAAGACAAGAACTGGATTGTAGAAAATGTTCCTTTCGGTGGTTTTCTAGAAACAGGACTATTGAATTGCTTAATTTCTCTCTGATTTATTTGCTTCTTTATTCTCTGCTGCTGTCTCTGCATTAAACTTGGCCGTGGAAGAAGTGATTTGTGCTTGAGAAGTTCATTTGCAATCCACTGCCGTACAGGCACCATGTCGGCTGGGAAAGGGACAGGTGAGCCACTGCATAGCACATGTGCAAAGAGACGTACAAAAAGTTTGGTTGACTTACCTCATTGGGAAACTGCTGTTACGGCCCGTTTTGCACAATACGCATTTTTGCCTGGAACGGGTATCTGAACGTGGTTTTGGGGCAACTTTTGGAGCTTTCCATATTTGTCCCACCTTGTCATGTGCATCTGGTGAGTTTGGTTCACTTATCTCATTGGGAAGCTGCCGTTACAGCCCGTTTTGCGCAATATGCGTTTTTGCCCGGAACGGGTATCTGAACGTGGTTTTGGGGCAACTTTTGGAGCTTTCTATATTTGCCTCACCTTGTCATGTGCATCTGGTGAGTTTGGTTCACTTACCTCATTGGGAAGCTGCCGTTACGGCCCATTTTGCACAATACGCGTTTTTGCCCGGAACGGGTATCTGAACGTGGTTTCGGGGCAACTTTTGGAGCTTTCTATATTTGTCCCACCTTGTCATGTGCATCTGGTGAGTTTGGTTCACTTATCTCATTGGGAAGCTGCCGTTACGGCCCATTTTGCACAATACGCGTTTTTGCCCGGAACGGGTATCTGAACGTGGTTTCGGGGCAACTTTTGGAGCTTTCTATATTTGTCCCACCTTGTCATGTGCATCTGGTGAGTTTGGTTCACTTATCTCATTGGGAAGCTGCCGTCACGGCCGGTTTTGCGCAGTACACGTTTTTGCCCGGAACGGGTATCTGAACGTGGTTTCGGGGCAACTTTTGGAGCTTTCTATATTTGTCCCACCTAGTTATGTGCATCTGGTGAGTTTGGTTTACTTTCCTCGTTGGGAAGCTGCTGTTACGGCCCGTTTTGCGCAATACGCGTTTTTGCCTGGAACGGGTGTCTGAACGTGGTTTGGGGGCAACTTTTGGAGCTTTCTATATTTATCCCACCTTGTCATGTGCATCTGGTGAGTTTGGTTCACTTACCTCATTGGGAAGCTGCCATTACGGCCCGTTTTGCGCAATATGCGTTTTTGCCCGGAACGGGTATCTGAACGTGGTTTCGGGGCAACTTTGGGGGCTTATTGCATCCCTGCCATTTAGTTATGCATGACTGGTGAGTTTGGTTGATATCGCTCGTTCCCTAGTGGCCGTTCCGGCCATCCCATTCTGTTCCGGACGTCGTTTTGGGGTTAATAGTGATATAATATTGGTATGGTTTTAGTCCTAAAATATTGTTCTCAAGTGTTGCTAACACATGCCACTGTTTTTGGTATGATTTTTTAATATAATGGGGCTGTTCCGGCCTGTTCCGTTCCGTTCCGGCTTTTACACCGTCCCCTTTGTAACCCTAACCTTTCTCTAGTATCGCAGTCCGATTTGAGCAGCAGCCTATGAACCAGCCGCTACATGTTCAAAGTCTTGTATGTGATTAAAGAAGTCACTGCAAGAGACAATGGGCATTCTTGTTTCTTTGTGATACTAAGATCAGCTTCTTTACACATGATTTTTTCCAGGTAGTTTCTTCCTCTGCCTTTCTACTACATTTCATTATACAACCACTAGATTCCACTATGGTAAAGTGGAATTGCACAATTACACAAGTCTCTCATTCCAATATTTCTAAATAACACCAGGCTTTCTTGTTAGGACCCCACCCCACCCTCCTCGATAATGGTTGCAAAGCACGGGAAAGGTCCTGGAGGATGACAACAGCATCATGCAAAGGATACACAAACTAATGTAAGTGATCAATCATGGGTGCCCAATGAACTCCTCATGTAAAAACTGAAGGAACAAGAATAAATCCCCTTCTAGCCCTACCACTGACCCAAGGGCTGCTGCTCACTCATTTTTAAATCTTACATTTCAGTCACCGATGATGGCCTTCTAAAACACATCACCCTACTGAATTTGTTCTTAGGAAAGAACAGGGCATCTAAGCAGGATGACAGAGAGTTATCCGACAAGAAGTGAAAATCTTGGAGGCGTTTGGCTTTGCTGAACTCTGCCCTTAAAGCAACAGAAGGGACGTATGAGAATTTCATTTCAGTTTGCTAAACATCAGAATGTGCCCCATTCACACCCCCAAATGGGAACATGAGCACATTCTTTGGGCAAAGCTCATTCTCCCATCCCTAAGCCTGAGGTCACACAGGAAGAAACACTGACGGATCCAAAATAAAAAAATAAAAAATAGCATCTTACCACTTTTCTGAGGATAGCACAGGGCAGCATTGGGCGGAGATAGCTTTCTCCATGAACGTTTGGTGGTCGTTGCTATGATTTGACCAGCAGAATCCATGTCCAGTAAGTGGACTTAACAGTGCAGTCCTACGCCTATTCCTCCCAGGTAAGTCCTACTAGGTCTTACTCCCAGGTAAGAGCTCATAGGATTGAGATTTTAAGAACTGTTCTTCTGGCCTTAAGTCAGAAGAGCAGAGGAGCTTCTCCCACATGGTCATTTCCAACCCCGCCCCAGTAACATGAAAAAGCTTGCCTGGGAGAGACTACTAATAAAGTTCCTTCCTAGAAAAGAGGGCTGCTTTGACGGCACCACATTGACACCATGTTGCCCCTAAAGCCTGCAGTTTTCCTCCTGCAGGGTTGCGCTTGGTAATCCTCACGCCAAGGAGGGAGCACAGAGTTTCCAGTGTCCTCCTCCCCCACCCGTTTCTGGCTTGAGAACCAATCATCAGTCCAATAAAAGGGGGGCACCAGTTGAATTTGCAATTAGAAATAAATGCTAACGAGCACACAACTCTACAAACAATATTATAATGTGTGACAAACCATAACATAGGAATGATGCAATTAAACAGAAAATAGTAAATTGAACAAGTCTACACAAAACATGCTAGGCACTCAGTATGAAATGAAGACGTAAATAAAGTGCAAAAAGCAATGAGGTTTAACAGCTGGGCGACGGAGAGAACATGAGAGCGTGCATTGAACACAGGTTTTCTACAAGATAGGCAAAGTATAACATGCACCCATTTCAGTCCTGTTTTGCCATGTTTTGGCTTCTTCAGAAAAGCAACGTAATCTGTGAAAACCAAAAAACATACATAAGACAAAGTTATTGGCAAATAGCAACAGATAAGGCTCAGAGACTTTTCTGTTAGGACTCGCTGCAATTCACAAGCAATGTGGTGGGAGTAAGGGAAAGTTGAAACACCTTAAGTAATCTTTCTGTCCCAGAATCTTATTAATTCCCCACCCCAGGAAGTTTGGCTGCAAAACAAATACAAAGTTTCAGAAACATGATAAAATTAACAGCCAAATGTTAATTAAGGAGCTCAACCCTCAATCCCAAGCAACTCTATTGAACAGATTCAATGGTGGCCAGTTCTGCAGACAGGTGTGTTAGTTTAGTCTTTATCTACCTGTATCTTAAAGGTACAGGTAACACTCTAGTCCAGACTAGAACAGAGGTAGTAACCCATCCTGCAGCTACTGAGGGAAGTAACAAACAGGAAGAGGTCACCTTCCAGGATTTCTCTAGCAAAACTCGAGCAACATGAGGTAGCCTTAACCCTGGTCTTAAACCAACACGTGTTTTGATAATGAAATAGTATGGTGTCTAAAGTTATATGGGAAGCACTGCAGAAAGTTATTTGATTTAATTCCCTCCTGCCCTCCCAAGTTAAGGGCATTTCCCCCCTTCTGCAGGGGACAAATGGTCCTGTGGAAGGGAAGGGTGTGATATTCAGTCCAGCTGAAATAAAAGCAACAGCTTCAAAGTAACTTAAGAGTTTAGGAGAACACAGAATTAAAATGGAAAATCAGCCGCAATAATTAAATTATTTTTTATGTTAAATGGGAAGGATCCCTCTTCCATATGCATGTGAAGTGGGCTGTTAAGCAAATTAAAGCAACTGTAGTTGCTGTTTCAGTTCATTCCTGGGCAAATATAATGTATGCATCCCTTCATTCATTCTTTAGTTGTCAAGGTGGTTCAGAGCAAAAATAATAATAATTCCTAAAAAATATAAAACCAATAGGCATAGCAAACCAAAACAAGAAAATACCAAAACCAATATACGTAATTGTTGGGAAATCACACTCTGAACCAGAGTTGAGCAGAAGTAGCAGCGGCTCTCAGTTTAGGATGCAGCAAAGACTCGATGAGGCAAAGGATTCTTTGTAAGTTAAAAGCAAACCCTTTACTGACAGTTGAAATAATTTAGTTATGGCAGCATATATACAAATACTCACAGACGCTCAATACACATCAGCATACATCAAGATGGGGTAAGATGAAGAATAAGAAACATGAAAACATGCAATCACTAATTGATTAATTGATGAAAATGCTTCCATACAATAATTCAATAACTGTCCAGCTGAGACCTTGACATTTAAGGGAATTGCGCGTTCTGCTGACTCCTCATTTTCTTCAAGATCCAACACCCGTTCTTTTGATTTTTACGCAACAGTTTTTACAACACAACACTTGTACAGACGTCTACATTTCATCCTGCCTGAAACCTAGTGTTTCACAAATCTCCCTGTGTTTTGTAGCTCCTAAAGGTTTTGTGAATATGTCAGCAAAGTTTTCTTGTGACTCACAATAACACAACTTCAGAGTTCCACTACTTATGTGTTCTTTCACATTTTGGTACTTAATAGCAATGTGTTTGGATTTTGACTTGAACATGTCTGCGTTTGCCAACGCAATACATGCCTGGGAGTCACAGAACACTGTGATTGGCGTTTCAATTTGGATTTTGAAATCCTTTATTAATTGCATTAGCCAAGTGATTTCTCCACACAACTCTGACAGTGCCCCATACTCTGCTTCGCAGGAAGATCTGGAGACAAAAGCCTGCTTTCTGGACTTCTAAGAGATTAGTCCTTTTCCCAACATTAGCACAATTCCAGACGTTGACTTCCGGTCTTCTATACAGCCTGCCCAATCCGAATCCACATAACTCAAGAGCTTTTTATCTGGCTCAGCAGATAACTTCAAACTGTAATTTAAGGTGCCTTTGAGGTACTTAACACTCTCTTGGTTGCATGCCAAGCAGGCACTGTTGGCTTGGCAATGAACCAGGGGGGGATCCGCACGTCGCTCCCAGAGCGCTTCTATGGGACCCCAGTGCACCCCGAAAACGATAGTCTGACTTCCCTGTAAAAGAAACGAGGAAGAGCCGTCCATGCCGCCGAAGACGAGGAGGAGGAGGAGAGCTCTCCGCTGATGAGGAGAGCTCGGCAAAAGAAGGTGGGCTCTCCTCACCAAGCTTTTGCCGAGAGGAGAGCTCTTTTGCCGAGCTCTCCTCGCCGGCGGAGAGCTCTCTGCGGCGGCGGCATGGACGGCTCTTCCTCGTTTCTTTTACGGGGAAGTCAGACTATCGTTTTCGGGGTGCACTGGGGTCCCATAGAAGCGCTCTGGGAGTGACGTGCAGATCCCCCCCTGCTTAAAATAGCAACCGCAGCAGACAGATCTGGCCTTGACCAGCTTACCAAATACAATAACATACCCACCACAGAGTGATACAGGCTTGGATCACTGAAACTTTCTCCTTGCAGGTTTTTCTGGATATCCAATTCCATGGGGCTTTTGACCCCTTTGCAATCCTGCATTCCAAAATCCTCTAGCAGCTTTAGAATTTTTTGCTTCTGACTGAGCAAAAAAACTCCGTCTTCTGCTAGTTTAACTTCTACTCCTAGGTAATTCTTCACTGGACCTAAGGATTTCAAATTATACCTGCTTCCAAGCTGATTTGCAACTTTCTGGACCTCTGCATCACTAGGACAAGCAATCAAAACATCATCAACAAAAACGATGAGAGCTTTATAATTCTGACCACTCCCCTTTGTGTACAGACACAGCTCCTTTCAAATCCCATCTCACTTACCAAAGTGGTGTTTTGGACAGAATTCCAACACCTGGCACTCTGTCTAAGGCCATAAATTGCTTTCTTCAGGAACCAAACTTTGTTGTCATCTGACTCAAAACCTTCAGGTTTTCTCATGTATATTTTTTCCTGAATTGGGGCGTTCAGGTATGCAGTTTGGAAATCATATTGCCTAATTTTTAACTTTTCTTTTGCTGCAATAGTTAAAAATAATCTTAAAGTTTCTGCTTTTACAGTTGAGGTATAGTCTACCTCCTTAACTTGATTAAAACCCCTTGCGACAAGTCGGGCTTTGAATTTTTCTTTCCCTGTCTCTAACTGTTTGCGCTTAAAAACCCATCGACACATTACAGACTTCTGCCCTGGAGGCAAAACTGTTTCTTGAAAAACTTCATTGTCTTTTAGGCTTTTCAACTCACTTTCCATGGCTTCTAGCCATTTCTGCCTTTCTAAAGAACCGAATCTTTGTACATCTGCATAAGAATTCGGCTCAAAGCTTATATTAAAGGCTTCAGAGGCAAACCGCTTTAGTGGGACTCCTTTATTTGCTCTCTGAGAGCGAGGGGGGATAAATGCCGCCTCCTCTTTCTGTTCTGGCTGCGTTTCTAACTCTGATCCGGCCTCTGTTAACTCCTGTGGTGTTCAATTCAATAACTGTCCAGCTGACACCTTGACATTTGAGGGAATTGCATGTTCTGCTGACTCCTCATTTTCTTCAGGTCTCCAGGTAATTGGAAAAATAGTGGAAAAAGAAAAACCAGATCCAATCCAGGATCCAACAGTAATAATGAAACAGAATGAAGCTGAAGTCAATAAAACCTTTATATTTTTTAATGTACAATATGTTAATATTTTTTTTCATACATGCAGTACA
This sequence comes from Elgaria multicarinata webbii, assembly GCF_023053635.1. Lineage (NCBI taxonomy): Eukaryota > Metazoa > Chordata > Lepidosauria > Squamata > Anguidae > Elgaria > Elgaria multicarinata. Next base: position 112,643,370 of record NC_086178.1, read on the forward strand.
TTGTGTCATCACTTCAAAAAACAGGCTGTGCTACTCCTTGGAGTGTCAGAGAGAGAGAGAGAGAGAGAGAGAGAGAGGCCTTTGCTAGACCTACCATTAAATCTGCGACGGAGGAGGGGATTGACCACGATGCAACTATCGCGGGCTGTTGCGCTAGTCCAGACGTCACGCGTGACGAGCTCAAGAAGAGAGCCGTCACATCCGCCATTTTTTTGTTTTCTTAAAGGGATGATGCGCACGAACGCTCGTGCACACAGGTAATTTATTTTTAGAAATTAAATTGATTTTCCCACTCCCCCACCCTGCCCCCGATAGGCGCAGCACTCCTGGAGAGTGTTGCGCCCTGTGCGCGGCTCCCAGCCTCGCACGAGTAACCGCGTGGAGCCGGGGTCAAGCCACGGAAACAGGCCACACCTTCTGTGGTCCCGGGCTCAGCCCGGCACCGTGGAAAAAGCAGTCCCAAAGTGTAGGGCTATATCCCGAGGCCAGGCAGGGTTGATCCTTGCCGGAGCCTGAGATCCCCTGTGCATCATCTGGACACACAGGGGTGATCCCGGTTATACGCCAGGGATATAGCCTGGTCTAGCAAAGGCCTGTGGGCCCGATTTCTCCACAGTCCCAAGCTGAGCCCAGGACCGCGGAAGGTGTGGCCCGTTTCTGTGGATTGACCCCGGCCCCGCGCAGTTACTCGCAGGTAGCTGGGAGCCGCACACGGGGTGCAGCGCTCCCCAGGAGTGCTGCGCCCATCGGGGGCAGGGTGGGGGGAGCAGGAAAATCAATTTAATTTTTTTAAAAAACCAATACCTGTGCGCATGAAAACAAAAAAAATGGCAGACGTGACTGCTCTCTTCTTGAGCTCACCACACGTGATGTCTGGATAGTTGGGCTTTCCCCTCCTCAGTTGCAGATTTAAGGGTAAGTCTAGCAAAGGAGAGAGAGAGAGAGAGAGAGAGAGAGAGAGAGAGAGAGAGAGAGAGAGAGAGAGAGAGACGCCCCAGTTGAATTGACAGCCTAAATAATTGCAGGTCATCAATCCCTCTTCAAGACTGGTGTTCTTCATTCATGTTCTTAAAGGGCCGAACTTGGAAAAGGCTTCCGTATCTTTCCTGGAGAAAGAGTTATGAAGGAAAAAGCATTAGTTCTCATGTGGGTTCAACTGCACTGGCCATTAGGGCTAGATGAGAATTTAATTGGGTCTCCATTTTATTGCAGACCTATCCAGTTGGCACACCCCTCAGACCAAAACGCATTCCAGAATGCAGTTGTAACTGGAAATCTGCACTTTCTTGGGCAGCTGGGCTAAAGTTCCATCAATTAAAAAAAATCTGTCCCCAAATTGTGCATGTTTCAAAAGGCACGTCATGTGGGCAAATACGTGCACTGTCGCTTTATCTGATGGGGAAAGCAAATGCATACATGTGCACCTTTGGATAATCCATACACAAAACAAGCCATGGATTTGTATCCTGCAGATTAGTACAGAAATGAGTCGGAATGATTTTTGGTGTGCAAATCCAAGAGCCTGTTTTGAAAAACGACTTCACAGCACTGCCCGCTTATTGTACAGTTCATATCACTCCCCAGTCCTTGGCTTCCTCTTAAGAAGCCATCACCTCTAGTTACATTTAATGGCAATTCATGGTATCCCAAACTTTAAAATATAAGGATTATCGAAATACGTTTGGTACTGTAAAAGCTGAGTCAAACAGGCAACCATCCCTTCAAATTGACACTTACTGTTGAAACAATCTTTTCAATAGACTCCACCAGTATGTTCTGGATGTTATCCTAAGTGGAATAGACAGAGAATATCTTTTAAGTCCCTCTAGTGCTATTAAGAAACTTGTCAAAATTTTGTAATGTGAAGATGTGAAAAGCTTACGGTGCAGATATGCATGACTACTTGGAAGTAAGCCTCAGGGAAGTTATTTTCACGTAAGTGTGTGCACATTTCCGAACAGGGAAAATGTACACTTATTCAAGCAAGAATGCAAATGCCCCCACACCACATTAACCATGGTGTAAAAATGTGTCCTTTTTTGAAAAATGCTCATGTTAGAGTGTGCATTTTTCAAAACGGATACACCCTTCCAAATGTGATGGCAAGCTCAAGAATGCACAAGTTTGCATTCAGGGTGCTTTCCTCACATTTTCACAGGTGAAGGAAGTTCTCATACATCCCTAGTATAGGATTTCAGCCTTAACTGGTAAAAGTGACTTTTTACTTAGAACTTCCCTAGCTAATCAAATTGTATAGTGATGTTAATCAACAATTATGTGCAAGTATGAAGAAGCCATCAGGGATCAAATACCACGAACAGGATATCCCTATGTTCCATCAATTCACAAATGAACTTCCCAGTGCCTGCACACTTTGAAGCTCCTTCAAGTCATCCTGCTAAACAGCCCTCCAAAGGCTGGCTGGTTTGCCTGCCTGGCTATGACCACATAAACAAGCATCAGGCAGGCCGTCATAATACATGATTGGTCGTCAGGTTTGTCCTGGAAGCTCCCGATTTATGCTGGGGGTGGGTGAGCAGAACATGGATCTCCATGAAACACTGAAGTCAAAAACATCTGGAGATCTATCTTCTGGCCACCCCTGATGTACAGAGCTCCAGTTCAGTGAGTGAGGAGAGACCATAACTTCTCACACATGCTTAGTGTGCTGGCTCACAGTTCTTCCCAAATGCATTATCTTTCTGACATGATACCTGATGAGGTTCTGCTGAAAGGACCTCCTCTGAAGCGTAATTCTTCAGGACTTTCAATACGGACTCCATATGGCGAGCCGCAATAAGCCCGATGGCAGAAAGAATGCCCTAGGAAGAATCAGGGGTTATTCAGTTGATTCCTATTTCCTTGAGAGTCTGAAAATTATTTATCTGATGTATTTTCAAATTATTGTCTCCCAAAGTGGCTCACAACAATTCAAAAGAGAGACAGTTCTTGCCATTAGGTTGCAAAGTAAAGAGACAATAGAGACAAGGAGTAGAGGGAAAACATAAAGAGGAGGGAGATTGTTTTTCAAGGCCCGAACAAAGCACTGAGCTATAGCAGTGGCATTTAAATGGACATTGGGCCAAGCGGGTGTTCTCTCCCTGGGGTTCTTGCTCAAATACTATTTGGTGGCTATTTGGCCAATGGATGGGACTGGAGCATTCTCTCTGTTGATACTGTAGTTGCAGAGCTACAGGCAGTAGGAGCTGAGTGGTCTTTCTGGCAAGGAGGGAGGAGAGAATTCCCTGCAACCGCTCCTTCTCTGGCTGAAGGATGGGTCAGGTTGGTCTCCCCCTTGGCATGGTGTTATTCCTGGGAAGCAGGAGAGGCAGCCTCCCAGTGTCCCTCAGTCGCCTGGCGGATTTTGGAAGCCAGGGTGTGCTTCCTTTCTGCTCTCCAACTCCAGGGCAAGAAATACAGAATGAAAAGGGACATGGGGCTCCATTTATAGCTCCATTGTGAATGGGGGCCATAGATCCCTGTTCAATGCGCGATATCTTCGAGACATCGCACATTCATAATTTCATCGTGCATCCCACAAAGGCTGAGAAAACAGAACACTCTAGAAGCCTGTGGATCTCCCCTGCTATGCTTCCCCATATTCTAACAAGAAATTCTCTTCTCCAAAGTATGAGGGAAGTTGGTTTCCTTTCCAAGCTCTGTTCAGCCTATGATCTGCTCAGAGACATATTCCTTTGTAGCGCAGGTAGGGAAGTGCATTAAATACCCAGGTCTGATTAAGGGGCGGACTGCTAATGTGCACACATGGGGAAGCAGGAGGAGTATTTAATTGGCAGTGAAGTAAGTTCCCTCTTATCAGGTGCCTGGATGCCGAAGGGGGAGGGATCTCAAAGGATGTAAATTCCCGCTTGCTGCAAACACAGTCACAATCCGAGAGGGTCACTGTAGCAACACTTTGAGGGCCTTTTCAAATCATACCAGGATGGAAGGCAAGAAGCTAAAAGTGCAGGATGGTTTCACGTTGTAAAATATTAATACAATGCATGTATCAATGTAACACTTTAATAATCATGATTATGCTAAATAGAGCTAAAAATAAATATCACGGTTCCAAGCCTGACAGCTGTATTCCTCTCACCTCCTTATCTGATGGTTTCGTCAGCAATGACTGCAGGAGGTTGTTCAGAGATTCCTCCACGAGGGCATGATCTCCTGAGGCATGGAGAATGGCCCCGTAATATTGGTACAGGAAGAGCTGCAAGAAGGAGTGGCAAAGATTGCATTTATTGGGACAGCAAATGTAGATAGACTCCATTATCTCATGATTTCATCTTGCCCTAAAGAAAGTTGGATATTACTATTATTGTACCACCATTACATCTTCATGGTAGTTTACAAAGTGCAGGTTTTGGTCAATATACAATCTTTATTTTGACATAGGGGAGATAACAGAAGGAGGGGAGGGGAGGGGAGGGGAGGGGAGGGGAGGGGAGGGGAGGGACGGGGAGGCAGGAATGAATGAGCAAGACTTCCGTGTCATGTCAATGTCACACACTTAAACTTAGTCATAGTTTGACGTGGGAACTAAACATGCTGTATTAGCACTAGTCTGTACCCCTGTTCATTTGTGAAGAGAAAAAGACAAAAAGAGAGACACCTCCCTGCCACTCTGGACCAAACCTCATTATCAAAAAGAAAATACAGAAGCAGATACTGGCTCTGCATCTAGAAAGACATCTCCAAACTGGACTATTCCACCTTGCTTTAGCTTGGTCACCATAAACTTTAGACAGCTTCCACTGACCTTTGGCAGGGCAGAATCCCTTGAGGTCTTTCCCTCCTCCCTGAATACTTGGTGGAGGATTCCAGATAATTCCTTCTCCTGGTGGTAGTGAAGGGATCTGGCGCCAAGCTGTTGGAAAAGAAATCAAGCCTTTCACCATTCATGGATGTCTAACCCTCCCACTGTCCGAACAGGCTTGATCCAGCATTCCTTTCCATTGCGCCCTGTCATCTTCTGTTCCTCTCTTTTATTTTGGATTCCAATCTCAGGTCAAGGTGCTCTGAGGATGGCCATTGTATCCCTGACACTGAAATAGTCATTCCCGACTACCACCATGCTTAGGCTGACAGGTTCTGGCTATGCCACAGTCTACTTCACAGGTTCTAGTCAGAGTAGGCCTCCAGGAGGGCATGAGTTACACAGGGACACTTCTCTATCATCTCAGGTCTTGTTACCCAGCAAGCCTAGTTCAGAGCTCCACATTCTGATCAGCAGTCCTTGGCCATGCCATGCTGGCACAAAGGGGGGAACCCCTCAGATAACAGTGCTGGGGAGATGCAGGAGTCCATCAAAGCAGAGCTGCCACTGATGAAGATGGATAGTTTTGCAAGGCAGAAGTTTCACCTGCCATGTGTTTTGCCTCATAAGACAAGCAAACATTTTATCTGCCCTGGGTGTAACATCAATACGGCTTCCCTGCCATTAATGGGCCCCATCCTGGGCATAACTTCCAGAATAATTTATTAAATCGACCATCATGTAGAGAGAACCACGAAGTTCCCAATTCTATGCTTTGTTCTCTGATGTCAACGTTAAACCCAGCCGAAAGCAACCCAGATGCAAGAGGTGGAGATCCTTCCTTACCCTCTTCAGTTTGCTCCTCCATTCCTCTGCTTTTGAGGAATTCTCCTCTAAAAGTTCTGTGGAAGAAGAAGAAGAAGAAGAAGAAGAAGAAGAAGAAGAAGAAGAAGAAGAAGAAGAAGAAGAAATGCATTGGTTAGGAATATTGTTCTATTGGACAAGATGGCTGTGAGGTTTTCTTTCTAAATCAGACCTGGCAAATCAAATAACTAACATGCCTGACTTGTAAAATAACTAAAATGAGCTCTGCATGAAACCTCCCATTTACAATATGTCTGGGAGCTTTAACTGACCCAAAACAATGTGATAGGCTGTGAAAAAATGGGGTCCCATGTTAGTACTCGCTATACTTCAGGGTTAAACTACACGTTACATTAACTAACTAGTGTGCTGCTCCCCCCTTCTATTATTTATTTATTTCAGAGTAAACACACTCCCTGCAAACTGGATTGGAACTGCAGTGTGTGGGGAGGTTTAATTCTTCTCTCCCCAACTGGGCCCTCCGATGAAAACACCCCCCATGTGGCAGTTAGCAGCAGTAAAAAAAAAAAATCCTCCTTGACCCTCAGACAGTGAGGGAAACACAGAGCAGGCTGCTGTGGGAGATATTAATGGGCAGGCAGGTTCCTATGGGAGAAGATAGTCCTTGAAGTATCTTGGACCCAGCATGTTTAGAGCAACTGAATGGGCTTGCAAATCAAGTAGAAGCCAAAGAACATGTAAAATCAGCATTTGTATGCTCCACATGGCCAGCCCCAGTACAATCTAGCAGCTACTTTTGAACCAGCTGCTCGTTCCAAATACATTCTAAAGGCAGGCCCACATTGAGCGTATTACATCTATCTAATCTAGATACCCTTGGCAGGAATTTGCATGAATTAGCTTCTCTTTGCCAGCTTTCTGTCATTTTTCCCCACACTGATTTCATTTTATCCAACTAAGATACTTAACAATAAGAACTAGAAGCTTAGTTCCTTTTAAAAGTTGGGTCATGGAAGATCCAATTGAAGATGGCAAAGGCTTCTTCGCATTACCCACTGATTCTTCCTTCTATTTGCTCAACTTCTGCAATGCGCTCTACATGGGGCTACCTCTGTGCCTAGTCCGGAAATTTCAATTAGTCCAAAATATGGCAGCCAGGCTGGTCACTGGTACACCTAGGGGTGACCACATTACACCAGTTTTAAAATCTCTTCACTGGCTGACGATTAGTTTCCGGGCAAAGTACAAAGTGTTGGTTATTCCCTTTAAAGCCCTACATGGTTTGGGTCCAGACTACCTGTGGGATCACCTTCTCCCATTCAATCCACCCCACACACTCAGGTCCTCTGGGAAGAATCCCCTTCAGCTAGCAAAAACTAGATTAACAACTGTTACCCAGAGGACCTTTTCTTCTGCTGCTCCCAGACTGTGGAATGGCCTGCCGGAGGAGATTCGTCAACTTGACAGTCTTTTAGAATTTAAAAAAGCAATAAAGACTGATCTATTGTGGCAGGCCTATTCAGTGAAATTTTAGAATGTTTTCAGGATGTTTTAAAGATGTTTTAATCATGTATGGTATGTTTTAATCCGTTTTAATGTGTATTTTATATCATGTTTTTATACTGTTTGTTTTATATTTTGAATTCTTTTAGTTTTGGGGAACCCCCCAGGGAGCTTCAGCTATTGGGCGGTATAAAAACGCAAATACTACTACTACTACTACTAATAGTAATAATTGCTTACCGCATCCTATTTGCCCACATATTCTGTATTCTATATTCCTTCCCAACCCATCTAGCCTTTCTTCCTCCCATAATTCCTATGGTAGAAGGGTTGTTTTATTGTGTGTGTTTTAAAAAATAAAAACATTGTGAAAGGTTTGTTTGTGTCCACTGAAGCTATAGCTAAGACGTTAGAAAACAAGCAGGATATTGCACTATGAAAGTGGTATTAGCGAGGGGATGTTTGCCCTGTCCTGGACGGGGTTGCACTCTCCCTAAAGGATCGGGTCCGTAGTTTGGGGGTGCTCTTGGATCCAGAACTGTCACAGGTGAACTCAGTGGCAAAGAGCACCTTTTATCAGCTTAGGCTGATATACCAACTACGCCCTTATCTAGACAGAGATAGCCTAGCTACAGTTATCCATTCTCTGATAACCTCTCGTTTGGATTACTGCAATGTGTTATAAGTGGGGCTGCCTTTGAAAACGGTCCGGAAGCTTCAGCTGGTACAGAACAGGGCAGTCCGTTTACTAACAGAAGCTATAGCTAAGCTGTAGCTTTTTGTACTGTATTTTGTAATTGTGCTTTTAACCTGTTGGTTGTTTTATTGTGGTTTTAATTTTTGTGAACCACCCAGAGAGCTTTGGCTATTGGGCGGTATAAAAACGTAATAAATAAATAAATAAATAAATAACAGGGACTGGCCGGCGAGATCACATTATGCCATTCCTTTTACAACTTCATTGGTTGCCAGTCCAGGTCCGGGCCCAATTCAAAGTGCTGGTATTGACATTTAAAGCCCTAAACGGTTTGGGGGCAGGTTATTTGAAGGAACGCCTCCTCCCATATGTAGCCCGGACCTTAAGATCATCTACAGGGGCCCTTGTCCGTGAGCCCCTGCCAAAGGAAGTGAGGCAGGTGGCTACTAGGAGGAGGGCTTTCTCTGCTGTGGCACCCCAGTTGTGGAATGAGCTCCCCAGAGAGGTCCGCCTGGCGCCTTCACTGTACTCCTTTCGTCGCCAGCTGAAGACCTTTTTATTCTCTCAGTATTTTAACACTTAATTTTAACTTAAATTTAAATTTTACTGTTTTAACTCTGTATTTTAATTTTATATCAATTTTGCTGCGAGGTTTTTATCCTGGTTGTGCTTTTTATACTGTATTTTGTATTTGAGCTTTTAACCTGTTGGTTGTTTTATTATGGTTTTAATTTTTGTGAACAGCCCAGAGAGCTTTGGCTATTGGGCGGTATAAAAATGTAATAAATAAATAAATAAACACGGTATATAAAAGCCAGGAGCCACACTCCTGCTTTATAGTGGTATTGAACTGCACTGACAACTGTTGGGGCCCATTGACACAAACCACATACTGCTTTCACAGTGCTATATCCTGTTTGGTGTGGCTCCTGCCTTTTATATACCGCTTTCATACCACTTCCATAGTGCAATATCCTGCTTGGGGTAAATTAGGCCTAGGCCTCAGTGAGCTGCACACATATGAAGAGATTCACTGCTGCTGTTATGGTAATATGAAATCTGTGCTCCTGCAAACATCAAAGTGACATGGTGGGAGACCCTCTTCTACCTTTGGAGGCAAGTGTCCTGAGCACTTTCCAGGAGCTGCGATCTGATAACAGCTGGCCCTGGAAAGTCTCCAGCAGCTTGGTGAGGACTTCTGCTGGGATGTAGCTCCAGAGAGCTTCGACGATGGCTCCAGCTGCATCGTTGTACAGATTCTGAAGATCCTACAGCATAAAGAGAGATCGGCATACCCTTTTGGGAACCATCTAAGGCAGGCCTCACAACTTTGGATCTATCAAGCTAATGGAACCCCACCATCCATGTATTGTACCGCATCAGGACCTTGGCAGCCTCCCTGCTTGCAGTCCTAGGCAGGCAGCAAGTTCAGGAGATTTCTCAAGCTCATCATGGGCCACTATACAGGGCAAATGGGGTACATTAAGCTTAGTGGGTCACAAGTTGCATAGGCTTCATCTAAGGAAGAAGGGGAGGAGTTTCAGAGCAGGTTAATCAAGTGGCAATGTTTGGAATAGGGCTTAAATCAAAGCAGGGCTCAATCCGGGAACCTGCATTCCAATATCAGTGGGCCTTATGAAAACAAGGGGTAGGAGGTGGGAAAGCAAGCGCAGAGTGCTTTTTGGCCTGTAACTGGCATGGCTTTTATCTCCCGCCAAGGACCCCCTCCCACAACACCTTATACACAGATCTGGGATTATGAAGAAGATTGACAAGTGAACCAGAGTAGCTGAGCCCCCACACCCATCAAATTAATGGGTGTGGGGGCTCAGCTAGTTAATGTCACAAATTAAGCAGTGTGACATTAACTCTCAATATTAACATGGACTCTGTGCGAACCTCCTTGCAAAGTTCTTTAAATTCATCCAGGGGCCACCATAGCCATATGAACATGTGGAAGCAGAACCCTGGTTTCTCTCAGTGCATGGCTCACCAAATCGTATGCATGTTCCTCCAAACAATTTGGACTGGTGAGACTGCATTTTTGGAATGAGGAGGCATGCGTTTTTCACAGAATCTCCAAACAGGCCAGACTACATATAAATGTCCAACCTTGCCATTGCGATACTCACTGTTTTCTTATCAATGTCCTCCATGGCAAGATGGAGCAGGTTCATGGCCAAATTGCCACTTATTTTGCTGGCCGACTTGATAAAAGATGGCAGAAGTTCATTGATGCGCATCCGGTGTACTGGTGCGATCTGCATAGGATTAAAAATGAGTAAGAATTCAAATGAAATAAATAATTTCTCAGTTTGCTTGTGTGTGTCCCCGTGTCTCCAAGAGAGAAAGAGGGGGAAACACCAAATCCAAGATTTCTATTTGCTAAAAAACAAAAACAAAAACCCCACAATAAGAAAGGTCTAACCATGCAATCCCATGCCCAAGTAAGCCCATCACGATCAATGCATTTTACCCCACAGTAGCCATGTTTAGGATTAGAGCCTAAGAATAAAAACAAGACATTTAAACGTTTTTTAAAACAATGGAAGTGGGTGTTAAAATAAAATAATAGCTCAATATGGCCTTAGCTAGACTTAAGATTTATCCTGGGATCGTCTCTGCCTGCTCCCCGGATCCCCTGTGTGTCATTTACATGAACAGAGATGACCCTGGGACAATCTTGGGATAAACCTTAGGTCTAGCTAAGGCCTATGTCCCCTTGAACTGAAGGGGATCATCCCAAAAATGGGTTGTATGCAAATGTAAAGTCACAAAAATGAATTTAAAACAAAGCTTCTAAAGAGCAAGTGGATTGTGCTGCCAATGTGGCTGGTAGTCTCTTCTGCCAGCGTGTAATTTGTCTTTTCTTTGTAGGCCAAAGAATCAACCAATACTTTTCTGTGAAAGGAACACTCATCCAAGGTTTACAAAAAGCAAGGAGTTGTTCAGAAACTCAGGCCACAGCTAGACCTAAGGTTTATCTTGGGATCATCCAGGGTTCGCCCCTGCCTGAGCACTGGATCCCCTGTGTGTCACCTAGATGAACAGGTTTGACCCTTGGACGATCCAGGGATAAACCTTAGGTCTAGCTATGGCCAAAGTGTTGCCCAGTATGCAAGTAGAAATACCATATTAAAAAGATTAAGAAGAGTTGTACCCCATAAAACTGCTGCAGGTAGTTGCAAGCACTCGTTAAGACCACCACAGGCTGAGTGATCCTCATGGCCCATAGGCTGAGGTTAGAATGGGCCAAGGTGTAGGTGTTACTTGACCCCAAATTCTGGAGGTGTGTAAAGCACAGCTGTGCATCTAGGAAGAAAGAGAAAACAAAAGACCTACAGCAAGTGACACTAACAGATCAGTTACAGAAAACACTTCAAGGACTTCTTGTTCAACAGGACAGCGTGTCCTTATCATGTCTCGTATGTGCACTTCTACCTCCTTTTCTAGAAGGATAAGTAACGAGTAACAAGTAACAAGTTCTTGCTTTTTTTAGATCTCTCCTACCTTAAAAAGATGCCTGTGACCCATAACTATCATGTTTTCTACCTTCAGAACTTAATGGCTGCTATCCCCCTTTCATGGAAGGCTGCTCTTGAAGTCTGTTCCAAAGCCTCAGCTAATACCGAATGTAGTGACACAGCCAGGCCTGGCACCAATACATGTCATCTTTGGACAGATGATGGGGCATTGGGGCTCCAGCAGTGCCCACTCCTAGTCTGGGCCACCCTTCAATTTAATTTTGTATTAGCAGTGGGGAAACAGTGATCTTGTGTGTGTGTGTGCGTGTGTGCGTGTGTGTGTGCGTAAGAGAGGGAGAGAATTCATGAGTGTGTGAGAAATGAATGGGAATTGTAGGTCTTACCCCACCCACCACTGCCATTCTCACCATCAACCCTGCTCACTCGTGCAGCCCTTGAACATTTCATCAAGGGCCAGTACAGCACTCAAACCCCAAAAGTTTGCCTAGCTATTCCATAAAATGGACAAGTTTGTTGGACTATCCCTGCAATTTAATTTTGTCACCATCAGAATGATACAGCCCTGCCCCTGGATTCAATCTCAGGCAAAGTCTGAAACATGGCAATCCTAAATTGGTGAATGAATGGACAGGTGGGGCCCATTTGTGTCCTCTCTGGGCTTAGTGATTCTCTTCCTCAAAAAGCCTGACGAAACACAAAGGCTCCCTTACAACAACAGTATCTCTTGGCATGTACAGACTCCCTCTGTTCCAAGAGGCAGAATTCAGTGGCTAATCTGCACTTGTAGCTGAATTTTGGAAGGGTATCTAAAAGGCAGGAGCCACAATACTGCTTTATAGCGGTATTGAAGTGCACTGACAACTGTTGGGGCCCATTGACACATACCCTATACTGCTTTCATACCACTATATCCTGCTTGGTGTGGCTCCTGCCTTAATGTTTGCAGAAGCCACCCACAGCAGTGCAGGGCAATGATGTGTTCAGATGATGTGGAATATAGTCAAAAGGTATGATTTCTAGTTTAATAAAGCACTGGATGCGTATCAAATCTTATCCCAAAGAGACTTCCTACTGATGGAATAGCAATTCAAAGGTATGAAACCCCAATTCTGCCTAAGCCAATCCTTAGACACCAGAAGTACAAGACTTAGATCCTCACCAGATACACCCAAATCATCCTTTGGATACACATGGGGACTCCTCCAGTTCATTAGCCTTCTTAACGAAGAGAAAAACCTGCAGAAGTGTTGCAAAATGAAACACGTGTAAAATGCCAGAGTTGTGATGAGAGTTGCTGTAACCCAAAGAAATATTATAAGACATTTTTGTGCAATGAAAGTAGATCAAGAACTTCTTTCAAAATTTCATATCAGCTTGTGGAAACAAACAAAGAAAGACAGAACGCTGCTACTTAGCACCAACACCAAATTGATGCTAACCAGTTGGCCCTCCCTTCCACAAAGGATTTCCAGAACCAAATGTAAGGCCAGACGTGGGGGAGGTCCATTAGCCTCCAGGACCCAGTTGGGTGCTGTCAACAACCCTAGTGGAGACCCCTCTTGATTGCTGCACCATATTTTATTCCAGCCTTCCCTTATCATCCAGGCCTCGTCTACACCAAGCAGGATATTCCACTATGAAAAGTGGTATCTAAAAGGCAGGAGCCACACTACTGCTTTATAGCGGTATTGAAGTGCACTGACAACTGTTGGGGCCCATTGATACATACCCTATACTGCTTTCATACCACTATATCCTGCTTGGTGTGGCTCCTGCCTTTTAGATACCACTTTCACACTGATTTCATAGTGCTATATCCTGCTTGGTGTAGATGAGGCCCCAGAGTGAAGTCTCTGTATTAGCAAGAGATGCTCAGAACCCCCTTGGCAGCAATGTTAGCTAAAACCTTAGGAAGCTTCCATTGATGGGCTTCTTCTCTGTCAAATACGTGGTCCTATACAACCAGTAGGAGAACCCCTTCCATTTCAATACAAAGAATTGAAGTATTAAACTATCACCATGACGATCACAGTGAGGATAAAATAAATTAGTGTCACGGTATGGATGTAGTTTTGAAGACCTACAATTATAGGCAGACCATGACTAAGTAACTTCCCTTGTATTGCTTGGAGTATGGCTGTAAAGGTGAATTTCATAACCATTTCAGCTGAAGTCTCGGAAAAGTCTTCCTTATATGATAATATAAAACAGAAAATGATATTATCCTGTGGGTCTGGCTTTCCAAGATCACAATGCATATTTAACCATATTTAAATCTTCAATATGGTTTTGTGGATCTCACAAAACCACTCTCATATAAGGTTGGCTCTTTGATGGGAAAAGTGTTTAAAATGTGTATTAATTGCCCTTAGCTTTGGTGGGTTATGAATTGGAAATCCAATCTGCAAACCAGCCCTAAGTAAAAGTTAATATAGCTCCAAAATAAACCTTTTTCAATACCTGTTACGAAGACCCATTTTTACTGCATTCAGACTCAGTCTGACTGTAAACTGTCTTACACTTTGCCAGAACTTAAAGTGTATCCTGATTGTGACATCATCCATGATATTCAAGCATAACATTTGAACTCACCAGGTTATCCCTGTGCCACATAATGCTCTGCAACTAAGTGGCACATAATGCTCTGCAACTAAGTAACCATCAGCCTGACTATCCAAGTGTGATGTTTAGTTTCAAACTCATAACCTACATCTGAAGAAGCATTTAGCATAACCTGAAAGTGTGCTTCCAGTATTAAGTGAAGAAACATCCAATAAAAGGTGCAATCTTACTTGCTGTGTGTATTAATGCTCACATATTAGTCTACTTTAAGGAGAGAATCAGCTAGTGTAATATTATTTTTGTTCAGATAAATCCTTGACCTGATATCTTTCAGGCGCTAGGTCAAGACTTTCCTCTTCTCCCAGGCATTTAATGGCATTGAACGCGAAGTTTGTTTTTTAATGGACCCAAGAATTGTTGTTTTAAATGGATGCTGCTGTTTTTATGCTGTTGTTGTTACATCTCTGATGGTTTTTAAAGTGTGTGTGTGTGTATGTGTGTGTGTGTGTGTGTGTGTGTGTGTGTGTGTATATATATATATATATATATATATATATATATATATATATATATATATAATGTTTACTGTTTTTAGCTTTTGTGAACTGCCCAGAGAGCTTCAGCTGTGGGGTGGTATATAAATGTAATAAAATAAATAAATATTAAACAATATCCTTGACTTGATATCTGCAGGTTTCCCCCCCCCCCAAAAAAATTCCTTTATTGGTCCCAATAATATGAAAGTCCAAATGCAATAATAATGTTTCCTAGACTTTAATCCAATCTCTTCCATGGAGCTTTTGGCTTAAGGTCTTAGTTCAAATCTGAAACAACAGAAACAAAGCCAATGTGCATGTGAGTACATTTGCCCACATTTGCCCTATATTACCCTGGCCTCTCTCTCCCTCTTGTCCAGTACTTGCTCCTCCACACATCCCACCCTGACCAAGCTTAGAATGAGTGTTTGGCCTGCTGTAGGGTTTTGGGTGGCTTGTTACCAATGGCAACAAGCCATCAGGTTCACACAACATGACAAGCCATGCTTTTGTTGTTTATTCGTTCAGTCGCTTCCGACTCTTCGTGACTTCATGGACCAGCCCACGCCAGAGCCACGCTGCCCAGGGGTAATTAGGCTAATCCTCCCACCATGAGACCGACACACACAGGGAGAGGAAATAAGCCATTGTGGCTTATTTGGCCTGCACCTCAGTCCTCCCTTATGTGCAAACCTGGCCATTCTATCCAAGCCTGCTAGCCACGATGATGTAATAGAACCTCTAGGTTCCGAGGCAGTATGGGCCAGGGGAGGGGAAAAAAAGTCAGGAAAGGGCAGTTCCATTTATGAAATGAAAGAGGCCAATGCCTTGGGTGGGCTGCCTTTTATAGGCACAGTCCCTCCCTACCTCACATGGTCTACATTTTGCCATGAGGGGTGCCTCTATTCTGCTCCTCCCCCTCGCAACAGCCGGCTTCCCACCCAAGTGCGGCCTGGTCTTTCTGTTTGAGTCCTTGGGCTCAGTTGAAGCAGCTGCGGGACAGCGGACAGATACAGATAAGGGGGAGGAGGGAGGGGGAGTTTACCTTGCCCTGCTGCCGCCGCCCATGCGGCGACAGCGGCAGAGCCAGGTAAGTGGGCAAGGGGGAGGGGGGGGTCTTACCTGCGTCTGTCGTGGCCCATCACCAGCTTCACTAGAGCCCGCGGCTCAACCTGGAAGTGTAGGCCGCAAGATGGGCCTACAGTTCCAGGTTGAGCTGCGGGCTCTAGTGAAGCTGGCAATGGGCCAGGACAGACACAGGTAAGGGGGAGGAAGAAGGGGGCCTTACCTGGCGCCACCCCACAGTGCTGCGGAGCTCCGATTTGGAGCCGAAGCTCTGCAGCAGAGCGGAGCGGACCCTAGGCGGATCGAGGCGGAGCGGGCAGAATCCGCAATTTGCAGATCAGCAGCGGAGCGGAGTGGGGGGTCCGTGCACAGCCCTATTTGATTCTATAGTTACTCAAATTGTATCAGGTGCATATCAACAGCACCATTTTAATTATCCATTAAAATGGTTCTGCTAAGAGTTCATCTGTCGCTTAGACCTTCTCATTCATTCATAATCTATAATGGACAACTAATGTAATATCTTGTTTTCCATCAGGCTCAGTTTATGCAACCATGAACATGAACTAGTGCTGGACAGAAAATATGGTTCATTCTTATTCCGAAGATACTTCTATGATACCATTCCATTGCTTGACTGAAACAGGTTTTCTGATGAATTTACTATTTCAATAATGTATGCAAGAATAGAAAATCCTGTTAAATCCTATTGCCCAACCCTAGTAATCTGAACTCCTTATAAATCTCCAATTAATTCTATGATCTATGCCTAATCATGATATGATCTTCATTTCTTATTCGAACATATTCATAACTAAGGTGTCAAATGAAATCCATCTAAGAAATTTCACTCCTCAGATCTAAACTCCTAACACTTCTATCACATTCCTCAGAAAGCATCTATTCCAGTGCCTCCAAATTTCTCCTTTTCTCTTAGGTTGAATTCAGTGGCAAGTTGGCACCTTGAGAATGTCAATTTCCACAGCCCAGTTGGAGGATTTTGCTAGTTTTGTTGAAACTTTTGCACCTGGGATGTCTGGAGTTTTTACCTAAGCAGGAATATTTGTGAAGGTCTCCAAATCACGCCAACTTAGACAGCAGAATAAAGCTCTAATGTGACATTACTACATTCACATTTTGTAAATATAGCATTTACCTGCAACAGTCAAACAGCGACCTGTGTATTTCCTTATAGCCTTGTGTTATTATAATCAACAGCAAAACAAAGTTACTCCTCTCTAACTAATTAGTGTAATTGTGAACTCAGATTCTTCTTCATCATCATCATCATCATCATCATCATCATTTCACTGAGGTAATGTCTGAAGAACCCCTTACTTTCCCCCTCACATTAAATTGTGTGATCATTAATGTGTAATTGTCATGTCTACAGAAGCTTACACACTGAAAGTTCAATGTCTACTGATAACTAAGGTTAAGATTTTATGTAATTTTGTTGGCTTGCTGTTTGTCAGTGCAAACCTTAAGATGAATTTTGAGATGAGTTGTTGTTTTTCCCTTAATTTTATTACAACTTTTTTATTATCAGCCTTCTCCTGCAACCGAAGAAGAAACTTCAGGGCAATGTACATAAACAATTTGTGCATTGAAGCCAAACATTTCCCCCCTAGAAACATTGCTAGGCTGGCCAGATCACATTACGCCAGTCCTTTTACAACTTCATTGGCTGCCAGTCCAGATCCGGGCCCAATTCAAAGTGTTGGTATTCACATTTGAAGACCTAAACAGTTTGAGGCCAGGTTATTTGAAGGAACGCCTCCTCCTCCTTTCATCGCCAGCTGAAGACCTTTTTATTCTCTCAGTATTTTAACATTTAATTTTAACTTAATTAATTTTACTGTTCTAACTCTGTATTTTAATCTTATATCAATTTTGCTACGTGGTTTTATCCTGGTTGGGCTTTTTATACTCTATTTTGTATTTGTGCTTTTAACCTGTTGGTTGTTTTATTATGGTTTTAATTTTTGTGAACCGCCCAGGGAGCTTCGGCTATTGGGCGGTATAAAAATGTAATCAAGAAATAAATTACCTCCATGTTCTTTCCACAAATTGTTTTATGCTTTTATCAACGGTTTTCAAGTCGACAGACCTTCTTTTTTTTAATCTTTGAGAAAGGTAATTAAGGGCCAAACTTTACTCTTGTTTACATTGGTGTAACTCCTGATCCATGCATAGCCGCAGAAAACTCACTCAGAATAGATACCTGGCATACACCAATACAGGATAATCTAGGCATTTAATCATCAGAAAAGCAAGCAACAATGAAACAATAAACACTAACATTTATGTGGCCCTTCTCCTAAGTAATGCAAATGCTTTGTGTACATTATCAGAACAATCCTCACCACAACCTTGTTTTGTAGGCCACTATTGTCATCACCAAACTGCACATTACAGTGAAGCAGCTGAGTGACTCATTAGATTATGTCTCAGTTGGTATTTGAACTAAAGATATTTTAACTCTCATCTTGTGCCCCTAACTGCTATTGCCAAGGCCCTTTCTTTTAATCTGCATTCTTCTGCTTTCACCTGTTGTCTTTCTGCCTGCGTGCCTGGTCTTGTCTTTCCCTTTTCCAAAGCACAATTTCACCATTTTTGTACTAATTCTATTTCAAGCACATTTGATGCAAAATTTGTAACCAGAGGGAGACTTCAGCAGTGGCCCATTTCTTCTGCAAGGTAAGCTTCTAGTCATCCACACTTTCCATCAATTCTGATCCAGAGCAAAAACCACCACCTTCTTCACCTAGGTTTGAATCTGGCATCCATCAGTCAGCGCTTTGTAACGGGACGGTGTAAAAGCCGGAACGGAACAGAACAGGCCGGAACAGCCCCATTATATTAAAAAAACCATACCAAAAACAGTGGCATGTGTTAGCAACACTTGAGAACAATATTTTAGGACTAAAACCATACCAATATTATATCACTATTAACCCCAGAACTCCCAAAACGACGTCCGGAACAGAACGGGATGGCCGGAACGGCCACTAGGGAACGAGCGATATCAACCAAACTCACCAGACATGCATAACTAAATGGCAGGGATGCAATAGGCCACAAAAGTTGCCCCGAAACCATGTTCAGATACCCGTTACGGGCAAAAACGCATATTGCGCAAAATCGGCCGTAACGGCAGCTTCCCAATGAGATAAGTGAACCAAACTCACCAGATGCACATAACTAGGTGGGACAAATACAGAAAGCTCCAAAAGTTGCCCCAAAACCACGTTCATATACCCGTTCCGGGGAAAAACGTGTATTGCGCAAAACGGGCCATAACAGCAGCTTCCCAATGAGGAAAGTCAACCAAACTCACCAGATGTACATGACAAGGTGGGACAAATATAGAAAGCTCCAAAAGTTGCCCCAAAACCACGTTCAGATACCCGTTCCGGGCAAAAACGCGTATTGTGCAAAATGGGCCGTAACAGCAGCTTCCCAATGAGGAAAGTCAACCAAACTCACCAGATGCACATGACAAGGTGGGACAAATATAGAAACCTCCAAAAGTTGCCCCGAAACCACGTTCAGATACCCGTTCCGGGCAAAAACGCGTATTGTGCAAAATGGGCCGTAACGGCAGCTTCCCAATGAGGAAAGTCAACCAAACTCACCAGATGCACATAACTAGGTGGGGCAAATATAGAAAGCTCCAAAAGTTGCCCCCAAACCACGTTCAGATACCCGTTCCGGGCAAAAACGCGTATTGCGCAAAACGGGCCGTAACGGCAGCTTCCCAATGAGGTAAGTGAACCAAACTCACCAGATGTACATGACAAGGTGGGACAAATATAGAAAGCTCCAAAAGTTGCCCCAAAACCACGTTCAGATACCCGTTCCGGGCAAAAACGCGTATTGTGCAAAATGGGCCGTAACAGCAGCTTCCCAATGAGGATAGTCAACCAAACTCACCAGAAGCACATTACTAGGTGGGGCAAATATAGAAAGCTCCAAAAGTTGCCCCGAAACCACGTTCAGATACCCGTTCCGGGCAAAAACGCGTATTGTGCAAAATGGGCCGTAACGGCAGCTTCCCAATGAGGAAAGTCAACCAAACTCACCAGAAGCACATTACTAGGTGGGGCAAATATAGAAAGCTCCAAAAGTTGCCCCCAAACCACGTTCAGATACCCGTTCCGGGCAAAAACGCGTATTGCGCAAAACGGGCCGTAACGGCAGCTTCCCAATGAGGTAAGTGAACCAAACTCACCAGATGCACATGACAAGGTGGGACAAATATAGAAAGCTCCAAAAGTTGCCCCCAAACCACGTTCAGATACCCGTTCCGGGCAAAAACGCGTATTGTGCAAAATGGGCCGTAACGGCAGCTTCCCAATGAGGAAAGTCAACCAAACTCACCAGAAGCACATTACTAGGTGGGGCAAATATAGAAAGCTCCAAAAGTTGCCCCCAAACCACGTTCAGATACCCGTTCCGGGCAAAAACGCGTATTGCGCAAAACGGGCCGTAACGGCAGCTTCCCAATGAGGAAAGTCAACCAAACTCACCGGATGCACATAACTAGGTGGGACAAATATAGAAAGCTCCAAAACTTGCCCCGAAACCACGTTCGGATACCCGTTCCAGGCAAAATAACGGCAGCTTTCCAATGAGGTAAGTCAACCAAACTCACCAGATGCGCATTACTAGGTGGGACAGATGTGAAAAGCTCCAAAAGTTGCCCCGAAACCACGTTCAGATACCCGTTCCGGGCAAAAGTCTGTATTGCCCAAAACGAGCTGTAACGGCAGCTTCCCAATGAGGTAAGTCAACCAAACTCACCAGAAGCACATTACTAGATGGGACAGATATAATAACCTCTGAAATTTCCATGAAAGTCAGGTTCTGTTACCCATTCCGGGCCATAGTTCATATTCCCAAAATTAGCTGGAAAAGAAAATTATGGGTGAGGAAAATGAGGCACTATCTATTGTTGGGAAATTGCCTCGAAAGGCAACTTCTATGTGTGTGAATGCAATCAAATAAACTACTTTCATTGTACTAACTGGAACATTTAATAAACTTTCTCAGAATCCAGAGTGAAGTTCTGCAAAGATGGTTTCCTACAGAAGCCCATAGTTGTCATGTGGTTTGGTAGTGTGCTTAAAATATCAGTCTATGATGGCATTGTTGGGGTTGGGCTGTCTCATTCCATCATGAAGCTTACAATGACCTGTGGCTATTCACATCTTTCAACCTAACTTATTCCACAGGGTTATTACAAAATTGGGAAAGGCCATTGTAGTTCACCATGCGTTTCTGGGTGGCGGGTGGGATATAAATGTTCTGTCAAAAAAGCCCAGGTCTTTTGAGGATTGCCATGGGAGTACTGGAGGCTGCATTCCAGGAAGTCCAAAAACACGGCCCCCAACCCCTTCCAGGGCTGATGGAGGCCTTCCCCTTCAGCCCTTTCCCCCAAGAAATTGGGTGCCAGTCCCGGTTGCCCTGGAGATCTCCGTTTTTCCAGAGGTCTCCCAGGTTTTCCGGGTCATCTGGTCACCCTTATCACACCAGGAGACAAAGCGTTAATGCCCACATTCCACAATCTTGACAGGTACCCCTCCCCTCCCCAAACATGGAATTTATTTTTAAAAGCCAATCACACAATTTTTAATTGTATGTTAGGTGTCTTGAATAGGTTAGCCCCATGTGAATAAGAGGGAGCTAGGTTGACCATTTGTTTGATTCAGTATAACCCATTGTCATTGGCTGTGATGTTCTGAAGCTTTATTAACATATATGCTTCTTTAGTCATATTCTTTATGAAAACATGAATACAAGAAAAATAACCACAAACAGTAAGAACAAAAACAATGTACATAATATCTATATACTCTCTCTCTCTCTCTCTCTCTCTCTCTCTCTCTCTCTCTCTCTCTGTGTGTGTGTGTGTGTGTGTGTGTGTAAATGTAAATGCTAACATATAGCACCTGTTAACATAATTTTTTGCCTACAGTGTAGATTATTCATTTCTCACAACACTTTGGACATTTGAATATACCACGAGAAGCTTGATTTATCTCAAGGCAAGAATGATGGTGCCAGTCCTGACATGCTCCCTCGCACAGAACCATGGTGTCCTCCTTTGGTTTCTTGCACTGATCACCCATTAAGCACAAAGACCAAGATGAAGTGTAATACTGTTGTATTGCTGAAGACAAGAACTGGATTGTAGAAAATGTTCCTTTCGGTGGTTTTCTAGAAACAGGACTATTGAATTGCTTAATTTCTCTCTGATTTATTTGCTTCTTTATTCTCTGCTGCTGTCTCTGCATTAAACTTGGCCGTGGAAGAAGTGATTTGTGCTTGAGAAGTTCATTTGCAATCCACTGCCGTACAGGCACCATGTCTGCTGGGAAAGGGACAGGTGAGCCACTGCATAGCACATGTGCAAAGAGACATACAAAAAGTTTGGTTGACTTACCTCATTGGGAAGCTGCCGTTACGGCCCGTTTTGCACAATACGCGTTTTTGCCTGGAACGGGTATCTGAACGTGGTTTTGGGGCAACTTTTGGAGCTTTCTATATTTGTCCCACCTTGTCATGTGCATCTGGTGAGTTTGGTTCACTTATCTCATTGGGAAGCTGCCGTTACGGCCCGTTTTGCGCAATATGCGTTTTTGCCCGGAACGGGTATCTGAACGTGGTTTGGGGGCAACTTTTGGAGCTTTCTATATTTGCCCCACCTTGTCATGTGCATCTGGTGAGTTTGGTTCACTTACCTCATTGGGAAGCTGCCGTTACGGCCCATTTTGCACAATACGCGTTTTTGCCCGGAATGGGTATCTGAACGTGGTTTCGGGGCAACGTTTGGAGCTTTCTATATTTGTCTCACCTAGTTATGTGCATCTGGTGAGTTTGGTTTACTTTCCTCGTTGGGAAGCTGCTGTTACGGCCCGTTTTACGCAATACGCGTTTTTGCCTGGAACGGGTGTCTGAACATGGTTTGGGGGCAACTTTTGGAGCTTTCTATATTTATCCCACCTTGTCATGTGCATCTGGTGAGTTTGGTTCACTTACCTCATTGGGAAGCTGCCATTACGGCCCGTTTTGCGCAATATGCGTTTTTGCCCGGAACGGGTATCTGAACGTGGTTTCGGGGCAACTTTTGTGGCTTATTGCATCCCTGCCATTTAGTTATGCATGACTGGTGAGTTTGGTTGATATCGCTCGTTCCCTAGTGGCCGTTCCGGCCATCCCATTCTGTTCCGGACGTCGTTTTGGGAGTTCTGGGGTTAATAGTGATATAATATTGGTATGGTTTTAGTCCTAAAATATTTAGTCCTAAAATACGGCCCGTTTTGCGCAATATGCGTTTTTGCCCGGAACGGGTATTTGAACATGGTTTTGGGGCAACTTTTTACAGCACTGTCCTATCCATCTCTACTCGGAAGTAAGGAAGCCCCATTGAGTCCAATGGAGGTCATTCCCAGGCAAAAGGCTATAGTGTTGCAGCCTAACCGTAACCCTTTTGATCAGCGGAACCGTTGAAGGCCTGGGCTAGAAGCTCGGGTCTACCGAGGGAGGCTAATGATAGGCTAACGGGGTGTATGGAAGTTAAGAAAGGAATATTAAAGCGGGACGATTTTGAGGAGATTTGGAAACCATTTGTCAAATTTGTATTAGGAAAAGGGAAAGGGTGTAAACCGTCACAAGATGTGTTACAATTTTGGAGTGGAGAATAATGGTCCCTGGGGGTGGGTTGCACCTTTTATTATTATCATTTTTATTATGGTTATTATTATTATTATTATTATTATTATTATTATTATTATTATTAGATTATTGTATTAAGTAGGTTTTTTTCTTTGTTCTTTATCATTACTATTGTAGTAAAAATAAAAAAAATTAAAACAATTTAAAAAAAACGGGGGAGGGGTGACGCCTGCTGCTGCTGCGACCTTAAAACCTTCATTTTTCGTTGATTTCTATAGACAGTTTTCACTTCCGCTCCGGTGGAGAGAGAGAGAGAGAGAGAGAGAGAAAAAGTTATATTGAACCCGGGAATCCATTCAGCGGTTCACTCTACCACTTTCACGGGTCTGTCGGTTTACATCCCGCGCCGGCGAGAAGTGACGTCATTGCCCTGCGCGAGTCTGCTTCTTGCCCACTTCCGGGTCGCTTCCGTGGTTCCGTCGCGCTCTTTGGGGCGCTTGGCCAGGAACCGTCGGAAAAGGATGGCGGCTTTGCCCAACGAAGCCCGAGAGGTCTGGGACCGGCTGGGCCTGTGGGACCGGCTGCTGTGGCCGTCGGCGCCCCTCAGCGAGCGGCAGCGGGACTCGGTGCTCGAAGTGCGCGAGGCGTCGCCGGGCCTGCCGGCCCCACCCGAGGTGGGTGGAGAGATGCCCAGCCGCGAAGGCAGCCTCAGGCAGGCAGAGATGTTATGTTATCCACAATTCAAAATATATACCTGGATAGCTGCAGTTTATGAAATGGCTGGCTATGCGCGTTGC
Source organism: Elgaria multicarinata webbii (assembly GCF_023053635.1). NCBI lineage: Eukaryota > Metazoa > Chordata > Lepidosauria > Squamata > Anguidae > Elgaria > Elgaria multicarinata. Next base: position 112,667,282 of record NC_086178.1, read on the forward strand.
ACAGCCCTAGTGTTCATGTACATACATTGGAGGCTGGTGGCTCTGATTTTGGTGGGGCCGCGGATCCATTCTGGAGTTCAATTGAAACCAGCCAGACCTCTAAAGGAGCTGTTCAAGGTGCTGGCCCTAATGGGGGGCTGGAGTTCAGGACCTTGGACAGCTCCTTTAGAGGTATGGCTGGTTCTGGCTGAAACTCAGAATGTATTCACCCCCACCAAAATCAGAGCCACCAGCCTCCACCGTGTGTATGCATGTACATGCATGTACACTAGAGGCAATGGTTTGGATCGTAAGATAAGTTTACTAAGGGTGCCATCCTATGCATGTACATGCATGTGCATTAGAGGCAATGGTTTGGATCTTAAGATAAGTTCACTAAGCGTGCCATCCTATGCATGTACATGCATGTACACTACAGGCAATGGTTTGGTTCGTAAGATAAGTTTACTAAGGGTGCCATCCTATGCATGTACACTAGAGGCAATGGTTTGGATCTTAAGATAAGTTCACTAAGGGTGCCATCCTATGCATGTCTCGACCGAAAAAGTCCTACGCCTCCCAGTGCTCCCCAGCCAGCTGGCTCAGTTATGCTAGGACATGTCGGCAGGGCCGGTGCTACCATAGAGGCCACTCAGGCTCTATAAGGGGGGCGCCGGAAGCCGCACCGGAAGCTGCTCTCCCACAGCGGTTCTGAGAGGGCGGCTTCCGGGCGCACCGTTCCAAAGCCACCCGCCCGCTCCAGTGTCCTGGCTTCACTTCAGCAGGGCGCCCACCCAGCCAAAGCAAAGCCACGCACGCACGCCCCCACTCCAGCATCCTGGCTTCGCTTCGGCTGGGTGGGCCTGCAGCTGAAGCGAAGCCAGAACTTTGGGGGGGGGGGTGCGCGGGCGGGCGGCTTCGGAATGGCCGCCCGGAAGTTGCTCTCCCAGAGTGGCTTCCGGCTGGGTGCGCCGTTCCGAAGCCGCCCACCCCACCCAGTGTCCTGGCTTCGCTTTGTCTGGGCGGGCAAGATGGCGCCCCGCACCCAGGTGGGGTGGGGTGGGGGGTGAAAGCAGCTCACCTGCCTAGGGCGCAAAATAGTCTGGCACCAGCCCTGCATGTCGTTTCCCCCCCCCCCCGTCTAATCATGCATAGAATGGCACCCTTAAAGAAGGAAAGTTTCCCATTTGCTCCTCCTCCAAGCAGCCCTATGCATCCCATCCCATGTTGCCTATGGAGGCTTGGTGGGGTTTGCAAGCATCTGGGGAATGCGGGGAATTGTAGGAACTTTTTCTGTACACCAGTGGTTCCCAACTAGGTAAGTACTGCGGACCCCTTGTTTTTCAAATGCCAAGCCATGGACCCCCTATTTCTGAAAAATGTGTTACCTCTATGGTACTGTGCGAAACAATTCTTTGGAGAAAATAAGGGGTAGCCCCCTAATAAGCAAAGGATTTTAGGTATACTAAAAAACAGACCCTAAAATTTGTGATATTACCATGCAAAAATGGCAATGGTTTAGTTAGGAATATATTTATTTATTTTATTACATTTTTATACCGCCCAATAGCCAAAGCTCTCTGGGCGGTTCACAAAAATTAAAACCATAATAAAACAGCCAACAGGTTAAAAACACAAATATAAAATACAGTATAAAAAGCACAAGCAAGATAAAACCATGCAGCAAAATTGATATAAGATTAAAATACAGAGTTAGAACAGTAAAATTTAGACTTAAGTTAAAATTAAGTGTTAAAATACTGAGAGAATAAAAAGGTCTTCAGCTGGCGACGAAAAGAGTACAGTGTAGGCGCCAGACGGACGTCTCTGGGATGCTCATTCCAGAACCGGGGTGCCACAGCGGAGAAAGCCCTCCTCCTAGTAGCCACCTGCCTCACTTCCTTTGGCTGGGAAGACGAATTTAATTTTACTAACGTCTGGTTTACAATTGAACAAATTATGATTTGTCTAGCAGCTACTAAACCTAAATGTGATGGGAGAAATCGTGCCTCTTTTTGTCCCGAACAATCCCTTCCACATCCGGTTCAATATTTCCTACTTTTATTCTCAAATCTGGATCAACATCGAGCTGATTTCTATGCTTGTTCTTCATATAACAAAATGTTGAAAATGTTTGTTCACAAAGGTATGTGGAACAAAAGGGAACTAGGTGTTTCAAAGCTTTTTCACCTAACTTCTTATAGTCAGGAAAAACCTTCACCCAGAATTGGTCCAGTCTATATTTTTTGAAAAATGATTTCAATGAACCATCACAAGTCATTTCAACAAGTGCATCTTGCTCTTCTGCAGATAGAGTTGTTAGTTGTACATCACCACATTCAAAAGGATTCCTTATCCATGAGTTTTCAAGATTAGGTGCAGGGAAGTAATCTCTGAAGCTATTCGCTAAATCACGCAGGTATTTTTGCGCATGACGTCACTGTTGAAGCAAAAGGAGCATGGGAGATGGCATATTTTCTTTTATTAAAATGCAGATCTTGCAGAGCTAATATGTGAATGGTGCCACGGACCCCCTGAGGTCTGTGGACCCCCAATTGGGAATCACTGGTCTATGAGGTATTCAGCAGTTCAGTGTATCAACTTGTGTTGTATATAATATTCTAGCTATGGCCAAGTGCATGTGCAATGTAACTCTGAAGGTCTTACTGCTAGATGGTGATAACTTTACTACAAACCCTGACCCACCAGTGAAGACGGCAGTCTGTATAAACACACACATATTTGGAACTGCATCGCCAACTGCAGAATCAGACAGCCTCAAGAATGGAGACGTTGGCTATCCCTGTACAACGCTGTGCAGAGATCCAAAGGGCTTGATGTGACGTGATGTGTGTAGGTCAGAGGTTTTCTAACTCTCCCTTCCCACTGCAGCCTCTTGTGTCCCCCAAACACTACTTTTGAGGGTTGGGGGATCCAACAGGATAGTAATTGCACATAAGGAAATCATACCTGCCCATAGGGAAACATAGGACAGTGTTTGCCCATAGAGAAACCATCCTGATGTTGGTTGTAGTTAAGGAAGATCCCCCCGCAATGCTGAAAGCAAAGGGAAAGCTAATCTGTTCTCTTCATCATTTCTCTCCCATAGAATTAAAGCTTCCATCCACACTCTTTCTTTCAAAGTTCATCCCTTGAATTTTGAAAAAAATATCATTACAAGTCCCAGCATTCCTGACTGTGGGATATACTGACTTGCAATGATGGGGTTGTAGTCCCAACACCTTTGGAGGGCACCAGGTTGGGGAAGGGCTGCTCTAAACGAAAAAAGAAAAGTAGATGGCCTTAAGTTGTTCGTCATCAATTTTCCACAACCCCACAGTTACCTCTCTGCATATCATATTCTCCATCCTGTCTTCATGGTTTATCAGCTTTAGGAGAGTGAGAATTTCACTTGTACTTTTTGCCTCCTTAGGGAGGATGTGGTGTTAAGGTTTGTGAGCCTTAACTCCCAATTTCCCTGATTTTTGGTGCTTGGTTGAAAACTGTATAGCCTTAACGTTGTTTTGTAAACTGTAGGTTTTTTTTGCTTAATGAAGTAAATATACATACTGGAAAACATCATGAAAATAGACATTTTTTTGAGGATCCTAAAAAAGGGAGGGCCTTTTAAATTTGAAATAGCGACGTTTCATAAATACTAGCTATTAAATTGTTAGATGGAATGTTGTAAGTAATATTTTAAATCAAAATAGGAATATAAAATATTTCCCATTATAATAGAATACTGACTAATGGATTGCACACAAGTTAATACTTAAAATGCATATTTGTGTTTTTTTAATACATTTCTATATTGACTTTCTGTCAAGTTACCCAAGGCAGTTTACATTCTTTAAATAGTGAAACAAAGAAATCAGTGTTACCCAAAATTACGGAATATTGTTCTCACAGGCTGATTTGAAGGTCTCTTCGGGAGCTAATGGCATGACATCCTTGGCCCAGACTTCTCTTCCCTCAGGGTACAGATGTTAAGTAGCCCCCAGGAAGGTGGGAGAGGGGCTGCTCACACTGATTGGAGGTCCCTTCGGGAGCTGATAGCATGAACTCTCTGGCCTGGACTTCCCTTCACTGTGATATATATCTGAGATAATGGCCTCAAGAAACAAAGGAAGATTTCTGAAACAGGAACTTTCAACTGCCTATGATTCTCATTGTTGATAAAGAATTATAAATGGGTTGTTTTGATGTACAATATTTATCTCTTGCTTGATACGATTGGGTTCCTGTGTGTCCTTCAGTTATTTATTTCATTTCTTTGAAAAGCTTCCCATTGAAGATTTAAGCAGTCTTGGGCAGCCGTCATCAACTGTAATATTGACAGCCACAGTGCCAGAATCCCTGGAGAACATCTTCTTGAAAGGGTTTTCCACTTTAGGTATGGAAAACAAAAGAATTGAAACAGCACAACAGGTAAGAAAAGAAAAGAAAAATCCAACCTCTAATTTTGAGGCAATACAAAAAGATACAATATGAGCTGTTCATGGGCAGAGCAGTTCTAATCCCTTTCTGAAGAAGGTTAGGATGGGGTGAAAGTGCCCCTTGGCCAGCAGAGAGGAGTTCCACCAGTCGGGCAGCACGACCAATCAAGAGGCTCCCCAGAGAGGTCCGCCTGGCGCCTACACTGTACTCCTTTCATTGCCATCTGAGGACCTTTTTATTCTCTCGGTATTTTAACACTTAATTTTAACTTAATTCTACTGTTCTAATTCCGTATTTTAATCTTATGTCAATTTCTGCTGTGTGGTTTTATCCTGGTTGTGCTTTTTTATGCTGTATTTTGCATTTGCTTGTTTTTAGACTGTTGGTTGTTTTATTATGGTTTAAATTTTTGTGAACCTCCCAGAGAGCTTTGGCTATTGGGCGGTATAGAAATGTAATAAATAAATAAATAAATAAATAAATAAATAAATAAGAGGCTCCCAATATGCCCAACTGGGGCATTTAGGGGGCCAGGGCTGTATCCTAAGCTCTATTCCTCCCTGACAGGCCCCAGATCGGGTTCAGAAAATATGCTAGCTGAGGGTGAGCATGGTAAGGAATTTCACTTCCTGTTCGTTTCAGTGGGAGTGGGAATGGAAGGAATGCTGCCTGACAAACAAACAAACAAACAAACAAAAACAGCCACCCCCACCCTGGCCATAGTGAGCCGGCAGAGCTTTGGAAGTGGCATATCGTCCGCCATGTAGTTCTCCCACACTCATCAAGTGCCGACTACATTGAATTTTTTTTAAAACAAAATAATACTTGGTCAAATATTGCTCAGACTTTTAAAGCATTTATTTATTGAATAGATATTTTATGCTTAGCACAACAAAGGGTGTTGTGCTAAGTATAAAACCTTCTGTTTGTTGGAAGGCCAATCACACATCAAGGGAATGTAGCATTTTCCCCTATGAGGGAAGGTTACAACAGCTGGGATTGTTCAGCTTGGAAAAATTGAGACTTAGAAGAGACATGATAGAGGTGAAAATGGGTGGGAGGGAGCTGTTGCACCATCTCTTGCTTGTGGTGCCCTGGTTGAAAGCTGGCTGGCCACTGTGTGAACAGAGTGCTGGACTAGAGGGACCCTTGGTCTGATCCAGCAGGGCTATTATTGTGTTCTTTATGAATTGTACTGAAAAGAACCATTTGAGCCCATCAGGTCTGTACCTCCCAAAATCCTGCCTTTCATGGTTGCTGTCCTGGTTGTGATCACATCTCCAAGGAATACATCTGACCTGGGGGCACTATCTGCTAAGAGAGAATGCTGTGTTCTTTAAATAAAATCTCATCTTATTCTGCCAGTTTCTCAGAGAGCTTAGGCTGAAGGAAGACTACATAATAATATAAATAAATACATTTTTGCATGTTTCACAGCAGAGTCAAGAGCCATCATTCATACCAATGGTGAAGTCCATCTTTCACAGGGCCTATAAATAATAATGCCATCATATAGGTATGGATTAAGGTCACTGGAACTCCAGAGATGGCCTCAGCATGGAAGTTGAAATCACCCAGAACCACCGTCCTGGGTTCCTTCACCACCAGTTCAGTCAGGGAGGATGCTGGGCTTTTCTGCTAGACAGTTGTGCTTAAGCATTTAAACTATAATATCTCCTATTTTCATATGTTATGATTAAATGATGTGTTATCTTCCCTTCCTTGCTGTAGTTCTTCTCATGGTTTGATGAACTCCGCACCCAGATGGACCAAGATGAAGGTGCAAAGTACAGGTATTTCCCTCCATTAGTCATATTTTGAATATCAGGGCATAGCAAGTCTACACCATTAAAAGAGTTTTCCACATCAAGAAAGGCAAGGCCAGTTGCTGCTGCTTCCTTGGGGTCTCTGTGCATCACACATACATGGAGCCATAATTCCGGAAAGTTCTATAGCTGAGGCGTTTTTTGCAGAAACCCTCCCCCACCATCCAGTGCACACATCCATAGCAGTGTCCCACCTATTCCCTCAGTTCTCTTACATCCACCATTGTGGCAGCCTCATAAGGGAGCTTCGCCTGATCAATTTGACTGATTGCAGTACTCTGAGATGTTTTTTTCTAAACAATATGGCAAAACTGCTCTGATAGATTAAAGGCAGTTCTGTGGTGTAAAGCTCTCAAGGTAGTTGAGAATCTAAACACATCTGTGGCTCAGTCACAGCTTCCAGTCATCTCACTGCTTTCCCAAGGGGAAGGAAAATCCCCTCAGCTTCTTGCCCAGGCCATGCTGAGCATACAAGACCAGCCTCCTACTTCAGGCTGGTCTTTGACACTAATGAAGATGAGGGCATCCAAACAGGCGAGCCTTCTGGCAGTTGACAATAAAAAGAAGAAGAGGAAATTTCCCCAAAAGCTTGAGTGCTATCATGTCTCCCCTCAGTCTTCTCTTCTCAAGACTAAACATGTCCAGTTCTTTCAGTGTCTCCTCATAGGGCTTTGTTTCCAGACCCCTGATCATCCTCGTTGCCCTCCTCTGAACCTCCTCCAGCTTGTCCACATCCTTCTTGAAGTGTGGTGGCCAGAACTAGACGCAGTACTCAAGATGAGGCCTAATCAATGCCGAATAAAAGGGAACCAGTACCTCGTGCGATTTATAAGCTATACTTCTATTAATGCAGGCCAAAATAGCATTTGCTTCTTTCGCAGCCGCATCACACTGTTGGCTCATATTCAGCTTGTGATCTACAACAATTCCAAGATCCTTCTCATTTGTAGTATTGCTGAGCCAAGTATCCCCCATCTTGTAAATGTACATTTGGTTTCTTTTTCCTAGGTGTAGAACTTGGCATTTATCCCTATTAAATTTCATTCTGTTTTTTGGAAGGGCGGCAGTTGCACGAGCAACAGGCTGCTGTGGATGGTAGAACAGTCCTCTCCCCCAGTTCTCTTCTCTTACCAGTCCTATGGGCAGAGTTGCCAGTCCTGAGTCTTCCCAGCCTTGTGGTAGGACATTGATACTTACCATGGACATCAACCCACTTTTGGTGAGTTAGCTTGTTAGTCGCCAATATGTGTGATCCACAGAGACCACAAAGAAGAAAGACAGGTTGCTTACCTGTAACCGTTGTTCTTCAAGTGGTCATTCGCACAACTCACCCACCATCCTCTCTTTGGTCCCATGGTTGGATTCAATGTTGGTAGCAAAGTTGTTTCTTTCCTTTTCTCGTTTCCAAGGCATATTGGTCTCAGCAAACTGAGGGAATAGGTGGGAACCCGCTAGGGACGTGTATTAGATGGTGGAGGAGTGTTCCCGCCAAAAGCTCCCTCAGCTATAGAAATTCCCCAAATCGAGGCTCTGCACAGGCACAGAGCCCATATGTATGTACAGATGATCACTTAAAGAGCTACAGTTACAAGTAAGATTCCTATCTTTTTGTTTCTTTTAAACATTCATACAAATAAATATTCAGTTTGATCATGATAAATGCAGTTAACTAGGGTTATTTTTAAACAATTACTTAAGATAGACAGAAACATTTTTTGTAATCTGTACTCCAAAAACAATAGAGGAATTGATATGTATGATTATATAAGAGTGAGCTCTTTCCCTTCGTTATAGATCTTTGCTTTCTTCTGGAATTATTCTTGCTGCCAGATGGTCATTTATTGTTCATAATATGGAGCAATATTTCTTCATTCTTTTTTAGTCTCTTACAGTACAATCCTATACATTTCTACTCAGAAGTAAAGCACATTGAGTTCAATAGGGCTTACTTCCAGTTAAGTTGTATAGGATTGCAGCCTTAATTGCTTCTTAGACTTTAATTGCTTCTAAGACCTCACTTAGTTCTTTATAGGAGCATTCTTTGGTTAGCCTCACAGAATGCATCAGGCAGCACTAAGTCTGCTTGGAGAAAGGGTATTGGCTCCTTCTTTAGGAGTCCATCACTAGCAGTATGGAAACTGTGCCTTGAAGGACATGTGCCTTGAGGGTTCAATACAAATCTTTGATGTAGCATCTATGATGTTCCATAAATGTGTATGTGACACCTGCATAGTGATCCTGCCTGGCACGACAGCTTCCATTGTTGTTGTTTTAATTTAAAGTTTAATTGAATTTCTTAGTTTAAAGTAACAAACCCCATCCTCCCTTCCTTTCCTTTCTGCTCACACCCAATCCCAATACATGAACGTCCCATGAATCATGGCACACATAGAACAATTATACAGCTGTAATTTCAGATATGCACACATATTTGATTTGCTGAATTATAGAATAGTCGACTTGGAAGGGGCCTACCTTAAAGCATACCTGAAAGGAATCCACCTTAAAGCATACCTGAAAGATGGTTGTCCAGCTGCATCTTGAAGGCTTCTACTGATCCTTCCATCAGTACAAAAAATTTTGAACTGATATTAGAAGGGGATATTAGCCACTGGCCTGTAATTGTTAATATCCTCCAGGTCCAGGTTAGGCTTCTTCAGGAGTGGTCTGATTACCACCACTTTTAAAGAGGCCAGCACCACTCCCTCCCTCAGGGAGGCATTTACAACCTCCTGGACCCAGCCAGCGATCTCCTCCTTTGATGTAATGAACCATGAAGGGCAAGGATCAAGCACACAGGTGGTTGACTGGACTTGGCCAAGCACCTTGTCCACATACTCGAGCCTCAATAACTGAAACGCGTCCAATAAAACTGGGCCAGACAGCGCTCTGAACACCTCTACTAGTGGAGCTGCATTAAGCGTGGTGTCCAATTCATGACGAATCTGAGCGACTTTAACTTCAGAGTGCCATGCAAATTTGTCACAGCGTGCTACTGAGTGTTCCACCATCTCTCACCCTGGCCCAGAGTGTAACAGGCCATGAACCACCTGGAAAAAGCTCCGCTGGATGACCCTGAGAAGATGCAATGCTGGTGGAAAAGAATTGTCTCTTTGCCACCCTTACCGCCATTTAATTGTGTACTTTTATTTCTGTAGGCAGACAAGGGCTTATTTGTCTGGATTTGAGGAGCAGTGTGATGCTATATTGAATGATGTGAACAGTGCTCTTCATCACCTGGAGTCATTACAGAAGCAATATCTCTTTGTCTCAACCAAAACAGGAACACTTCATGAAGCCTGCGAACAGCTATTGAAGGAGCAGGTAACTTCTGACTTTTCTGGAAAGCATACTCCCAATTTCCTAAGCATTTATAGCTACTTTGAATATACTTGAACTGATATTTCAATGCCCTAAATATCCGCACCAGAATTTTGGGCCCTTGAGCAACCAGGTTAATTTCCCCCCAATTCAGTGTTGGTTACTAGGGAGATTTTGTTTAAGGAGCTCTAGTTTTGTTTTTAGTCTTTTTTATTCATATTTGTGTGTGTGTGTTTAAACAGGGCTATATTCAATCTTGGAAGAATTATATGTTTATCTAAAATTTAAAACAAATATTACTGCTGTTCTTTCATGCTTTTATTGAATTCTGTCCTGAACCCAGTGGGGTTCTGGGCTCTCACAATACTTCCAAAGATATTTTTTTTCAAAATAATTACACTGAAATCAAAAGAAGTTTTTTAATCTAGATTTTTGTATGGCCACTGTAACAAATAGCTTCAGACTAAAGTGTCCTCCTTTAATAGAAATAACCAACTCACCATATGTCTGTAGAACGCTATCATATATTATTATATGCAGGTATATACTGTTGTATGCAATGTCCGAAAATATACTGAAATACAAACAGAATTTGCAATATTTATTTATTTTCTCTGTAAATCATCCGTGTCTCTTAAGAGGCAACTCAGGACCTCATAGAGTGTGTTAGCCTGTTACTAGCTAGTTCCTAACAATCTTTAATTTTCTTCTTGAATAGTCAGAGCTTGTGAACCTGGCAGAAAATATCCATCAGAAACTGTCATATTTTAATGAATTGGAAAATATTAATACAGTAAGTACTGTTCTCCTTCTCCCCCCTGCCCCCGGTTTTCCATTCCTCCTTCCAACTGACAGCATTCTGTCACCACTGAGCATGTTCAGTCCTCATTGGGCTGTTTTGGTTCTCTTCCCCTGGCCTGAGCTTTGCAGAAGTATATTTTTGTACTTCTGCAAATCTCAGGGGTTCCCCAAGCCTGCTACTTCCTCCTTCTTGTATGGAGGTGATATCCATTTGACCACATTTGCAACAATATTTCCCCCCTGAGTTTGGAATTATTGTATGGAACTGGAGTACTGCAACAAAATATTACAATTTACCCCTATTGTTTGTGTTATCTGAGTCTCTGGCTGAGGGGGTTGAAAAACAGAAATTTCTATCACAGGCAGGAGTTGCTGCCCCAACTTGTATCTTATTTCACGTGCATTTTTGTAATGTTTGAACATCGTCTTTCCCCCAAAACTCCTCTCTACTACTCCTCTCCCCTAGTTTTGTTTTGATCAGCATTCTGTTGCTCCCAAGTTGTTGGGGGGTGGAGTGGATTTCCCTTCTTAGTTTTTTCTATTTTATTTCCTACTTCTGCAAACATTGGGATTAGCCCAAATCTGCTGATAACTCCCTCCAACATGGCTGCTGCTGTTTTGGCTATGTAAGAAGGAGCGCTCAGAGAACTGAATCAGAAATATAGGAGGGCATGATAGTAAATCTCAGGGGACAAAAATCAAATGAATCCTTTAACTGCAGTAAAATTTCAAAGCTCATAATTTTGTGATGCCAAATCGATTGACGTGAGGGGACTGTTTAACTATACACCGGAAGAGCACATAGATTGTATTACCAATGATCTTAAAAGGAAATGCTGTGAGGAAGGAGAATTCTGAAAAGGGGCGGTGTTTGGACAAAACCATGGGATTAACAGAACGATTGGGTTCGGATACAATGATAACCGCCCAGAGAACTTTGGCTATTGGGCGGTATATAAATGCAATAAATAAATAACCCACGATGGGTTAAACAAGCTACATTGCTTATTTAACCCATAATGGGTTATCATGTCATGTGGCAAGAGTTTTTTTTAACCTGCCATGGCTTATTTGGCCAAAATAACCAACTCTGATAACCCAGTGTGGATTATTTAAACACATGTCGGTTCTTGTATCGTGTGGCTATCACCGTGGGTTATTTTGGTCACCTAAAGAGTCGCTAGGCAAGAGCAACCAAAATTGCTGCTGCTGCTCTCCTCCGGCTGGCAGATCTCTGATTTTCTCAGGCATCCGTGTCTTTTCATAACCCCGGCGAGCCTTCCGTGCTCATTAACAAAGATCCCACGGAAAGCTGGGCAGATGGTGCAGAACCGCAGTCCCTCTTCTCCGAAGACCTAAGCTTGTAGCAACCTGTTGTCAGCCAGGAAGCATTTGTCACCCCGCAGGAGCTAATCACCAAGGGGAGAGTTAGAGCTCACCACTGGACAGAAGACGAGGTGGGTGCGTTCATCTGTGGAGCAGCACAGAGGCATGTGCAATTCTGAACATTGTTGGATTTGAGAACCTCTACCCTTGGCTCTTCAGTGAGATGTGCCTCTGCAGGTTTTCCCATGCATAGGCTCAAGAAAAAGTTCAAGGAGATGTAACGCAGTGGAACTACAGACTGTGCCCTTCTATGATAAGCTTGCATGTCTTCTGGAAGAATGCCATGATGTCATTCCAGGATACACCACAGCAGCCTTTCTCAACCTGGGGCGCTCCAGATGTGTTGGACTACAACTCCCAGAATGCCCCAGCCAGCTCTGCTGGCTGGGGCATTCTGGGAGGTGCAGTCCAACACATCTGGAGTGCCCCAGGTTGAGAACCACTGCACCACAGGGAGCAAAATCCCACTGGCCCCTCCCCCATGCATCCACCAACGGGTCCTAAAGGGCCATTCCTCAGCCCGTGACTTCCCGTCTCTTAGTCCCAGCCCGCTGCAGTGAGTCAAGCTGTACAGCCAGCGACCTGTAATCAGCACCTCAGGCTCAAAGCCCAGCTGAGCATGGCCAGCGACTGCACCTCTCCCATTGAGGCCTTCTCTGCTACCACAGCAGCCACTTGCAGCAGTGACCGCAACTCTGACTTCTACGAGCTGCTCCCTGGCTACCTACTCATCCAGCACCCCAACATATTTTCAGAGCAAATTCCAACTAGAGCTTCAGGCAAGCCCATCCTGGCCACAATCTACAGCAGCCCCTCCACCCCACCATCGTAGGAACCTCTGGGCTAGGAGCACCCACCTGGTAGGTGGGACAGCCAGCCTTCCTGCCTGAGATGAGTGCGGAGCTGGGAGAAACCAGTTCAGGAATAGCGCATCTGCGTCCGGCGTTGCTCCTCCAGCTCAGTGAGGCAGAGGAATAGCAGAGTGCAGAACACAACATTCTGAACCTAGCCCAGTGCATGATGGAATCCCTGCCACAGACTGGGCAACCTGGGCCTGACTTCATGGGGGAACAGGAATGCATGCTCTTCACAGAGATGTCTCAGGTGGGGGTTCCAGAGTTCTCTCCAACCTAAGATGTGCTCAAGCACGTCTTACGGCAACGAGGATGATCAGGGGTCTGGAAACAAAGCCCTATGAGGAGAGACTAAAAGAACTGGGCATGTTTAGCCTGGAGAAGAGAAGACTGAGGGGAGACATGAGAGCACTCTTCAAATACTTGAAAGGTGGTCACACAGAGGAGGGCCAGGATCTCTTCTCGATCCTCCCAGAGTGCAGGACACGGAATAATGGGCTGAAGTGACAGGAAGCCAGATTCCAGCTGGACATCAGGAAAAATTTCCTGACTCTTAGAGCAGTACAACAAAGGAACCAGTTACCTAGGGAGGTTGTGGGCTCTCTCACACTAGAGGCCTTCAAGAAGCAGTTGGACAGCCATCTGTCAGGTATGCTTTAAGGTGGATTCCTACATTGAGCAGGGGGTTGGACTTGATGGCCCTACAGGCCCCTTATAACTCTGCTATTCTATGAAGATAACTCATGTAATGAATAGTATTGAATGGAGATGTGTTTTGCTATGTTGTATTAGTACTTGTATAACATGTTTGTTCTTTCCTTCCCAAGAAACTGAATTCTCCTACGTTATCTGTAAATAGTGATGGTTTCATCCCTATGCTGGCTAAACTTGATGATTGCATTACATATATTTCATCACATGTAAGTCATGCTCAGTTTTATCCCTGTTTACATTACTTTATACGGTACATATAAATGCATTTCATTGATTTTTAGCTTGAGGAAATCTTGTGTCACTGGGATAGAGAACTCTTGCCTTCTATGCATACAGGAGAGGAGATTGCTCCGCCCTGCCTTCTCTTTTTGGCGGGGCCGTAACAAGAAGTGGGGTGGCTATAGCAACAAGGTTCCACCCTTTGTTGCTATAGATGACCCGCTCCTCGTTTCTGTTGCCCCACCCGGGAAAGAAGTGTTGCAGTGTGATATCATCCCCTATCAGGGGATAGTATACTGTTGTTTTATACTTTGAATGGTTTTAATTTTTGTGAACCGCCCAGAGAGCTCCGGCTATTGGGCGGTATAGAAATGCAATAAATAATAAATAGTATCTCTCTGCAACACCTCCTTCCCCAATTGTTGCGAGGCCGAGGGCAGAGAGATACGCTGACAGTTCTGTCCGCCCCCAGCCTCACAACAAATGGGGAAGGAGGTATCCCTCCGCAACACCTCCTTCCCCATTTGTTGCTATGCCAAGGGCGGAGAGAGATGCCGTCAGGAGACTCTCTCCTGACAACTTCCCCCTACCTTCGGCATAGCAACAAATCACGAATGGAGGGTGGGATGTAGGAGGGTGCATTCACTCCTCCTACGCCCCACCCTCTGCCGCAAAGTGCTGTCAGCTGGCGATGGGGGACAATGCTTGGAGTTCCTGCCACTCTTGAGCAGTGGCAGGAGTTCTTAGCATCTATCCTCTGTGGTGGGGGCAAGGGACGTTCAAGTCCTGGGAACACGCAAGGTGCTGCGATTGGCGGTGCCCCACCCGGGGACAGCATATGCCCATCCCAGGAAGCATCTGGGGAGCCACCAATCGCACACCAAGGAAAGCCACAATTGGCCTCTCCCCAAGTGCTTCTTGGAACAGGACTATTTCCAATGCCCCGCTGGGCAAGAGCAGCAGGGTTTCTGCTGCTGTTGCCTTGCGACTCTGTAGGCATGGGAAATAATCAGCGGTGCCCATCACACGGCACAATAATCAACGGTTGTGCAGATAATCAACTCTGCACACCAATGATTATTTTGCATGGTTTCCCCGCAACAGACAACACAATAGCCAATGGTGGACTTTTTAGTCTACCGTGGACTATTAAATCAACCGTTGACTGTTGTGTCGTCTGAACCCAGTCACTGTATATTTAATATGGGGTAGGAGGAAACCTTGATGAGCTTGCTGGTGAGTTTTTACTTCAGCTCAAAGCATCGAAATTCATTAGATCCTTTCTAACTCCTTAACATTTTTGTTAGCTGTCATTTAAAACATTTTTTTCTCTTTCAGCCAAACTTTAGGGACTATCCTGTATATTTGGCAAAGTTTAAACAATGTCTTTCTAAAGCTATGCACCTCATGAAAACATACACTGTGAATATACTTCAGAACCTCACAAACCAGTTAATTAAAAGGGTAAGTTTGAGTATCTAGTCTTGAATGAGTTTGCATGAACTGAATGTTAAACTTGTATTTACATTTGGCAGTTATTTTTGCTCTCGGGCTATTCTGAACCAGCATAGTGGGTGCTTGACAAAGTTAACAGAAGTCTTGCCTAACATGTGTACTTCTCCGACATATGGGTTCTTATGGTGTGTGAATAACTTGGAGAATCTGCCTTTTCCCTGACAATCCCATTGAGTAGCTGACCTAAAAGGGGTTTGGGTGACTTAGCAGACAGTCAGCTGACCTATAGGAGCCTTATGTGACCTACTTAGGTAACCTACAAAAAGACTTGTGGGTAGATTTTGAGGTGGTGGAAGGCGGGGCTGGACAAGATATAAAAGGGGGAATTTATGAATGAAACCGTCTTGGATCACAAAAGGGTCTTTATTTTACCTAGCACACTCAAGGTTCCAGGCAGCCTAAGTGGAAGATGCTGATACTATAAGTAGGTTCCCATTTTATGATTCTATGATTCTATGAGACTAAGGGTAGTGTCCAATAGTGGCCATGTATGCAGCCATGACATTGTGCTTCTTGGGGCAAGCTCCAATGCACAGACTAACACTCATTTTCATAGAATCATAGAATAGCAGAGTTGGAAGGGGCCTACGAGGCCATCGAGTCCAACCCCCTGCTCAATGCAGGAATCCACCCTAAAGCATCCCTGACAGATGCTTGTCCAGCTGCCTCTTGAAGGCCTCTAGTGTGGGAGAGCCTGATTCCATTGTCGTACTGCTGTAACAGTCAGGAAGTTTTTCCTGATGTCCAGCTGGAATCTGGCTTCCTTTAACTTGAGCCCGTTATTCCGTGTCCTGCACCCTGGGAGGATCGAAAAGAGATCCTGGCCCTCGTCTGTGTGACAACCTTTTAAGCCTTTGAAGAGTGCTATCTTGTCTCCCCTCCATCTTCTCTTCTCCAGGCTAAACATGCCCAGTTCTTTCAGTCTCTCTTCATAGGGCTTCGTTTCCAGACCCCTGATCATCCTGGTTGCCCTCCTCTGAACACGCTCCAGCTTGTCTGCGTCCTTCTTGAATTGTGTTGCAGATTCACAAGGGGCAGATTACAACCACTTCTGGAAATGAGCATTTTCACCTGAGTTGTACATGTCCCTGGAAGTGTAATATTGCAGCTATGCCCGGACCTGGGCTGGCCACACGAATCTGACTGCTATTGGATACTACCCTGAAAGAAGAGTTAACTTGCCAAACATAAGGAGAAGACAGATGTCGGGGCTTGGCTGTTGCTAGTGTCTCATTAGTCTCTTAGTGCCTTGGAAATCCACAACAGCTTCAAAATTCAAAACCATTCTTCTGAACCCAAATAAAGAATGCCCTGGAGGGCAGCACTCCATTGCCACCTTCCCAGTTCACAAACATGTTTTTAAGTTTAGAAAATCTTAAATGGAATTAAAATCAGGAGGGAGTTTGAGACCCCAGATGCATGGCCTCAAAAGGAATTGTTACTGAACAGATTTAGCATTTATGGAAGTGCATTTGTGGGCATACTCTTTTAAAGCTGTTAGTGGAGTCTTGTTTTAAAGTGTGCTCTAGGCATGTACATCAGTATTGCCTCCAGAGTGCTGTTAGTTCATCTGAAGAGGACTGCATGCTATCTGTATTTTCCTTGTACACTCATTATTTCTTGGCTCTTGTCTATGTCCCCTTCCAGCATATATTCATATGTCCTCTGTTGAAGTTTCTGCTGTCATGGTTTAACTGTTTATATTCAGTTTATATCATGAGCAACATTTAGAGAAATATTATATCTGTCTTTCTTTTAGGACCCTTCTGTGGTGCCCATTTCAGACAATGCCTTTACTTTATTCTATGTAAAGTTCAGAGCTGCTGCACCCAAAGTCAGAGTAAGTAAGATGGGAGAGGTGGTCAGAAGTATGCTAATTTTATTATGAAGAGTTGGTCACTTCCTGGAATTTTCTTTGCATCACAATGTCCTCCACAATTATATCATGCACCAATGCTTGTTGCACAAATCCCTTCTCTGTATTTGGCACCACCCAGTGGTCCAGTCGTCGAACACAGGCTGTGTTCAGATGTCAAGATGGTCCATGATGGGTTAATCACCTACTCACAGTAGCTTATTTTTTAAATAGCCCCTGGTCCCTAGCCACGCAAATTGCTAATAAGCTACTGTGTGCAATTTGACTCACCCACCCCCTGCAGTCCTCCTGCCTGAATAGAGACACTGGTTTCCCCTTGCGATGCCTGTCTCTTGAGAGCTGTTACAGCTCTGAAAAGCAAGGCAGAGAGAGAGAAAGAGATCCCTACGGGGACGTGGGGAAGCTGCCAGTTTCTTCAGTGGAAGTGAGGGTGCCAGGCATGGGGAGGAACGGGAGGTGATGCCTGCACCCACTTCCACTCCACCCCCGTGCCTGGCATCTCGACTTCCTCAGAAGAAACGCGCTCAACTCAGAAAAAACAGGGAGGGACGAAGGGTTTTAAAGACCCACTTCCCAGCAGAATCCCCCTTGTGCTGGCGTGGGTGGGGGAAAAGGATTTCTTTCGCAGCATGACTTATAAACATTAAGCCGCAGGAGAAATCACTTTCCCTTGCCTGTGGGGAAAGACTTCCTTGGAGGTAGGGAGGTGTGGGGCAGGGGAGGAAAGGGCTGCCCCCCCCCCGATGGGAAGCCCTTTCATATCGGCATGAAGGGGAATCCTACCTTTTGTTTGTTTTTGAAAGCCCTGTTGCGCAAAATGGATTCCAAGAATGATTTAAACAAGCAGAAAATCGTGAGTGGGGGTGGGCAAAAATGAACCCCATGGCAAAGACTGTGGCAGCAACACAGCCCTTGGCCAGGGATTGAATCCTCCCACCCCTGATTTCCCAGCCAGGGCACCTTCAAATAGCCATTGAAGCTTTATAAAGATCACTCGCGTAGAGTTCTGTTCATTTTTGCTCCCCCCCCTTCCGGGATTTTCCTGAAGGGGCACCTTTAAATCCTCCAAGCACATCAGTGGAGATCAGCTTCATTGACTTGCATGGGGATTTAAAGGTGCCCCTTCAGAAAAATTGGGGGGGGGATGAACCCCTTGCCAAGGGGGCAACACTGTCCTTTGCCAGGGATTGAATCCGCCCCACCCCTGATTTTCCAGACAGGGCACCTTCAAATTGCCAATGGAATTCTATGAAGATCAGTCCCATAGAACTGGAAACGAAGGGGTAGAGGGGTGAAACCCGAGCTCTGGCCAAGGGCTACAGTCCCTTGCCAGGGCTTGGATTTTGCCCCCCACCCGCACAATTTTCCAAACAGGCCCCCGTCAAATTGCCTATGTTCCATTGGTGATTTGAAGGCGCCCTGTCTGGAGAATCAGAGGGGGCCTTCAATCCCTAGGAAAGGAATTTGTTTCCCTCACAGTCCTTGGCATGGGCTTCATTTTCTCAAACTTCCATGACCAATTTTCTGCATTTTAAATTGTTTGGAACCCCTTTTCCACAAAAGGGCAGTACCCCTGTGGGCACCCCCACACTCCAGTATGAAGGAGGAATCTTGTCTTTTTTGTTCATTTTTGGAAGCCCTTAAGTGCAAAGGGGATCCCAGGAAGCTTTTAAAAAGTGGGAAATCAAAGTGTGGGGAGATCAGCTTTGTTGACTTGCTTGGGGCTGCTCTTTCCCCCCCTTTCGTTTTCCCAGTGCTGCGCTGGTACTTAATTTAAGATAACATGTTGATCAGAAAATGTTAAAGAGCTTTCCAATGCAAAGTTTATGCATCTCGTGCTTTCCTCCCAAAAGGAGTGAACAATTGGGCATTTCCAGAACATATGAACAAAAGAAGCATTAACTATATTCGCTGACATAGATAAGCCTTTGTTAAAGAGAGATTGTGGTGTCCAATAGACCCGAAACAAATGTTTTTGCTGAGTAAGGCGTAACTGGAGGTCTATAGACATATCAGTTACTGACGCCAAAATGCGGTCAGTTGATTAGATAAAATAAGACATTCCAATTCCCTTTTCCATTCCTGATGAAGACTCCATGTATTATATTTATTCATTGATAATAAGTATTTATAAACGTCGATCATGGAGCAACATACCTGGTCAGCTTCAATGTTTCCAGTATCCAAGGAGACTGAGGTAGCAAAAGCCGCAGGGCTGAATCTAGATTCTAACAAAAGTTGCAATTGCAAGTACTGCCATTCAGTTGTAACAGGCAATTCAGATTTATCTCGCAAAGCTGAAAATAGCAAAAACTCATCATCAACACCCAATAATTAATCCAGGGTAAGAATCATTCTGGCTGTCCAGGTCCACCACAAAAATGTTTTGTTTCCAATTTTTAAATACTGATTTCCCCATAAAATCAATTTAGCATGGGAAAAGTAGTCAGATACAATACACATTCCAAGAAGAATGGAGGCAAGGTCAGGAAAATAAGATACAGCTTGTAGAACAATGTTCCATCAGTGCCTAGCCTGAGCTGCCTAAGCCCCAGCCAGGGCTTAGCTGCAGTAGTATCTGGCAAAAGTCCTATTTGGATGGAGGACATTGGTCCCAAGGAGTCCTCCTTTTTAATCAAGCACTTCTTCTCAAAGGAACCCTTCAGTCTTGCCTCTTGATGAGACAATGCTCTTGGGGGCTGGATGGTCACCCAACCTCTGCTATAGACTCCCCTCCTCTTGAAAGGACAAACCTGTGGCTACTTCCCCTGAGGGTCTCTTGATATGGGTGGCTCCTTAGCTTTTTCTGTGATTGGGAGCTCTAGCTCGTCCTCAGAGGATTCTTCCAGCAGGGGCATGGCAGAAAGAAGAATCATAGTTTTTTTTCCATGGCAATTGTTAGAGATCGGGTACAGGATTGGATTTTTGAGTCTTCTTCCCAAAATCATAGCCGTGACTACAGCTTTAGTAGGTGGGGGGAATCTGAAATATCCTATGATCCTTGGATTGCTCTTTAGGGACCACAGCATGGCTCTTTAATACTCTCAAGGATGATCTTGTGTGCCTGTGATTTGGATGAAGCCTAAATGAAAAATTAACTTTTTCTTCATGTTGTGCATCTTTTTCAAGTGGTACAAGATTAACGTTTTAAAGCAGCTGCTATGGCAACCAGGTAACAAACAGGGGGAAGTGGATCTAGGCACTGAAGGGATCTCCTAGGAATGACCATTTCTTAGTTGCAGAATTAACAAGCACGGAAGAAAAAGCAGGAGAGCCAAGACAGCGACTGCTTCAGTGTGGGGGGAAGTCGCAGAATACTCATAACTTTTTTCTCTGTTTCCTTAGACACTTATTGAGCAAATAGAGCAGCGGTCAGAGAAAATGCCAGAGTGAGTATGCAAAAAATGTCATTTGCAAGGATTGTATTTTCTCTTGAGAGATATTGAAGCTAATGTAGAACGATTAGTCCATTCGTCTTCAGGGCCCAACTTAAGATGGGTTGTGGCAGTGGAATTGACATTTTCTTTTCATTCTGTTTTGAGAGAGACCCGTAGAGAGAAGGTGACCAGAGGCAAAGGTGGATAGCCCTACTGTACCTTAAATAATTGAAGAGGGAGTTCTAGCATGCATATCTTTTCTCATCTGTGCATGACAAGTTGCATTTAATGAAAAAATGATCTTCTGTCCAACTTCTAAAGATACAAAAAGCCCTTTCCTCCTATGCAACTAGTTGCCCTAGAGCAGTGGTTCCCAAAGTGGGCGGTACTATTATTATTATTATTATTATTATTTATTTATATAGCACCATCAATGTACATGGTGCTGTACAGAGTAAAACAGTAAATAGCAAGACTCTGCCGCATAGGCTTACAATCTAATAAAATCATAGTAAAACAATAAGGAGGGGAAGAGAATGCCAACAGAGTAACCCCTCCTACCAGGTCAACCCCCTCATCCACAATCAAATCATGGACGAGGGAGGTTTTATTTTGGATTGACCTGGCGTTCAGCAGAAGCACCACCAAACCAGAGGGCAAGCTGGTAAGGCTACCAGGAACCATCTGGTTGGGGGAAGAACCAGAAGAGGGGATAGCTGTACGAAATCTAGCCACTCTTCTCCTCATCTGGCCCATTGCCCCCCCCCCCCCCCAATTGCCATACTTCCTCTTACCCTTGACCACAGCTATGTGGGCATCCCCTTGCCCCCCTGAGCAGAAAACCTATAGAAAACCTATAGAAAACTTATAGAAAACTTTAGACAGCTATTCCTCAGGCTTGCAGTGAATGGCCATCCCTATCTGTTTATACTACTACCTTTCAGTCTCATCACAGCCCCTGAGTGCATAGCAGTTGTGTGTGCCCACCTCAGGCTTGAGGGCGTTCAGATTTACCCATACATAGACAACTGACTGATCATGGCAAAGACAGCATAGAGACTTTGTACAGACATCCACTGGACTTCAGCCCTACTAGATATCCTAGAGCTATGCATCACTATTAAAAAATCTCTCTTGGCACTGAGGCGTACTATTCAATTTGTAGGGACTATGCTGGACTTGATAATTACCTACCAAGAAATAGGATGCAGACTGATAGCCAGGGCTCTAGTCAGGTTACGGTGCAAGCTTCAGCCATCTAAAGGCTACTAGGATTGATAATAGCCACCACAGCAGTAACCTCTTTCACTCGTCTACAAATGTGACTCCTACAGAAGTGGAAGGTCCAGTGAATTTGCTGCCCTATGCATGGACCATCCTTACCTAATCTTGCATAAGGAAAAAGTTGTTCTTCACCTGGACTTTGCTTTTTTACCTAAGATGGTATCCAATTTTCATGTCAACCACGACATTATATTACCAACATTTTTTCCTTCTCCCTCGACTGCAATGGAGAGAGTGTTGCATTCCTTAGCTGTAAGGAGATCTCTAGCATTCTACAAGAGTAGAACTGAGAGTTTTTGCAAAATGCAGAGATTTTTTATCTGCTGTGGAGGGCCTAAGAGGGTTGCTTGTGTCTTCCCAAAGGCAAGTACTGTTAAGCTAGTATATGACATAGCAGGCCTTCAGCTTCAGGACCCTTTCGAGGTTCATTCGACTAGGAGTGTTGCTACATCAAGTGCCTTCATGAACGGAGTATTGATACGGGACTTGTGTAAGGCGGCAACTTGGTCTAAACCGTCGACCTTTATGTCACACTGCCAGCTGGATGTCCGGGCCAGAGTGGGCTGCACCTTCAGCCGAGCAGTCTGGTCGTCCATCTTAGAACTGATATCGTTCGCCACCTACCTGCCTCCGATAACTGAGCTTGTTAATCACCCATATGTTTGATGCAGATACCATGAAGAAGAGGTTGCTTACCTGTAGCTAGTTCTTTGAGTGGTTATCTGTGCATTCAAACAAGCCGCTCACCATCCCTACTTCCGTGTCAGTGTCGACTCTGATGTTGATACCAAAGGTCTCTTGGTTGGTGGGGGGAGGGGGTAGTCACAATTGGCGGTCTCCTTTAAAATGAGGGACTAAGCAGGGACCCCCTGGAGTATGTGCACTAGGGTGGTGGAGTAGGGTTCCCGCCCAAAAAAAATTCTTCAGCTATTGAAATTTCCCGAAGTGAGCTCTGCGGAAGCACAGAGTCGATATGTGTGAATGCACAGATGACCACTCAAAGACCTTCAGTTACAGGTAAGCAACCTGACTTTAATTTAGGAAGAGGAACTATGAACAGTGAGATCAGAAATTAAATACTGACAGCTTTATTCACAGTGTAATAGCTACTGGTAACACAAACATACTAGCACTAGGTCAGACAATTAACTTGTGTATTGTGATAAAAAAAATCCTTTAATGGGTTCAAGCTTCTGGTGATAGAATTAAATCTGTTGATGACTTCTAATTCAGAAATTTTTAATTGTACTGCGTGTGTTAATTGTGCATTCCATCGGATGAATCTGTAGATACTCCAGGCAAGCCCATGATGAAGCAGAAGGGAGGCATAGATTTTTTCAAAATTGAATATGGGGTAACAAACACTGTGAGCCTGGAAAATTGAACTCTTCTTGACAAGGGAGATATAGTGATGCCCCATAAGAAATTCCTGGACAGTTTGTTTATGTCGATCCAGTAAGAAACTGGGATAATTACATGCAAGCCTCTCACCACATAGGTAGCACATTCATTTTAAAATTAATCTTTCCCTGTAAACTGAACATCGAGGTGTATGTCAGTGGCAAGGGGGACATTTTCCCAGGTCTTTGTTATATCTGTCAAAATACAAAGGGTTACTTACTATTTTTGAAATGTATCTGGATATTTTATGTCCTAGGTATGTTATTACCTCTGGCACTGTCTAACTTGCCAGCTTGAATAAGGGCGTTTGAGGAATTCGTTCCTATAGGCATAAATTATGATTTTGACCAATTTATAGAAATTGACTGAATTCTTTATTTAGGGCAATGCAAAGCAATGTTTAAGAATTTACAGTTGGAATCTGAAGTGATAGAGACCAAGTTTGCCATCTCGGTGAAAACCATGCACTAAAATTTCATTCTCCTATGAAGTGGATTCTTCTTCATATTTTTCTTTGCCTAGGTACCGGCAGCTATTAAATGAAATCCATCAATGTTATCTTGATCAGAGGGAGCACTTACTGGGGCCTAGTATTACTAGTACTGTAACAGAATTAACTAATCGGAACAACAGAGATCACTGTGCTCTGGTAAGAAAATCTTTGTTATAATCTTAAGTTTTCTTCTCAGAACTTGGGGTCTTTTTGAATTCGTTAGAAAAGGAGCAGTTTTGATTAATCTTTTATAGTGTAAAATGTTCCGTTTTCAGTGCAATTTACTTTTTTTCCTCTTAAACTAGGAACAATTTTGATTTTCAGTAGTTTTTGCAAGTCAAAACAACCCTCATTTTTATATATATATATATATATATATATATATATATATATATATATATATCTATCTACAAATTCCCCAGAATAATGAAATCCAAATTGCCTAAAGAACTTTGATTTTACAGGCCTTTCTTTTATCAGATGTGTTTTGGAACAGCCAAGATATAAATAGCGAAGTTTAAAACATAAACAAATACTTATCAGTTCCATCTTTATTTCTAAATACATGTAGCTTGTTCGCTAATTATGTATTTGTTCCTTTCTTGATTTCAGGTACGAAGTGGCTGTGCTTTTATGGTTCATGTGTGCCAGGATGAGCATCAGCTGTATGACGAGTTCTTCACAAAATCAACACCAAAACTGGAGTAGGTAGTACATATGATGTTGCTTTTTGTGGCACTAAATATTTAAGGCACTGTTCACATTTAGATAATCAAGTGTAGAAATAGTTATCTACCCTACTTTCAGCTTTTCTAATCTGCACCCCAATCCCCTAGTATATATATTTTACATTATACACACCAAGGCTTCCTAATTTAACCGTGATCCAGGGTGAGGGGGTGGGGACGTCCAAAATCTACAGTTAGGTTGTTATCACCAATAAAAATGCCACAAAGGGTGGTGCAGATGTTGTGTTCTTCAGACTTGGTGGCATAAGAGGATGGGGGAAGAAACTGAAAACTTCAAAAAGTAGGCTACATCTTGTGGCAATGCCTGCAATATAAACTCAGTTTCAAAATGGTGATTGTAGACTCGAGTATTGGATTACACCTAAAGTTTTTGGAACAAAGTAGTAATGGCTGTCCCCAATAAAGGCCAACTTTAACATCAATTTGCTTCTTGCTCTGGCCTAAACACACAGTGCCCTTTTCTTTACTTTTTTCCAACTCTGTAGTAACCCTTTCCAGGTGCAGCAACCAGAACTTTACACAGTATCCCAAGTTTGGTTGCACCATGGATTTGTATAAGAGCAATATGATACTGACAGCTTTATTTCCAATCCGTTTCCTAATTATGCCTAACGTGGAACTTGCCTTTTTCACAGCGGGCACACACTGGGAAAGTTCTCCAGAACTGCTCTGATGCCTTTTGAAAAATTGGGATCTATGTAAAAAAAAAGAGGTGTCTTTCACAGCACACAATGGCGTTTTTAAGTTTTGTGCTCAGCGTGACATGTACTTGCATCATCTAAGAACATAGCAGAATATGCAGATTTGATTGCAGTTTACGCAGATTAACAATAAAATGTATGGTAGGCTAAGATTTCTATAATTGGCTGATAGCCCAGGTTTCTAGAACTATGCAAGCTAATGCAAATTTAATTAATTAATAGTACTAGGTATTTTTATTGGGCAATGTTGACAGCACAATTTGTGGTAAGAACAAAAGATTGAGTACTCCTGACATTAGTATTATTCACTGTGTGGTTCAGGTTGTAAGCGATGTTGGTTTAATGCAGGGGTGGGCAAAGAATTGGGCTACCAAAAGCCTGCCAATCAGCTTTTTGGTAGGCTGCCAGGAGTGTTTTTCTCCTCAGAAACAGGCAATGCCCCCCCACACACCTTGTTTCCAGGACAATAACTGATTCTGTAGAAAAACAGGGCATGCAGGAACGGCTCAGTTTGCGTGCCCCCGTTTCTCTGCTGGATGGGATTCCCAACTGCCTGGTAAACAGCTGTTTGGCAGCCTGTCAGAAGTATAATCCCACTGGGGAACAAGGCATGCTTCCTGTGCATCTTGTTTCCCCAATTTGTAGTGATGAGGTAGAGGATTAGCTGCTGCAGGGTCCCAGGTGGAGCCTTTGTGATCCCCCAACTCCCAAAAGTTTAACGTACAAGCAGCTACTGCCAAACCCGAGTAACTCTGGCAATATTTATGTTCCCATGCTAGACTTGTTTTTCTGTCTTTCAGTGAACTTTTGGAGAAGCTCTGCCTATCATTATACGATGTCTTTAGGCCATTGATCATCCATGTAATTCATTTAGAAACCTTGTCTGAACTCTGTGGGATTCTCAAAAATGAAATGCTTGAAGATCATGTGCAAAACAACGGTAACTGTAAAATTGAGATTTTAGAATCTAACACTTGATCAGAATTAGAAGACGTTTTAAATGTGCTGGGATGTTTTGTGCTCATAATATATTGATCAGGGTGTTTGCCTGTTTTGGATGGGGTTGCATTCCTCTGAAGGAGCAGGTCCGTAGTTTGGGGGTCCATTTTTGTCACTGAAGGCCCAAGTGACCTCGATGTCCCGGACTGCCCGTTATCAACTTTGGGTGGTACACCAACTGCATCCATTCCTGGATAGGCTTAGCCTAGCCACAGTCATTCATGCACTGGTAACCTCATCATTAGACTACTGTAGCACACTCTATGTGGGGCCACCTTGTGCGTAGTTCGGAAGCTGCACTAGTGCAGAACACAGCAGCTGTGATGCTCACGGGGACACCTAGCTATGTCCATTTAACACCTGTGTTAAAAGAACTGTACTGGTTGCCTGTTAGCTACTGAGCCATGTACAAAGTTATATTATTATCCTACAAAGCCCCAAAAAACTTGGGACCAGGATACCTAGCAGACCGCTAGACAACATTTAAGTTCTTCAGAGGAGGTCCAGCTAGTCATTCTAAAACCAAACAAAATGTCACCATGAAGAACCGCAACAGTGGGCCTTCCATCAGCACCCACCATCTGGAAAAACCTCCCTCGTGTGGTTCAGGAGGTGGAAAATGTAACGTCCTTTAAACACCTTCTGAAAACATACCTTTCACACAGGCTTTCCCTTTACAGTTTTAAAGTTTCTGACTTGCTGTATTTTATGGTTTTAATTGTGAACTGCCCAGAGAGCCTCACCTATTGGGCAGTATATAAATGTAATAAATAAATAGTGTTCATTTGAATTACGTTTTTTTACACAGGTACTATTTTCTCTAAGCTATTTGATTGTGGTACTTTTGGCTAGGAGTTTAGTTTTAAATTTATTTCTTTTTCTTTATTTATTTCAGCTAAAGGGCCCTGTTAAATTATGCCACCCACTCACTCTCTCTCTCTCTATATATATATATTATGGTGCAGTCGTATGGACTGCACCCTTGAAGCTTCCTAGATTGCTATGCCCTCCTGGAGTGAAGCTTACAGGGTAGGAGGTGCAGCAGAGGCAATCTTTGTCTCCATTCTATATCTTCCGTTCTATGTTGTTTTCACTAGGTAGGCTTTTTAGCCTATCTAGCAAGGGCGCTTCAGAATGAGAGGGAAGGAGGCTGGAGAATGCTCAGAATAAATTGTATCCTGGCCTCTCTGGCCTCCTCCCACCCCTGCCACCAGAACATCCCATTTTCCTCTTCTCTGAGGTCAATTTTCCAACATCGGAGAAGCAGCCAGCATGGCCCTCTCTGTGCTGGCTACAAGGGGGGCAGGGGCAGGAGTCAGATTTCTGACTCTCCCTTCCGGCTGCAGAAGGGGTTTTCCATGTCATCCAGTGGTCCCTGGGATGCTCACCCAGGGACCATAAGATTGCTCTCTTAGTTTTTTATGCAATTAATTGGTCAGTAACATTTAACTTATTCTTTGAGCCTAGGAGAGGTTTTTACATCATGCTTAGCACTGTTTGATAACTAGGAAACAACTTTGCCTAATGAATGTTTTTGGAATTTAAGTTTACACAGCCTAATTGAGAAATGACATCTTGATGAGATACCGTTTTGATATACTTTGTCTTTAGTCTTTTAATTAGCAAGTAGAGTGTGTTAACTCAGTAGATGTACAGGTGGGGCTGGAGTTGCAGCAGCAAAAATCAAGATCTTTTACATCAGTGTGATTTGCTGTAAAAATGAAATTTCACAATGAATTGTTTTAATCTGGATAGGAATTATTATAATGTTACAGTTTTATAATTGACATAAAAGTAATGTTTGAGGAGATACTTAATTATTATTTTAATTGATTTTTTTTTCTAATAGTGGAACAGCTGGCTGCTTTTGCTGCTGGAGTTAAGCAGATGTTAGAAGATGTCCAAGAGCGTCTTGTCTACAGGACACATATCTATATTGAGACTGATATTGTTGGCTACAAGCCTGCCCCAGGTGATCTTGCCTATCCTGCTAAGCTAGAAATGATGCAGGTAAGTATTTCTGCATTTGTTTGACTTTGAATGGGAAAATCTCCCCCCACCCACCTGTATATAATAGTAAGTTACTGCACACACTTGAATTTGTAACTGTTGTATTTCTGTCTAGCACATTTCCTTTGAACCCACGTTCCTCTTCGGACATACTTGGACATATCTGCCCTGTAGATTTGTTGCTATCTAGCTGGTTGCCATGGTTACTAGGACCAGGCCTCTGTTTAACCGCTAATGCCTGTGTGTCTATTTCACACTCTTTGGAGCTTGAGTTTCTTTCTTGTCGCTTAATGGCTTCTTCTTTAAGATAAGAAATAACATGACTAAAAGTTAAATTGTCTCTGTTTTCTAAGGCATTAATCAAAGAACCATAACTTTTTGGTAAACTTGAAAGTAATAAAATTATTTTGTCTTCATCACCAAAATCTTTTCTTATGGATTTTAGCTGATCCATCAAGCTAGACATTTTACTCAAATGTTTTTTCCCAAATCTCTTGCCTCAGGCAACTTCAAATTAAATAACTTCTTGGACAAATACAGTCTTTCATTGAGACTTTTTCTTCTAAAATACTGTTCCAGCCCATTACACAACTCCTTGGCTGTTGTAAAATCTTTTATGTGACATAAGTCTTCATTACTCACAAATGTAGT
Source organism: Elgaria multicarinata webbii (assembly GCF_023053635.1). Lineage (NCBI taxonomy): Eukaryota > Metazoa > Chordata > Lepidosauria > Squamata > Anguidae > Elgaria > Elgaria multicarinata. Next base: position 112,695,878 of record NC_086178.1, read on the forward strand.
TACCCTATTTCTTCGATTCGAAGACACACTTTTCCCCCCCTATAAACATCTCTAAAAATGGGGTGCGTCTTAGAATCGCGGGTGTGTCTTAAGGGATTTTTTTCTGTTGGTGGTACTGAAATTAGTGTGCGTCTTACAATCGATGGCGTCTTACAATAGAAGAAATACGGTATTTCTGCACTCGTTTTTCTATCACGTTTCAGCCAAACTATTAAATTTGCTTCTTCAGTCGAGGCATTTTCTTCAACTTTGTCCCACAGATCTTTCTTCACAAGCTCATTCTCTATTCGAAACTTCTATAACAAATAATTGCCAGACGTGAGTATGGGAACACTCTCAGCAATCTTCACTACTCCTGTATATATAGAGTTTCTAATAACACCTCCTCCCAAGTGTCACGTTTGCTCAGTATTATGACTTTCCACACCAACTTCGAGTGAGGACATTCTCTTATCAGCAGGTGCACACCACAAGATGTCAAAACAGTTTTTTTCCTCCTCTTATTGGATGTCTGAGCATGCTTAGTTCTCTCATTCAGCTTGCTCACACACTCTGCCAGCACACTGTGTCCTTGAACGAGCTCTGTGAAGCCGCTTGTAAAGTCCCCACCCTTTTCTTCAAAAACAGTCTTGCAAGTCTTAGCTAGAGTCTTAGTTAATGGCATAAAATCTAGCACAGAATCAAAACTTCAAGGTCTTCATGCCCATGGTTCAGGAGTCTGAAATATGAATGAATGAATAGTTTATTTGTTTGTGGCACAAAGACCATTACAAAATACAAAGTTGCTAACATTGCAACACACATTATTTACAATATTCATAATCTTTAGGGTACAATCCTTTATTATCCACGGAGACAATCTGTAGATCTTTCTAGGGGTGTTCCGTTTGTCTGCAGCGCCCGCCCTTTGCTATCACACTGGTGACATGCATGTCAGAGTCACATTTCAGTGATTACATTATAACCTGAAGTGCTAACAGTCAATAACTGGCACTATCAGGTAGATGTGATCTCTGATGATAGTTTATACAAGGTTATTAGGTCAAATGGTCCCCCTTACAATCTATGCAGACTGTGTTAAGAAAGTTATTTCTGATTTTTTGGGCTGCAGCAGCAAACTTTGCTACCTTGATTGTGATTGCTTTACTATGGTCCGCCAGCAGGTCGCAGATAATGTCTCTGGTGTGCCAACCCGCTCTTGCTAACAATAGTTCCTTTAGAAAACGCTCCCTGATTTCTTTGTACAGAGGGCAACGCAGAAAATAATGCGCTAGGTCTTCAATCTCCCCCGAGCCACAGATACAGATCCGCTGGGCATGGGGGACTTTTTTATACTTCCCCTCCAAGAAAGCAGAGGGCATTGTCTGGAAATGAAGGGCAGTAAAGGCCTTTCTTAGGGCAGGAAACGATAGGTCAAGCAAATATTGTGCAAAGTACTGTTCTTTCTTAATAAGACTAAACCATGGAGGGAAGGCCTGTAATTGGCTAGCTATTTCGTTTCCTTGGGCATCAGCCTCATAGATTCTATCTCCAATGCTCCTTTTGTTATTAGCTAGCAACTCCTGCACCTCCTTGGCATAGAGCTGGGACAAAGTTAACCAGTTATGTGCCCATCCGCCCTTCGCCAACTGTTCATTGAAACATTGTTTAGCTAAGTTGTTTTCATCTAGAGTCATTAACTTTTTCCCATAAAGTATGATACTCTTGTGGATTCTTGACTTAAAGGAGGGCAAATCCACCTCCATTCTTAATAAGGCGGCGGGAACCCCTACTGGAAGAGCTAACAATTCCTTCAACACCATGTTCTGTATGGTCTCTACAGAGGAAATAGAGTCTTGACCCCATAATTCTACCCCATACAATAGTTGTGGGAGGACTTTGGCTACAAAAAGCTTCAGGGTAGGGGCAACCAAGGAGCCACCTTTGTGTCTTCCATATGATAATATTGCTTTGGCTGATCTTATAGCTGAGTATTTGGCTGCCTCCACTTGGGTTTTCCAACCCCCATTATAGAAGAAGTATATTCCCAGATATTTAAAATTCATGCATTGTTCTATCTGCTGGCCATCTAAGACCCATCTGTGCACGCGATTTCTCCTAGAGAAGACTACCACCTTGGTTTTAGAATAGTTGATTACTAATTTTTCCTTTTTTACAGATCTTGCCTAATCTATTCAACAGAGTCTGAAATATACATCTGGGGGTCTTTCAGATATGAGTCCGGGTCTTTTAGGGGGGTCGTCTTGTATATCTCCCCCAAACCCTCACTCAGGTCATCCCACCATTCCAAATCAAATTAGCCATGTTTAGTCTGAAGTTAACCCTTTTAACACCAGATTAACACAGAGTACTGAGAAGGAAATAGAGAAGACAGACACAAACTGTGCAAGTTTCACCTCATGCTGAACCTCAGGCATTATTTTTTTTAAAAAATTGCAGTTAAGAAAGCTAAGCTTCGGATAAAATTCTGAGTGGATCTTGAATTGGCAGCAACAAAGACAAATTCAGCTTATTTTTGGCATCTAGTGTCTGGAAGACTTAGAGAAGTAAAATCCTCATATACGAGCTGCAACATGGGAAAATTTTATTTAGAAGTGGAAACGATAACAACTTGTGGGTTGACCTTCAAGTTGGATAATAATTCTACCCTTTTATGGCTCCCTGTATCTATGTTACAGGTCAAAGCCCTTATACAAACAATGAAAAATAATAAGGCAGCAAGAGAGGACTTTTTGCCACTCACCCATATAAATTACAGTGGGCATATACCGAAAGGGTAGAATCTCCGCATAATTGCTCTGATATTTAAGAAAGGTAATCAGCAGGACCCTAGGAACAGCAGGCCAATTCTTCTGATTGATATTCCAGCCAAAGTTTATGCTAAGTTTCTTTTGCCAAAATTGGATGGAAGAAAATCCCATACTAGTTGAAGAGCAAGCTGGTTTTCGGAAAGGAAGATATATTATGGATAATTGTTTATATCACCCAATAACTAAGTATTCAGCAAAAGTACCCATCATCTTAAATCACCCAATAACTAAGTATTCTGCAAAATGTGGGCAATGTCCTGCTGCTTTTATTCCTGCTGCTTTTTTGTGTGCAGCCTTTGACTCTGTAAATAGATGCTGTCGTTTTTTTCAGCCAAGTTCTCAATTCAGAAACCTATCTGAAGGTTAGAACAGGTTCAAGTCTAGCTCTTTCAGATGTGATCCTTGATAGTTCTGTTTCTTTTTAATTTTTACTTAAATGATACTGTTTCATTTTTACATAATCAGAATTATCATATGCCTAAAATTCTAAATAGAGCAATAAACATATTACTTTATGTGGATGATATGATTTTACTTTCAACGTCTCAAATTGTTTGAGAAGATTGTTAAGACAGTTCAGTTCTTACTACTCAGAAAATGATTTAGTCATCAATAATGCTAGATCTAAAGTAGTAGTTCTTAGCCAAAAAGAAAAATGCCATAGATGGCTTATCAATTCCAAAGAGCTAGAACAGGTAAAATCTTATTGTTAACTTTGCATATATTTTTTCAGCTTCAGGATCCTGGGAGTTATAAACAAAGAAAAAGGAATTGAAATCATTTGTTTGTGCACAAATCCTTCATCTGATTGCAGATATGCCCAATTTTGAATATTTTTAAAGCAACATATGGTGGAGAAATTTGGAGACCCACTAAAATTGAAAGAATTCAAAATTGTTTTCTGTGTATGGTCATAGGGTTTTCAAAATCTACCCCTGCTTATTTAGTCAGAGCTGGGTATGGGAACGATTACTGATTTCATTTATGTCAGGATGGGAAATTATTAGGGAAGAATAAATCAGTTGTTGGAAGTTAGACTATCTTGGCTGAGCAAGCAATTTAGATAATTCGTGGTTGCAGATATTTTCAGCATTTTTCAAAATAATTGAGAAGGAATTTTGCTATATCTAACTCCACTTTTGTTTCACTTTTTAATCACAGTGAATCATCCCGTATTTTTCAAGTGTAGCATCATTTTTCTACTGAGGGATAAGATGGGAATTGAGGGACTGAGCCGCTTTGAGTGCAATTTTTGGTAGAAAGGCAGGCTAGAATTCAAATAAATAAATAATAAACAGGCTGAGCATTGTTCCGTTGAAAACCAGTGAGAATTGCAGTGGAAACGTAATGGTGCTTTGTTGTCCTTGCTTTTTTCTGGCAGCAAATTGCACAAAGCTTAAAAGATGAAGTGAAAAAGTTACCGGCAGATACTTCATTTTCAGCTATGAAGTCAGAAGACCCAGAGAGCTGCAGTGTGATAAAGCTGGGTATGTGGTGTGTGTGTGTGTGTGCGCACGTGTGTGTGTTCATTTTTATGGTGTAAAATCATACTAATAATAGCAACTGTAATTGCTTATGGCTTTTCAGTTTTTGGGGAGAGCTCAGGAGAGAAGCAAGCAGGCTTCATCTATTGGGAAGTATAGAAATTTAATAAATAAATAAAATAAATTGTAGTATTCAGTATTTTTACTAGGCATCAGCTTGTTGATTTATTTACACACCCAATTTATTTATTTATTTAATTATATATTACATTTTTAGACCGCCCAATAGCTGAAGCTCTCTGGGCGGTTCACAAAAATTAAAACCATTAGGAACATAATAAAACATCCAACAATCTAAAAACCCAAATACAAAATACAATATAAAAAGCACAACCAGGATAAAACCACACAGCAGAAATTGATATAGGATTAAAACACAGAATTAAAACAGCAAAGTTTAAATTTAGATGTTAAATTACTGAGAAAATAAAAAGGTCTTCAGCTGGTGACGAAAGGAGTACAGTGTAGGCGCCAGGTGGACCTCTCTGAGGAGCTCATTCCACAACCAGGGTGCCACAGCGGAGAAAGCCCTCCCCCTAGTAGCCACCTGCCTCACTTCCTTTGGCAGGGGCTCACAGAGAAGGGCCCCTGTGGATGATCTTAATGTCCGGGCAGGTACATATGGGAGGAGGCGTTCCTTCAAATAACCTGGCCCCAAGCCGTTTAGGGCTTTGTATGTTAGTACCAGCACTTTGAATCGGGCCTGGACCTGGACTGGCAGCCAATGAAGTTGTAAAAGGACTGGCGTGGTGTGATCTTTGAGAACCTGTAACTGTTATTACTTCTGGATGTTATATTCTGAAAGTTTTAATAGCATGACTTTCATTATGAAGGTGTAGCAAAGGGGCTTCACAAAGGAAATTCCTTGGTTCCTTCCTGGCACTTTAATTCCAAGACATTCTCCAGTGGTTCCAGAGTGGGGCAGTCACGGTTCCAGAAAATACCTCCGCTTGGTTGATAAATGGGCCTCTAGCAAGGATACCACCAAGGGAAAGGGCTTCTCTTCAGCTGGATAGCAGGCAGCGGGGTTTTGGCATTGCTTATATGTAACCTCTCACATACTGTTTGACTTTTACTTCAGCAGCTTATTTCTTTTGTAAGAGAGATAGGGAGCATAGGGAACTGCCTTATACTGATTCAGACCATTGGTCTATCTAGCTCAGTTTTGTCGACACTGACTGGCAGCAATGGCTCTCCAGGGTTTCAGGCAGGATTCTGTCCTTGTCCTACCTGGAGAAGCCAGGGATTGAACCTGGGACCTTCTGCATGCAAAGCACATGCTCTGCCATTAAGCTATAGCACCAATTTAGGCAGATACTCAGGCCATGTTTTGATTGTGTATGATCCTAAAGCATTAGTGAGGAAAAGATGGCCTTTCCTCTTCTGACACAGCTTCCCATGATCAGCTTCTTTCCCTTCTCGGAGTAAAAAAGCAGGTGGCACTAAAGAGAATGAAGCTGGTGAGTGCTGTTGTTTTGCTCCACATCCTCCTTCTACTCCCCATCTTCAGGCCAGAAGAGAGCAAGAACAGCTGTACACCCTCAGTGATCCATTCTTCTGGTCACTCTGCCACACCCCATTACATTGTACAGAGCCTCTCAACAGGTAGACACCATTTTGAATGTTTCCAAGGAGGCAAGCAATGGTAACTTTTCTCAATCACCCACTCTGATCACCAGTTTTCTATCTGTTCAGCAGCCACAAAATGGTATCCAGCAGCAACTAGAGTCCCCAGTTGCCAAGAGAGCAATGAAAGAGAGCAATGTTTTTAAGTGATATCCTAAAAGGGTTACATGTATCCCTGCCTCTTTTACCTCAGAATTCTCAGAAGCAGTGTGATTGCTCTTGGCTGCTTCCCCCCCCCCCCCCCCTTCAGTGCCTCTTCAGGCATTTTTCACAATTAGAGTGTGGCAAGAACCAAATGTGAGAGGGGAAACCAAGCCTGAACACATCTCAACACCTTTGAGTTAAACATCACAAAGAATAAAAAGAACCACACCTCACCGAGATAAACTAGAAAAATACTGAGAGAAGGCAACAACGCTAAAATATTTCATCTCTGTCTTAACTTTTTCACCACCTTGCTTTGAAGTAACTTCCAACAATGACAGAACAGTAGGAACAGAAAACTGCCTCCACAAACTATGCCTTGCAGTTGCAGCAAAAATTCCCCTTGAGTAATTAAATATTTACTAATATTAACTGATTGTTTTAGTGGAATACCCATAATAAATGAATAAATAATAAATATTAGTGTTCTGACATCTGGTGGACTTTAAGGCAAGTGTCCAAGAAGGGACCTCAAAGAATGTCAATATTCAACCCATATAATCCTGAAGTGGCTCAGTCATTGCATGACAAATTAATTCTTGAGTTTCTCCCAGTCTGAAGTGAAAGTAATAGCACCAAGATTTGGATCTCTGGGGCATCTGTGTATCCTTCAAAGGTATGTCTCCGCAAAGGTTTCCAGTACAAGTTTCCAGTTATCTCGCTTCTTTGGAAGATGACTGGCTAAGCTGGTCAGGAGGGCTTTAAACTAGAACAAAGGTCCACTGGACAGATGGCAGTACAAGTGCTGAAAAGGGCAAACTAACAGAAGGAATATCTTGCTAGGTGTCTGCTACAGACCAGCAAACCAGTCAAAAGTGCTAAAGAAAGACAGCCTGATAATCTGAGGCAGAAGCATGAACCAGTTGCCTCTGGTTTGTTGTTTTTTTATGTCATCATCCAACTTGTATATTATGAGTCCAGTGGAATCTCCAAACGTTTTCTTCTTCAATCTGTGCCTATTAATGCACTCATCCTGGTGAAGTTTTTTTTAATTGTGTTTTTATATGTAGTTCTCACTTACTAGGGTTTAAGGGGCTTTCTTCCAGACCTGATGGGAAGGTCTTCCTTTTGTGGTGCCCTTGCTGGAAGACATGTCTGTCAGCTAAGAGGAGTACTTCCCAAAACTAAAGAGTGTACCACCCTGGAATCCCTGAGAATGGAAATCTGCAATGTTCAAATTTTCCTTTCTCCCACTTCAATATTTAATTCTGTATTTATCAGTGCAGAGCTCTTCAGATACATATTGAGTTCAGACATTTTACAACCATTTATACTTTTGGTATTAAATTGGAAACCAAGGCTAACACTTGTCTGACATCTTCAAACTATTGTATTGCCAGATGCAAGCATGCGGATCTAACTATCGTACCATCTTGGATTTCAGAATAATTCATAGTGGTGGAATGTATATGTAATTGGTTACCCTAAATATACTGTGTATTACTATGGATATTCTTAAATGGGAGGCAATAGCAAACCTTACATGTGCCTTCTGTATTACAGATCCTTTGGAATCCTGGAATCCTAGACTTCACAGTACAATTTCACCTGCAGATCTCCATGGAATGTGGTACCCTACAGTCAGAAGGACTCTTGTTTGTCTCTCCAAGCTTTACAGATGTATTGATGTATGTATTAAATGTTGTCATATCTCTACATTAAATCTGCATTTTAAGTTTCAAGAACATCAAAAAGTGCACCTATAGGAGAAAGTTAGAGCTGAAATAGTTCTTTTAACAGTGTAAAAAACAATTTAGATCGTTGCATAAGATTTTCAATGAATTATATTCTCTAATAAGGCTCCTTGATTATATCTAAAAATCTTTCAAAACGAGGAAGCTTCACAGAAATAAGACATAACGTTTACCATTTGATAGGTATATTTGCAGTTTTAAATCAGGTTTCTTTAGTGGGCCACTGTGCATGCTTTATGCCCCTGTATACTCAATTGTAGAATCAGATGTTGCTAGAGCATGAATTCCCCCCTGCACTCCTTCCATTTTTGGGCCTTAACTGCATTATGCTTACTGTGGTTAAAGTTAAAGCTTTATGTATTCTGTGCTAAACAAATGTGCAGTTCTGTACTAAGGTAGGAAAGCTCAAATCTGAATCAGTGGCTCAGTTCATACAACACTTTTCTCAATGGTGGTGTAACAACTCCACTGTGGAGTTGTTACACCCCTGTTGAGAGAAGTGTTGTCTGGAGGGAAACTCCATCCCATGATGAAGGTTTTTTTTGAGAAACACTCCACCCTGAATCTCCATGCTGTGCAGAGGAGAGTTCCTGCACAACCATTGTATTCCATGTTGTCTGGAGGGCTATGGGGAGTTTCTTGTGGAGTGGAGTGGAGTTTCCCAGTGGCTATAGAGTTCCCTGGCAAGAGCAGCAAAAGGAGGGAGTGCCACTCTAGGAGAGCCACTGGGATTGGTTTTTTTTTTTTTTTTTTTTGCAGCAATGGCTGATGGGATACTGTTGGGAGGACTAGGGGAGGAGAGAGGGTGGAAGAACTGTCAACCAAACGCTGTGTTGACTTTTACTCCACTCCATAGAAGGTCACATACACACACAACGGAGTTAGAATATGTTGTGTGGTGAGTACCCCTACAAACTCCACCACCGAGTGGCGTTTTCTCACTTGAGTAGAGAAAAGTGTGTGAACTGAGCCAGAATGAATGATGACAATTACGCAAAATTGAATATATAGTTCAACTAATTTAGTGTGAAACAATCCAATCTTTTTTCTCTCTAACAAGTGTAGTATCTGAGGAATCAGGAAAACACTAATGAAGTCTGGGGTAGATGGTGTTTAAATTTGCAAACTGAGGATATAATTTGTAATAGATGTGATTCTTCTATAAAACTAAGGGAGGAGAACTGGAAGGATATGGACCTAACATTTATGGACATTTGTGGGTGTTTTTTCTCTCTTTCCAGAGGGCAGTGTTCCAAGGATTATCACAGGAAGCGTTATCTGCCTGCATACAGTCATTGCTGGTAGCTGCAGATTCTATCTCTAAAAACAAGGTAATATTACTTTATGTAGAAGGGATGTAACATGATTTTTATATAACTGTGGTGTATTTTTTTTTAAAAAAATAAAGCTCTTTAAACTCTAGGAGTGCACTGTACCAATCTTGGGACTAGATATGATGATGGCCCCCTCCATTTTTCCTTCAGGAGTCTGTATTGTGTATGGAAGAGCTGGGCAACTTCAGAGGGCAGCTCTCAGTGGCGTTTGGGAGCCAATTTCATAGAATCATAGCATAGCAGAGTTGGAAGGGGCCTACAAGGCCATCGAGTCCAACCCCCTGCTCAATGCAGGAATCCACCCTAAAGAATCCCTGACAGATGGTTGTCCAGCTGCTTCTTGAATGCCTCTAGTGTGGGAGAGCCCACAACGTCCTTAGGTAACTGATTCCATTGTCGTACTGCTCTAACAGTCAGGAAGTTTTTCCTGATGTCCAGCTGGAATCTGGCTTCCTTTAACTTGAGCCCGTTATTCCGTGTCCTGCACTCTGGGAGGATTGAGAAGAGATCCCGGCCCTCCTCTGTGTGACCACCTTTTAAGTATTTGAAGAGTGCTCTCATGTCTCCCCTCAATCTACTCTTCTCCAGGCTAAACATGCCAAGTTCTTTCAGTCTCTCTTCATAGGGCTTTGTTTCCAGACCCCTGATCATCCTTGTTGCCGTAAGACAAGGGTGATTTCCTTTCCAAACTACTATATACTCACTAGTCCTCACTCTGTTGTTCGTTTGTTATCCCTACTCTTCTTTGTATTACTATGTACTAATATGTGGGAAGATCCATTGATTAAATAAACAATGATTGATTTAGTATAGTATAAATAATTGATTTAGTATAGGTAAGAAGGGTCCATGAATCTAGCTGCTATTTCATTCAAATGAGGAAGGTACAATGATACGTTTGCAAGAAGAAGAAAGTTTCTGTTAGACACTAGTGTATGTAATTGAGATTGGCAAGAGATTGCCAATGTTTTAACTGTATCTATTGCTTTTAATTTATATATTGTTTTAACTTGGATCATGGTTTAATTTGTTTTTAACTGTGTATATTTATTGTTTTATACTGTACGTTTTTATCTTTATGCCGCCTTGAGTTCTTAGTGATATAGGGTGGGATATAAATTTTTTAATTAATTAATTAATTAATGGGGTCATTATGAAGAATAAAGAAAATTGAAGAAAAAGCATATTCCAGAGGACCATGATAATTTCCATTGGAATAATCTAAATCAGCTGGAAACTCTTAAAATATAAGAGTTAAAATATAGCTGGTTAAATATAAATATTTGTGCTTGAAAAATAGAGCAATAGCAAAAAATAAAATAAAAAAGTTATACAATTAGGGAGGATGCTATTTTATAGAAGTCATTGGCCCTGTTCAGGCTTTCTCTTATGGTGTAGAGTAAATGCATGAGGAGAGGGCGTGCTCCAGTCTGCTACTCTTCTTGCTCTCTTCCAGGATTTCGTAATCACATGGAGAGCCTCCACAGATGAAGGAGACTCTTCTTCAGACTGTCACTCTCCACAAGAAGAGGGCAACAGATACAACAACAGCGGTGGCTGGGGCTAGAGCACTCCCTGCTTCATGTGTTTACTCTACACAATAAGAAAATGCCTGAACAGAGCTTCTGTCTGCCATGTAAATAGGGGTGTGTGTGTGTGACAAATATTAGTTGTTCCGTCTGCATAAACAAGTTTTAAGAGGTACAGAAATTGTTTAATGGAATGTGGAAGATCTACATATAATAGACTAGAGTACAAAGCAAATACACTTGTTTTTTAAAAATAGCTGGACAGACTGGTGACCAGTATCATTTTGTTTTGACATTAATTCTTTGTTATAATTTAGACCCAGGTCGATGGACAGCTTTTCTTAATAAAACATCTTTTGATCCTTCGTGAACAAATTGCTCCTTTCCACACTGAATTCACCATTAAGGAAATTTCCCTGGACCTTAAGAAAACTAGAGGTACTGAATTGTGCTGACTGATTAATCAGAGTGGCTTGCCCTTCTTGCAATATGCCAGACTTGGGGGATGAAGGCCAAACTACAGATCACATAGGAATCTGTGACCAGGTCTCTTAATATCCTTTCCTTTACTTCAATGAAGAGTGCTGCCCAAATTGGATCAGGACAGTGGCACTTGAAGTGAGTTTTACTCTTTATCCCTGCACCATTTCCCTGATCAAAATTGCCTCATGCCAAAAGCTGCTATTAGCCCTTCTGGGTAACTACATACAGGGAAGTAGCTTAAACTCTCCTCTCCCAATGCCATTGTCCTGGTTCAGTATGGGGTATGGCTGTATTTACATAAAGGTAAGGCCTTTTGGAGATCATGGATCTTCCATGCAGCGTGGAAGGCTTCTGTGCAGCCTTCCAGTTGATGTTACTTGTATGCTTCAACATATGTTTCCCTACACGTCAGATTTTATTTTGAAGACAGGCTTAGAAAGTTTCTGAAAAATGTTGATAATTTTTCAGTTCTGATCGTCTTTCAGCTAAGATCAACATGTTTATGTTTTAGTAAAAAGTATGATACATGGATATCTCGTCTTCTGTTTTAGCGATGCTTTTCCCCATGTTTGCATTCTTCTCCCAGAATCACCCTAGACATACAAGAGCCAATTATGGGCTGCTGATGGTAGATCGTTGGGCTGGTGCTGACCGCCCTCCACCCACCACCAGCAGGGGCCCCACTGACAAGAACCCCCCACATTTTCTCTTCCTGTTCATCATTGCAACTCAGCATTCAGAGCTGAGCAATCAGGAACTTTGAGCAGCTTACACTTCCAACTCCAAAGCCACTGGCGAGTATACTACACAGCAGAGTGTTGCCCCCTGTGCTGACTTTGGTGCGGAAAGGGATTTTGCTCCGTAACTCCTGTCTCCATTGGAATGACAGTGAAGGAGGTCCTGCCATTGGCACTACCTATCGCCTTATTTATTTATTACTGATTTATTTACAGCATGTATATTCAACTCCACATCTAAGCATATTCTGAAGTGGTGAACAATAAAAGATAAAATGATAAGTAAACACCATATTAAAAAAATCTCAGTTTAAAACAGAGAGCCAATGAAAACCAAGGAAGTCTTCCTGGAATAAACCCGTTTTCAGGAGACATTGGAAACTGGTGCTGTTCCAACCCCCCCCCCTTTTCGTGAAACTTTGCCTCCTGCAAAAGAGGCAGCTCTTCTTCCTTTTTCATGGTAGTAGGGAGAATTTTGCTCTGCTTTCAAAGTGGAGGTGGGCATTGTGCTTACAGGAGAAATTTTCTGTGGCAGGGTGGTTTATTGCTTACCTGGTGAGGAGCTGTTGAAGGATGGATGAAGTGCACTTTTACAAATGCACTTCTAGAAATGCAGCATGAGGGGAAAGATTAGCAAGCTTTCCTTTGTTTGAATAAAAGTGCACATTATCTGTGAATTGCAAAATGAGGGATAAGCACATCAGAATATGAAGTACCTTCTTCCATCTCTCCTGGGGAGTTATGAGAGGGTCTAATCTTGTTTGGACTCTGAGATTTCTAGTGGCACATGGGAGGGGGAATCTTCATAATCAGGCTGACTAGGTATTCCCAGGATCTTCCCTTCCAGTGCCTGGTCATCTCCAGGGAAGATATGACAATGGCTGGGAGTGGGGGAGCCGTGTGGGCTCCAGGGAAGACATTGTTATTATCTCTCTTTTCTCTCTCATGGTGGTTTTTCTAGATGAACATTACAGGCTTTGCCAAGTCATGCTGTCTTTTACTGATTCAGAAATTTCCTGACTATTGAACATGTTTTAGGTATGATTGCTTTCTGGATGTTGACGTGGGTGTATTTTCGTAGGCGGTTTCTGAAGGTTTTCTGTAAAAAAAAAAATGATGTCATGCCGGTGACTGATGTGTCTATGGAATAATTGTAACTTTTTCCTATTGCTGTAGTTCTTTAACTTCCATAGACAGTGGTGTATATTTTTCTCTCTTTTCCTTCTCCTTTTCTATAACATTTTTGTCAATGAGGTTCACCTAATGCCTATGTCTTTTCAGTGCCAGACGAAGTCCTTTTTTTAGTACTCTATTCTGCTGCTGATTTTAATCTGGTTTTATGATGTTACTATAGTTCTTCTTCGTGGTCTCTGTGCATCACATATATGGGCTCTGCGCCTGCGCGAAGCCCCGCTTCGGGAATCTTCTATAGCTAAGAGGCATTTTGGGTGGGAACCCCTCCCCCTCTACTGTGCATATGCAGAGGGGTTCCCGCCCAGATTCCCTTAGTTCTTCTTCGACCGTCTCAGCGACAGCCTCGTCGGGTATGCTTTCTCTAATAATACGAAATAGCTAAGACTTACCTTCGTTTTCTTCCTTTGTTCACATTTCCCCTTTCTTCTATTCTTCTTATCTATATATATAAAAAATGTTACTATTACTCTTCAAACTTTACCTCAGAAATCTTTCCTTCCCATCTTCGCCCGTATGGGCCCTAAGGCCCCGTTTAAGAAGTGTGCCCGTTGTGGCACAAAGCTACCGCCTTCGGATGGACACAACCTCTGTGTAATATGCCTAGGAGAGGGGCACAAGGTTGATACTTGCCCCAACTGCCAAGTATTTTCTAAGCTGACGAGACGCCACAGAGCGGATAAGTTAAGGGCTGAGCTGTGGGAAAGGGCACTTAGAGCAGTAGATAAACCTGCCATGGCGCAAGAAGAGCCGTTTGTGCCTCCAGCTCCTGTCCAGCCGACAACTAGTCGAGCTGACCAGCCCCAACAAGATGCTCCTGCTACACCAGGACCATCTTTAGCTACGGCCGTAGCCAAAAAGCTATCCAAAAAAGCGAGGACACCAAAATCCTCCAACAAAACTAAACACAAGAAAAAATCTAAGGCTCATTTGCACGATATCGAAAGAACGGCGTCGACATCGAAAAAAACGACGGGTCCACCACGACCGTCGACAGCTCAACAAATACCTATGCAATCGACTTCAACAGTCGACCCCATAACTACAGCATCATTATCAGAAGGGGAAATAAGAGATGCTTCCTCTACTCATAGCAGGGATCTGCTCCCATTGTCCACAGAGCAACCGATCCCTTTGCGATCGATTGATTTACCTACTGAGGGACGTCACAGGTCCGAACACCGAGATCGGGCTTCAAGCCGTTATCGATCTCCGGACTCAGTACGATCCTCGGACTCTCAATATAGAGAGCATGATCACTACTATCGGGGACAGCATCGCTCCCGATCCCCCTTAAGAGACTGGGAGAGAGAGTCCCAATGGTCGTTACCCCCTAGGCACACATACCAGTACGCAAACTGGCGAGAACTCGAAGATCGATATCGACGGTCACCAACCCAACCCCGGCCTTTGGCAACGGCATCAGCACCAGAGCCGATATCGACAGCTCATGCAAGCCAAGTGCTTACGCGAGACATAGAATTAAGGCAACTACCACAGGCAACTGAAACAGCAACCCATGAAGATCAACGCATGGAAATTCAAACGGTGCAGATACACTCCTCTGATCACTCCGTGGAAGATTATTGCTCTGATTCGTCATCCATGGCCTCACCAGCCCCATCAATACCATCTCCTGACTTCATAGTCGAAGCACAAGGAGCTGTTTCTCCCTCAGAGGGTCTTGGACATTTTGCTGACATTGTCCAAAGAATGGCTCAGTCCCTGGGCATTGACACAAGACAATCACTTGAAAAACCTACGGACCTTGTATTTGAAGCCCTCTATACAGAGGCTACAACGCCGGTAGCCATCCCCTTTCTTTCTACACTGACAAAATCAGTAAAGGAACATTGGAAGGATCCCGCTGCACTTCAACCTTCGTCAAAACCTCCCTACAATAGCAAGATCTGTTAAAGAGCATTGGAAAGATCCCGCAGTGCTACAACCTTCCTCAAAGAGGCTCGACAACATGTACAGAATACTGGAAAAGGATGCGGAATTTTTATTTACGCACCCCCAACCAAACTCTATAATCGTCGAGTCAGCGCAAGGACACTCTCAAAGGATGCATACAGCACCAGTTGATAAAGAGGGAAGGTGCCTGGATCTGATGGGTCGAAGAGCCTATTCTACAGCAGCCCTAAGCCTTAAGATAGCCAATTATCAGGCTACGATGTCCAGATATCAGCTCTTCCTTTGGGAGAAGATGATGTCCCTATATGAAAACTTAGGAGACGACCAGAGGGAGCTAGCTCGAATCTTTCATGCCGAAGCAACTCGCATAGCCCGTCAACAAATTGCGACGGCGAAACACTAGTCCGATTGTGGAGCAAAGGCCATGGTAGGATCAGTGGCTTTACGTAGGCATGCCTGGTTGAGATCTGCCGGTCTCTCCCAAGAAGCCAGAACACGCACTGACAGCAGCAAAGACAACTTCCAGCAATACAGCAGGGAAGGAGACAATTCCCTGCATCGAAGCCTAAGTTTCAGCGTCGAAGGCAAGATTACCAGCAAAATCGGTGCCTTTGACTTGACGCCGTCCAGCAACAGCAGTACCTCCTTCGGCAACCGTTTATCAGCATCGATCGAGACTTGGTCCCAAATAACAATGGACAAATGGGTCCTCTCGATAGTCGAAGGGGGATACAGAATAGAATTCGATGCCATACCACCAACGGGTCATCTAAAACGAACAACACCATCAGCGCCTCTACAAGCGGAAGTTCATTCATTGATAAAAAAGGGAGCGATACGGCCAGTGCCGAAGGAACAACTACACTGGGGTTGGTACTTCACCGTTCCAAAGAGCAATGGAGGAATTCGTCCCATTTTGGATCTAAGGGACGTAAATTACTACATCACACTGAAAAAATTTCAAATGGTCTCCCTTCCAAACATACTACCACTTCTCACGGAGCATTCTTGGTTCGCCTCCATCGACCTGAAGGATGCTTACTTCCATATAGCCATCCATCCAGACAGCCAACGGTTCCTCCGCTTCATCATCGGCGACCGAGCTTTCCAATACCAAGTGTTACCCTTCGGCTTGTCAACAGCTCCAAGGGTCTTCACGAAATGTATCGCAGTAGTCTGTTCTCATCTCAGAAAACAGGGTATACAAATACACCCTTATATAGACGACTGGCTGGTGGTAGCAGAATCGAAACAAACCCTTCAGCAACATATCCTCTATGTTCGAGACCTCCTAAACCAATTAGGCCTCTTAATAAATACAGAAAAACCAATTCTCTCTCCAACCAGAAAGATAAAATACATAGGAGCAATCTTAAACTCAAACACTACCAGAGCATACTTACCTGTAGACAGAGCAACTACCATAAGAACCCTGACAATTCAAGTAAGGAGACAACGAATTGTGACCGCTCACACAGTGCAAAGACTGTTAGGACTGATGGCTTCAACCACCATGGTGATGGCCCTAGCAAGACTCAAGATGAGAATCTCAACAGACAGTTCAATCCTTTGCGAAACGCCAAGAGAACCATCCTTATCCTACCACCAAATGTGGTCAAATCTTTGAAATGGTGGGAAAACCATCACAACCTAACAGAGGGAGTGCCGTTCCAACTCTCCACTCCGACCATAGCAATCACAACAGATGCCTCACCCGACGGTTGGGGAGCCCATCTCAATTCCTTAAGAATACAAGGATCGTGGACGTTAAAAGAAAAGAAAAAGCACATAAACTATCTAGAACTACTAGCTGTCCAAAAGGCCCTCAAGGCTTTCGAGACAAGGATAGCCAACCAACATATACAAATAACCTCAGACAACACAACAACTGTGTTCTACCTCAACAAACAGGGGGGAACCAAATCTCCATCATTGATAAAACTTACCATACACATCTGGGAGTGGTGCACTCGACGCCATATATCCTTGACAGCAGTCCATATAGCAGGGGTGGACAACCAGCTAGCAGACGACCTCAGCAGACATGCGTCACTCGTACACGAATGGAGCATTCATCCCTCGATCGTCGGCCAGATTTTTCGAACCTGGGGGAGACCACAAATAGACCTATTCGCAACAGAAAACAATGCAGTCTGCGACTTCTTCTGCAGCAGAGCAGGAATAGGAAGACGATCACTAGGGGATGCGTTCCTTTACAAATGGGACCACTCCTTCCTGTATATATCCCCACCGTTTCCTCTCATAACGAGGATATTAGCCAAGATTGTCCAAGACAACGCGAACTGTATAATTCTGACACCCTGGTGGCCCAGGCAGAATTGGTTCGCAACATTGTTGAACAGGTCCCGGGGCCTCTATTGGGGGCTGCCCACGAGGAAGGACCTTCTCTCCCAGCACAAGGGTCAAATACTTCACCCGGATCTACACATGCTCCACATGACAGCATGGAGGTTAGTTCCTCAGTACGGAACACTGACTTAACCAGAATTCAAGTGGTCTTGGATGCAGCACTGAAACCTTCCACAAGACTAAATTATAACAGGAAGTGGGCTGCATTCAATTCTTTTGCATCCGAAAATGATTTTTTTCCTAAAACTTGTTCAGTTCATCAGATCCTGTCATTTTTATTAGGTTTGGTTGACAAGGGTCTGAAAGTTTCTTCGTTAAAAGTATGTCTAGCAGCAATCTCCTTTTTTCATGACTGCGTTGATGGTTTTAAGGTGTTTTCACACCCCACAGTTAAACAGTTTTTAAGGGGGGTATCTAACTTGAACCCACCAGTAAGAACTTTTTCTCCTTCCTGGAGTTTGTCCGTAGTGCTACATGCACTATCAAGGCCACCGTTTGAGCCCTTAGCTACCACTGATTTACGCCTTCTCACGTTAAAGGTTGTTTTCTTAGTGGCAATAACTTCAGCAAGGCGAGCAAGTGAACTCTGTGCTCTGAGAATAGATGAACCATATCTTGTTTTCCACTTTGACAAGGTGGTACTTCGCCCTGACATCCAATTCCAACCTAAGGTCGTGTCATCCTTCCATGTTAATCAAGACATTGTCCTACCAGCATTCTTTCCATCTCCTTCCACTGCACTGGAGAGAACTCTTCACTCACTAGACGTGAGAAGAGCTTTAGCCTTTTACAAAGATCGTACTGCTCCTTTTTGAAAATCACAACGTTTATTCATTTGTCATGGAGGGAGCAAGAAAGGCCAACCCATGTCATCTCAGAGACTCTCCTCCTGGCTGGTCCAGTGCATTACTCTAGCCTATCAGCTGCAAAAATTGGAACCCCCAGAATCGGTCAAGGGGCATTCCACCAGAGCTGTTTCTACATCATCTGCCTTCCATCGGGGCATCACCATCCCAGAAATATGCAAGGCAGCAACATGGGCCCGACCAATGACGTTCGTGTCACATTATTAACTGGATGTCAGGTCGAGAGCTGACTGCTCTTTTGGCAGAGCAGTGTTATCATCGGTATTCACCTAAGGACACCAACCCTCCTCCGGTGAGTAAAAGCTTGCTAATCGCCCATATGTGTGATGCACAGAGACCACGAAGAAGAAGGACAGGTTGCTTACCTGTAACTGTGGTTCTTCGAGTGGTCATCTGTGCAGTCACACAACCCACCCACCATACTCCCCTCTTGGTGTCCATTAAGTATTACTAATGCTTTATCAAGTAGTTTTTTCAGATACACCTGAAGGTGTCAAAATTCCTCAGACGAGGCCTACTGGTCTCAGAAGAACTGAGGGAATCTGGGCGGGAACCCCTCTGCATATGCGCAGTAGAGGGGGAGGGGTTCCCGCCCAAAATGCCTCTTAGCTATAGAAGATTCCCGAAGCGGAGCTTCACGCAGGCGCAGAGCCCATATGTGTGACTGCACAGATGACCACTCGAAGAACCACAGTTACAGGTAAGCAACCTGTCCTTTTATACTTTGGTGTTGGTTTTATCTTAGTTTTATTCTGTTTTTGTTTGTTTGTTTTAATATTTATACTGTATGTTTTCAGTGTACTGTATACCACCCAGAGAACTTCAGTCATTGGGTAGTTTGGAAGTATAGTAAATAAATAAATAAATAAATAAATAAAGCATCAACGTGTAAAAAGTTCTACCGTTTAGTAGAACCAACACTAAAGGTCTTTGCAGCCAAGACTGTGTCCCATCTTCCATATGGTGCACCAATCTGGGGTAGCCACTGCAGAGATGAACTTGACGTGATCCAGAACAAGTTCCTGCGTATGCTCTTGGCAGTGTCACACAGTACACCCGGTGCATTATTAAGGACTGAACTGGGTCTCCCTTCTCTAAAAGCACGTAGACACAAACCCACAATATTGTATTGGGAAAAAATTACTAGCGTTGCCAGAACAACATTTAGCAAAATTGTGCTTTTTGGATTTGCAGAATAGAGAAGGCTGGGTACAATCTTGTAGATGCCTGATGTTTGTTTGTTTATTTATTTATTACATTTATATACCGCCCCACAGCCGAAGCTCTCTGGGCGGTTTACAAGGGGGCTACTCAGTCCCCTTAACAACGACAATGCAAGATGTATCCGATCATAAGATCCGAGATATTGTGTTTGGTGAAGATGCCGAAAGAGATTCTAAATACATTAAAACCTGTAAATTTGCTACTTTGTATACCAAAATCAAAACAGATAATAAAAGGGCTACTTATTTGCGAGAATTAACCTGTTTCCTTGTTAGACATGCTTTTACCCAGCTCAGATTTCAAATGATGTTCACTGAGTATCTGGCTAGAAGATTTTCTAATAGACGTGTAAAAGAACACTTTTGCATATTTGAAGCAGGACATTTTGAAGATTTCATATATTATGTCCTATACTGCCATTATATAATTCACCCAGGGCTAAATTTATTCTCCCTTTCCACACCACCTTAGAAGGCCAATCAGACAATTTTAAAATTTAGATGGCTGTTGGCTGATGTGGACAAATTCATCAGCTATAGGGTAGCTTTATTTGCGCTATCTGCAAGAAAAATAAGAGCAGCCTTTCTAAACCATACCGCTGTCAGATCCTAAGGTGGTTAAACAGAAGCGATGTTTTGAATCCTGATGATTTTATTGTATTCTTGTTTTATTGTATCAAATGCTTTTTTCTGTTTTATACTTGTGTGCTTTGTGTTTGTATTGTGATGGCCATTGGCTAAAAAAAAAAAAAACTTGAGAGAGAAATGAAAAAAGGAATGCATATTAAGTTGGTTTTGTTTTCACAGATGCTGCATTTAAAATTCTGAATCCTATGACTGTTCCTCATTTTTTTAGACTAAGTAGCAACAATGCACTGATTCAGTTTTTATTGGAGGTAAGGAGCATTTGTTTACAATGAAGTAGAAAAATAATGTTTGAAATGTGGCAATTTCTAAAGAGATGAGAAAGGGAATAACTGTTTTCTTTGTGTTCCAGGGCACTCCAGAGATAAGAGAACATTATATTGACTCCAAGAAGGATGTTGATCGGCACTTGAAGTTCGCCTGTGAGCAATTCATTCAGCAGCAAACCAAGCAGCTTGTACAGCCTCTGGAGGAATTCCTTACAAAGGTACTAAGAAACTTTAGATTCATGATTGATACCTTAAACTGCCAGGTTTATGTATTTAGTTTGGTTGGATCCTCCAGGATGGTGTTTTTCAGGGGTCAGTTCTGTCCGCATACGAGACAACATCTACATGAAACTGTTGAAAGGGGTCATCTGGAGTTTTGAAGTGTATTGTCATCAGTATGCTGATGACATGCAACTTTATTTCTCCTTTTTATGTTCATCAGCTGAAGCTATGGATGTGCTAAAACAGTGCCTGGCTACAACAATGGACTGGATGAGGGCTAATAACTGAAGCTCAATCCAGACAAGACTGAGACGCTGTTAGTGGGTGGTTCTTCTGACTGGATAGAGGGTGTTCAACCTGTTTTGGATGGGCTTGCACTTCCCCTGAAGAAGTATGTACATAGTTTGAGAGCTTTTCTAGAGCCATCATTGTCACTTGAGGCTTAGCGGCCTCAGTGGCACGGAGTGCCTTCTACCAGCTTTGACTGTTGACCTAGCTATGCCCCAATCTGCACGGTTATAACCTGGCTTCAGTAGTCTATGCTCTGGTAACCTCCAAAATAGATAACCTCAGTGCACGTGTGGCTGCTTGTGAAGGTGGTTCAGAAGCTGCAGCTTGTGTTAAAGATGGCACCCAAATTAATAGATTCTGATTTTGACATATGAAGACTTACATGGCTCAAGCCCACAATACCTCATGGAGCAACTTTCATGGTATGAACCTTCCCACATCTGAGGCTGTTCTTTGAGAGCCTCCTCTGAGGGAGGTTCAGAAGATGGCAACGAGGGAGAAGTTCACCCTTGATTGTGGAATGGATAATGTCCTAATGAAATACATAAATAAAAGGACACTCATAAAAGTCTTTGACCACTAGCCAGTCTGGTAGCCTATTTCAGCATTTATTTTAGCCATGATAAAAATGGACAAAAACTACAATTCCATGTCATTGTCAGTTATGGTAACTTCTGTGATTTTGAAGCTTCATAGATAGGGGATGTAAAAATAAAGTTTGAAATGTTGAAAGCCTAAGGTAATGAGCACCTCAGTTGCCAACATGGAAAAAAGTGTGTGTGTGTGTGTGTGTGTGTGTGTGTGTGTGTGTGTGTGAGTGAGAGAGAGAGATTGAGAACTATTTAAGAAAGAGTGTGTGAAAAAAGAAAAATAATGCTTGCCGTGGAAATTAAAAAGAAGATATAAACTTCATTACCATAGTGTAATTACCTGCCAAACTCCCCAAAGTTTAAACTATCAATATCAGGAGAACCTTCAACAGAGGCATTCTGTAGCAATGGTGAAAGAGATATGAAAGTTCATCAGCCCTAAACAACTTTTAACACTAGTGCCTTTTCCATAAGAGACAACTCATTTTAATTTTTCATTGAGACCCAATAGGTCTCCTGTTGTAATTTTTTGTGATGTTGTATCTTTGTGATTTTACCTTTTCTTTTGGGAAGAATAAAATCTTGTCTGCATTCTTTATCCCAGGATGGTGCGCCAGTGGTGTTTTCTGCACTCTTCATGGGATTCTGGTCTTAGGTTATCTAACCCTAGTCCAAAGAACCTAGCGGTTTTTCCCATATAAAGTAAGATACACAGAGAGACAATAATATACACTGTGACTAGTAGTACAATTTATAAGCTCATTTAAGGTCTTAACGCTTTCCATCCTGTGGATTCACAAAAGTTTTTAATGTTAAAAGTTCTTCTTTGTGGTCTCTGTGCATCACACCATGGGCTCTGCACCTGCGCGGAGCTGCATCGGGAAACTTCTAAAGCTGAGGCGTTTGGGGCGGGAACCCCTCCCCCATGGCGCCGGGCGCATGCTCAGAAGGGTTCCCGCCCATTCCCCTCAGTTCTCTTCTCCTCTCAGCCCAGAGCTGATCATTCGAGACTTGGTTTACCACCTCATCAAGCTCAGATGATACAATGTTCTCAACAACTGCAACCAGATCCACTCCCGGAGTCACTTTTGGGGATTGCTGGCCATAAATCCTCTGCTGGACATCAGGCTCGAGATCACATCTCCCCACCATTGGTCCATCAGACTTCAGATGTCGAAGATTATTGCTCAGCCCCTTCTTCTTTGCCATCTGTCCACCCGTCCATTTCATCACTGAATGCAGTCATGGCTGCTCAGGGAGCTCTGTCTCCATCGGAAGACCTTGGAAAATTCACAGACTAGGTTATGCATATGGCTCAAGCACTGGGGATTGCGGTGCAGCAAGCAGCTCCAACCATTCAGGACCCTGTTTTCAACTTGGTATCGACGAATATAACCCATCCAGTTTCCATTCCGATTCTTCCAGTTCTGTTGGACACCATCAGACATTCCTGGAACACACCATCATTGATGCCCCCAACATCAAAATGGCTGGATAGCCTTTATAAAGTTCAGCAAGAGGGAGCCGCTTTCCTTTTTCAACATCTGGTTCCGTACTCTGTTATTGTAGAGGCAGCCCAGGGTAAAACCACATGTCAGTATGCTTCACTCACAGACAAGGAAGGAAGGCGTCTGGATCTTCTGGGTCGCAGGGTTTATTCTTCTGCCAGTTTGGGCTTCTGAGTGGCCAACTACCAGGATACAGTGTCTGGTTAATGGCTCCAATTATGGTAGAAGATGGGAAAGTTAATTGATCATCTCCCTGATGAGACGCGCACTCTTACACACCGCCCTTAAGTTATCGTGCCGACAAATTCACACATCGAAGCACGAGGTTGACTGCGGATCAAAGACTCAATCAATCAATCATCAGTTTATTGTGCTAGCCGAAGGCCATGACAAATACATCCATAGAAAAGCATACAACTATAAAAGTACACAACAGTTTAAAATAACCAAGAGAACCATACAGACAAGCTTAAATTTACTGTGACTAAAGCTCTCACTTCGCTCCGCACTCTGAGTCTCCGTGGCAGTTTATAGCAATTTTATCTAGTTCTCTCTTCCTAATCTTTTTCGCTGCCAGTGCAAACAGGGCCACTTTATGAGTGACATAACTGTTGGTATCGCTAAGGAGGAAGAGAACTGTTTCTGCTTGGGCATTCATGCCTCCATATGTCAGCAGCGGTTTCAGGAGTCTCTCTCGTCAAAGACTCTCATCACTGCCATTGCCTTGCGTAGACATGCCTGGCTTCGTTCAGCGGGTCTTTCCCAGGAAATGCAAGCAAAAATTGAGGACCTACCTTTTGATGGTTCTGGCCTTTTTAATAATAAAACCGACAACGCACTTGATGCTGTCCAAAAAGTTTGTGCGACGGTGAGGAAGATGGATTTCCAACAACCATACATTCCACCACAGCATTGTCTCGACTTCAACCGTCCTTCTCTCAGGGTCAATACCATCAACAACAGCAGTCTTCCTTTTTGGCAGAAACCGCTGAAGCAGAGGAGACAATTTCCAAGTTCCAGAGGAAGAGGTTTCCCAAGAAGGAATGATCCTCCAAACCGCAGACTCTTACCACCCCAGCCTTTCAGAGAGTGTTTGGCCCCTTTTCTTAAAACGTGCTATCGTTTAGAATTCGAAGACTTCCCTCCTCTAGGCACCGTGAAGTATACTACAAACAACAACACCCTTGCATCAGGAGTAGCCTCATTGCTCCGCAAGGAAGCAATAGAGAAAGTTCCAATGGATGACCTTCACAACAGGTTCTACTCCAGGTACTTCACAGTGCCGAAGAAAGACGGAAGTCTTCGTCCAATTTTGGACCTGCATGAACTCAACATTTACCTCTGTGTCAGGAAATTTCGAATGGTCTCGCTTGCCTCTTATCCCTCTTCTCGAAGCAGGCAATTGGTTCGCATTGATCAATCTCTGTGATGCCTACTTTCATGTCTCCATAAACCACTCCCATCACAAATACCTGCATTTTATCGTCGGAGGCTTAATTTATCAATACACCACGCTTCCATTTAGTCTCTCCACCGCACCGAGGGTATTCTCAAAATGCTTGGCTGTTGTCTGTGCGAACCTCAGACTCTCCGGTGCCAAGGTATATCCTTACCTTGACAACTGGCTCTTTGTCGCCAAGACGAAGCCTCAACGACATCACCTGAAATTTTCTCTGTCAACTTGGCCTGTATATAAATTCTGAAAAATCTCATTTTCATCCAAGACAAACTATCCAATTCATTTGCGGTCTGTTGGATTCTACTGTCAGCAGGGCTTTTCTCCCACAGGATCAAGCTCAAAAAATAAGGCAGCTGGCAACCAAAATCAAAAGAACACCTCATGTCAGGGCATTCGATATCCAATGCAACGTCTGCAGTTTTGGTTTCTCCAAACATTCAACATCAACACCAATCCCAGGCATACAAAGATGTTTCTGCCACCTTTGATCCAGGCATCCCTTGCATGGTGGACAATGCTGAGTTCTTTGGGTCAGGGAGTTCCCTTCCACCCTTGCGACATCCAGGGCATCATGACATCAGATGCCTCCCTCCTCGATTGGGGTGCCCACTATCAGGGCCTACATGCCCACAGGCATTGGTCTAAGGTGGAGCACACCAACCACATCAATTGGTTGGAACTAATGGCAGTTTACAAAGCGTTAAAAGCCTTCGAACTGACTTATGGCATGGACTATTGCAAGTCACGGTGGACAACAACACCGCCATTGCTTACTTGAACAAACAAGGGGGAACAAGATCTCGACCCCTCCTAGAACTCACCTTTTTGACCTGGTGTTTTGACAGAGAGCTGCAGCTCACAGCCATACACATTGCTGGTGCTCATAACACCATAGTGGACACTCAGCCGGTACCAACAAGAGTCTCATGAGTGGCAGTTCCACAGAAGTCCTGAACCATCTGTTCCACACCTGGGGATGTCTGGAGATCGATCTTTTCACAACATCAACCAACTCTGTACTTCCCCAGTTTTGCAGCAGAGCCAGCCAGGGAATGAACCCAATCACCCTACATTGGTATACCAGCCTCTACTATGCATTTCCACTGTTCCCCTTGATCTCTTGGGTCATCTCGAAGATCATGGCCAACCAGACATCCTGCATTCTAATGACCCCGTGGTAGCCTCACCAGATGTGGTTCGCCCGTCTCCTCTCACTTTCACAGGGCAACTACTACAACCTCATGAACATCCTGGATCTCCTCACTCAGTGTCGAGGGCACTTCAGGCACCCTGATCTTCGGGTGCTTTGATTGACGGCGTGGAAAATTTAGACTCAGAGCTCGAACTTTTTCCTACTTCTCTAAGCTGAGTCCTATAGGCATCTAGGAAAGGATCTACTCGGATGTCATATCGTAGGAAGTGGACTGTGTTTGCAGCTTATACTCTAACTAATAACTTTCAGCCTAGAGTCGCTTCCTTACAACAAGTTTTGTTTTCTTTCCTCGCTTTTTAATAGAGGCCTTCATTACTCATCTATATGTGTTTATCTGGCAGCAATTTCTGTATTCCACCCTCCTGTTGAGGAATTCACAGTTTTTTCGCACCCCCTTTCGAAGAGATTTCTCAAGGATGTTCATAACTTGGCTCCCCCAGTCAGACTTGTTGTCCCTGCATGGAGCCTTTCAGTTGTTTTAAAGGCCTTAACTGCTTCTCCTTTTGAGCCAATGGCGACATTGGACCTCAGGTTGTTATCCTGGAAGTCAGCCTTTTTAATCGCAATCACATCTGCACACCAGTCTAGCAAACTCTGTGCTCCCCAGGTGGACCCGCCATGCCTTTCCTTCCACAAGGACAAGGTCCTTCTTAGGCCAAACTTACTTCTTTGCCTAAGATCGTTTCAGATTACCACCTGAACCAGGCAATCACTCTACCAACTTCCATTCCAACACTGACCTCAGCATTGGAAACAACGATGCACACTCTCAATGTCCGTAGAGCACTCGCTTTTTATAAAGCAAGATCTGCTGTTTTTCGATCTTCACCTCATTTATTTCTTTGTTATTCTGGCAGAAACAAGGGCTTGCCAGTTTCATCTCAGCGCTTAGCTATTTGGATCATTAATACAATTACTCTGGCATATGAGTTGCAAGGTTTATCGCTCACTGCACCAGATAGAGCACACTCGGTTCGAGCTATGGCTACATCGAAAGCTTTCGACAGGGGGATTGGACTCGCAGACCTTTGCAGGGCTGCGACCTGGTCTCATCCTTCCACCTTCGTCAGGCATTACTGTCTCACATTCAAGCGTGAACCAATTGCACCTTTGGAAGGGCCGTCCTTTCATCAATATTGGCATAGACACCTACCTTCCTACCTTGCTATTTGCCCATGATGTGATGCACAGAGACCACGAAGAAGAAACACGGGTTGCTTACCTGTAACTGAAGTTCTTCGCGTGGTCATCTGTGCATTCACACAACCCACAGTCCCCACTATGGTGTCATGTTTGTAATGGGTTCATATGTGTTTTATTGAGTCCTTTCAGTTCCGAGGCCACGATGTCGGTCTCCGTGAACTGAGGGGAATGGGCGGGAACCCCTCCGAGCATGTGCACGGTGCCGTGAGGGAGGGGTTCCCGCCCATAACGCCTCAGCTTTATAAGTTTCCCAATTATTGCTCTGCGCAGGTGCAGAACCCATGGTGTGAATGCACAGATGACCACTCAAACTTCAGTTACAGGTAAC
This sequence comes from Elgaria multicarinata webbii, assembly GCF_023053635.1. NCBI lineage: Eukaryota > Metazoa > Chordata > Lepidosauria > Squamata > Anguidae > Elgaria > Elgaria multicarinata. The sequence goes on from NC_086178.1 coordinate 112,723,134, forward strand.
CAACCTGTCTTTATTGACAGCATGAACATCTAAAACATCTGAAATGACCCAATATTGTTTTGGCAATACCTGCATTATTAAAAATATTTGAATGTATTATCAAATTATTATTATTATTATTATTATTATTATTATTATTATACCGCTGCATAGCCAAAGCTCTTGGGCAGTTTACAAATCTTTTCCAAAATTCATACAAATCTGTAACTGGAACTGAATATCAGGGATTTCAGAGTGCTCTGATTAAAGTTGTTGAATTATCCTCAGAAGCAAGAGCTCCTCGAGAGAAATAAACACACATTGGTGTCTCCTTTAGTAAGGGTGCTAGCAGTTGCCATTTGCTCTAGGCTTGCGACTTTTAATAAGTGCAGTCTCATAACAAGATTTCCACTGAGAACTGATTTAGTGTAGTAGCAAACTGATCCAGGAAGATTCTGCAAGCCTAAACTCTGACCATCCCTCCTTTAAAGCGCTACGTAATAATTTTAATGTTTATTCAGTATATTCCCTATTATCTTCATCTGGTTATTTTAGGTTTCTGCTTTGAAGACAATGGCTACACAAAGTGGTCCCAAATACAGCCTCTTGCAGCAGCCTTGGGCACAACCAGGTAGTTTTACAGTTGTATAACTTCTCTTTCTATGAGACAAAGCACATATAACTGGGTCCTGGATTGCAAGCTTTGTAATTCTAGGTATTTTAAACAAACATTCATTTGTAAAGGTCTGATTTTTTTAGTATAAAAATTTAAGGGATGAGCTTGCTGTATTGGGCCATTGGCCTGGTTCAGACAACACGCTAAACCATGTTGCGTAACCACAAAATGGTTAATGGAATGCATTAAGGTGAATGCGTTCCCTTAACCATTTTGTGGTTAAGCAGCATGGTTTGGCGTGTTGTCTGAACCAGGCCGTTGTCTGTAATCTTTGAGAAATCTTGGGGAATGGGTGAGGAATACTGGAGAACGAGAAAATATCCCAATCTTGAAAGATAGGGAACAGATGATTAAGCAATCAGGCTTTGAACATCTAGAAAAAAGAATGCCAGCTTGGAAAAAAGGAGGCTAAGGGGAGACATGATAGAGGTGGACAAAATTATGCATGGTATGGAGAATGTAGATAGGGAGACATTTTTCTCCTTCTCTCAAAATACTAGAACCTGGGATCGTCCCATGAAGCTGACTGGTGGGAGATCCAGGACAAATAAAAGGAAGCACGTCTTCACACAGCACATAGTTAAATGATGGAACTCACTACCACAAGATGTAGTGATGGCCACCAATTGGGATGGCTTTAAAAGGGGGGTGGATAAATTCCTGGAGGTGAAGGCTATCAATGGCTACTAGCCCTGATGGTTGTGTGCTATCTCCAGTATTCGATGCAGTAAGCCTGTGTGCACCAGTTGCTGGGGAACATGGGTGGGAGGGTGCTGTTGCACCATGTCCTGCTTTGTTGGTCCCTGGCCGATGGCTGGTTGGCCACTGTGTGAACAGAGAGCTGGACTAGATGGACCCTTGGTCTGATCCAGCATGGCGCTTCTTCTGTTCTTAATATCCCAAGTTCTTCCAGCCTATCCTCATAAGGCATGTCCTCAAGTCCCTATATCACATTTGTTGCCCTCCTCTGAACCTCTTTTAATCTATCAATGTCCTTTTGGAAATATGGTGCCCAGAATTGTACACAATGCTTCAGGTGTGGTCTCACTAGTGCCAAGTAGAGAGGAATAAGGACTTCATGGGACTCTGATAAGCGTCTTCTAATGCAGCCCTTCTAGCGGCTGTCTTGCACTGCTGATTCATGTTCAGCTCGCTGTTGACGAATACAGCCAAATCCTTTTCCGATGTAGTGCTTCCAAGCCATGAATGCCCCACCATATATGTGCACCCTACATTTTTCCTTCCTAAATGTAATACCTTACATTTCTTCCTGTTAAAGGTCATCTTTTCCCTCTCTGCCCAGTCTTCCAACCTGTCCAAATCAGATTGCAATCTCATTCTGTCATCATGGGTGTTGGCCAGACATCCTAGTTTTGTGTCATCCGCAAATTTGATAAGCCCATCAATCCCATCGAGGTCATTAATAAAAATGTTGAATGATTAGCCCCAAGACAGAACCCTGTGGTACCCCACTGGTTACTGCTCTCCAACTCCAGGTAGAGCCATAAATGCTGACTCTCTGAGTGCAGTTAGCCAGCCGGTTGTGGACCTACCTTACTGTAGGGCCATCTAAGCCAAACTTTAGCAGTGTGTCAATGAGAATGTCACGTGGAATTTTGTCAAAAGCTTTGCTGAAGTTGAGGTAGATTATGTCCATGGCATTTCCCTTCTCCACTAGAGTAGTTACTCTGTCAAAGAAAGAGACAAAAATTGTCTCACATGACCTATTTTTGACAAAGCCATGCTCTAACATCTTTCCAGGGATTGATGTTAGACTCACTGGTCGATAATTACTGGGATCCTCTCTTTTTCCTTTCTTGAAGAAGGAATTTGCTCTACATTTGCTCTTCTCCAGTCCTCTTGCACCAGAGGTCCTGACATCTCTTCAGCCAATTCCTTCAGTATTCTAGGGTGTATTTCATCAGGGCCTGGGGACTTGAAGGCATTCAAATTGGCTAGAAGTTCCTGTACCACATCCTTACTGATCTGCACCCTCCCCTGTTGTGTTCATTCCCAGTCTTTTCCGCTCAACTCATCATTTCCTTTGGATGTAAAAACAGGCAAAACAGGAGCTGAGTTCCATTGCTTTCTGTTAAGATTTCTCCATTTGGTGTAAGCAGTGAGGTTATTGCCTCTGTTGTCTTTCTCTTGCTGCTCATGCATTTATTTATTTATTGCATTTTATACAGCCCAATAGCCTAAGCTTCTCTGTTTGAAGAAACCCTTCTTGCTGGATTTTGTCTCCCTTACTAGCTTTAGCTAATTTTCTGCCTTTGCCTTCCTGACCTCATTCCTACATTCTGGGCTGAAGCTTTGTAGACTTCCTTGGCCCTAAGCCCTTCCTTCCATTTCCAGTAAACATCCTTCTTTGGTCTCAACTCCATTGTGAGGTGCCTGTTCATCCACATTGGCTTCTTTAGATGGCTCCTCATTATCTTGCTCATTGGTATTGTTTGAGACTGCGCTATCCTTAATTCCCTTTTCAAGAAATCCCAGCTGGCTACAACACTTTTGCCTTTATAGTTTTCTTCCCATGGTATGTTCCTTTGTTGTTGTTGACCTCCCCCAAGGTCAAGTCTGTCCCCTCCAGAATATCATCCCTCCATCTTGCCCTTGGTCGGCCCCTCTTCCTTTTGCCTTCCACTTTCCCTAGCATCAGCCTCTTCTCCAGGGTATCCTGTCTTCTCATTATGTGACCAAAGTACTTCAGTTTTGCCTTTAATACCATTCCCTCAAGTGAGCAGTCTGGCTTTATTTCCTGGAGTATGGACTGGTTTAATCTTCTTGCAGTCCAAAGCACTCTCAGAATTTTCCTCCAACACCACAGTTCAAAAGCATCTATCTTCCTTCGCTCAGCTTTCCTTATGGTCCAGCTCTCGCAGCCATAGGTTACTACGGGGAATACCATTGCTTTAACTATGTGGACCTTTGTTGTCAGTGTGGTGTCTCTGCTCTTAACTATTTTATGAAGATTTGTCATTGCTCTCCTCCCAAGAAGTAAACGTCTTCTGGTATGTTCCTTACTATTCGTTTATTAAAATTGACCTCCTAAAATCATGCTTTGTGTTTGACTGTTTTTTACAAAACTATTTGTCAAAATCATGAACTCTAACGTGTGATCACCACTTTAATATCTTCACTCAACTTCTCCCTGTTAGTAAGGATCAACTCCAAGGTTGCAGATCCCCTAGTGCCCATCTCAACCTCTTGAAAGCGGAAATTATCACTAATACAAGTCAAGAACTTTTGTGACAGAATTAGCGGAATTAGTCTTCCAGCAAATATCTGGAAAGTTGAAATCTCCCATCACAATCAGCTCATGGCTTTTTGAGATTTCAGTTGTCTGCTTTAGTAAGTCTTCATCTAGCTCTTCTGACTGGTATCCAGGTAGAGGTCTTCTCTCTGAGTTCATTCATATATTCATTCTCTCCCCACCCCAATATGTTTTCCTGAGTGGCACTTTGCTGATATTTAGATAAAAACCTTGGAATTGGTATATATGTGTGATTTCCCCCCCCAGCCATGCTGGTTAACTATCATTCATTTTTGAGGCAGTTTTAACTTGAGCAGAGTGAACCCTTTCCCTTTGGTTTGGTTTGGTTAATTCTTTATCTGCTTACTACTTCTCAGATTGCTGGGCTAGGAGCTCTTCTTTCAACATGTTGTATTGCACTGTTTGCTGCTATTGTTGTGCAGGTTCTATTCTCTTTCCAAGATACTTAGCTGATTTTAAATTTCATTTTAACGTGCTGATTAAGTTTAATCCAGGAGCAATTTCATCCAATGAGGAATTTTTATCCCCAGGAATGGATTGAAGGGTTGCATCCACTTTGCGAAGTTAGTTAAGCTAAGGTTTGTTCAGTATCCACTCTGTGTACACCTTTGTGAGTTCCTGAGGGTCAGATATAAATGTAATAAATGCATTGTTTGTTTGGATGTTTATCTTACTTTCCCCAGAAGATTTTAGGGTGGCTTGCACAATTTTTCACGTTTTTTAAAGAATAACCCAGACTATTTTAGATAATGGCAGTGTGTGTGGAAAAAAAAGTATATTAGAGCAAAAGCAATGCTCACATTAATCTGATTTTCCCACTTTGCAACAAGAAGAGAGAGAGAAAGAGAGAAATATTGACTGTGAAAGTCACTTCGAAAGACAAATTCTTCGGCACTAATATTTGTTTGTATTTTATTTCCAGTAAAGGTCAGTGACTTGGTGTCTTCAGCTTACAAGAAAATAAAAACAAAATTGCCATCAACATTACAGAGTATGTCACTGTATTTGTCCAATAAGGACACAGAATTCATTTTGTTCAAGCCCGTTAGGGTAAGTATTTCATTAACCCTTGCACCTTTGTCTTTGCCTCTTTCCCTTCCCCTCCGAGGTGCCGCCTCCAGACAGACAAAATTGCCCTTCTGGCAGAAATGCAGGGCAGCTGGAGCATGGAGAGCGAATATCGCCTCTGTTGTTCTCCTGCCCTGCATGGGATACTTGGCAGCCTCCAAGTTCAGGGGCTTCTGGCAGTCCATATGCAATTGTGTCCTTAATTGTAATTTATTCAACTTAGAAAGATGGTTGAGAGATTCTTGTTTTGCCTCAGACTAAATGCTTCCTGTCCAGTCTGTTGCATAAGCATTATGAGCTTTGTAATTCATACCTTCATAATTTGTGTAAAAGTATGTATATTCTTGGTTTAAAATATGGTGCTATATTCTGGAGTGGCCAGAAGTTCTTCAGCCTCAAAGCATCATACAAAAAGTTTCAGTAGCCAAAAACCAGGTCTTTTATTGCCACCACTTCTTTTTCATTGTCTCTGTGCATCACATATTTACTAAACCTGTGTGGAAGCTCGATTTGGGATGCTTCTTTAGCTGAGGGAAAACATTTTTGATGGGACCCCTCCCACACTGCGCTACTGTGCATGCCCTAGTGGGTTCCATTTGTCTTCTCAATTCTCTTTTGGCTGCCACGCCGGCCGCCTTCTTGGAAACTTCAGTCTCTTAAGACTCTCATTGCTTTTCTGGGGTGATTGTTTTTTTCTTTGCCTTTCTCCTGTTTTTTCTCTCTCTTTATAATAAAAAAAGAGTTAGTGTAATTAGATCTTTTTGTCATTGCTATTCATGATCTGTGATTGCTGCAGGACATGTATGGCAGTTAAGGCCCCATTTCACAAATGCATGCAGTGTAGCAGTAAACTATCCCCCCCCCCTTCACTGTTTGTTCGGCCTCATTTTATGAGTTTTACTAAACAAGTGAGATATAACCACTCAGACTACTTGAAACAAGTGCTTTGGAAAAAAGCTCTAGAGTCTGTAGACTCAAAACCCCCACAAACTTTGAAACCATACACACCAGCAATGACGGAGGTCCAGTCATCTTCACCAGCCCACCCTCAAACTCTGACCCTTGAACTGATCCACCCAGTCCAGGACTCTCTCTGATCATTGCGACTGCTAAAAAAACTCTCTAAGAAAGCTAGAGCATTGAAACTGTCTGTGGAAGTACAAAAAAGAGTAAGGAGGAGTTGAATAAGCATGATGGCTAGCAGCTCTCCAACATGATTACCAGTGCAGCCCAAGATGCTGCATTGACTGTCAACACCATAAATTCTCTCCAGAATTGCTTCATTCTAAAGGGACATGGAGGTCTTGTGCCGAAGAGCCAGGTTGCCTATATGTCACATGACTGGGACAGATACTCTAGCTGTTCTCTCTCTCCACATATGACTTACCAGTATAATGATTGGCACTCCTTTCAGGATCAAAAGGTGTATTTCGATTGAGTCCGAAACTTGTCATGGCTACCTGCAAATTATTCTTTTTTTGCCTAATAGTTGTTCCATCTAGCCCAATTTTAGCTAGTTCATTAATCATGGGGAACTATGTCAAAAACTTTGCTGAAGTCAAGTTATATTATGTCCACAGCATTCCCACAGTCCACAAGGAAGGTACCCTATATACTAATGCCCAGAGCATGGGAAACAAACAGAATGAACTTGAACTCTTATTACATGAAGGCAAATACGACTTGATAGGTATAACTGAAACTTGGTGGGATGACTCCCATGACTGGAATATAGCAATTGAAGGATATAACTTGTTCAAAAAGAACAGAAGAAATAGAAAGGGAGGTGGAGTTGCACTATATGTTAAAAATACCTATCGCTGCACAGAAATACAGGTGGATGAGACTGGGAGCCCCGTCGAGAGTGTCTGGATTAAAATAAATGGGGCTAAGAATAAAAAGAATATGATAATCGGAGTCTACTACCGACCACCCAATCAAGGAGAAGACGAGGACGAAACTTTTGAGAAACAAATTGCCAGTGTTTCAAGGAAGTGTGATGTAGTAGTGATGGGGGACTTCAATTACCCTGATATCTGTTGGGAGACCATTACTGCCAAAAGCGGCCCTTCCAAGAAATTCCTGACATGTATGGGTGATAACTTTCTCCTACAGAAAGTGGTGGAAGGAACTAGAGGATCGGCAATCCTTGACTTGTTATTGACCAATAGGGATGACTCAGTGGATAAAGTGGCAGTTACGGGAACTCTGGAGGGAAGTGACCACGTCATACTTGAATTCTTGATTATGAAGGAGACAAAAGTCGAGCGTAGCCATACACGTACTCTGGATTTTAGGAAAGCTGATTTTAATAAACTCAGAACTATAATAAGTAAGGTCCCGTGGCAAGGGAGCCTAAAAAGAAAAGGAGTGCAGGATGAGTGGGAGTATCTAAAAAATGAAATTTTAAAGGCACAGTTACAAACAATTCCAACAAGGAGAAAAGATAGAAGACAACAGAGGAAACCAATGTGGCTCCACAAAAAGCTTATTGATGAACTGAAAACAAAAAGGGATGCATATAGGAAGTGGAAGGAAGGCCAGGCTACAAAAGAAGAGTACAGACAAGTGGCGCAGAAGTGCCGAAATGGCGTCAGGAAGGCTAAAGCTGTGAATGAGCTGAGATTAGCGAGGGATGCTAAAAGCAATAAAAAGGCTTTCTTCAGATACGTGAGTAGTAAAAGACAGAGGAAAGAAATGGTGGTTCAACTGCTTAATGAGGATGGCAAATTGATAACAGACGACAAAGAAAAGGCTGAAGTGCTCAATTCCTACTTTGCCTCGGTCTTCTCCCAAAAGCGAGTCTATGACCCCCCTGGAAAAAGTGAAGCAGAAGTTGAGGGGGCAGGATTGCAGTTTGAGATTGATAAACAAATGGTCAAAGAACACCTAATTTCCTTGAATGAGTTCAAATCCCCAGGGCGCGATGAACTGCATCCAAGAGTAATGAAGGAGCTAGCGGAAGAACTCTCAGAACCTTTGTCTATTATCTTTGCAAAATCATGGAAGACGGGTGAGGTGCCGGACGACTGGAGGAGGGCTAACGTTGTCCCTATCTTCAAAAAGGGCAAAAAGGAGGAACCTGGGGACTACAGACCAGTCAGTCTGACATCCATCCCTGGGAAAATTCTGGAGCAGATTATAAAGAAGTCAATCTGTAAACACCTTGAAATCAATGCAGTGATTACTAGAAGCCAACATGGATTTGTCAGGAACAAATCCTGTCAGACTAATTTGATCTCATTTTTTGATAGGATAACCTCCCTTGTGGACTGTGGAATGCTGTGGATGTCATATATCTTGACTTCAGCAAAGCTTTTGACAAAGTACCACATGACATTCTGATTAACAAACTAGCTAAAAGTGGGCTAGATGGAACAACTATTAGGTGGATCCACAGTTGGCTACAGAATCGGACTCAAAGAGTACTTATCAATGGAACCTTCTCAAACTGGGGAGAGGCAACGAGTGGGGTGCCGCAGGGCTCAGTCCTGGGCCCAGTGCTCTTCAACATTTTTATTAATGATTTGGACGAGGAGGTGCAGGGAACGCTGATCAAATTTGCAGATGACACAAAATTGGGTGGGATAGCTAATACCCTGGAAAACAGAAACAAACTTCAAAGTGATCTTGATAGGCTGGAGTGCTGGGCTGAAAACAACAGAATGAAATTTAATAGGGATAAATGCCAAGTTCTACATTTAGGGAATAGAAACCAAATGCACAGTTACAAGATGGGGGACACTTGGCTCAGCAATACTACAAACGAGAAAGATCTTGGAATTGTTGTAGATCACAAGCTGAATATGAGCCAACAGTGCGATATGGCTGCAAGAAAGGCAAATGCTATTTTGGGCTGCATTAATAGAAGTATAGCTTCCAAATCACGTGAGGTACTGTTTCCTCTCTATTCGGCCCTGGTTAGGCTTCATCTAGAGTATTGCGTCCAGTTCTGGGCTCCACAATTCAAGAAGGACGCAGACAAGCTGGAGCGTGTTCAGAAGAGGGCAACCAGGATGATCAGAGGTCTAGAAACAAAGCCCTATGAAGAGAGACTGAAAGAACTGGGCATGTTTAGCCTGGAGAAGAGAAGATTGAGGGGAGACATGATAGCACTCTTCAAATACTTAAAAGGTTGTCACACAGAGGAGGGCCAGGATCTCTTCTTGATCCTCCCAGAGTGCAGGACACGGAATAACGGGCTCAAGTTAAAGGAAGCCAGATTCCGGCTGGACATCAGGAAAAACTTCCTGACTGTTAGAGCAGTGCGACGGTGGAATCAGCTACCTAGGGAGGTTGTGGGCTCTCCCACATTAGAGGCATTCAAGAGGCAGCTGGACAACCATCTGTCAGGGATGCTTTAGGGTGGATTCCTGCATTGAGCAGGGGGTTGGACTCGATGGCCTTGTAGGCCCCTTCCAACTCTGCTATTCTATGATTCTATGATTCTATACCCAATCAAAAAATTGGATCAAATTAGTCTGACAGGATTTGTTCTTGACAAATCCATGCTGGCTTTAAGGTGCTTACAGACTTTTTTTATAAACTGCTCCAAAATTTCCCCAGGGATGGATGTCAGACTGACTAGTCTGTAGTTCCCAGTTTCCTCCTTTTTGCAGATAGGGACAATGTTAGCCCTCCTCCAGTCGTCCGGCACTTCACCGATCTTCCATGATTTCACAAAGCTAATAGGTGGTGAATCTGAGAGTTCTTCTGCTAGCTCCTTTATTACTCTAGGATGCAGTTCATCGGGCCTTGGAGATTTGAAGTTCAAAGAAATTAGGTGTTCCTTGACCATTTGTTTACCAATCTCAAACTGCAGTCCTGCCCCTTCAGCTTGTACCCCCTTTTTTGAGAAGACTAAGTCAAAGTAGGAATTGAGCACTTCGGCCTTTCTTTGTCATGTATTATCAATTTGCCATCCTCATTAAGCAAGTGAACCACCATTTCTTTGTCCTTTAGTATTCACGTATTTGAAGAAAGCCTTTTTATTGCTTTTAGCATCCATTGCTGGTCTCCGCTCATTCTCACCTTTATTTAGCCTTCTTGATGCCATTCCAGCACTTATGTGCTACCTGTCTGTACTCTTCTTTTGTAACTTGGCCTACCTTCCACTTCCTATATGTGTCCTTTTTTTTTTTAGGTCATCTCTAAGGTTTCTATGGAGCCACATTGGTTTCTTGTTGGAATTGTTTGCAATTGTGCCGTTAACATTTCCTCTTGATGGGGCTCCCAGGCTCATCCTCCTGTATTTCTGTGCAGTTATAAGTATTTTTAACGTATAGTGCGACTCCCCCCCCCCCTTTCTATTTCATCTGTTCTTTTTGAACAAGTTATACCCGTAAATTGCTGTATTCCAGTCGTGGGAGTCATCCCACCAAGTTTCAGTTACACCTATCAAGTCGTATTTGCCTTCATGTATTAAGAGTTCAAGTTCGTTCTGTTTGTTTCCCATACTCTTGGCATTAGTATATAGACATCGAAGACCATGTGCCATGTAGTCTGGCTTTCTTCCTATAGTCCCTTAGCTGCCCTTCCTGTCCCTCCTTACCATACAGAAGTGACAAGAGCCCTTTCCCCCTTCTTTTTCATGGTGGCTGAGCATGCTGCAGAAGAGGGTATCGGACTGCAGCCACTCACCACCTTCATTTCTATGTAGCCCAGTGGCATTCATGGGAAATGAAGATGGCAGCTGCTGGAGGTCTTCACTTTGACTTGAAACAGTCCCAGCCACCAGTAAGAAAATGTGTGTGTTTGAGGGTTTTTGTGTGTAAAAACTGGTAGAGCACCATGGTGGGTGCCAAGAAAGGTGTTGGGGGACGGGGGCACATTGCTTCCTATCGCTGCTATATATGTTCATGTTTGAAAGCTGATCTTGGGATGGTGAGAGTTTTCTTTTCTTTTCAAGAACAATATTCAGCAAGTGTTTCAGAAGCTGCATACTCTATTAAAGGAAGAATTTAGTAATGAAGATCTCCAGATTATAGCTTGCCCTTCAATGGAACAGGTATATAATAAAACTCTTATAATAAAGCCATTCTATGCTTTTAAACTTTGTTCGTTTTTGAAACCACGGCTCTAAAACAAGCACTTTGTCTTTCAGGTGAACCTCCTTTTGTCAATTACAAAATAGTCCATTAGTCTGGCTTTGAGAAGCCTCTTCAAATTCTGTGTCTAGCAGGGAGGAGGATACAAGACTATTTGTCTGAAGCTAATGAAGACTTGCAGTGCCATTCTAACTGCTTTTACCTTTATTCTGACATCCGTTGAACAAAATGAAGATGGACAGTTTCTTTTTGTGCAAAGCCAGAAGCACTCCCCATAAGAGTTTCAGCTCATTGCCAGCACCTGTCATGAGCAGCACTTATATTGAGTAAAAAATGGCTCCTTGTAATCTAATTGCTCCACCATCCTTCACCCACTGTTGTGTATAGTGAATATCTGATTTTTCTGGGGTTGTGCTGAAAAGAAAGTAGAAACCCCAAATTTAAAAAGCAGGGGGTCAAAGAGTATATTGAATAGAAGCCACCCGTGTCAAGAGTACTCCACAGTATATGTACAAACCTTTCCACAATATTTCAATAACATTTGCCAAAGTGTGGATCCACTTATGCAAGCAAGTTATCACTGTGTTGAGAAGGTGTGTTTCTGGTCACACCACCCTCTGACCTGTTCTCTGACTCTTCTGGTATTTACAAATACTCCATAGTTTCTTTGAAGATTGATGAATGCTGACACTTTCCTGTTCTTATACTCTGCCAAGAAACTTTAATTCATTGCCATAAAATTGCCTACACGGGATGTGCAGAGAACGCTGTGCAAGGGAGAAAAACCATTTCATTGCTTACAAGGGCAAAACTGAACTATAGATTTTGGGATACATGGAAATTATAATATAAAAGGAGTGGTTGGGTATAGTGGAGGAATACAGTCAAACTACCAGGCCACAAAGATTTGATGCAATAGATAATGCTTATTCAGGAGAGCTTGCTTGCCTTATCTGTTACATAGGGAAGTGATCAAGTGAGATGGGGGAATGTATCAGGCATCCCATGTACTGGGAAACCACAATTGGCTGTGACTTCCGTACACAGCAGTTTCATGCAGGTCATCCATACATTATAAGGATCATCAATAAGTTACAATCTACACACCAGCAATGATTCTAGAAATTAAAAATAGTTTTGTAGATTCTGGCTTGGCGTGGAGTGCCTTCTTGGTTGTGGTAACTTTATATTTTGCATAAAGCTAAATCCTTATAACACTTGGAGTGAAAAGTCATCTTCATAATGGTGTGTGTCTATGTGTGTGAAATGGAATTAATAAAAACTTTGAAGTTGCTGATCTTAAATACATTAGAAGTATTAGAAGTGTCATTACAATTTTGCTTTTATTAATAAATTGGGTGATGTTTTTCTGTTTATCACTGATATACAGCGTCCTGGCTAATTGCAGATATTTATAAAACTATGGTTTGAGATATTTACATACAGTGTACATAACTTAAAAGCTATTAATTTAAATTTCTTTATATAATCTGACTTAATGAGGGGGCGTGGCTCATTTTTAGATAAATGAGCAAAACTTACATATTCTATACTTGCGCGGCCAAGGTGGTGTGAGAATGGCTGCACAAGCGGAGACCTCCATCCCATATGCCGAAGAAACCTCTGTAAGCAAGTATAAAATATGTAAGTTTTGCTCATTTATCTAAAAACTGACAGGAGAAGGTTATCTGATTCTACCGAAGGGAAAAACAGCTACAGCTGCTTTTAAAAAGGACACGGGGCTACCGAACAACAAAGAGAAATAAACAGATTGGTGAGCTATAGTTTGTGCCGGGAGCTGTCTCGGACTGCCGATAACACCGTTAAGCTGTGATAGAGTAAATTGAACTTTGTGGAGGAATGTTAATTGGCCACACTAAGAAGAAACCCAGGGTCATTACTGACTTTTTCAAACTGTTAGAAAGTAACGACGGGGCAAGTCTAAAAATAGACATGGCAGAGTGTATCCAACATGGCTGAAAGTGCATCAAACACTGGTCCTGGTACAGCGTCTTCTTTACAAAAACCATCCATCAGGAAGATTCTGCTCTAAAGGCAGAATTTGAAAACCAGTTATTTCCCGTTAAATCTACGTATGCTTCAAGAAACTTGGAGAGAACTTAGGTGTCCCTTAGAAAAAGAAATTCATGAGATGGAAATAAAGATTCCCACTCGTGCTCTTCGCTCCTCTGATGCCATGTTTCTCGCCTGCCCAAGGGCCTCTACTTCCCTTGCTCGGCTTCGTCCATTTTCTTCTGCTGCCCCTTACGCCTGGAACGCTCTTCCAGAACATTTGAGAACTACAAGTTCAATCGCAGCTTTTAAAGCTCAGCTAAAAACTTTTCTTTTTCCTAAAGCTTTTAAAACTTGATGTTGTTCGGACTTTATACTGTTAGTTTTACCCTACCCTGTGCCTGTTTACCCTACCCTGTGCCTGTTTGCATTCTCTTCCCCTCCTTATTATTCTACTATGATTTTATTAGATTGTAAGCCTATGCGGCAGGGTCTTGCTATTTACTGTTTTACTCTGTACAGCACCATGTACATTGATGGTGCTATATAAATAAATAAATAAATAATAATAATAATAATAATAAAGATTACTGCGGTGGCAGAGACAGCTTCAAATGCGCTTGATTTAGGAATTGCTAATTCCAAAGCTATAAAAGAGCTCCAGAGAGAAAATGAAGAATTAAGAGACAAGATTGAACAAATTGGGAACATGGAACGCCAGAATAATTTAAGCCTTAGGGCAGTCCAGGAAGGAGAGGAGAAAGACGATATGAAAAACTTCTTGGTTTCCTGGTTCAAAACCCTGATTCCAGTCTTGGAACTCACTGCATATGATTTTGAGCGTGCTCACCGCGCAGCAAGGATCAGGCCCAAAGGAGGGCCCCCTCCCAGAGACATTATAATACGCTTTGCATGTTACATCAAGAAAGAACAAATATGGCAACAACTACGCTCTTTGGTGGGAGCTATAACATATAAAGATCAAAAAATAATGGTGTTGCAAGATCTTGCCCCTGAGACTTTGAACAAACGCAGGGAGCTTCGCCTCGTCACATTACGACTCCCAAGAAGCCGGGATACGATATTGCTGGGGGTTCCCCTTTAAGCTAATAGTTACAAGCGATACTGGGACACTTATAGCCGGAAATGGGAAGGAAGCTGCTCACCTGCTGACAATTTTAGGAATTGAGCTTCCAGAGGGGACAAACAACACTGAAGATCCATCTGTAGAAGATTCGTCTGGAGATGATGTTGGAAAAGAAGATCCCCCCCCCCCAGGAGAAAGCTGGAAAACAGTTCAGAATCCTAGCAGGAAGTGCAAGAAACATTTCAAAACCCCGGAATCTTAATATACCATCAGCCTCAAGGAGAGCGTTCTACCATCAGGACCGAAAAGGGAAAAAAAGTTTGAGGGGTTAAGCTATTAAAAGGTTCTTCATACATTATACCTTAGGTGGAATTTTATAACGAATTAAGTATATAATATTTCCTGTCATTCTTTTTTTTTTTTGCTTTGTTCAGATATGCCTTCCAGTGAGTTATCATGTCGGACGGAACGCTCCGTTTGTAGCGGACAAAGGGGCCATAAATAGTTGGGGGGGGGGAGCCGAAGAAAATCTCCCTAGATCAAAGGGAAGAACACATCTTGTAGTGAATTTCATAGTTGAACTATGCATTGTGTGAAGTACTTCCTTTTATCTCTCCTGAATCTCCCACCAATCAGCTTCATTCTGGTATTATGTAAGAGGGAGAAAACTGTTTCCATATCCACATTCTTCGCACCATGCTTAATTGCGTACATCTGTATCAGGTCTCCCTTTAGCCTCATTTTTTCCAAGCTAAACAATCCCACACTAAATTCTACCCTATCACTAAATAACTTTTGGAACCTGATACTGTCATCTTCAGTGCTTCTGTGGAGGAGCCTGCACGTTTTAGGTTTTCTAGTCTGCTTGACACTATGCCCTTTTTGTAAACCAACCAGAGAGTTTCGGCTATGGGGCCGTATAGAAACGTAATAGTAGTAGTAGTAACAACCACAGCAACAATACAGAGCAGCACTTCCTCCCGTGCACCCAACCCTGTTTATAATTGTATCCCACAGATTTTCTGGCCCCAAAATGAAAGATTGATGTGAAATGGGACAACATGAATAGCTTTTGTCATTGGTTCCTCACAATAGATAGGGTTTGAGCTGCTTCTGTAGTTTGATTCTGGACCCTACATAGGAATCCTTTGGCATCCTGTAATATGACTGAGATAACCCCATCATTGAGAGGAGGAGAGAGGTGGAGGACATGTCATGTGGTCAAGGTATAGGCACCATGGATGAGCTCTATCATAATAATTTGGTTGCTCCTGTAGCTGTCTAGTTAGAGAGTTGCTCTGTGAAGGTATGCGATGTATTCCCACTGAAAGCCATTGGCATGAAATTATTGCACTGGGGTTGGATTGTAGCACATTGTAGGCTTTTCTTGCAACCCACATGTTAAGACTGGGTTAAGGTGTGGGGGGGCGGGGGGCGGGGTTGCATCCTTTGCATGCTCCCTCATTCATCCTTCCCTGGTGCTGTTTCACATCTCAGGGTTGTCCCCCCACAAGTAGTATTCATCAAAGAAGTACCACATCAGATTGGGCTAACATTTATTGAATCACTTATATATAAAGGAGCATGCTTTTAATATAATATTTCAATTTATTAATTGCCAAATACACTGCAATGAAGAAACAGACACAACAGTGATTTCTTGTTGCGAAGTGAATGAGGATGAACACAAATGTGTATTAAGTAAAACTGGCATTAAGCTGCTTACCAATATTGTTAAGCTTTTTGGCAGAAAGGGTTAATTTAGTATTAGCCAATTGTATCATTTTAATGCCAGGTCTAAACATTGCTGCACGTAAGAATACAAATCAAAATCATTTGAACACACACACACATTAAAAACACACTGGGATACAATTCCACTCCTGCATATTCCCACAAGAGTTGAAATTAAATTATTTCAGTGGAATGCAAGCAGTGACAATCCTTAATTATGAAAATGATAATTCTCCATTCTGATGAAAATACCATTGAAATTGTTGTAATTGATATATTTTTCTAACCTGTTTTATTTAATGTAATCTTGAATGGAATAATTACTTCATATAAATAAAAGCCCTTTGCTACTGCTCTTTTTAAAAAGTTTTCAATCATTTTTTTTTCAATGTAAGATTTGTAAGTCTATACAAAAGCAAATATACATATTAACAGTCATATGGTCACTTCAGCTGACTTTTTTGGCTGATTGGGGGTGTGTGGAGTTAGCAAAAGAGAGATTCTGTAATTTTGTAGCATTGCTAATATATCAAAAGGAACTGCAGATCATGCTGATAATGTATGACGATAAACTGCAACAGCTGTAAATAGGCATTTTATATTTTATAGTCATGTGGATACTGGTAATATTTTAAACAAAATTACTATGAAGAAACAAAATTTTTGTTTTGCAAGCAAGTCAGATTTGGAAAACTGGCATTAAGCACAATGGGGTTTACTTTCAATCACAGGTTACTGTGGCTTTGGGAACTCGAGAACCAAACTGAGTTCTACTTTCTACTTTTCTTTTTTAATGAGGCAGAAACCACATTTACCATCAAT
Source organism: Elgaria multicarinata webbii (assembly GCF_023053635.1). Taxonomy (NCBI): domain Eukaryota; kingdom Metazoa; phylum Chordata; class Lepidosauria; order Squamata; family Anguidae; genus Elgaria; species Elgaria multicarinata. Next base: position 112,739,834 of record NC_086178.1, read on the forward strand.
TCTAAAAATAGTTTTAAAAAAGTTGAGGGGAGCCGTTTTTTGTGGAATTCTTTAGCTTATACTACTAATCTCTTTGGGTTAATAGGAACTCCTGCTCTACTGGCACATGTGTAAGCTATATGTTTTAGGGAGTGTGTGTTTCATTCTGAATGTAGAAAAGCTGGGTTAAAATGACTCTAACTTGGGCGTATAAAATCAAACACGTATGATACAAGACTTTTGTTTTACAGCAACTCTAAATCTAAAGTAGGGTTTAGATTCCTGCCCATTCAAGGCTCCACTGTCACTTTAGATTTAGGCATATGCAATTGCATGATGTAGAATTCCCCTCCCTGCCCTTAAATACTGCATAAAAAATTTGAGGGACCTGCTGAATGGGGTAGGTCTACGGTGCAGGGGCAGAGGGACCTTCTATGAGCCAGGCTTGGAGATGCCCCTTGTCACCACGTCACAGGCCTCTCCATGCAGCAGGCTCCCTTGCCAGGCTGCTTCAACCAACCTTATTCGCATGTATCAAAATCTGGATCCAATCCACTGTCCATCTCACTGCTCTAATTTTCTGGCCTAGTTAAACTTAAATGAACATCACTATTTATAACATCACTATCCTTAGCTTGTTTTAGCTTTTAACCTCCCCAGAAACTGAGTACAAGGCAGAGGCAGTGTCTGAGTCCAATGCATGAAACACAGTCTTCTGTGCCAACAGAGACCTATTTCGCAGAAAGCAAACTCTTTCTCTATGTGCTCTCTGCCAGCTAACTCATCCCCCGTCTCTTTCTCATACCCCCAGCTCACCATCCATGACCCATGCACACCCCCCTCCATTAGTTCATACAAATACACACACAAGCACCCATATATCCATCATGCATGTAAACATATACTTACAGATATAACTATATATGTACATATAAACACACACACGCAAACACACACCCTCACTGCAAAGCACACAACAACCACACACACACACCCTAAAGCATCCCTGACAGAGGGTTGTCCAGCTGCCTCTTGAGTGCCTCTAGTGTGGGAGAGCCCACAACCTCCCTAGGTAACTGGTTCCTCCTCCCTGCTGGTTTTCTTGATAAGCTGCTGGTTTACCGCTGCCCTTTATAGCACCCCACACGCACACACACATTTCTCTAGTCCCCTGCTGCTCTCTTTAGCCTTCTCAGTTTACCAGAAAGCAGTGACGGGGGTCCCTTTTCCTTTTTTTTGGTGGCTGGGTATGGTGTGAAGGAAAGCACCAACCAACCATCTTCATTTACTAATAATGTCTCTGAGCCCCACCTGCAGCCCAGACATTGCCAGGAGGCCGTCACCTCACCTTGAAATCTAAAGCTCACGTGGTGTGGTGGTTGTACTGGGACTTGGGAGATCCAGGTCCATGTTCACATTCATCAGTGAAGTTCCCTGGGTGACTCACCCTAACCCACCACACAGAGTTGTTGAAAGGATACAACGGAGAAGACGAGGATTGCCTATGCCCCTTTAGAGGAAGGAAGGCAGGATATAAATAAATAATAAAAATAAAATTATCCCAGCTGCCCAGAAAGAAAATTTGTTGTTTTAAGTAAAATGTGGGAGAAAGAGAATGCCTCAACAATCGCAAAGGAAGGTGCCTGGGGACACATCGGTGCCCAGATTACATAATCTACACATTTTCATAAGGAACCAGCTTCTTCCTCCTCTTTTTTAGGGTTTCTAAGGTGTCAGACTTTTAAATAGATAATTCTTTGCTTATGCAATAAGTCTGTAACCAAAAAAGTACTACTTATTCTCATTTTTTCTTCTTTTCACCACAGACATTATTCATTCCATTCTGTTGCTTTCCCCTCAGTTGCAATGTGGAGAGTAATACTCAATACTGTATGGAAGCTATGCATTATCATGGCATTCCCTGGAGGATAAAAATAGAAACAAATGCAGCATTGCAAAAGACATGACACTTCTTGCCTTGGTTCTGATAAACCTTCAAAGGAGTTGGCTTTGCGTCAATCAAATACTTTTACCACATTCCATGCCAACTTCTCATCTACTACATTCATGAAATTATCTTCTCTGAAGATCTTTTTTTAAAAAATTCAAACACAGTTCGTTCTTTCTCTCTTCTCTCCTGATGTGATCAAATGGTTTGCAGTGGCTTTTAAAGGGGTACAGGTTTCACATAGTTGCCCGGGAAAGTGCCAAACTGTCGTGTTCTCCTGGATGTGCCTATTGAGAAATAAAACAAGAACAAACATACAGAAGATAGATCACAGCAGAAAGCCATGGAGAGGCAATTCCCTCTTTCTGGCTATGCCCCAAGTGGTGATGACTTTTCTTTCTTTGCAACCGCTGCGTGGCAAGATTATAAGCACTTGATCCTACGGAAAACACACACTTTTGCTATAGCTTTATGGGAAAGCACATGCGCTACACACGAAAGGCTCGGAAAGACTCCTGTCTAAAGCCCTGGAGAGCCACTGCCAGTCAGAGCTCCACCACTCCTACACGTTTGCCCTGGTTTGCCCTCGAATTATCCGCCTTCGTTTCCATAGCGTATGAAAGCCTGAGCACTTACACCTTTGCGCTTTTACGTTTCAATCATCTTTACACCTCTCCTCTCCTGCGCACCAGCGTATCGCTGCTGTTCCGTTGAGATGCACTCTCAGAACTCCTTTGTACCTTCCCCTAAAGTTCATTGGTTGGTGGTAGTTGGACACCTCACCCACCCTAGTAATTGACATGGGGCACTCCTGGTCTTGCACTGCTTTTTCCTAGGAAGTAGCTTCTCTTGTTACTGAACTCACTTCAGGGAAAGTCTGTCTATCACCGTCCTACTTTCGTGGTTATTCCGTTGCCTAGGCTATGCCCGTTCCCCTCACCCTGCCTGGAGGCTTTGGAGCGTGAACTGGAGAGGGTTGCAGGGTTGTGTAAATCCCATTGATTTCAACTGCATTTACATCCAATTCATATTAAAATCCCATGCATGCTTACCTTTGAGTAAACCCCATTGTACAGAGGCAGACTTACTAAAATGGGGTTTACTCAAAGGTAAGCATGCATGGGATTTTAATATGAATTCAGTCTAAATGTAGTTGAAATCAATGGGATTTACACTTGAGTAAGGGAACCAGCAGATCGCTCTTTTATAAACTTGGAAATGCACAGCTTAGCATGATCAAAGGATCAATTCTTCACACTTGCAGACAACCAAGAAAAGGGTTTAAGGGGAGAAATTTAAAAAATCCTAAAAAAATCAAGGGATGGACCAATCTCATTCACACTTGGCATGCTGAAAACTCTACTTAAGAGCTATCACTGTACCAATTTTGATCTCTTTATCTTTAAAAATGAGGGAGCTGTGGGCAAGGAGGGTGCATTTTCCACATTTCTTTTAAGGTGAAAATGTAGCCCTGGTCATTCCTACTCAGGAGTTAAATGGGATCTCTCTCCTCCCCCTTCATGGTTGAGTGGAGAATCGCACCATCCTCCTCTTTGGTTAGCGAGACTGCCCTTAGACACATACGCCCCCAACAAAGAACAGGATGGTCGATAGAACACAACCACAAATACATGGGAGGGAGGAGAGCATTTATTTCGCAGGGAGGGAAAATAATCCAGACCTTCTGCGCTCCAGAAAGAAATGAAACATGGAGAATAAAAGCTGGAATTAGTGCAGGACGTGGATGACGTCATGTGGGTATCAGGCTGCAAAACTGCATACCAGGCAGGGGGAGTGTGCGATAAATCACTGGTGTGATGGAGCCCTCAGAACAGGCAGTAGCTTCCCCTATTGTCTTCAACAAGATTTAAACACATGTTGGCCAAAGCGACAAATGTATGAAAACAACAGAATAAAATTTAATAGGGATAAATGCCATGTTCTACATCTAGGAAAAAGAAACCAAATGCACAGTTACAAGATGGGGGATACTTGGCTCAGCAATACTACAAATGAGAAGGATCTTGGAATTGTTGTAGATCACAAGCTGAATATGAGCCCACAGTGTGATATGGCTGCAAAAAAAGAAAATGCTATTCTGGGCTGCATTAATAGAAGTATAGCTTCCAAATCGCGTGAGGCACTGGTTCCCCTATATTCTGTGCCAGTTAGGTCTCATCTAGAGTATTGCATCCAGTTCTGGGCACCATAGTTCAAGAAGGATGCAGACAAGCTGGAGTGTGTCCAGAGGAGGGCAATGAGGATGACCAGGGGTCTGGAAACAAAGCCCTATGAAGAGAGACTGAAAGAACTCGGCATGTTTAAACTGGAGAAGAGAAGATTGAGGGGAGACATGATAGCCCTCTTCAACTACTTGAAAAGTTGTCACACAGAGGAGGGCCAGGATTGCTTCTCGATCCTCCCAGAGTGCAGGACACGGAATAACGGCTCAAGTTAAAGGAAGCCAGATTCCAGCTGGACATCAGGAAAAACTTCCTGACTGTTAGAGCAGTACGACAATGTACTACAGGACCAGTTACCTAGGGAGGTTGTGGGCTCTCCCACACTAGAGGCCTTCAAGAGGCAGCTGGACAACCATCTATCAGGGATGCTTTAGGGTGGATTCCTGCATTGAGCAAGGGGTTGGACTCGATGGCCTTATAGGCCCCTTCCAACTCTACTATTCTATGGTTCAATGATTTTATGTAATGCCTATTTCTCCTGGAACTCTCCGTTCCCTCTCTCTTCCTTCAAATCCTTCTTTCTTCTGTGAAGTCTGGTGTACTTCAGCTGAAATGAAACCTAAATACTTGTGTATGGAAGTGCACTTGTTTCATATAGATCCTTCGTTATCTTTCCTTTTCACTTTTTGTCTTCCATTTGTATTGAAACGGAGATTGTGGCAGAGACCACCTATCTTTTTTATGTCACTCTGAAGTGCCATATACATTGATGGTGCTATATACACAATTAAGTAATATTTCCACCAAAACCAAGAAAATACATGTCAAGTGAATGACAGATTATCTGCTTACCAACAAACCAGCCATCATCACACTTCTCCATGACTTCTATGATATCCCCATCTCTTAACTCCAGCTCATCATCATTCTGTGGGATATAGCTGTAGAGTGCTTGGTAGCTAAGTCTGAAAACGTACAAAACAGAAAAAAGATGGGGCAAGAGACTCAGCTACCTTTAAAAATAAGCCTCTTCTAATCAACCTTCTTCAAATACAAAGATCAGCAATTCAAAAAAGACTGAACCCCATTAATGACAAGAGTATCAATTGCTTCTATCCTCCCTAGGACTTATCTACTGTTTTGTCTAGGATCAGCTCACTTGTACCCTGTTCTGCATCATGAGCTGACACTAGGTAAATCTTGAAACCACAGGCCAAGATCAGGTGACAAGGAGAGGTACTGGTGCATGTAAGTTTGCACACCTTGCGGACAAACGTCTTTACAGGACCCCAGAGAGAAATGATGACTCTTCTGAGATCAGAAGTCACCAGGCTTCCTCTCTACTGACTTTAACCATGACATGCCCAGGGCCAAATGGTGTCTGCTCCCTTGCAATAAATAATTTGTTTTTAGCTGTGTATATTTATTGTTTTATACTGTATGCTTTTATCTGTACGCCGCCCTGAGATCTTATTGATATAGGGCAGGATATATGTGTTTTAAATAAATAAATAAATAAATAAGATAAAGAAATTGAAATCTAAAATCAATGACACCTGGACCTGAGGCATTTAAACAAAAATATAATAATCCCTCTGAATGAACAACAAAGAAGGCAGTCCACACCAACTTACGTGTCTTGTGGGGCATGGTTCCTGTCAAGGCTAGTTTCCAGTAGCAGGACTTGTGGTTGCTGAGAAATGATGAGAGATGATTTATTGTCACCAAAGGGCCCCTTGTGGCAAGAGGCCAGAGGCGGAGAAATTGTGCTGCAGTAATGGACTGACTTTTCAGCGATATTTAAGATCTCATTGCAAACCGTTTCCTGGGTGATGGAAACAGGGTGGTATTGGTATCCAAGAGGGGGGGAAAAACCCCCACAAAGGGGACAGCAAACAGGGAGGAGGGGGGATAGTCAGATAGAGATGGCACAATTCAGATGCAGCACAAAGGTCCAGTTAAGGCAACAGAGAGATAAATCCAGGTATGTATTCAAGACAACGGAGTGTAGAAGATATCCAAGTTGTAAGCATGGAAAAACAGAGGCAAGATACAGAAGAATTTGTGGTTTCATTTTGGATTTGATAACAAAGCAGCAGCAGCAAAAGAGTTTGCAATTAATCAAGAAGGGCCTCACATTCACAAATACCAAAACGTAGTTCAGACATGCAACTGAAGCTCTCATGATGATGATGACATATCTAGCTGATGCACCTGGCGTTGCTCCCTCCCCCCCCAAGATATATGTCTGCAAGGTAATCATCTTAAAGTAGCAGGCCGGTGCTAGGCTGGTGAGTAACTTTGTTTCTTTTTCTCTCTCATCCCCGACGTATGGGGGTGCCGCCATGATTGTACTTGTCCCCACAGAAAACAAAACTATAATTTCCAGCATGCCTTTCGTTGCAGTGCTGACCTGCCACTAAGATCATGGGAAGCAAAGTCTGGCTGAGCCAGTCCACGCTGCGCTGTGCAAGCAGTGCCCGTAAGTAGGCCCTGAGGGAGCCAGCCGGCTGACGGACTGTTAACTTGGCCATTGACATCGGTGACAGCTCTGGAGCTGCACCCTCCTCCCCTACTTCTTCCGATGGAGCCTAGGGACAGAGAACCAAGGATGGAGGGCCACTTCCAGATGATGACTGCCAAAGCCTGGTAAATCTTCCCTCCCAGCCAAGGCATGCTGGGAGTTGTAGGCACAAGCCTAGCTCCCTGAATAACATGTTAATCTTTCAACACCATCTGAGGTGTGAGGTGTGGTGGGAGACAACTGGAAAGTGGACCTTCTTAGTTGTGGCACCCTGCTTGTGGGTTTCTTTTTCCCAGGCAGGCTTGCCTAGTGACTGCAGTAATGGCTTTTAATTCCCAGATTATTATTATTATTAATCTCCCAAGGCCTTTTAACTTGATGAGATTTTTTCATGCTGTATTCCCCTCCCCCACCCACTCCCGGTTATAACTAAACCACAGCATTCCCAGACAGATGCAGGAATTACTGAATAAAGTTTATGATTTTTATGTAAAAGTCTGACTATACCATTGAAACAGAAGAGTGAACGGAGGAATGACTGACAGCTGAGGCTGGAATGGACTGGTGGGCGGGGTTAGTGGCAGTTGGAGAAAGTCAGGTAGAAGGAGAACAAAGACTGTTAGTGAGAGGTCAGGAAAGTTGGAGCCGAGTTAGGATTGAGAGATAGTGACCTGGATTGCCAACCCATACTTTACTTAAAATCAGCCACTCTACATGCCAGTACTACACCTCCCAGCATGCCTTTGGCAGCCCACAGGTGCCCGCATCCTCTGAGACATCCTCTTGTTGCTGATGCTGCTCCTCGATAGAGTGTTGAGGAGATAGAGCATCGCCAAGGAGCGGAGGTAGCAGCTGTCAGTGGACGTGCCCAGCTCCAGCCAATCCTGCTGGGACTGCCTCGGCCTGTGCTTCTCACCCACCAAGTGCTCCCTCAGGAGCCTGTATCAGGAGGACCAAGTGCTCCATCAGGAGCCAATCAGGCCCAGGCTGGGCACTTCCCCCCCTTTGTAGGGTCTGTTTCTGGGCATGCACAGAGTGCCTCTCCTTCCTCCCTCTGTGCACTTGCTTCCCCCAGATTCTGAGAAAACAGCAATATCAGGATACAGTGCCTTTCAGCATGATCGGCCTCTCAAAGTCACGCTGTTGTATCTAGTTACGATTTTAAAACCACGTGGAGGGCGGGAGGAGGCACTGCAAATGGATGCAGCCCATTTATATGGGTTGTTACCTTTTATGTGGAATTGGATTGACTGCTTGAGACCAACCTTAGGAGTCGGGGTTGTGAAAGACATGCACTCACAAGTCTGGCCTCCTGCCCAAGGCGTGCTGGGAGTTGTAGGTATAAACCTTGGTTTTTATTAAATTCTTTAAAAATACTTAAAACCAAAAATTCTAGGTTTTTAGATTTTTCTGGTACATTGTACTGCCAGAGCTATCAGCATGCCAAATTTCAACTCATCTGGAAGTGGATAAACATTTCCGGACATACATCGCACACACATATTTTCCACTTATATATATATAGTTTTCTTTATTCAGAGCACTTTCTTTCAGTTACAAGGGTGACATCATTTCTCTCCCGAGCAGTCCAGATCTGCTGAGAAATTCTGTGCAAGTTCTGCACAAAAAACCTCTGCACTGCCAGGCTCGGGCACTGGGGGCATCTTTCTTTCATGGACCCTCTTTCACCCAGTAATGCTGGCTGTTATGGACCACTGTGTGTCAGAAAGCAGGTGACGGTGCTTTATGCTGTATGGAGTGTGCTAAAGAGAGGCTGCATATATGAATCTCAGGTGATCTTACCACGTAGTTCTTTTCAGATTCTGTGAGATCTGGATCTGGCCTCAATGAATGATGAGAAGGCTGTGAGATCACCAAAGTACAAGATAAGAAAACATTTTAGCACACATACTGCCAAGTCAGATTTAAATCTTACAAACAAAGCAAAAGAAGGAAGAGAAAGGGAAAAAGAAAATGATATTCAGCATTGCATTCAGACCACTGATTTTTATGCAATAGAGTTGTTTGTTGCCCTGTGACTTGGCAAGGAGAATTACAAACAAGGAGATAGCTGATGAAATGATGGATTAGCAACACAAAGAGATTATCAACAATATTATGAGGCAATTTCTGTGAAAGGGCACAGAGCACAACCTCTTGACTCCATTACCAGAAAAAAACAAATAACCCTAGATCACCAGATCGAGAATTTTCTTATCTCTGTGTCTTTGACATTCTGTAGTTACCAGAAGATCACAGGATCTCCGAGTATACATCTATGTGTGAGTGTGTGCATGTTTTCAGTTTCTATATTGAAGAGAATTATGATGACTGTTATCAGTCTCTCTAGTCTCAAACATAGAAAAATGGGTCACATGAAAATAAAGCAATGGTTTCCACATAAAAATTGAATATAAATATAAGTCTATACCTTACATTAAAAATAAATCTGAGCACCCCTCCCTGAAAACTCATCTATATTTCCCCCCTTCAAAATGGGAATATGGAATACAGAATATTTTCTACTACACTGGAATACTGAAACAATGACTTTCACATGTTAAGCTTTAAGTAAAGTTAAAAACTCAACGTATTTGAGATAATGGTCTCATGAAATAGAGAATTTTGGAAAAGGTAATTTCAGCTTCAGTTGCTTATGATTCTTATTTTTAGTAGTTAATTGAGATTTTATGCTAATGTATTTTATAGGTATAACAATGTATTGTTTACTTATTTTTTTCACTTTGAGTATAAAATATAGGATCTACTGGATCTTGAGGGCATGTAGATAAGAAAATTCTAGAGTACCGTGTTTCATTGTCAATAGAAGAATTTCTGGGCTCACGCTGAATGCCAAAGATGGGAACTCCTGATTTTGCTGTTACTTTGTGTTAGCCAGGGATAGTGGATGGGTACCCAATCACAGCTATGAAAAAACCCTGGATTTCTCTACTATGGATAGCCCTTACTTCAGTTATGGGTCAGTTATGTGAATGAAGGATCTGAAAGTCAAACAGCCTTTGTGAGTCTAAAATGTCTACAACCTACGCCAATAACGTTAAGCAATTAGCCAGCCTACCCACTCATTTCCATCTTCTTAAGCTTCAAGACACTATTACAGAACAGTTTGTTTGAGATGATGATGATGATGATGATGATGATTTGATTGCAGATGACTGAAGAATCTGATCTTTGCAAATTTAATTTCCCATAGGAAATTACCTGATTCATATTGTGCATATTGAAAGTTAGTAATTACTCAGATTTTGCAATTCCCTGAATGTTGTTACACCATTCTCAGAAGTTTCAATGTATCAAAACATGCATTTAAGTAAGTATTTGGAGAGACAATTGTATTTCAACCTATAAATAGATAATAAAACTGTACTTTTTAATTAATGCAGAAATTAAACTGAGATTAACTGGTTAACACAGAAATGAAATCATCAGTAAGAATATGTGAAAGTGACATGGAATTGAAATAGCTAGATCAATCTATAACTAATGATGTGTCTCTGATTTGAGAGGAGAAGAGGGTATTTTATTTAATTATTGATGCATCAATTGTTTATGCATCTAGACAGCCTGAGGAACCATCTGAGCTTTCCTGTTGATTCTGGAATGAAGGTTTAGACAGAAATGATATCCAGAGCTGGAGTTTGAGTTGCTAGTTCTGTAACCTTTGCACTACATATAGTGCAACTTTTCTTTTACACTATATATAGCATATTTAATTTCATTGCTGAGTAATAATTTTAAGGACTGAGAATTGCCTTGCCCTTTGCAAAGCCCTTTAAGAGCCCACAATAAATTACATGAACTTTGATTCTGTTTGTACGGCCAATGTATCGGGAAGCTGGACTTCCTATGATGGGGGATACTTGGCTCAGCAATACTACAAACAAGAAAGATCTTGGAATTGTTGTAGATTGCAAGCTGAATATGAGCCAACAGTGTGATGTGGCTGCAAAAGAAGCAAATGCTATTCTGGGCTGCATTGATAAAGTACAGCTTCCAAATCACTGGTTCCTCTCTATTCAGCCCTGGTTAGGCCTCATCTAGAGTATTGCGTCCAGTTCTGGGCTCCACAATTCAAGAAGGACGCAGACAGGTTTTTTTGCTGTTTTGTTCCACAAATCCTGAATGTTGTGTCACCACCTACAAGTACTGATAAATAAAATTTGGGTTCAAAGCTAACACACAACTCCCCCCACCCCACCCCACCCATCACTTCCTAGCCCCTGTCTTGACAGCAGCCAGTTGGAGCTTCAGGCTCCCGCACTTGTGCTCCTTCCTGGCATCTGCACCAGAAGGAACGCGAGTGCAGAGTCACTGCTGCCGAGCACAGGGGAGGGGGGAGGAACGGAGCAGCCAGAGGGGGAGGAAGACAGGGATGCAAAACGGCTCTCCTCCCTCTGACCTCCCTCCCCCATTACTTCCCTCCCCCCATGTTTTTTATCTTTAGATGCGAAGGATCACATCTACAGATAAAAAAGGGTGTGTGGAAGGAACCGGATAGTGAGAGGGAGGTCAGAGGGAGGAGAGCCGGTTTGGGTCCCTGTCCTCTTCCCCCTCTGGCTGCCCAGTTCCTCCCCACTTTTTTTATCTATAGATCCAATCCTTTGCATTTTTAGATTAAAAAAATGGGGGGAGAGGAGAGAGAGAGGAACCGGGCAGCCAGAGGGGGAGGAAGACAGGGACGCAAACCGGCTCTCCTCCCTCTGACCTCCCTCTCACTATCCGGTTCCTTACACACACACACACAGGGGTTGTTCTTGTTTATCTATAGATGCGAAGGATTGCATCTATCTATAAATTTTTAAAAATAGGGGTGGGAGAGGAACAAAGCAGTGAGAGGGAGATCAGAGAGAAGGTCTCCCTCTTCCTCCCCCTTTGGCTGTCCCATTCATCTTCTCCCCCCCTTTTTTTAATCTATAGATGTGAAGGGTTGCATTTATAGATTAAAAAAAAAGGGAAGGAACAGGGTAGCCAGGGGGGGAGGAAGAGAGGGATACACGGTGCCTGAACCTGCCCTCCTCCAGCTGATGGCAACCAATTAGCGGTCGCCATCGGCTGTGGCACGCCTCCGTGTCCAAAACAGTCGGGTTAACAGCCCAACTTTTTTGGAACAGTTGGCCAAAAAACAAAGCCCCATCCAGGGGCTTTGTTTGCCCCTGGATGGCTTCAGGACGGCGGCTGCATCATATAGATGACCTGCCACCACTCCGAATCTACCCCTTAGGTGGGGCTTGTGAATGCTAAAACCCACCTTCTCTTATCACCTCCGAAACTGTGCGAAAGCTTTGTGTAAGTTTTGTGCTAAAAATCCCAAGTTTATAGCTGTCCTGAGGAAGCGGCTTTGCAACTAGCCACTTTTTAACTTATCTACATGGGCTGTGTGCCCAGACTGGGAAGACCACCAGGTACCAGCAAACACGCTAAATGAAGAGATAACAATTTGTATTTCTCTCACAGTTCAAAACATAAAGAAACAGAACAGTCTTTCTGTGCTTACGCCAAAGTCAAAGCCAGTCCATAAATCCATCCAGTTGTCATAAAGGGTCCGGGAGAGAGGGTCACGAAAGTCCACAAAGCCAGTCCGAGTTCCAAAGGGCAGGAGAGAGTCACAGAGTCCAAGAAGTCCGTAGTCCAACCGGTATAGCAGAAACACGACAAGGCCAAGGTTTCAAGGTCCAGAGCTTTCTCAGGCAAACCAGATTAAGTCTGGCAAGATCCTGGCCTGCGCACTGTTACTTAAATACCCAAGCCCAGAATCACAGCTGTTCCCTGTTTATCTGGCGTTTAGTAGCAATACGCTTGGATCTGCGTAACGCCTCCTTCTCCGCCCTTTGTTGTTTGAACGATGGCACCGGTAAGATGTTTGTTTGCTCTTCCTCTAAGGCTGAGCTGGAGGGAGCCTCTGCTGGCTGCTGCCCAGCCATGCTGGTAGTGGGTCCAGCCTGCGGCTCTTCATCCCCAGACTCCTCATCAGATACCTCACAGTTCCTAACACTACTCCCCTCTCCATAATCCCCTCCTGCCACCCTAGCCAGGCCAGGCTTTGAAGGGTAGTTATTGTGAAAGTTCTGCACCGAGGAGCATGAACATTGACCTGTGCTGTCACTAAAAAAGGGCCGATGAAGCGGGCGTCCAACTTCCTGCAAGGTCGATGCCGTGGAAGATTCCGCGTCGACAACCACACCCGATCACCAACCGCGATTGCCGGACCCTCCTGCCTTTTCCGATCTGCCCCCACCTTGTAGGCTTCCTTGGCAACCTGCAGCTGCTCCTGCACAATAGATTGCACTGCCTGTAATTCCTGCAACCACTGGTCTGCCGCAGGAACTTTGGTGGAGGGCACCACTGCAGGGAACCAACGTGGATGGAAACCACCAGTTGCAAAGAAAGGTGTTCGCTGTGTCAAGGCGTGCACCGAGTTATTATAGGCGAACTCCGTCAAGGGAAGCAACCCCGCCCAATTGTCCTGTTGGTAATTAGAGTAGCAGCGCAGGTATTGCTCCAGCGTGCCATTTGTCCGCTCTGTCTGGCCATCTGTCTGCGGATGAAAGGCTGAAGACATGTGTGCCTTGATATCCAAAACCATCACAGCCTTCCAAAAATGTGCCGTAAACTGTGCTCCCCTATCAGAAACAATCCCCTCAGGCAGTCCATGCAAACGAAATACATTATTTACAAACAAACAAGCAGTCTCCTGAGCGGTAGGCAAACCTGGACACGGGACAAAATGTGCCATCTTAGAGAAAAGATCGACCACCACAAATATAGTGGTGTGTCCCGCAGAAAGTGGCAAATCCATAATAAAGTCCATCGAAATCACCCGCCACGGTCCATCAGGAGTAGGCAACGGATGCAGCAAACCTACAGGCCGCCCCCTTGTATCCTTTGCCCGGTGGCACACTGGACAGCTCTGGACGTACCGAGCAACATCCGCTTGTACCCTAGGCCACCAAAAGTCTCTAGAAAGCAGGTGCAAAGTCTTGTACAGGCCAAAATGTCCGGCTGTCATGGCACAGCTGTAACACAGAGTCCTTACATACACCTGCTGGCACATACAACCGGCCACGGTGATATAGGAGCCCCTCTCTCATGCGGAAAGGTGAAGTTGCCTCCTCTGCTGCGTGGTCCCGCACAAAAGCGTCCTGCCCCTGCAACTGGCGAATCTGCTCCCGCAACGTTGGGGACACCTGCGCTGCAGCAAAATGTTCAGGTCGCAGAATCGTTGAAAGAACCTCCCCCTCTGTCTGCGCTGCATACTTAGGCTTGCGGGACAAGGCGTCTGCCTGGCGATTTTGAGCACGAGGAATGTACTTCAACTGAAAGTTGAAGCGCCCAAAAAAACAAAGACCAACGCTTCTGCCGTTGTGTCAGCTTCCGGGCCGTCTGCAGGTGTTCCAGGTTCTGATGATCGGTACGAACTTCCACAGGATAAGCCGCCCCCTCCAACAGATGTCGCCAAACCTCGAAGGCCGCCTTAACTGCCAAGAGTTCCTTCTCCCAGATAGTGTAGTTCCGTTCTGGAGGAGTAAGCTGCCTGGGAAAAAAAGCACAAGGCAACCAAAAAGAGCCTGCTGTACTTGCCTGCAGAAGAACTGCACCCACGGCGACATCAGAAGCATCAGTCTCCACCACAAAAGGTTTATGCGGATCTGGATGCTGCAAAATTGGAGCTGCCATAAAACGCTGCTTCAGCTGCTCAAAAGCGGACTGCGCCGCTGGCGTCCACTGAAAAACCAGCTTGCCCCTCAGCAACTGCGTGATTGGTTCCGCCAGAGTCGAACTCTGGAATAAAGCGACGGTAGAAGTTCGCGAAACCCAGAAAGCGCTGCACCTCCTTTCGAGTCCTAGGAGGCTGCCAGGACAGAACCGCCTCAACCTTGGAGTGATCCATCGCCACCCCCATTGCAGAGATCGTATACCCCAAGAAGTCCACTTCTGTGAGATCAAACGCACATTTGTCCAATTTTGCATATAATCTGTGCTCACGAAGTCTCTGCAAAACAGCCTTAACATGAGCATCATGCACCACCTGATTAGGGAAATAGATCAAAAAGTCATCTAGATAAATAATCACAAAACGATCCAGGTAGTCCCTGAAAACGTCATTGACAAAATGCTGGAACATGGCTGGGGCATTACACAACCCGAACAACATCACGGCATATTCATAGTGACCATATCTGGTCTGGAAAGCAGTCTTCCACTCGTCCCCTTCCTTTATTCTCACCAAATTATAGGCCCCGCGAAGATCTAATTTGGTAAAAATCTTCGCATGTTGCAGACGCTCCAAAAGTTCCAGAATCAAAGGTAAGGGGTAGCGGTTACGCACCGTGATGCGGTTCAAGCCTCTATAATCATTACAGAGATGCAAATCTCCTGTCTTCTTGCATACAAAGAACACTGGAGCGCCCGCAGGAGACTTAGAAGGGAGAATAAACCCCTTCTGTAGGTTGGTTTCCAAAAATTCCCGCAAAACCGCCAACTCCGGTTCTGAAAGAGAATAAAGGCACCCCGCTGGTATAGAGGCCCCTGGTAACAAGTCAATAGTACAATCATATGGTCTTTGCAGTGAAAGCCTATCCGCCTCCTTCTTGTCAAAAACATCTGCAAAGTCTGTGTACTTAGCCGGGAGAGCTACAGCCGCAGATATTGGAGACGATGCCACGGCTGCCTGCACACGCTCCGGCCAACAATATTCCTGACAATAGGGAGAGGCAAAACGTACTTCCCGCCGACCCCAAGAAATATGGGGATCATGCTGAGTTAGCCAGGGCATCCCCAAGACTACTGCAAAATGCGGAACAGCTGCCACATAAAAACGTAGTCGTTCCACATGCCCCTGGATCTCCAACCTCAACACAGTAGTCTGATGAGTCACGGGACCTGATTTCAAAAGCCGCCATCAATTGTCTCCACCTGCCTTGGCTCTGCAAGCGGCTCTAGCGAGATGTTGTGTTGACAAGCAAATGCCCAGTCCATAAAATTCCTGGATGCTCCAGAGTCTATCATAACTCCAACTGAACACCCCTGAGCATGCTCCCATGACAGAGTTGCTGAGACCAAGAGAGGGTCTTTTCTGGATTCTGAATGAGGCAAACCCGCCTCTGCCCCAAAAATTCCCAGGCTAGCGACCCCTCCTAAGCCTGGGGAGTCCCGTTTCCTGACATAGACCCCTTCTGTCCCTTGGCAGGGCATACTCGAGCAAAATGCCCCCCAAGCCCACAATATAAACACAAGCCTGCTGCTCTCCTTCGCTGCTTTTCTGCCACAGAGAGGCGTGCTCGCACAGCTCCCAGCTGCATGGGCTCCTCTCCAGTACAGGGAGAGACCACGACCACAGGTGCTGATGATGACTCCACCACTGGCTCCACCTTCCACCTTGTTGCTCCTCTCTGCGCCAAACGAGCCAACAGCCGAACATCCATTCGGGTAGCCTGTTCTATGAGCAAAGCAAGCGACGTAGGTGGTGCTGAGCGAGCCAATTCATCCAATAGCTCCTCAGCGAGGCCATAACAAAACTGGGACTGGAGCGCACTGTCGTTCCAGGTCAGGTCTTGCGCAAGGAGACGAAAGTGAGTAGCATATTCTGCCACAGACCCCTTTCCCTGACGCAACTCTCTAATGCAGTGCTCAGCTGTCTCTGCTTTCACAGGGTATCCCCAGATGGCTGCCATTTCCTTAAGAAAATCGTCTAAATTGCTAAGCAAAGGGCTATCCTGGTTGAGATAAGGCATAACCCATTTCCTCGCAGACCCAGGCAGCAAGGAAACAATAAAGGCTACTTTATGCCCATCTGTAGCAAAATCCTCAGGTCTGACTTTGAAATGCAGCTTGCAGGTTGCAATGAAACTGTCCAGCATTCCCCGTTCTCCTGAAAATCTCTCTGGCATTGCTGCAAAACATTTACTCCTACGAGGAGGCAGCAGCAGAGGCTGAGAAGCCACAGTAGTTGCCTGATTCACTTGAGCTTGAAGCATGATTACTAATTGGGTGAGTTGGGTCACTTGGGCAGCTAATTGATTCTGCTGTTCAAGAAGGTTTTCCATTATTACTTTACTTAACAGCAAAAAGTGCTGGTTATCATTGGTCAGACTTAATTCTGTCCTGAGGAAGCGGCTTTGCAACCAGCCACTTTTTAACTTATCTACATGGGCTGTGTGCCCAGACTGGGAAGACCGCCAGGTACCAGCAAACACATCAAATGAAGAGATAACACTTAATTTGTATTTCTCACACAGTTCAAAACATAAAGAAACAGAACAGTCTTTCTGTGCTTACGCCAAAGTCAAAGCCAGTCCATAAATCCATCCAGTTGTCATAAAGGGAGAGAGGGTCACGAAAGTCCACAAAGCCAGTCTGAGTTCCAAAGGGCAGGAGAGAGTCACAGAGTCCAAGAGGTCCGTAGTCCAACCGGTATAGCAAAAACACGACAAGGCCAAGGTTTCAAGGTCCAGAGCTTTCTCAGGCAAACCAGATTAAGTCTGGCAAGATCCTGGCCTGCGCACTGTTACTTAAATACCCAAGCCCAGAATCACAGCTGTTCCGTTTATCTGGCGTTTAGTAGCAATACGCTTGGATCTGCGTAACGCCTCCTTCTCCGCCCTTTGTTGTTTGAATGATGGCACCGGTAAGATGTTTGTTTGCTCTTCCTCTAAGGCTGAGCTGGAGGGAGCCTCTGCTGGCTGCTGCCCAGCCATGCTGGTAGTGGGTCCAGCCTGCGGCTCTTCATCCCCAGACTCCTCATCATCAGATACCTCACAGTTCCTAACAATAGCACCCGTGACTGAGTACTGATGCATCAAATGCAGAAATTAACCCAGAATGCATGTTTTCATATCACCCCCAAACTTGTGCCTAAGTTCTGTGCCACAAATACCAACTTTTGTGCTGCCACTATTTACTTAAGCCTTGCTGACTTCAGTGGAGCTTTCTCTCTCATGAACAAGAGGAGAGTTTCACCTTTTATAATCTTTGTCTGCCAGTCAGCTGTTAAGGGCACAAGGACCCAGCCACCCTGTAAGTACCACATCAAACCCCTCACCTTCCCATTCCTTTCAGCGTAAAAGAGAAATTTAAAGACAATGATAACAGTACTGAAGGATCCTGGGGTTCACAAATCAGCATTACATATGAGATTTATAGCTGATTTTATTCCAATCAGTGTACATTGCACATGGACTGTACACAGATGGACAGGTTGCTTACCTGTAACTGTGGTTCTTCGAGTGGTCATCTGTGCAGTCACACATATGGGCTCTGCGACTGCGCGAAGCTCCGCTTTGGGAATCTTCTATAGCTAAGAGGCATTTTGGGCGGGAACCCCTCCCCCTCTACTGCGCATATGCAGAGGGGTTCCTGCCCAGATTCCCTCAGTTCTTCTGAGACCGGTAGGCCTCATCTGAGGAATTTTGACACCTTCAGGTGTATCTGAAAAAACTACTTGATAAAGCATTAGTAATACTTAATGGACACCAAGAGGGGAGTATGGTGGGTGGGTTGTGTGACTGCACAGATGACCACTCGAAGAACCACAGTTACAGGTAAGCAACCTGTCCTTCTTCTTCGTGGTCTCTGTGCATCACACATATGGGCGATTAGCAAGCTTTTACTCACCGGAGGAGGGTTGGTGTCCTTAGGTGAATACAGATGATAAAACTGCTCTGCCAAAAGAGCAGTCAGCTCTCGACCTGACATTGAGTTTATAATGTGACACGAACGTCATTTGTCGGGCCCATGTTGCTGCCTTGCATATCTCTGGGATGGTGATGCCACGATGGAAGACAGATGATGTAGAGACAGCTCTGGTGGAATGCCCCTTGATCGATTTTGGGTTCCAATTTTTGCAGCTGATAGGCTAGAGTAATGCACTGGACCAGCCAGGAGGAGAGTCTGAGATGACACGGGTTGGCCTTTCTTGCTCCCTCCATGACAAACGAATAAACGTTGTGATTTTCGAAAAGGAGCAGTACGATCCTTGTAAAAGGCTAAAGCTCTTCTCACGTCTAGTGAGTGAATAGTTCTCTCCAGTGCAGTGGAAGGAGATGGAAAGAATGCTGGTAGGACAATGTCTTGATTAACATGGAAGGATGACACGACCTTAGGCAGGAATTGGATGTCAGGGCGAAGCACCACTTTGTCAAAGTGGAAAACAAGATATGGTTCATCTATTCTCAGAGCACAGAGTTCACTTGCTCGCCTTGCTGATGTTATTGCTACTAAGAAAACAACCTTTAACGTGAGAAGACGTAAATCAGTGGTTGCTAACGGCTCAAACGGTGGTCTTGATAGTGCATGTAGCACTACGGACAAACTCCAGGAAGGAGAAAAAGTTCTTACTGGTGGGTTCAAGTTAGATACCCCCCTTAAAAACTGTTTAACTGTGGGGTGTGAAAACACCTTAAAACCATCAACGCAGTCATGAAAAAAGGAGATTGCTGCTAGGTATACCTTTAACAAAGAAACTTTCAGACCCTTGTCAACCAAACCTAATAAAAATGACAGGATCTGATGAACTGAACAAGTTTTAGGAAAAAAATCATTTTCGGATGCAAAAGCATTGAATGCAGCCCACTTCCTGTTATAATTTAGTCTTGTGGAAGGTTTCAGTGCTGCATCCAAGACCACTTGAATTCTGGTTAAGTCAGTGTTCAATATTGAGGAATTAACCTCCACGCTGTCATGTGGAGAGTGTGTAGATCTGGGTGGAGTATTTGACCCTTGTGCTGGGAGAGAAGGTCCTTCCTCGTGGGCAGCCCCCAATAGAGGCCCCGGGACCTGTTTAACAATGTTGCAAACCAATTCTGCCTGGGCCACCAGGGTGTCAGAATTATACAATTCGCGTTGTCTTGGACAATCTTGGCTAATATCCTCGTTATGAGAGGAAACGGTGGGGATATATACAGGAAGGAGTGGTCCCATTTGTAAAGGAACGCATCCCCTAGTGATCGTCTTCCTATTCCTGCTCTGCTGCAGAAGAAGTCGCAGACTGCATTGTTTTCCGTTGCGAATAGGTCTATTTGTGGTCTCCCCCAGGTTCGAAAAATCTGGCCGATGATCGAGGGATGAATGCTCCATTCGTGTACGAGTGACGCATGTCTGCTGAGGTTGTCTGCTAGCTGGTTGTCCACCCCTGCTATATGGACTGCTGTCAAGGATATATGGCGTCGAGTGCACCACTCCCAGATGTGTATGGTAAGTTTTATCAATGATGGAGATTTGGTTCCCCCCTGTTTGTTGAGGTAGAACACAGTTGTTGTGTTGTCTGAGGTTATTTGTATATGTTGGTTGGCTATCCTTGTCTCGAAAGCCTTGAGGGCCTTTTGGACAGCTAGTAGTTCTAGATAGTTTATGTGCTTTTTCTTTTCTTTTAACGTCCACGATCCTTGTATTCTTAAGGAATTGAGATGGGCTTCCCAACCGTCGGGTGAGGCATCTGTTGTGATTGCTATGGTCGGAGTGGAGAGTTGGAACGGCACTCCCTCTGTTAGGTTGTGATGGTTCTCCCACCATTTCAAAGATTTGACCACATTTGGTGGTAGGATAAGGATGGTTCTCTTGGCGTTTCGCAAAGGATTGAACTGTCTGTTGAGATTCTCATCTTGAGTCTTGCTAGGGCCATCACCATGGTCGTTGAAGCCATCAGTCCTAACAGTCTTTGCACTGTGTGAGCGGTCACAATTCGTTGTCTCCTTACTTGAATTGTCAGGGTTCTTATGGTAGTTGCTCTGTCTACAGGTAAGTATGCTCTGGTAGTGTTTGAGTTTAAGATTGCTCCTATGTATTTTATCTTTCTGGTTGGAGAGAGAATTGATTTTTCTGTATTTATTAAGAGGCCTAATTGGTTTAGGAGGTCTCGAACATAGAGGATATGTTGCTGAAGGGTTTGTTCCGATTCTGCTACCACCAGCCAGTCGTCTATATAAGGGTGTATTTGTATACCCTGTTTTCTGAGATGAGAACAGACTACTGCGATACATTTCGTGAAGACCCTTGGAGCTGTTGACAAGCCGAAGGGTAACACTTGGTATTGGAAAGCTCGGTCGCCGATGATGAAGCGGAGGAACCGTTGGCTGTCTGGATGGATGGCTATATGGAAGTAAGCATCCTTCAGGTCGATGGAGGCGAACCAAGAATGCTCCGTGAGAAGTGGTAGTATGTTTGGAAGGGAGACCATTCGAAATTTTTTCGGTGTGATGTAGTAATTTACGTCCCTTAGATCCAAAATGGGACGAATTCCTCCATTGCTCTTTGGAACGGTGAAGTACCAACCCCAGTGTAGTTGTTCCTTCGGCACTGGCCGTATCGCTCCCTTTTTTATCAATGAATGAACTTCCGCTTGTAGAGGCGCTGATGGTGTTGTTCGTTTTAGATGACCCGTTGGTGGTATGGCATCGAATTCTATTCTGTATCCCCCTTCGACTATCGAGAGGACCCATTTGTCCATTGTTATTTGGGACCAAGTCTCGATCGATGCCGATAAACGGTTGCCGAAGGGGGTACTGCTGTTGCTGGACGGCGTCAAGTCAAAGGCGCCGGTTTTGCTGGTAATCCTGCCTTCGACGCTGAAACTTAGGCTTCGATGCAGGGAATTGTCTCCTTCCCTGCTGTATTGCTGGAAGTTGTCTTTGTTGTTGTCTGTCAGTCTGGTATCATGGCGCCTTGTTTCCAGGTTTGTACCACCTTCTTGGCTTATAATATTGCCCCTGTTGCCCTGCTCCGATACCCATTTTCCTGGCAGTTGTCCTTGCCTTTTGCACTGTGTCCATCGCCTCATCGGTCGTGGAGTTGAAGAGGCCTGATCCATCAAATGGAAGGCTCTCTATGCACGTTCTGGCCTCTTGGGAGAGACCGGCAGATCTCAACCAGGCATGTCTACGCAACGCCACTGATCCTACCATGGCTTTTGCTCCACAATCGGACTGATGTTTTGCAGTTGCAATCTGCTGACGGGCCATGCAGGTGGCTTCGGCATGAAAAATTCGAGCTAGCTCCCTCTGGTCGTCTCCTAAGTTTTCACATAGAGACATCATCTTCTCCCAAAGGAAGAGCTGATATCTGGACATCGTAGCCTGGTAATTGGCTTTTTAAGGGTTAGGGCTGCTGTAGAGTAGGATCTACGCCCCATCAGATCTAGGCGCCTCCCCTCTTTATCAACTGGTGCTGTATGCATCCTTTGAGAGTGTCCTTGCGCTGACTCGACGATTATAGAGTTTGGTTGGGGGTGTGTAAATAAAAATTCCGCATCCTTTTCCAGTATTCTGTACATGTTGTCGAGCCTCTTTGAGGAAGGTTGTAGCGCCGCGGGATCTTTCCAATGCTCTTTAACAGATCTTGCTATTGTAGGCAGGAAGGGGATGGCTATCGGTGTTGTCGCCTCTGTATAGATGGCTTCAAATACAGGGTCTGTAAGCCTTTCTAGTGATTGTCTTGTCTCAATCCCTAAGGATTGGGCCATTCTTTGGACAATATCAGCAAAATGTCCAAGACCCTCTGAAGGAGAAACAGCTCCTTGTGCTTTGACTATGGAGTCGGGTGATGGTATTGATGGGGCTGGTGAGGCCACCGATGACGAATCAGAGCAATAATCTTCCACGGAGTGATCAGAGGAGTGTTTCTGTACCATTTGAATTTCCATGCGTTGATTTTCCATGCGTAGTTGTCTTAATTCTATGTCTTGCGTAAGAACTTGGCTTGCACGAGCTGTCGATATCGGCTCCGGTGCTGATACCGTTGCCGAAGGCCGGCGTTGGGTTGATGACCGTCGATATCAATCTTCGAGTTCTTGCCAGTTTGTATACTGGTATGTATGCCTAGGAGGTAACGACCATTGAGACTCTCTCTCCCAGTCTCTTAAGGGGGATCGGGAGCGACGTTGTCTCCGATATTACTGATCATGCTCTCTATCGAGAATCCGAGGATCGTACTGAGTCCGGAGATCGATAACGGCTCGAAGCCCGATCTTGGTGCTCGGACCTGTGACGTCCCTCAGTAGGTAAATCAATCGATCGCGAAGGGATCGGTTGCTCTGTGGACAATGGGAGCAGATCCCTGCTACGAGTAGAGGAAGCATCTCTTATCTCCCCTTCTGATAATGATGTTGTAGTTATGGGGTCGACTGTTGAAGTCGATTGCATAGGTATTTGTTGAGCTGTCGACGGTCGTGCTGGACCAGTCGTCTTTTTCGATGTTGACGCCCTTCTTTCGATATCGTGCGAATGAGCCTTAGATTTTTTCTTGTGTTTAGCTTTGTTGGAGGATTTTGGCGTCCTCGCTTTTTTGGATAGCTTTTTGGCTACGGCTATAGCTAAAGACCGTCCTGGTGTAGCAGGAGTGTCTTGGTGGGGCCGGTCAGCTCGACTTGTCGGCTGGACAGGAGCTGGAGGCACAAATGGCTCTTCTTGCACCATGGCAGGTTTATCTACTGCTCTAAGTGCCCTTTCCCACAGCTCAGCCCTTAGTTTATCTGCTCTGAGGCGTCTGGTCAGCTTAGAAAATACTTGGCAGTGGGGGCAAGTATCAACCTTGTGCCCTTCTCCTAGGCATATTACACAGAGGTTGTGTCCATCCAAAGGCGGTAGCTTTGTGCCACAATGGGCACACTTCTTAAACGGGGCCTTGGGGCCCATACAGGCGAAGATCGGAAGGAGAGATTTCTGAGGTAAAGTATGAAGAGTAATATTAACAAATTTTTTTTTATAGATAAGAAGAGTAGAAGGAGAAAGAAATATGAACAAAGTTAGAAACGAAGGTAAGTCTTAGCTATTTTCGTATTATAGAGGAAAGCGTTCCTGACGAGGCTGTCGCTGAGACGGTCGAAGAAGAACTGAGGGAATCTGGGTGGGAACCCCTCTGCATATGCGCAGTAGAGGGGGAGGGGTTTCCACCCAAAATGCCTCTTAGCTATAGAAGATTCCCGAAGTGGGGCTTCGCACAGGCGCAGAGCCCATATGTGTGATGCACAGAGACCACGAAGAAGAATGAATGTTATGTGTGAATGCCTGTATTTGTGTCTTATCTATGTACACATGTATAGATATGTGGGCTTGTGGGTATATTTGGATTTTTGAGGAAGTGTCGAGGGCACTAACCCAAAATGGACTGCTGTTGGAGTACAGCCATTGGGGTGTTCAACAACATGGTGCAGAAAAAATGAAGGACATCAAAGTCATTAAAGTTTAGAAGAATGAATTGAAAATATCCTTAATAACTTTACAAATATAAAAATAAACACAGGTAAAGGTTTATAAAGGTGCATGTGTGCACACACATACACACAGTGCTTTACAAAATCTGGGGGTTGCTGAAACTTGGGACTTCCTGCATTCAAAGCATATGCTCAGTTGTTTTATGAGTGAAACCACACACACTGTCCTTGTGGCAGGGAGTTCCAGAAATCTCTTCACTCACTCACCCTCTTACTCACAGTCAGACACACGCACACATTTTTCCTCTGTGGAAGGGGGAGGAAACTCATTCATGTTAGGCATAATTAGAAAAGGAATAAAAAAAAACTGCCAATATGATAGTGCAACCGCACTTGTAATACTGCATACAGTTCTGGTCACTGCACCTAGAAAAAGATATTGTAGAGGTGGGAAAAGCACATAAAAAGGCAACTAGAATAATCAAGGGGCTGGAGCAATTCCCCTAAGAGGAAAGCTTACATAATAATAATAATAATAATAATAATAATAATAATAATAATAATAATAATAATAATAATAATACATTTTTATTCTGCCCATTAGCCGAGATTCTCTGGGCAGTTCACAATTGAAACCATAAAATACACAAGTCAGAACATAATAAAAAGGTCTAAACTTTTGAAAAACAAAACACCATATAAAATCAAAATAAATCCAGTGATAGTTACAGCCTAGGTAAAGCCTGTGTGAAAACAAACGTTTTCAGGACGCATTTAAAGGATTTTATATTTTCTGCCTCCCAAACTACACGAGGGAGGGTTTCCAGAAAGTGGGTGCTGCTCAGAGAAGGCCTACCATGGAGGTTATTCATGGCAATATTCCATTCATTTTGGAATTACCAGCAGGACCTCCTCTGAAGATCTTAAATGTTGTCTGGGTGTATATAAGGGAAGGCAGTTTGCTAGATATTCTGGTCCCAAGATGTTTAGGGCTTTGTAGGAGAGCTCCGGCTATTGAGTGGTATAAAAATGTAATAAATAAATAAATAAATAAATAAATAAGCAAGCTTGGTAGCTAAGAGGCAGCCAGTGCAGTTCTTTTAACACAGGTTTTATGCGGGCATCACTTGGTGTCTCAGTGAGGACCTAGCTGCTGCATTCTTCACTAGCTGCAGCTTCTGAACCACTCACGTGGGTAACCTCAAATAGAGCACATTACAGTAATGTAATCGTGAGGTTACCAGTGCATGGATGACCATGGTTAAGCTATCCTTGTCCAGGAATGGGCATAGGTGGTGTACCAACTGAAGTTGGTAATGGGCACTGCAGCCCACCAAGGCCACCTGGGTCTCCAGGGCCAAAGATGGATCCAGGAGAACCCCCAAATTATGGGTCTACTCCTTCAAAGGAAATGCAACCCTTCCAGAGCAGGCAAACACCCCAATTTCCAGACCTGGAAACACTGTCTTATCAATGTCAGGGAGTGTTTAACGTAGAAAAAAGATGAGCAAGCTGAGACCTAACAGAGGTGTCCAAAATTAAGCATCGTGTGGAGAAAGTAGAAAGACATTTTTCTCCCTCTCTCATAATACTTGAATCTGGGGTCAACCCATGGAGCTGACTGGAGGGAGATTCCAGACAGATAAAAGGGAACACTTCTTCTCACAGTGCATAGTTATACTATGGAATTCACTGCCCCAAGATGTGGTGATGGCCACCAGTTTGGATGGCTTTAAAAGGCAGTTGGCTAAATTCCAGGAAGAGAAGGCTATCAATGATTACTAGTCCTGAGGGCTATGTGCTACCTCCAGCATCAGAGGCAGTGTGTGTATGTAGGTACACCAGTTGTGGGGAACATGCCTGGGTGGATGCCATTGCACATAGTGTCCTACTTGTGGCCTGGGTGGATGCCAGGATGGATGGGGAACACCCTATTCATTCACACCCACACACCATTCAGTCTCTCACACCTTCACACCTACTCTTCTGCACACTGCTCTGTCTTCACCATTACAAAACGCAGGGGTGAGTGAAGAATTGGGGCAGTGTCACCATACTTTGAGATGACTGCTCCCCAATGAGGGCTTGGAGGCTTTGGGGAAGGATGATGCCTCACTGGAGGCTTTTGTGGGCTGGATGGAAAGGCCTGACAAAGTGAATTTAGTCCATAGGGTAGCAGTCCCCCATCCATGCCATATTGGGGCCATCCAAAATAATACTTGGATCTTTCAAACCAATGAACTCCACTGAACAGAATTTATCAGCCAAGCTCAGCAGCATTTAACATACCTCTCCCTTCACACACGAGTAAATTGGAGTACAAAACATGCAGACAAGGTACCTTAATAACCCTGCTTTGATTCTCCCTCTGTTGAACTTCCCTTTTCTTGAGGCCATCTCCCTGCTCCCGATACTGCTTGCTGTCCTCAAAGGTGGGAAGAGATCTCTTTTGTGGCCTAACATGTTTCTCCAGCCCTGACAGGCACCCCACTCTACAGTTCTCAGGAATGCCACTGCTGCCTTTGGTGGCTGCAATGCAATCCTCCCTGTCATTGCTTCCACTGACTCCTCTGCTCTTCTGGAATTTGTGTGGGTGTTTAGTGACATCACTGAGCTCTGAGAGGAAACTAGTGGGGCTGTCAACTACAGAGGAAGATGGATTATAATCGCTTGTGTTGGAAGAAGGGAAGCCAACAGTCTTTTCTTCACTTTGCACAGTTGTCAGATTCACATTTTGGGCAGATGACTGAGGCTCGTAAGGGGAAGAAGGCAGTGGGGAAACTGCTGAGGGAGTGAAGGAGCTGGAGATGCTAGAATGGGGAAGGCTAATGGAAAGTGAAGGGCTGGTCGCCATCGATGGAGTGAGGCAATCAGTGTCACAGAAAGAAGCGTCAGGGACAGGAAGAGCTGGCAAAGGAGGGGTGACGGCTGGAGCATTGCTATGAGATGCTCCAAAAGTCAGGGAAATCCATTCTGAAGTGAGAGCTTGCAACTCCGGAGACAGGGCTGGTTGTAGGAAGGGTAATGGTGGAGGAGTTGGTGTGAAAAGCAACTCAGAACTGTGAGACTTGAAGAAGAAAGAAAGAAAGAAAGAAAGAAAGAAAGAAAGAAAAGGTTATTTTAAAACTTAAATAAAGGGCATGCAGCATGAGAATGTGGAGAAAAAAGAAAAAGCTAGAGCTTGGCTGAACATAGAAAAGTCATCAGGGTTGCTGTTTCAAAAGTTCAGAAATACAATAACTGAAAATGCAGGTTGCTTACCTGTAACTGTAGTTCTTTGAGTGGTCATCTGTGCAGTCACACTATGGGCTCTGCGCTGGCGCTGAGCTTTGCCTCGGAAATACTTCTCTTAGCTGAGAAACGTTAATTTTGGCGGGAACCCTCCCCCACCATCCACTGCGCATGACTGCACGTGTTCCCGCCTTCCCCTCAGTTCCTTTGAGACCGACTAACGATCTTGGTACCGAGAGGATAATCCTTCAGTGTATGACACCGAAGTGGGGATGGTGGGAGGGTTGTGTGACTGCACAGATGACCACTCAAAGAACTACAGTTACAGGTAAGCAACCTGCATTTCTTTTTCGTGGTCTCTGTGCATCACACTATGGGCGATTACAAAGCTAACACTCACCGGTGGAGGGTCGGTGTCATTGAAAAACAGCTGACAATACTGCTCTACCGAAGGAAGAGTCTTTCCGGGAGCGGGTGTCGATGCTGTAGTGTTTGACAAAAGTTAGAGGACGTGACCATGTCGCTGCTTTGCATATGTCCTCTAGGGAAACTCCTTTTGCGAAAGCCGTGGAGGTTGCTAAGCTTCTGGTAGAGTGTGCCCTTATCCCTTGAGGAAGGGGAAGTTTGGCTAGACGGTAGGCTAGCTTGATAGTGTGTACTATCCACTGGGCAAGCCTTTGAGAAGAGAGCGTAAGTCCTTTTTGTTTGCCTCCATAGCAAATAAAGAGGTTCTGAGATTTGCGAAATGTCTTTGTTCTGTCCTTATAGAATGCTAAGGCTCTCCTAACATCTAGACAATGTAATCTTTTCTCTAGGTCTGTGGAAGGAGATGGGAAGAACGTCGGAAGTATGATATGCTGGTTGATGTGGAAGTCTGACACTATCTTAGGTAAGAAGGCAGTGTCTGGTCTCATGACAACCTTGTCTTTGTGAAAGATAGTGAATGGGGGGTCGATACGGAGCGCTGACAGTTAGTTCACTTGCTCTTCTTCCTGATGTTATTGCTACTAGAAATGCTACCTGCCATGACAGGAGGTGTATGGGAGTGGTAGCAAGAGGTTCGAATGGTTTTACTGTTAGTGTGTTTAAAATCACTGAGAGGCTCCAGTTGGGAGCAATGGGTTTTACTGGAGGTATTAGGTTTTTGAGGCCTCGTAAAAATTTCTTTATTATTGGTGTGGAGAAAATAGGTTTATGCTGGATTTCTCCACGGTGTGTCGAAATAGCGGCTAAGTAGACGCGAATAGAGGAGTATTTTAGTCCTTTTTCATATAGGTGATGTAGGAAGGTTAGCACATTGGTGATGGAGCATTGATCAGGTTGGAAGCAGTTTGCATTTGCGAAGACGCAGAAGCGTGCCCATTTTGTGGCATAAGATGTCCTAGTGGATTGTTTTATGCATGCTTTTAGGATATGCTGTACTTCTAGTGGTAGATGTGTGTCATTGTCTATGGATAATCGAGGTCGATTCTCCATGCCGTTAGCTTCAATCTGTGAAGATCCGGGTGGAGGATCTGTCCGTGGTTGCATGATAGAAGAGACGAGATCAGAGGGAGGCGGTAGGTGCGTCCTTTGGTGAGGCGTGTTAGTTGTGAGAACCATGCCTGTCTGGGCCACCAGGGAGCAATTAGGATGCAGTTTGTCTTGTCTTGCATGATTTTCGTGATTACTTTGTTTAGTAGTGGAAACGGTGGGAATATGTAGAAGAGGGCATTCTTCCAGTTGTGTGTGAATGCGTCTCCCATAGATCCGTGTCCTATTCCTCCCCTGGAGCAGAATGTTTCGCATATCGTGTTTTCTGCTGTGGCGAATAGGTCTATTGTTGGTTGACCCCAGATTTGGAAAATTTGATGGAGGATGGTGTTTGAAAGTTGCCATTCGTGATTGAGGGTGAATGTGCGGCTGAGAGAATCTGCAAGCGTGTTGTCGTTCCCAGCTATGTGGAGAGCTGACAAATATATCCTTCTGGGGATAGACCAGTTGAGGATCCGAAGTGTGAGTTCGACTAGTTTCGGGGACCTTGTGCCTCCTTGCTTGTTTATGTGCCATAGTACTGTGGTGTTGTCGGTAAGTATCTGCATGTGGTGATTTCTGAGGTAAGGTTCGAATGCCTTGAGGGCTTTCCTGACTGCCTCTAGTTCTAAAAAGTTGATGTGGTTGTTGGACTCATTGGTTGTCCATTGGCCTTGGATTCTTAGCGTCCCGCAATGGGCTCCCCAGCCTGTTGTCGATGCATCGGTGGTAAGTATCCTGGATGGGGCTGGTTGTTGGAATGGAACTCCTTGTAAGAGGTGATGTGGCTTTGTCCACCATCGGATGCTGTCGATAACGGTAGGTGGGATGTTGAGGAAGTGTTTTTTTTTTTGAGTCTCGATCTTTGTCGTAGTGTTGGAGGAACCAGAGTTGTAGGGGGCGCATGTGGAATCTGGCCCACTGTACAACTGCGGTGGTCGATGCTATATAACCTAGTAGACGTTGTATTTTGTGTGCCGTTGTGTGAGATCTCGCAATGAGAGTTTGAGCTTTGTAAATGAGGTGGTATGCTCGGTCTTGAGGTAAGTATGCTCTTCCGATGACTGACTCTATTCTTGCTCCTATGAATTTTATTGATTGAGTGGGTTGTAGGATTGATTTTTCGGGGTTTATGTAGAGCCCGAGAGTGTGCAAGGTATGGAGGGTCAGAGAGATGTTGTCGTTTAGGGTTTCTTTTGAGTCTGATGTCAGTAGCCAGTTGTCGAGGTATGGATATACCTCGACGTTGGATAGGCAAAGATGAGCACAGACTACAGCCATACACTTGGTGAATACGCGTGGGGCTGTACTGAGTCCAAACGGTAGGACGCAGAACTGGTAAATCTCTTCCCCGATGGCGAATCGGAGGTAGTGTCGGTGCGTCTCTGAGATGGAAATATGGAAATAAGCGTCTTTTAGATCTACAACCGCAAACCATGCATTTTTTCTTAGAAGTTGTAAGATATTTTGCAGCGTCGTCATTTTGAATTTTTTGGGGCGAATGAAGTAATTGAGATCCCTGAGGTCTAAAATCAGGCGAAAACCCCCATCTTTTTTCGGTACGGTGAAGTACTTGGAGAAAAAACCTGTGTGATTGGATTCTGGTGGAACGCGTTCTATAGCGCCTTTTGAGAGTAGGAGGGTGGTTTCGTGGTTGAGTACGGCGGAGGGTGCTGTGGTCTTCATGGTACCGAGGGGAGGGAGAGTCTCGAATTCGATTTTGTATCCTTGGAGGATGATTTGGAGGACTCAGGAATCTGTGGTGATGGTTTCCCAGGCATGGTAGACAATCACTGAATGCAAGGTATTGGTTGTGTTGGTGGTTCGAATCAAAGACGACGTTTGTGCGAGTTGTCTGGTTTCGGTTGTGGGCGAAAGCGGTTGGTCGGATTGTAAGGCTTTCGTTGGAAGGCTTGTGTAGGTTGGAATCTTGTTTTGTCGGTTGATTTTTGTGGGTATGGCTGATACTGGCAGAACCATTTATGTCCTCTTTGAGGTTGGAGTTGTTGGTTTTGTTGGCCCAGTTCCATCTTTTTGGCATTATTTCTGGCTTTTTGGACTGTGTCCATTTTCTCGTCTGTGGAGGCGTTGAATAGGCCGTCGCCATCGAAGGGTAGCTCTTCGAACGAGCTTCTGGTGCCATTCCCGCTGACCTGAGCCAGGCATGTCGTCTAAGGGCTACAGAGCCCATCATTAGTTTGGCATAACAGTCTGTTTGGTGTCGAGTGGTATTAATTTGGAGTTTTGCTAGGCGTGAGGCTTTGGATTGAAATACTCGGGCTAGCTCTCTCTGGTCTTCAGGTAAGTAATCACACAGTGAGCCGACTTTGTCCCAAAGGAATAACTGATATCGGGACATAAGGGCTTGGTAGTTTGTGACTCGTAGACCCAGGGCTGATGCAGAGTATGATCTTCTGTCCAGGAAGTCTAACTTTCTACCTTCTTTGTCCACAGGGGAAGAATGATGTTTCTGAGATCTCAAGTGGGACGATTCGACTATTATCGAGTTTGGACGCGGGTGAGTGAATAAAAAATCTACATCTTTTTTCTGTACTCTGTACATAGATTCTAAACGACGGGACGTAGGTGTCATTATGGAAGGAGAAGTCCATGTCTGCTTAACGGCTTTAAGTAGAGTTGGTGCGAATGGTATTTCTACTGGCGCCGAGGCTTCAGTGAATATTGGTTCAAAGATAAGATCTGTAATTTACTCTTGTTGTTGTTGGGCATCGATGCCAAGAGCGTGAGCCATGCGGAGTATTTGCTCTGCGAAGGAGCCCATTTCTTCAGAAGGTGATCCTCTTTCCTTGGGGCCAAGGTTATCATCGGGAGAAGGTAGGGTTGTCCAGCTGATGTCGCTGAAGAATCAGAATCGTAGCCTTCAACAAGGATAGGAGACCCTAGAGGAGTTGTGCGTGGTTCGTCGCGAGTTGTTTGAGCAAGTATTAGTCTTGTGTCCGGATTAGACGAGGTTGCAGGGTTCTGTGCTTGGGATTGTGGAGGACGGTGTGTATGTCGATCCTCACGGTAAGCTGGTCTCCTGTTGTAGTAGTATTCATGGTGTCTTGGAGGGTAAGAGTATTCAGAGTATCTGTCGTGATCGTGGTATGGAGATCTTGATCTGCTGCGGTAATAACGTTGGTGTCTATTAGCGTAGCGATCGCTATATACTGACGGTGATCGATATCGAGATCTTGACCGAGAATAGTATCTGTCCCGTTCGAAGCGCTCGGCTCGGGAGTGAGATACGCTATGTTCTCTCGATCTTGCCCTGGATATGGGTCGAGATTGAGGATTAGGTCGACCATGCTCTGTGTTGTCGGTGCTAGGTGGGTTTCTTTGAGTTAGAGGTAATGTCGACAACTGTGTAGGTGTCGGAGGTTCTCAAATTTCACCTTCCGAAATCGTAGAGAGCAGTTCAACAGCCGGGAATTCTGCCGGGTTGGAACTGTCTGTTGTGACCGCTGGGCGTGGCGGAGGCGGGCCAGATTTCACGGACTTATGTGTCTTTTTCTTTGGTTTGTCCTGTGCAGTAGGAGGAGACTTGGCGTTTTTAGCTTTTTTCGCTAGCTTTTTTGCCGTTGACACAGTGAGAGAACGCTTCGATGTCGAAGGTTCGGCATGAGTTGTCGATGTCGAAGGGTCCATCAATATCAAAGCTTGCAAGGGTGTGGTCGAAGTAGCCATGGTTTTTGGTTTGTCGACTTTTTGCAGAGTTTGTTTCCAGAGTTCGGCTTTAAGCCTATCTGCCCTGTGTCTTCTCGTTTGTTTGGAAAAGGCCTGGCAGTGGTGGCACGTTTCAGCAACGTGTGGTTCTCCGAGACACAATAGGCAGAGGGAGTGTCCGTCCGCTGCAGGGAGTTTATTACCACAGCGGACGCACTTTCGAAAGGGTGCCTTAAGGGCCATGCAAGATAAAGTAAGTAGAGAATAAGAGGTTTTAACAACATTTTTTTTTTTTTTTAGTAAGAGAGGAATATGAAGAGAAGAAAGAGGAATGAAGAAAGATGAATATATAAGGTAACTCAGCTACTCAAATTTAGGATATGAGGAGGAGAAGCATTCCTGCGAGGCAGCAGCTAAGGCGGTCGCAAAGGAACTGAGGGGAAGGCGGGAACACGCGCAGTCATGCGCAGTGGATGGTGGGGGAGGGTTCCCGCCAAAATTAACGTTTCTCAGCTAAAGCTCAGCGCCAGCGCAGAGCCCATAGTGTGATGCACAGAGACCACGAAAAAGAACAAATGTTCTCATGTTCTGTAGCTCAATGCTAATCTATGCATGCTCAAACCAGTTCAGTAACGAGACAAGACGCAGTGGGGCAAAACCTTGCTCCTGTTCATTCCCTAGAGACATGGGAGTTGTGGGGGGGGATTTAAAGTGCAGTATGGATGGCCAGGAGGGAGGCTGCATCCTAGAATCCTAGAATAGCAGAGTTGGGAGGGACCTACAAGGCCATCGAGTCCAACCCTCTGCTCAATGCAGGAATCCACCCTAAAGCATTCCCGACAGATGCTTGTCCAACTGCCTCTTGTCCAGCTCCTCTCCCTCTCTGCGCTTTTCTACCTGAAATAGCTTTTGTTTCTTTTGGTAGATGTTACTTATAGCCTTGGAGCCTTTCTAAGAGGAAAAGAGCCAAAATAACAGCTAATGGGAGAAGGCGGGGGAGTCCAACACTTCAAATGCCCATTTCCATGCACTGGTGGCACTCACTGCCCTTCCAGAGCTTTTTAAAGAACTCCTATTAAGCAACAACTTTGTAATTAAAAATGGGTCTTGAATTGCTGTTTGCTTACCATTTTAAAGGTTCTTCTTTTGAAGAAAAATGTGACTTTTTGAAGAAAATGCACCTAGTGTCTGGAACTGAAGGCTTTTAAACCTGAGCCTGCAAAGCCCTACTCAGAGCTGCAGGCCATTAGTGCCACCTGAGGCACTAAAGAGCAGATCCTTTACTCACAAGGTGTTCTTATTCCTCAGGCAGGCCGTCTGCATCTGGCAGCTGACTGGGCCTTGGTGGGTTTTTTTTTATTCTTGCATTCCCTCAGGCTGGGTGGCTCCTCTGCCTCTGAGAGAGGGGCTACCTATGGTTAGGGTCAATGTCTGTCTCTCCTAATGGCCTAGGATTCCCTGATCCACTTTAAGGTCCACTGATTCACATTAGGGTCCCCAGACAAAGTTAGCGCCTCTGTAATGGAGGCTCAGGGGGCCTCCCAGTCATTCTCCAAAGAGGAGACCTGAAGAGAGGGCAGGACATCATTCCCCCATGATCCCTGCAACCAATTCAGAGTCCCCAATTTCTTTGGGTAGTGGCAATGGAATTGGTCCCTTCCTATCTATAAGGTACTGGAAGCCATGGTGAGTGCAGAAGTCCAAAATACAGGCCACTTTGTATTTCTCTTTGCTTTCCATTATCACTGAAGGTGGAGGGGGCATCAGTCATGGAAAGAATGGTCCAGTACAGCAGGAGCCAAGAGTTAATGATGGAAAACTAGATGAATATGCTGAGATGAAGGAAATTGCAGATGACAGGACTAATATGGGAAAGGGGTCTGTGAAGTGGGCGTCCACTTTATGGCTTGGCTGGCCAAACCTGATCTCTAACCTGCAAAGCAGGTCCTGGTTGCCACTTGTATCCATGGAATGTTTATAGCATTTATTTGGCGTGCTTGAGATGCTCTTGCAAGAGCCGGTATAAGGTCTGAAGCTCTTGGAGAACTTGGCTGGTGGCAAGGAAGGCAAGGAGGTTGTGGGAAAGAATTGAAGATGATAGCCACAATGATCAAAGAAAGGAATCTGGTGGGTGGAGGAGTATTGGGAATTATCAGTCAGGGATTGCAGCTCCACCCAATTGTCCCAGCGATAATTTACATAACATCAAAGGTATTGGTCTAGGATAACATTGGTCCATTCCATTTGCCCATATAACTGAGAGTGATATGCTGTGGAGAGGAGGAGTTTTATCGCTAGGAGTTTGAACAATGTCTGCCAGTATTGTTCTTGATCTGAGGACCTCAATCCAATACTTTCTGGCAAGCATGTAGAAACAGAATGTTATGTATAAACAAATGAGCAAAGTCTTTGGCTAAGGGGATCCCTGTGTACAGAACAAAATGGGCTAGTTTGGAGAACATTATCCACCAAACAATGGACCTGCCTCCATCATTCCTTTCTGATGGAGGCAGGTCAGTGATGAAGTCTAAGGAAACATCTTTCCGTTGTCCACAAGGAATAGTAGGTCTTAGTAACACAGATCTTGGTAGGTATCAATGGTACAGCCTCACAAGTATATTACTAGAACTAAAGAGGGTAATATGATCATAGAATCATAGAATAGCAGAGTTGGAAGGGGCCTACAAGGCCATCGAGTCCAACCCCCTGCTCAATGCAGGAATCCACCCTAAAGCATCCCTAACAGATGGTTGTCCAGCTGCCTCTTGAATGAGAGAAGGCAGGAATCCCCTATGGGGATCCAATTTGGATGGCTTTAAAAGGGTGTTGGATAAATTCTTGGAGGCTGTAAGGAAGGGATAAAATCATACTGGGAATGGCTGTTTTTTAATATGTTAAACTATTTTATTGTTATGGTTTTAGGAGAGGAACAGATAAGCGGCCAGCTGCATGGGGGCGTTCTGGTACATCCTGGAACCGCTTGGGGCAAGGCCAACCGGCCTTGAGCGAAAATTAGCAACTCTGGGGAAGGTGTGAAAGATCTTCGAAGGGAGGGGGGAAGGAGCGAGAAAAGTATCTATCTAGAGTATGCTTTTGAAAAGGGTTTTTTGTCCTGAGCTGGCTGACATCATGGCTGGGTGATGTATAATTTGCAACTTAGTTTTTAGTTTGCTTGGCCTGGGTTCTCATATATATCTGCATGTTTTATCAGTTTGAAAAGCTAATCCTGTATATCCTACCCTTATCCTGAATAAAATTGGGCTTAACCCTCCAAACTGGGAGCTGTGTGCGTTTGTTCCGGGGATCTGTGCAAAATCCAGTGGAAAGGCCAGCTTTGCTGGGGCGTGCTTCCTTTACATGGTGGGCAGCACTGGGATTCGACACAGATCCGGAGGAACGGAACGCTGGTAGGAAAGGGAGAGCAGAGGTTTGAACCCAGGCTAAGCAAAGCCAGTGGAAAAGCCAGCTTTGCTGGGGCGTGCTTCCTTTACAAAGGCTATCAATGGTTACTAGCCCTGATGGTTATGTGCTACCTCCAGTATCCAGGCAGCAAGCCTGTGTGCACCAGTTGCTGGGGAACATGGGTGGGAGAGTGCTGTTGCATCATGTCCTGCCTTGTTCATCCCCGGCCAACGGCTGGTTGGCCCCTGTGTGAACAGAGTGCTGGACTAGATGGACCCTGGTCTGATCCAGCATCAGGGCCCTTCTGATGTTCTTAAATGGGTACGTGCAGCGCAGTGAGAGTTTCTCCCTGCCCCTCACACCCCTTCCCCCGTTTTGTTCTTGCTTTACACAGAATTAGCCAGTAATTTTCCTAGGATATATCCTAGCAAGTTGTCCCTCTGGAGTAACAGTCATGCTTCAAAACAAAAAAACAACAAACCAACCCAACAACAACAAACAGACAGAGAATTCTTCAGCAGATATGTCTGTTAGCATAAGAATTGTCTTTTAAGAATTCGTTTCTTCATTTATTTATTTTCATTTCCCCTTCTTCTGGCTTTGCATCTTGTGTATATGTACGCATGTATGTATCATCTCCAAAGTCACCATTAAAACCATGCCACATTGGTGCAGCCCACCAAATGTTGCCTCAAGCTTGATCTGTGAACCATACCCAGCGGGACACATTTTGTACAAGTCAGATTCTGGGTCTCTGAGTGTTGATGCTAAAGAAGTGTCTTTTTGAAAATTAATAATTAGATTTGAGGCCTGTTACAATCAATGGGGAACACACACACTTCTAATTTCATGGTATTCTGCTATATGTTAGGGCCACAATACTAGCAAAATTAGGCTTCATAAATCTTGTTGCCTTAAATATGTTTAAACAGCCTAACTCCATGCATGACTATGGTCTAGAGGGGATGGGCAGACAACATATTTTCCAAGGCACGGAAGTCCTCCTTTGGTCACAAAAGATACATGCTTGTTGTTTTGTTTCATTTCAATCACTATTTTTCAGGGGTTTTCTAGCACCTCAGGAAGCGCCTCTTAAAATCCAAATCCTGCTTCCTTTTATGAGCAACACCAGCATTGCTTGAACAGAAATTGTGTGCTTAGCTAAACGCGGAGGTAATTTTCCATCTCTGCTCATGCAATTTGGGAACTACGTCTAAAAGTACGAGTACCTTTCAATAAAGAGTTTACTACATGACCAAATAATTAAACAACAAAAAAGCACTCTTTTTCTGCAGCACAGTTTTTCTCTCAATTATGTGCATCATTCCCCCTGGACTAGAACCACTGGGGCAAGTCCTTCTCCTGTAGGTACCTGTGGGGAAGTTGTCAGGCTGTGGTTCAGCGAGTGAGAGAGTGGTGAGCTGGCATAGTCCAGGCTGTTCTTCACCACGGGCTGCTTAAGTACATCCACATATGTCACAGGGAAGATGCCTTGGCAATGGGTGCCTAGGATTTTTCCTTCATACCAGTTCTCATCCACTTGCCGAATCAGTGTGATCCTCTCACCCTGCAGGGAAATATGACTAGACAGATGAGATGCAGTAATTCACACACTCAAGATTTTCAGAAAGACTTTTCTCCTCTGCTGCTCATAGGCAGACGCTGCTTTTGCATGTTCAGTTTATTCAATAACTACTGTACTGCATGAATCTGCTAAAACGGGTTTGATGTGTTATCTCCAATTTTAATCAGAGTTGCAAGGTGGTTTGCTTTCAGAGACAGCAGAGTAAAGCTGTTCAACTTCTGGGCAAGTGACTAAAGTGTGATGAAACATACAGGGAGAGAAGAAAGGGCTCCAATAGTAAGGCTTTGGTACTTAATAAATTCCAGGCCCAATAGATCAAATGAAGAAGTAGAACATGGGGAGAAAGATCTCCATTATGATCCCCAACTAGCATCACAGAACTCCAGTTCCCAGGGTTCTCTGGGGAAGGAGATTTGCTGCATTTGGACAATCGCAGGGATCAAAGAAGCCATTGTGGCTTCTTCTCCTGCCCTTGTGTGTGCTGTGAAAGTGACCGCAATTTGCATAATTACCTGCAATGCAGCGCAGGTTACCGTGTTGTTCAATCCGGCATGGTGCACAGCAGGTTTGGCTTCTTACCAATGCCATAACCCCAACTATATAAATAAATAAATAATAATAATAATAATAATAATAACTACAACACTACGCCAGGTTTGGATGACACAGCAACCTGCACTGCATCATGGCTAATTATACAAATCGCAATCACATGCATGGCACAAGCATGGGCAGGGGAAGAAGCCACAGTGGCCTATTTCACCCCTGTGATCGCCTGAACCCAGTCCCTGACTATCAAATCAGTTTCATTTAAGTGATGTGTGGCATACTCACCCAGTCAGGCTCAGTAAACTGAACTAATTTCCGTCCAAATGTGGTGTAAATGGCATGGAACCATCTAGGCTCCAGGGGATGGATGGCACCCCCAGGGCCCCTCCATAAGCAGATGATGTGTGGGGTGACAGCCTACGCATCCCCCCACGCTCAAGTGCTGGTTGTCATTAACCTTCCCCACACAGGGAAAGAAAAGGACAATTGAAGCTAATGTGTGGCAAATTACTATATTTACCTGGCTTAGACTTAAGCTGACCCCAGCGGGGCTGCTTCCCCTAATTTTACAAGACAATTATCAGATGAAATGGTGGGACATTATCCAAGAGAAATTACGCACATATAGGCTCTCTACAGAACATCTACTAGCCATAGGTTTAGAAAAGGCGAGCCCCTGCCAAAGGAAGTGAGGCAGGTGGCTACCAGGAGGAGGGCCTTCTCTGCTGTGGCACCTCAGCTCTGGAATGAGCTCCCTAAGGAGGTTCGCTTGGCACCTACATTAGATGCTTTTAGACGCCAGGTGAAGACCTTTTTATTCTCCCAGCATTTTAACAGTCTATAAATAAATTTTAACTTGGTGTTTTAAATTTGTAATTTTGCATTGCTGCTGTTTTTATCTGGTTGAGCTTTTATATTGTATTTTATATTATGGTTTTATACTGTTGTTTTATACTTTGAATGTTTTTAATTTTTGTGAACCGCCCAGAGAGCTCCAGCTATTGGGCGGTATAGAAATGTAATTAATAAATAAATAATTAATAAATAAAAAGCCAAAGACCTTGTTAAGCAGCGTATATGGGATATTGAACTGCAGAATGATCTAAGTCAAATCCTATATATTTACCGTTCTCCTCAAGATATACAGGGCGGTGGCCCTGCGGCCTATCTGAGCTCCCTTACATATTATAAATACAGGTGGGCGTTTACTAGGGCTCGCTATAATGCTCTCCCTTCCAAGTTCACAGAAGGCAGATATCAAGGAATTCCAGTCCCCCAAAGGTTATGCCCATGTGATTCAGGTGAGATAGAGACATCCTCTCATGTGCTTTTACACTGCTCGTTATACTCAGAGGCCCGGTCAGGCTTAATCCATCCTCTACTACAGGACTTTCCAGGTAACACCGAAGAATTTTATACCAAGTTCCTCCTTGCCGATAGAAACCCCTCAGTTACCTATAAGGTTGCTAAATTCTGCCACTTGGCTATGAGGACACATCATAACCTATTAACCTCAGAGGACTGTTAAATCTGTGGGAGATGGGAACTAAGGATCTGTACTACTTTGTATGGTTGCTGTTGCTGGATTACTGTTGTGCTGGTCTCGGACCGTAATAAAGCGATTTGATTTGCAGTGCTTGAAGTGCTTGGCCAGTGCTTTTCATATAGAGAACAAGAAGCAACAGCAAAGCACGCCAGAGCAGCAATCAGGGCACAGATAGAGGCAGGGACGGAGTGGGGAAAGATGGGGCTTGGAGTGCCATACAGGCATCTATTGAGAAGGATCATTCTCCCTCATGTTTCCAATGATATCTGGGGCTTGAACCAAATCAACTGGGCTTGGAACTGAGCTTCAAATACACCAGGCATGGGTAACCTCTGGCCCATGGCCTAAACTGGCCCACAGAGGCTCCTCATCTGATCTGGGGGGGCTTAGGTTCCCTCTACAGGCCGTGCCCACTCCCCCCAATGTGATAGCCTGTGCGTCAGGGTGAAGGCTTTGGGGGGTGGGGTGGAGAAAGGAATCCCTTTGTTATTTCCAGTCAAAGACTGGAAATAACAATAGGATTCCCCTGTGTGCCGCTGCTCCTACACCATATTATCCAGAAAGCCTTGTTCAAAACAAAATTTGAACCACTGGTTTACAGGATCCGTAATCTGTACCTTTCTGAAGGACATTTCCACTTGAGTGTCCCCACTGAAATTGAATTTGGCAATTGCATCTCCATATTCCAGTACTTGCAACTGTGTGGTTTTCTTAGGCTGTGCTTTTTCTGTGGGGGGAAGTAGCTGTAAAAACAAACAAAAGGCAGATGTAAGGGCCCCAAAAAGCAGCTTTGACCCAAAGTATTATTATTATTATTATTATTATTATTATTATTATTATTATTATTATTATTATTATTATATTTATTTGTATCCCGCCTTTTGCCCAATGCTGGGCCTCAGGGCGGCCTTACAAAGTTTAAAACATATATTGGTGGGGGGGGAGGGGAACAAAACCATAAACGTTTAACATACACAACAAAATTATAAGACATTAACATAGATGGAGGGCCAGATTATTCTCCAAAGGCCTGCTGGAACAAAAAAGTTTTAGCCTGCTTCTGAAAGCCCATCAAGGAGGGAGCCAGCCTAGCTTCCCCGGGAAGAGAGTTCCAGAGCACAGGAGCAGCCACTGAGAAGGCCCTCTCCCATGTTCCCACCAAGCGCGCCTGTGAAGTTGGTGGGACTGAAAGAAGGGCTTCTCCATAAGATCTCAAAGCACGGGCAGGCTCATAAGGGAGAATACATTCTTTCAAATAACCTGGACCCGAGCCATATCTTAACAAGAAGACAAGTACCTCTATGTATGATTGTGGGAAGATGCCCACTCTGCCATGGTGTTCTCCTTCATACCAATTCTGATCAATCTGCTTATAAATGTAAACAATATCGCCTTTTTGCAGTGGGAGTTCCCTGTTAACAACAGATAGGTTATGTGTTAGTTGTTTTGAATAAAGGTGCATTAACAGTCATTTAAAATATAAATATTAAAATATAGATAGAAAAATTTACAACTAATATATCTGTCCCTAAGTGCTAAAAGCCTGATAGAATTAAATAATTTTAATGGATATTTCCCATATTTAAATTCTTTCAGGTATTCTAAACAGTCAGTTCCAGACTTAGGGAGGCAAAAATTATGACCAAAAAATCACCACAAAATAGGTCTGAAAAAATACAGAAGAAAACATGGGGAAATGAAATGCAATATGCTGAAAATATTACAATCTGAACATTTCAAAATTATTGAAAAAGGATGCAATTCCAAGCGGAAAGGGCTACGATAGAAGCAACTGGAGTAATATATGTCTTATGTTATGTAGAGATTTACAAATTAAATTAGTACCTTGAGCTGTGCCTGGTAGGCATGAAAATCTATAGACTCTATAGCATTACTTAGAATTCATGATAAACAATTCATGATAAATAACAGCTATAGCCTACTAAGAGTATCTTCCAATTATCAAAAGGACTCCTTTCTAAGGACTCCGTTCAGTTGTATCTGATAAAGGACCCAGAAAGAGGGAAATACAAAGGGGTAATACCTGCATGTTGTTCCACAATATTG
Organism: Elgaria multicarinata webbii; assembly: GCF_023053635.1. Lineage (NCBI taxonomy): Eukaryota > Metazoa > Chordata > Lepidosauria > Squamata > Anguidae > Elgaria > Elgaria multicarinata. Next base: position 112,781,187 of record NC_086178.1, read on the forward strand.
GGCCTTCCAAGAGAGAAGTTGACATCAACATGATTCCTACATTACACTATGTCTTTCCCCAGAAAATCAAGGATGCAAATATTGTCAAGCCAAAGTAAAAACCTACTAGTATCCCCAGGGTTTTCTGTAGAGCTTGTTTATTCACTAGGGCTGTGCACCGCTTCACATCCAAATCCCAAATCCAAAGCAAATCGGGGTGATTTGGAGGGCTTTGAAACAGATCCGAAGCGAATCAAATCAAATCCGAATCAGTCTGAAGCAAATCAGGATGCTCCGAATTTATTCCGACCCTTTCCCAAGAACATATAGAAGTGAAAATTGGCACCATGATAGGGCTTCAGTAAGGCTTCATCTCTGTCAAGTTCGAAGCATATCGGTTCATCCCTTGATTTTTAGGAATTTTTTAAAGTTTGAGGTTTTAAAATTATTTTTTTAAGAATGCACTGTCATTTATAAAGATAAAGAGAGGAAACTTAGCACCATGATAGCTCCTAAATAGGACTTTAGGGATGCCAAGGTTGAAGCATAACAATTCATCCCTTGTTTTTTGGAGGAATTGTTAAAGTTCAAACTCCAACCTCATTGGGGTCTAGCAGCTTGAGAAATAACCAAGTTTCCCAAAAAAGAAATGAAATTACAGATACAGACATGAAAATTAGCACCATGGTAGGTCTTCAGCCATTCCACGTTTGAAGCAGATCGGTTCAACCCTTGTTTTTTGATGGAATTTTATAAATGTGTGCTTTATTGTGTACTGCTTGTGCACAACACACAGCAGACACACACACACACACAAATTGGAAGACAGTGAGAGACTCAACAAGACAGAACTCAGGACATTATTATAATATATTATTATTATTATTATTATTATTATTATTATTATTATTATTATTATTATCTGTGCTTACAGTTCAGTAACTCAACTCTGAAGGAAGGAACCAAAAGGGATCCTCTTCCTAGCCTCTTTGATTAAGGGGATGCTTTGCAATCCCTTTTTCCTATTAGAGACAGGCAGGCTCTATTTTTTAAATAATAATAATAACAACAACAACAACAACAACAACTACTATTATTATTTTTATTATTGGCTGTGCTTACCATGGAGTAAGTTAACTCTGAAGGATCCTGAAACAATCCTCCTTCTAGCCTCCTATTAAGGAGATGCCAAAGCATCTCTCACTGACTATGTTTCGAACTACTGTGCCAACCTCGCAGGGCCAGTTTGTTTGCTTTCTGCCAGCCTCTCTGGGCCAGCCTGCCTCTCTGCCCTCCTAGTGCCTGGGAGATGTAGATGGGCTGGGTGGGTCAACCCCACAAGCCTATGGCATACTTGCTCCCAGTGCTTCATGGGTATAGCCGCCTGCTGCCTCTCCTCCTCTGTGCTCACCTCGCAGGGCCGGTTTGTGTTTTCTGCTGGCTTCTCTGTGCCCGCCCACATAGCTGTGTCTCTGCCTGGTTTGTGTTTCTGGCTTTGAACCGAGACAATCCTTGGCTCACTTACTCGTGCCCACTTAGCTGCCTGCTGCCTCTCTGCCTGCCTTCCTGAGCACCTGCACACTTCTCCACTATTACCTGCCTGGTCCCGCCTTGAAGGTCTGGTTTGTGTTTCTGGCCTTGAATTGAGACAATCCTTGGCTCACTTACTCATGCCCGCATAGCTGCCTGCCTGCCTGAGCACCTACATACTTGCAGGGCTGGTTTGACTCAATTTCTGAGGCATATTGCTCCCAGCCAGGTATTGCAGGCAACCTACTTTCCCTGTTTCTTGTCTGAATGGGAAGGGCCTCAGGGGTGTGTTAGCTTCAGAACACACAACAGAGGACTCAAGTAGGGGATATCTGCACTTCAAAAACACACAGAGATTAGGGAACGGATAGTGTGAGCGTCTCAAATTGCTCTTGGCTTTGAGTGGCTGCTTTGTTTCCTTGAAAAATCACATTTTTAGAAGTGGATTACAGAAATTCCACTCCACCGATGTATCTGAAATTTGGTACACTTAAGCAATTCCAGGGCATCTGTAAGGTCACCAACTTTTATGTTTGGCTCATGAAAAATGAGAAAGTTATAGCACTTTGCTTTGACTGGTTTGCCTGAAAAAAAAATCACATTTTCAACAGTGGTTTACAGGAAAACCACTGCACAGATGTGTCTGAAATTTGGCACAGGGCATCTGTAAGGTCACCAACTTTCATATTTCTACGTTAAAAAATAAAAAAGTTATAGGCATTTTTTCCCCAATGCAAGTTTATGGGAATGATTCGGACATCCGAGTCTCAATTCGGATTCAGATCTGAGGCAAGGCGGACTGGGTCCAAATTGATGTGAATCAAATTGGGCTGGATTTGGAAGGTCTGAATGGGGACCCAAAGCAAATCAGGGGGTCCGTGCACAGCTCTATTATTCACATTTCTCATACTGTAATTTGAGGGAGACATTATAGAAAGAGCAAGCAGGCATACAGGTGATCATAATGATCATGAGGTGAGGGAGACATATTTTTCTTTGCACTAACTTGGGGCAAAACACACATTTCTCCAATAATAAATGCTGTAATAAGAGCACTGGAAAATGTAATTTCTCCACAGCAGATTGGCTTCCTCTGAATCACAGAATCATATAATAGTAGAGTTGGAAGGGGCCTACAAGGCCATTGAGTCCAACTCCCTGCTCAATGCAGGAACCCACCCTACAGCATCCCTGACAGATGGCTGTCCAGCTGCTTCTTGAAGATCTCGTGTGGGAGGGCCCACAACCTCCCTAGGTCATTGGTTCCATTGTTGTACTGCTCTAACAGGAAGTTTTTCCTGATGTCTAGATGGAATCTGGCTTCCTGTAACTTGAGCCCACTGTTCCGTGTCCTGGGGCTTTTTTTGGTGAGGGGAAAGCCCCGAGGTGAATACAGAATGGCAGCAGGTCATTTATATAACGCATAACCCATCGCAGAGCCATCCCAGGGCATTCCCTCAAAGCTCCACTTTAAAAAGTTGGGGACTAACTCCGACTTTTTCCTCAGACCAAGGCACAGACATGCATTTGCCATCTGGTGCCTTGCTCTGGTGCTACAGCAGAGGCGTGGCCCAGCCAATGACGACTCCTGATTGGTCGCCATCGGCCTGCACATGGGGAGGGTGCAGGCTCGTGAGCCCTAAGTCCACTGGACCGCCTCCGTGGACCAGCAAAATATCACAATTAAATAAAAAGTTTTCAAAAATAAAAAACTGGAGACAGGTGCGGGTGCAGCTTAGTGAGCCAAATGGCCACCAGGCTGCCTCCGTGGGCCAGTGAAGCTGCCCATTACAACAAAAAGGCAAAAAGAAGAAGTCCGCTCCCCCTTCTATTAATGCATCCCAGATTAGCATTTGTGACAACAATTCCAAGATCTTTTCCCCTTGTAATATTGCTGAGCCAAGAGGCAGCTGGACAAGCATCTGTCGGGGATGCTTTAGGGTGGATTCCTGCATTGAGCAGGGGGTTGGACTCCATGGCCTTGTTGGCCCCTTCCAACTCTGCTATTCTATGATTCTATGATCCCCCGTCTTGTAACTGTGCATTTGATTTCTTTTTCCTAGATGTAGAACTTGGTATTTATCCCTATTAAATGTCATTCTGTTGTTTTCAGCCCAGTGCTCCAGCCTATCAAGATCACTCCGAAGTTTGTTTCTGTCTTATTTATTATTTATTTACAATATTTATATACCATTTAATTATCTAATACACTTTCCAGAGCAGTGGACATAGATATAAACAGTAAAGAAAGAAGATTGAAAAAGCAAATTAAAATTATTCAATTTAAAAACAAAGGAGCCAGAAAAACAGTGGCTAGTCAGTTGCAGAAGATTTCTTGAAACAGAGATATTTTCAGGAGGTGCCAGAAGCAGCTTAAGTGTTGGTGCCTGCCTGACCTCCAGGGACAGAGAGTTCCACAGAGAAGGGTATTACTATCCTACCCAGTTTTGTGTCATCTGCAAATTTGAGAACCATTCCCTTCAGCTCTTTGCCCAAGTCATTAATAAAAATGTTGAAAAGCACTGGGCCCAGGACAGAATCAGTACCAATCAGCAGGACCGATAGTCATTTGTAGTCCAAAACATCTCATTTGTAGTCCAAAACATCATTGATCTCATTTTTTGATTGGGTAACCTCCCTTGTGGACTGTGGGAATGCTGTGGACGTCATATACTGTGGGAATGCTGTGGACGTCATATATCTTGACTTCAGCAAAGCTTTTGACAAAGTACCACATGACATTCTGATTAACAAACTAGCTAAAAGTGGGCTAGATGGAACAACTATTTGGTGGATTCACAGTTGGCTACAGAATCGGACTCAAAGAGTACTTATCAATGGAACCTTCTCAAACTGGGGAGAGGCAACGAGTGGGGTGCCGCAGGGCTCAGTCCTGGGCCCAGTGCTCTTCAACATTTTTATTAATGATTTGGACGAGGAGGTGCAGGGAACGCTGATCAAATTTGCAGATGACACAAAATTGGGTGGGATAGCTAATACCCTGGAAGACAGAAACAAATTTCAAAGTGATCTTGATAGGCTGGAGTGCTGGGCTGAAAACAACAGAATGAAATTTAATAGGGATAAATGCCATGTTCTACATTTGGGAAATAGAAACCAAAGGGACAGTTACAAGATGGGGGATACTTGGCTCAGCAATACTACAAACGAGAAAGATCTTGGAATTGTTGTAGATCGCAAGCTGAATATGAGCCAACAGTGCGATATGGCTGCAAGAAAGGCAAATGCTATTTTGGGCTGCATTAATAGAAGTATAGCTTCCAAATCACGTGAGGTACTGGTTCCTCTCTATTCGGCCCTGGTTAGGCCTCATCTAGAGTATTGCGTCCAGTTCTGGGCTCCACAATTCAAGAAGGACGCAGACAAGCTGGAGCGTGTTCAGAGAAGGGCAACCAGGATGATCAGGGGTCTGGAAACAAAGCCCTATGAAGAGAGACTGAAAGAACTGGGCAGGTTTAGCCTGGAGAAGAGAAGATTGAGGGGAGACATGATAGCACTCTTCAAATACTTCAAAGGTTGTCACACAGAGGAGGGCCAGGATCGCTTCTCGATCCTCCCAGAGTGCAGGATACGAAATAACGGCTCAAGTTAAAGGAAGCCAGATTCCAGCTGGACATCAGGAAAAACTTCCTGACTGTTAGAGCAGTACGACAATGGAATCAGTTACCTAGGGAGGTTGTGGGCTCTCCCACACTAGAGGCCTTCAAGAGGCAGCTGGACAACCATCTGTCAGGGATGCTTTAGGGTGGATTCCTGCATTGAGCAGGGGGTTGGACTCGATGGCCTTGTAGGCCCCTTCCAACTCTGCTATTCCATGATTCTATGATCTGGAGAGTAGCAATTTGGGAAGATTGCTCTTGATGCTGTGCAATACCTAATGAGCACACGTCAACGACACTGGCTTCAAATTCATTTCTGAGTCCAATTCAGGATGTTGGTTTTGACCTATAAAGTCCTAAATGGCTTGGGGCCAGGAGAGCTGAAATACAGCCTCCTCTCTTATACCTGCAATCTACACTCTTAATCTGAGATTATGTGTCTCAGGAGGCCAGCTGGTGAGTACATGAGTCAGGGGCTTTTTTGTAGCAACTGTAGAACTTCCTCTGAATGGGGTGTCAGATTGAAGAAACGCTGTTCTCCGCTTTTTTATTTTAAAGAAGGTTCAGTTTCTGTTTTTATTTTTTTACTGTGATTTTGTTGTATTATTGTTTTAAATTCTACATTGCGTTGAAGAACCTTGTGGGCAGAATGGAACACTTACTGGGAAAGTTCCTTTTGGTTTGGGGTGATGGAGGTACCCAACAGTGGATTAATTTCACTACTGCGCATGAAAGGCAGAAATCATGTGACCAAGATCCTACTCTAAACTCCACCTCCAGTTCTGTCTGTGATGACCTTTGGATAGTGGAATTAGCAGAAACACTTTAAAAATTTGTGGCAAAGGAAAAGGTGAGATGGAGCCAAGAGGTCCCTGACAGAATAAGACACACATTTCCAAGGTTCTCCTGCCCGAGGTGATTGCTACCAGGAAAGCCATTTTAAGAAAGACATGAAGGTTGCTTACATGTAACTGCAATTCTTCGAGTGGTCATCTGTACATTCACACATTATGGGCTCTGTGCCTGCGCTGAGGCCAATATTGGGAAACTTCAATAGCTGAGGAAGTATTTTTGGCAGGAACCCCTCTCCCACCATCCTATTGTGCATGGTCGGGGGTCCCGCCTTGATCCTTGGTTTCTTGAGACCGCAGATGGTCCCAAGACCAAGGAATGTAGGATGTGCAAGGATCCTCCCGGTGTTGGACAGGACAATAGTGAGACCAAGAGGGGATGGTAGGTGAGTTGTGTGAATGCAGAGATGACCACTCATAGAACTACAGTTATAGGTAAGCAACCTGCATTTCTTCATCATGGTATCTGTGCATCACACATTATGGGTGATTTGCGGTATACCATCGGAAGATAGGACCCCCAGGTCGGAAGATGGTCAAAATGCTACTGGGGAGGAACAGAGGATAAGTTCAACTAGCCCCAGACGTGATGACGCAGCTAGCTCAAAGCCGAACGGACGGCTAGCAGCCGACGGTGCTGGTGGTGAACGACGAATCCGATGTTCTAAAGGTCAACACACCATAGGAACCTGGAATGTAAGATCTATGAGCCAGGGCAAATTGGAGGCTGATGCTAGGGAAAGTGGAAGGCAAAAGGAAGAGGGGCCGACCAAGGGCAAGATGGATGGATGATATTCTGGAGGTGACAGACTTGACCTTGGGGAAGCTGGGGGTGGCGACAGCCGACAGAAAGCTCTGGCGTGGGCTGATCCATGAAGTCACGAAGAGTCGGAAACGACTGAATGAATAAACAACAACAAACAAGCTCACTTACCAGAGGTGGTTGTCTCGCTGATGACAGATATGAACTATAATATGAACGACAGGACAGCTCTGCCAAAGTTGCAATCAGCCCTGGCTCTGATGTCCAGTCTGTAGTGTTTAATGATTGTAGAGGGCTTGGACCAAGTCGCTGCTTTGCACAGGTCTGGGATAGAGCCACCCCTCCAGGTAGAGTGAGCTTTCACTAGTCCTGAGAGGTGGAGCCCTTGGAGTTGATATGCAAGTTGGATCGTCTGGGTAATCCACACTGAAAGTCTTTGTGGTGAGACCAGCATCCCTTTCTTAGGTCCTCTATAGCACAGAAAAAGATGGGTTGATTTTCTAAATGACTGGGTGCGTGCCTTGTAGAAGGCTAGCGCCCGGCAGATGTCAAGTGAATGAAGTGTGTACTCTAGCGGAGAGGATGGGTCCTTGAAGAAGGTGGGTAGGACAATGTCCTGGCTGAGGTGGAAGGCACTATCTACCTTGGGAAGGAAGGACGGATTGGGATGGAGGATGGCATTATCAGCATGAAAAGTGAGGTATGGAGGGTCGATCCTGAGTGCAGAGAGTTCCAATGCCCAATGCGCTGAAGTGATGGCGACGAGGAAGGCGACCTTCAATGACAGGAGTTGGAGACTTGTGGGTGCTAGTGGCTCAAAGGGTTTTCATAGAATAGTAGTGTTGGAAAGGGCCTATAAGGGACCACTGGCTGGCACACTAGGGGTGCCGGTAAGTTCTTTACCCCTTTGAGAAATTGCTTGACCAATAGGTGAGTGAAGATAGAATATCCATGTACCTGTGGATGTGTGACCAATATGGTTGTAAACTACACACAGATGGAGGAATATTGGAGGCCAATGTCCAGGAGGGACTTCAGGAAGAGAAGTATGTTACTGATGGAGGCATTGTGGGGATTGAACCAATGCGCTGTAGTGAAGGAGGAAAACCAAGTCCACTTGCCGTTGTAGGCTTTCCTAGTGGAAGGCTTCCTCACTGCTTGAATAACCCAGAGGATGTCAGGGGGAAGTTCTAAAGATGAGGAGGTATGCTGATCCTCCAAGCAGTCAGTTTTAGAGTTTTGAGGTCGGGATGACAAATCTGGCTGTGGTCCATCGTGATCAGATCTGGGATCGATGGGAGGCAGCTGAACATTTTGTTTGACATGATGCATAGAGAGGTGAACCAGGGCTGCCGGGGCCACCATGGTGCTATGAGTATTGCATTGATTGCCTCTTCCCTGAGTTTGGTTACGACTCGAGTGAGCAGAGAGAAAGGCGAGAATATGTAGCAAAGTGAATCCATTCAAGCTATCTGAAATGCATCCCCGAGGGATGATTTGCTGTGGCCAGCTCTCGAGCAGAATTGTCTGCAAACTACGTTGGTCAGTGACGCGAATAGGTCTATTGTTGGTAATCGCCACCGTCTTAATAATTGCAGAGAACTATCGGTGACAGTTCCCATTTGTGGGTTGCGAAGTAAATGTAGCTCAACGCATCTGCGAGTTGGTTGCTTTTCCCTGCGATATGCAAGGCTGTCAGGGATATTCTTTATGGGATCGCCCAATCAAAGATGGCAAGGGTCATGGTTAAGAGGCGGGCTGAGTGTGTGCCACCTTGTTTGTTGAGGTACCAGAAGACGGACGTATTGTCCAAGAGAATTTGAACATGTTGGTGTCGGATTTCAGATTCGAACACGAGCGGTGCTTTTCTCACTGTGAGTAGTTCAAGGGTATTGATGTTCAGCATCGGACCAAAGTCCTTGTACTTGGAGATGGTCGAGATGGGTGCCCCATCCCAGGTTCGACATGTCAGTCATGATTGTCTTTGATGGGTTCGGCTGGAGAAATGGCATTCCTTTCAACAGATTGGATGGGTTCATCCACCAGAGTAATGTTTGGAGGACGTCTCTTGATATGGAGAGATGAAATCGATGCAGGTCAGCTGTGCCATCAAATGATTGAAGAAGAAAGGACTGGACTGGATGCATTCGTAGCCGTGTCCACTGGACAACATATACAGTGGAGGCCATTAGGCCTAGTAGTCTTTGAATTGTACAGGCACTGGCTGATTGTCGGCAGAATAGATTCTCTGCCAAGTGTGTCAATTGTAGGTAGGCTCAAAAGGCATGAGAGTCGAGTTCTACTCCGATTAAGGTGATCTTCTGTGAGGGATTGTGACTTTTCGTTGTTGACACATAGGCCCAAGGAAGTCAGAAGGTCGCGGACGAGTGTTGTGTGTTGAAGAGCAGCAAGCTGTGATGGGGCCACGATGAGCCAATCATCGAGATAGGAAAATATCTCGATGTTCCACATCCGCAAGTATGTGCAGACAGCCGCCATGTACTTTGTGAATACTTTTGTGAATACTTTTGGGCCAAAAGGGAGGACTCAAAATTGTGCCAATGGTGAAGCGGAGGTATTTGTGATGAGTGGAGTGGAGCGTACTGTGGAAGTAGGCATCTCTGAGATCGACTGATGTAAATAAGTGGTTTAGTTGGAGGAGTGGAAGGATCATGGCTAACATGACTATTCTGAATTTCCTTGGTGTGATGAAGGTATTCAAGTCCCTTAGATCGCGAATGGGTCAAAGGCCCCCATCTTGTTTTGGCACTGTGAAGTAACGTGAAAAGAAGCCTTCCTGCCTGTTGGATGTTACTCCCTTTTCTAAGAGGAGACAAGATTCCTCTAGGAGGGCTTGTGATGGTGCAGTGAAGCATACATTGCTGAGAGGAGGGGGGACCTTGAATTCTATTTGGTATCCATCGCAGATGATGGAGTGGACCCAGGTGTTAGAGGTGATCCCAGCCCACATGGTATAAAAAGGTATAAGAATATACCACATGGTATAAAAAGTATAAATAGCACCAAAGAGATGTGTGTTGTGTGGACACTGTTGGCTGTCAAACCCGCTATTTGGTGGAGGTGTCCAACTTAGGGTGTGGTCAGTGAAAATAGGGAGATTGAGCCTGCCTTTTATTCTGCTTATGTCTGCTGTAGCGGCTTGGCTTTTTGGATGGTGTCCATAGCCTCGTCAGTTGAGTTATTGAATAGCCCTTCCCATCGAAAGGGCGATCTTCAATGTGAGAGCAGGCTTCGGGTGTTAGCCCCACAGAGCAAAGCCATGCATGGCATTGGAGGGCTACGGACCCAACCTTGGACTTTAAGGCACAGTCAGTCAAATGGCGCGAAGAGTTGAGCTGCAAGCGAGAGAGTTTCAAAGCTTTGGTCTGGAACATTTGTGCAACCTCAATGTTGATCATCAGGCAAGTGAGTTGTTAGGGTCAATATCTTGTCCAAAAGGAAGATTTGGTAGTGTGCCATCATGGCCAAATAGTTGGTTACTTTCATTGCGACTGTGGCCAAGGAGCAGATCTGTCTACCGATCATATCAAGTCTGCGGCCTTCCTTGTCTACAGGGTTTGTGTGCAGTTTGTTCGAGCGACCCTGTGAAGACTCAACAATGATTGAGTTCGGTTTGTGATGCATGAAAAGGAAGGGAGTGTCCTTTTCTTGCACTTTGTAAAGGCTCTCGAGACGCTTGGAGGTAAAGGCTACCGAGGATGGTGCCTTCCAAGACTGGTGAGCAGTGTGGGAAGGAATGGTATCGAGACTGGTGTTGTGTTGTCTGCATAGATGGCATCGAACACTGGGTTGGAAACTTGTTCTGATGGTTGCTGAATATCAATGCCTAGAGATTGAACCATACGTAAGAATTGCTCAGCAAAATGAGCAATGCCCTTGGATGGGGATGCTCGATCTGTAGCACAGACCACATCATCAGGAGATGTCACAGATCGAGGAGCAGAAACAACCAAGGATGAATCCGATTCATAATCATCTTCAGAACATGAAGGTGAATGAGTCCTCCATTGCAATGTAGGTGTGCAACTCAATCGATGGTCCAGGTAATAACAAGCTGCGGGTGATGCTGTTCTAGGTGGTAGCAGAGGAGGAATGGAGGTTGTCTGTACTGGTGGTTGTCTAGAAAATGGAGAGAGGCGGTCTCAATATTGAGAGGGGATAGAGGGATGGTATCTATCATCTCGACGGTCTCGATAGTGTCGATGGTCTGAAACCTCAGCATTAACCATTGAGAGTCTCTGTCCCACTCATGGAAAGGGGATCAAAATCTGTCAAGGGTGAAATCCCGGTCGACTGCTCCATGGTAGGCAGACTGTGATCTCGGTGGTCCAGGGTCGTGAGGTAGTATATCGCAGCGTGTGCGGGGGGAGGGCTCCCTAGATGGTGCGACCTGTTGAGCCAAAGGAATATGTTCCCTAGAAGCTGAAGAATCCCGGATCTCACCTGCTGAGATGGAGGCTGATAAGGGTGGTACTGACACGCCCCAAAGTGGATTCGGTATCAGGGGTGGCGTTGGTATTGATGGGCTAGTTGGTTGCAGCTGTGTTTGAGGAGATAGAGAGTACTTCTCTGGACGGCTTTCCTTGGATCTTTTGGATTTCTTTTTCTTATTTTCATCTGTAGCCGACTTGTATTCTCGTGCCCGTTTTGATATTTTCTTCACTGTGGAAATGGCGAGCAACTTTGTGACTGGAGGAGGGTCTGTTTGGCCCATGGTTGGAGCTGCTGGACGACTTTGCGAAGTCGAGGCCTGTGGTTGTCCACTGCTTCTAGCGCCTTTTTCCACAGAATCGCCTTAAGACGGTCAGATTGGTTGCAGAGCGCCTTAGATAGTTTCATGCAATGTGTACAGGCCTCAACCACATGTGCCTCGCAGAGGCAAAGAAGGCAGAGTGAATGGCCATCTGATAGATTGTAAGCCTATGCGGCAGAGTCTTGCTATTTACTGTTTTACTCTGTACAGCACCATGTACATTGATGGTGCTATATAAATAAATAATAATAATAATAATAATAAGGGTACCTTGGTGTTGCAGTGAGAGCACTTTTTGAAGAGCGCTCTCTGTGCCACAGAGGTAGCTAATTGAATAGTAGAGAAAGGATAGTAATAGAGAATTAAAAAAAAAATAGGAGAAAGAGCGAAGAAAACAGAGAACAAGGAATAGAGGACAAATAAAGGTGAGTTCCTCACCTTTTAAGAAAAGAAAGAAGTCCTCTTGGAGAAGAAGCTCCCGACGTGAGGCACCAGTGGCAGTCGAAAGAGAACTGAGGATCAAAGCGAGACCCCCAAGCATGTGCAGTAGGATGGTGGGGAAGTGGTTCCCACCGAAAATACTTCCTCAGCTATCAAAGTTTCCCAATATCGGCCTCAGTGCAGGCGCAGAGCCCATAATGTGTGATGCACAGAGACCACGATGAAGAAAATCTGCTACAAGATGTCTTTCAAGGATTCAAACAGAAACTTTGCAAGGGCCCAGAGGATGACATGCAGGCTCCAAGTTGGAAAACTGTCGAGCACAGGGTGTTAAAGAGTGTTGTCCCTCTGAGGAACATTTTTATGTGCGTGTTCTGTCTATCCATTAATAGTGTTGACCACATCCTGAAGAAATTAGATTGTAAGCCTATGCGGCAGGGTCTTGCTATTTACTGTTTTACTCTGTACAGCACCATGTACATTGATGGTGCTATATAAATAAATAATAATAATAATAATAATAAAATGCAAACTGTTAACCTGATCCTGAAATATGTAGAGAAAAATCTTGTTTAGTAACTTGTTTGGAGGAAGTCACAATAATAACAGGAACAATGGTTGGGATATCTATGAAAGGACCTTGAATAGAATCCAATTAAACTCCTGCTTAGAGTAGACCTGATTAAATGAATGAGATTAAGTTAGTCATGACTCTCTTAAGACCCATTCATTTCAATGGGTCTACTCTAAGTAGGACATTAGTTGTATTCTACCCTTTGAACTTAAAGAAGTACCAGTGGGAAATGTGCCAACTTGATACTGCACGCACTAGACAAGACAGCCTTCCCCAAGCTCATGCTCTCCAGATTTTGTGAACTACAACTCCCAGCATGGCTGACTGTGGGATGCTGGGAGTTATAGTCCAATAGATCTGGAGGGCACAAGCTTTGGGAAGGCAGAGTTAAGATAAAGGAACTTTGAAGAACATCCATAAATGATCACAGAATAAAATGTGGAGGTAAAATGTGAGGGTACTTGGGACTTGCCTCTCATTCGTGGTTGGTTGGTCTCACCACCACTGTAGATTTCCATTCTGACCAGAACAATGGTAAAAAAATTCCCTGTAACTCAGTTGACAGGCTCTGGGCCTAACAGGTACCTTTCCTGTCATATCCCTTCACCTGCACTTCTTACCAACTGATCCTCACTTGATCATTGGACCAATGGCCCTAGGTTACTATGGATTTCTTTGACGCTTAGGCTTAGTTAATCTTTTTTCTTACTTTGAAATAATTTTAATCCTTTATTTCCCCATTTAATGAATACTTTCCAGATAGTTTTGTAAAAATGAATCAATGACTAGAGTGCGTGCTACTTCCTTTGAGTACCCTACTTCAAGGAAGTGCGCTGTGGTAGTGATGGGGGACTTCAATCACCCCGATATCTGTTGGGAGATATCCAACGTCTGTCACAGGGGAAGGAAACAACTAACTGCTTATACTCACTTTAGTGTCTGGGCTTTAAAGTCAAACTTCACTCTTGCAGCCTTCATCTAAGGGTTGAAAACAGCACATTGAAAATAATTAGAAAGGTCCTCAGCACACGGTCTGAAATGGCATAGAAATCTCAGGCATACAAACTGGGGGTGGAGGGCAAACATGTTGCCAGATATTTTCAGGTGTTTTGGACTCTGAGGGTACAGTCCTATTCTGATGATCACAAGCCTCCGAACTCAAAGGCTTACAGTCATCCTCTGCAGGCAGGGAGGGAGGGAGGGAGGGAGGAGCGCAGAGGCCCTAGTCAAAGTGCCTCGGAGAGGGAGGGAAGGAGAAAGGAAAGGGCCTCAGGACGGCTTGTGTCCGGGCCTCTCCATTCGCCTCGCCTCCCTATCCACTGAAGCGCCTTCCTTTCCCCCCTCTCCAAGGTGGTGTTCCTGACCTCAGAGGGGCACCCGGCATGGTTCTTTCCACACTGGCTGCGAGGGGGGCAGGGGTGAGGGTTAGAGCTCCAGGTCCCAGCCCCAATTTTGGAGCACATCCTCTGACCTTGGATCTGGGAATATGAACTATAATGCTGTCTAGAAGCCACAGGATCATTCCTTTATATGACTGGAGAGTCCAGATCAGTTATAAGGGTAGGGAAGAATCACAATCCTTAAACAACCAGTGGCAAAATCCTTCTTTCTATGGTAAATAAAACCCAAAAGTAACAAATAGGCCTTTCAAGGGGCTTTCTAAAAGCTTTTTGAGAACTACAAAACCTGCAAAATCAGTTTGGTTTTGACCACGGTGGGACATGCAAAATCTATGTTTGTCCCATGGGCAATGGGAGCTTTTCAATACTGCCTCCAGGGTAGGATCTACCCTACTGCTTTAAAGCGCTTTAAGCTGTTGGAGCCCAGGACACACTCCATATACAGTTGTCAACAGTGGCGGAGCCAGGAGGGGCGGGCAGAGGGGGCTTGCCACCCCAGTTGCTGGACTCCTGTTATAAGGGCGGATCTCCTTTTTTCTTTTCTGGGCGGGTAGGGGATCATTTCCCTCAAAACCCATTCCCATCAGAGCCCAATAGATTCATGTAAAAATCTTTTCATAGGGTTGTGACTGAATAGGGAAAGCATTTAAGTCTGTGCTGCCATGTTGTGTAAAAATTTATTTGGGCTTGTGTTCGTGTGTGTTTGGGCCTAGAATCCATTTTGTTTTGCTGTATAATGCAACTCAATTATATTGTGAACATGTGGCTTTAAAAAATCCTTTCCTTCCTTTTCATGGTGCAAGTTAACGCATATTCCTCGCTAAATGCCTCCTGTTTGATGGGCCGCTTTTTTTCCTTTAAGCATGTGATTGTGTAACCCAAATTCTCTCCCTTGCAGTCACTGACTCTTATTTGCCTGCTGCCTCAGTTTGCATACGTGTAAAATGTGTTCCCTGGTCTCCCATCTCCCTTTAATTTAAATGTTGGAGAAGTGGTCTTGTCTATAAATGCCTCTCTCTGTGTTGTGACATACCCTGGATAAATTGGTTTTTTAAGACACTTAAGCCTGCTCTCTCTATTGGTTCTGGGAACATACTATGCTGCAATTATGTAACCCAAACTCATTCTCTCTTGCAGTCATTGACTCTTAATTGCCTGCTGCCTTAGTTTGCCTATGTGTAAAATGGGCTTCTTCCTTTCCCACCTCCCTTCGCTTTCAATAAGTGGGCTCTGCCACAAATGGCTTTCCCTGTCTTATTCTGGAGAGGTTTCTGAGGGCGGGGTGGTGGTGGTGATCCCTTTGGCTCTGCCTCCAGTGAAACTGCTTTCCGCTCCATGAAGTAGGGTTGGGTAACTGAAGTTTGGAGGGGGGGGGCACTCATAACTGCATCACACTTAAAACCCCTGATGCCTAAACTTATTCTTGGCAGTTCTCCAAACTATACTCTGGTACCAGCAGCCAGAGCCAGCTAGAACACCCTCGGAAGAATTACTCTGCTTATTCCACAAATCTCTTCCTTTTTTTTCTTCAGGACAGTAGGTCAGGAAAAATGAGAGAGGGAGAAAATAATTAATCTGTACCTTCTTCACGTCTGGGGGGTGGGGAGAATTTACTCACAGTGCAAGCCTACGAATGTTTACTCATAAATTAATCCCACCATATTCAATGCCTCTTTTTTCTTTTATTCCTATTACAAAGGCAATGGATTGCAATAAAAAAACCACCCAGATTCATCTTCCAAAACTTCATCTTTTGGACTAGTACATCACATGCACTGGGTTTCCTAGGTGTACAGGGCCCAGGTGTCTCAGTTTGCTCTTACTTTCCTTACACTAAGAGTCTACCTTCCTGGTTCTGCCTGCACTGGTTGAAAAGTAACTGTTTTCTAAAGAAAATGTTCTGTCTTTTTAATCTGTACGACAAGAAAATGCTTGTGTAGTGACTCTACCTTGTTTGGAAGCATTTTTCCTTACAGTAATTTGAATTTGGCTAATACATGCCAAATTTTTTTAAAAAAACCTAAACTAATCAATATATATTATTTATTTCAGAATATATGGTTAGGATGGCAGTTTTAGTGTAGGATATACTGTTATTTTTCTTTCAGAGATCTGAACATGTGGGATACAGCCTGCCCGCCTAGAAATATGCTTTGCCCCTTCTGTGCCCGATTTTTTTTTTCTAGTGCCGACACTGGTTGTCAAAACTGTTATAAAGCGCTTTAAAGCAGTTGTGTAGATCTGGCCCAAGTCTCTGAATAAATATTTTTAGCCAATACCTAGGCACATGATAGGGATTTGACGCACAGGCTGCAATCTATTCTGTGCAGAAAACCCTACCACAAATGACAATTATTCCAGTGACAGAAGTGACCCATAAAATTAGAAAGAAACCCCCTTTTCATCAGCAAGCCTGGAAGAGCTAGACAACACAGAGTATGGAAGCACTTCCTGACAGCCAATTGTGCAGGAATGATCTGTTTACCATTATTGATAGGCAGAAGAGAGACAAAAAGAAGGAGGGAGAAACTTTAGTTAAAATATCTTCATAGTTATGAGAGAAGAAATGATAATATTTTTAGTCAGGTGAAGGGAAGAGCGGATGTTGGCAGTTTTACGTTACCTCATGAACTGCATCCAAGGAATCCAAGCCCTGGATTAACACTGGTACCCCCATATCCCTAATACCTGTTCTAAAGCAAAATGTGTGATGTGTGTGTAACAATTTTCAGGACTGTTTAACTAACTTAATAGAATATTCAAGATTTCTAAAAATATTTCTAGTGAAATTATGCTAGCAATGAAAAATAGCAATAAACACAACACAGTCAGTAATTTATTCCCAGGCAAGGCAGCCTATCTTAACCAAACATGTTAAAAAGCCCAATTTCTTTCAGATACAGGTAAAGAAGTGAGTCCCAAAGAATTATAAGGAAAAACAAAGGTAGCTGTGTTGGCCTGGTTAACCCAGGATGGAGACAGGTTTGAATTAACTGGATTTTAAATTTTCAAAAATGAAGGATCTGCAATTGCAGATCCTTTCTCCTTCCCAGTGGAACCTGAAACCATCCTATCTCTTGTCAAAGCCCAATTGGACTGCCTGCAACGTCATAATGTCTTCAGACTCTGACCATGCAGACATCCTGACTAAATCAAGTTATCCCTTTTTTCCTGGAGATCTTGAAAACTTGAATATTTGTTGTGATCTTTGAGTTGGCCAAATAAAGGTATTACACCATATGGATTTTAGAATTATTGATCATTGAAGGCAAATCAACATTTTCTATGGTGGGGCCAAGTCAAAAGGTGGTGCCCAGCAGGGCCTATCATGCTTGAGAAATATAAATCCTTGAAAAATAACTCTCCCTGCCCCTTTGTCTCTTTTGCCTTTTTAAGAAATAAATAAAATGTACTGAGATATCATTGGGGTTTTCTTGTCTGTTATGAAGAATCTTAACGAAAGAAAGGAAAGAGCACGGCCATCTAGTGTTTAATCCACTACAAGAGAATCACATGGTCAGGATCAATAAGGCAATGAAGTTCATAAGCAGAAGGCACAGATAAGGAGTAAATGCAGCATTCTATGTTGCAAAAGATGAAGCAGATGCTCTCTGATTTGTTATTGAAGTAACAGTATTTTAAAGGCATGCATCGCAGTTGTGCATTAGCAATCCTCAGCAGGCATGCTTTAACATATACAGCTTTCTATAGAGCGTTTAATTCATTTTAACAAGGGCAAAGATCAAAAGCAGTTTCTATGTCAAGCATGAATGAGAAAAATAAAAATCAACATTTTGGACAGCTAATGTTGGCCCAAAAGCACAACACTATGAGAGGCAAATATGAATTGGGTCAAGCAGCAGATTGAGGCAACCACAACAGACCTCTGACCCAGATTTCCTTTTTGCTGTATCGTCTACAATTAGAAGATCCCCAAACCGCTCATTAGTGATAAATTGATGGTGCGTAGGAATGACCCCTGTGTGCCTTCTAGCTGCAATATCAGCCTCTTCTTGCTCACGTTTAAGCCGTCTCTGGTCCTCTAAAAGTTTCTGCCATAAAATTGCATAAAATGGGCAATAAATCATCTAGTTTATGGCATTCAAAAATTGCCAGCAGATTATTAGCAAAACAACAACAACAACAACAACAAGCCACAAACCCACCTTTTCCCAATATATCCCAATGGAGAAATAACATATGGACCATTATTCTAAGAAGTCTGCAGAGTAAGGCCACAACAAATTTGAAACACTTGTAGTGATGGCAAAAAGCTTAGATGGCTTCTATAAAGGATTGGCAATTCATAGAAGATGAGGCCCAGTATTGGGCAAAAGGCAGGATGATGATGATGATGATGATGATGATAATAATAATAATAATAATAATAATAATAATAATAATAATAGATAAGTCCTTCTTTCTAAAGAGCTCTAACCCCCTGACACAAACGGGTGGTATCAGCAAGTCTGGGGAACCATGAGGTTTGCAGAAGTATAAGAAAATCTTTAAGAACACCCACCACCACCAAAGGGTTTGTACAGAACAGCCTACTGAGGACTGAATTTGCTCAGTTGACTGTTGTGGGGTAGAGAACAGAAAAATGGCTGGAGATGGAATACAGCAGTGGTTCCCAAAGTGGGCGGTACTGCCCCCTTGGGGCGGTGGGATTGCATAGGGGGCGCTAAGAGGCAAAGGGGCGGCAGGGGGGCGCTCAAGGTGGACTTTTCCATACCAGAAGTTTTGGTTACAGAAGGAAATTTCTGATCGCTTTTGGTGGAATGTGGTTTTAGTGTGGTCTGCTTACTTCTCTCCAAGCAAAGAAATCGACTCCAGATTACTAAACTTGGTGATTTAAGACTCATGTTAAGTGACTTTAAACCAGGCATTGGAAAACTGGTATCACTTCATCAAGACCATCTGTCACATTAAGAATTTAAAGAATAGTGAGGTACTCTACCCTAGTTACTAAATGTGATATCTAATATTCTTGCTAAATGACTATCAGACTTTGAAGAGATGGTATCACTGGATCAAGTTCATCAACTATGTTTAATTGAATAAACTAAAAAATGTAATTGGATTTTGAATAAATATTCAATTAATTATTACTGTTTTGAATTTTATTGTTATTATCTTCCGTAGTGGGTCATTGAAAACTGCTATTCTGAATAATGATTTTTATAGTGTAGGGTAGGGGGCACTGGGCATGAGTTTGTGGAACCAAGAACTGTTTCAGGTGACCTGAAACAGTTTGGGAACCACTGGAATAGAGCAACCTGCTTCTCATGGTGAGTGAGATGGGTGGCTAGCCTTCCCCCCACCTTTGAGGCTACAGAAGATACGGGAGTTGTTCCAGCAGTTGTGCAGTGATCCCTATCACCTTCCCAGCTCCAAAGTGGGGAGGAAGGCTGGGGGTTGGCTTGGAAGCTACATGGCTAAGGTGCCAGCAGGGCCATGCTAGAAAAACAACAAAAAACCCTGAACAAGAAAGGCAGATGGGGGAAGGTTGAAGCCAACCAGCCTCCTTCCCAGCTGGACCTTCTCTCAGGAAAAGCTGGGTGGGCAGAGGGGTTGGGCACCACTGCTAGGAGGCTCTTAGAGCACTTTTCTGTAGTAGCAGCAGCCAGCCCAGCATATTCCTTGCCAGTCCTTCCTTTGCAAAAGGCCTGGGGGAGGGTCTTGGTCACTGTTGAAATAAGTTTCTCGGTGCTCCTTAAAGCAGGGGCACTGAAGATGGGAGGAGAGGAGGTATGATGATAGGAGGCTGGTGACTACAATTTTGAGCATGGTTGGCAAGGAATGTCAAAATTATAGATCCTGGAATAGAGTATTTCGGAAGAGGATGTGGCCGGCTGGAAGCCTGAACAAACTCTACACTGCAACATGTTGTTGCAGAACCCGTTTGTTAACATTAGGCCGCCTTGAGGCCCAGCATTGGGCAAAAGGCGGGATACTACTACTACTACTACTAATAATAATAATAACAACAACAACATCTATTAGCCATGATAGTTAAATAGAACCTCTGTGTTCAAAGACTCTGCACACTAAATGCTAGGGACTGCTAACAGAAGAAGGCTGTGCCCTTCCAGCCCTAATTGTCATCTTTCTAGAGGTATCTGGCTGATGGTTCTTATATTGTTATCCAGATACTCCCCAAAGCAAAGAATGTGCCAATCTGATTAATAAGACACTTCAACCCTGATTTGTCTTGCCTATGCAACAACATCAAAGCTTGAAGCACATTACAGGACTGTGATCTTTGAATATGCAATCATATACATTAGTATTTTAAACAAACCACAGTAAGGAAAGAAGATAATCAAATACAAGGTGATCCTAAGATTGAAAATTTCAAGCAGAAATGGATATATTCCTCTAAATGTTCCAAATTGTGCAAGAAATACTGAAAAAGCTTTTATAGGTGTCCTTTCTTGTGCCCATTTCCAGAACAGTTGAACTGAGATACATAATGATTAAATTACCTGCTTGCTATCTTTTAAGAAGCCAGAGAGAAGGGGGGGGGGCACAAGGAAATGAAGGGGGAAAAGTATTGGTACTACCTTAATATACCTTTCTGAAGGTATAGGCGTGATCAAGCCAGGTTTCACCTTTAGGGAACTCCTAACTTTCTCTTTTGAAGTAAAGTCTATACGTACTAAGAACATAAGAAGTGCCCTGATGCTGGATCAGACCAAGGGTCCATCTAGTCCAGCACTCTGTTCACACAGTGGCCAACCAGCCATCGGCCAGGGATGAACAAGCAGGACATGGTGTAATAGCACCCTCCCAACCATGTTCCCCAGCAACTGGTGCACACAGGATTACTACTTCAAGTTCAGTGATTAATAAGATTTCAACTATTGGGCTTATATTCCACCCACCCCCACTGCCATGGCAAATGCCCTCTGGCAAGGTTGATGAATAGAGCCCCTCTCTCCTCTGCTGCTTGGAGTTGGTGAGGGTTGAGACATCCCCTTCAGTTGTTTTGAACTTCAGAGAGTTCCATAGCAACTATGTGAAAATCCCTGCCCACTACTCTTAGCTCCAAGCTGTAAAGGAAGCCAGAGCTTTCTGTTTGGGCAATGCATGGCAGGGTCCCAGATGCACTGCCACCATGGGCTAGCAGTGGTGTTTCAAGGTGTGCCTTTGCCACCCACAGTGCAAAGGAGCTCCAGCTTTCCCTTTTAGAGCCACTCATTTGGGTGCCAAGCATACTACTTTGGTTGCCTAATATTAAAGCAAGCCCGTTCTTATCTCCCAGCTCCAGGTTTGGAACCGAAAAGTTGCGCTGGGCTTCTGAGGCCTTCTGGGGCCCAGCACAAATGAAGGAACCCTGCTGCCCCTCACCGGTTCCAAACTCTGACCTGGGGGAAGGGGACCAGAGATCAACAGCCCAACCCCTATGCACCACTACTCAGAATTAAGTTATGGTAACCCTATGAAAAGGAGGACGGGGCTCCTGTATCTTTAACAGTTACATAGAGAAGGGAATTTCAGCAGGTGTCATTTGTATATATGGAGAACCTGGTGAAATTTCCTCTTCATCACAACAGTTAAAGCTGCTATACTAGAGTGACCAGATTTAAAAGAGGGCAGGGCACCTGCAGCTTTAACTGTTGTGATGAAGAGGGAATTTCACCAGGTTCTCCATATATACAAATGACACCTGCTGAAATTCGCTTTTCAATACAACTGTTAAAGATACAGGAGCCCTGTCCTCCTTTTCATAGGGCCACCCTAATTAAGTTCCATTGTATTCAATGGGGTTTACTCTTACTCTAGGTAAATTCATTTACACATACATAAGCACCATTGGTCATAATGGGAATTCGTTCCAAGTAGACACATTTAGGGTTACACTGAAGGGAAAGTGCGAGGCTCTGGCAACCATACATTTTGGCTTGGCTACCAAGGCCAGCCAAAATTTTTGGGCCCCTATGATCAAAGTTGGCCATCTGGTACTCATGTCCACTATCACCAATGTTCTAATTTAATCTCAAAATGATCATCTGAAAATGAAAGCAAGTCCTAAAGTTCATTTTTATTTTAAGGATTTATATTCCACTCCTCAATAAAATTCCCATGGCAGCTATTAAAAAACCTACCCAGAAAGCCTCTTCTTAAGAGTATCTTGCTTACATTCAAACATTGTCCCACCCAACGCATTAATACTGCGGTAGAAAAAAATATTGGCTGTTACAAGAAATATTACCTCTTTATCACTGTGGTGCCTGTGGAAATTTTCTTCAGGACTCTCCATGTAATCAAGGGGTGCAAAATGCCTTGGTGATTCTGAATCTACTTTAAAACAATACAACGTCATTAAAAGCAAACTGATTCAACTAGGAGAACCAGAAAAAAGGGGACAGGGGGGAAAAAGCGAAAATTGTTCTGCTGCTTAATTTATAATCAAACAGTGGTAAAATTCTGAATCTTTGGGAGTTGTTAAGGTTGAAGCAAATAATAAAGTTGAAGTAAGAAGCAACAAAACCCCAGCCCATAATGAACAAATTTGATTTAACTTAGTGCCATTGAGGAAAGTTGCATCACTGCATGCAAAGAAACAGATGCACAGATGCGCACACACATGCAAACACACTCACCAAGAACCTAAAATAAATGGGGTTTCCTCATTTAGTTCCCTGGGGATGCAAATTATATGGGATTTAAGCCGGTTTCCAAAAATAATTCACATCCATTTGAGACAACTGCTCTGATTGGTAATTAGAAAGACAGTGGAAATAATTTCTTAGATTGTGTGCGTCTTGCTTGCATTTCAGGATTTGACAAGGAAAAGATGAAATATGAGGAAAGAAATAAAGAACAGAGGAAAAACAAAGTGGAATACAGATGAAGTAACGCTGAAAAGCAGACAAAAATTGCCACCTCTAAGGTATGTCGTGGGTTCACTTTGTGGGTTGTTGTTTGTGTCCAAGTTGAGGTACAAAGCATAAGGAACCTTTCCAGTATTAAAAGCATCTGGAATATCCGTTAGGGAAAAGGAAGTATTTTGCCAAGCCTTCAGATCCAGGAAGTGGCTAAACCTTTTGAAAATGTCATAGGAAGTGAGGCGTTTGGGGGCTGGAGGTTTCTGTCTGATACATAACTCATGGAATAGTGGGATATCCCTACCCACCAGCTTTTCCTTTGATTGGATAAGATTACTCTGGCTTTCACAGCTGGATGGCAGCAGGTCCCCTCGGCACTGTAGAGGAGAAGTCTTTCTGGTATTGTACTGTAGGGGCTTTTTCAACCTGAAGGGAAGTGGGCTCATAAGATAGGCATTTCTGGGGAGCAAGACCTTATCTCCTTGAGTGTCTCCTCTGGCAGACGGCTGCAGTTCATGCCTTTGAATTGTTGTGAACCTTGTGTAGGAAGCTGGGCATGATCCTTTGCACTTGTTTATTTTGTGTATTTGGGAGCCATTAATGCTGCTGTCACCATCGCTATCATTGGATACATTCGATAAGAGATCTATCTCATTGGTACAAGCAGAGAGAGTGTTTATTAGGGGCACATCGCTAAACTCTGATGTCACATCCTCTGTATTGCTACAAGAGTGGGATGAAGTATCCACTTGGTTGGCAATATTCTTTCCTTCCAGATCGGGCTTGGGGGAATCCAGCAGGTATTCAGCTGAATACACTGAACTTAGGCAGCTGTTAGAAAGACTAGGAGATGGAGATTTGATGTGTGCACTGGAAAAGTTGAGAGCGGGCACTGACAAGGATCTTTGGATCAGCAGCTCAAAGGCAGAGATGCGAGAAGAGACCGTGTGCTTGGGGATCTCTTCCAAGTTCTCCTGGCTGGGGCTGGGCTCTTTCCAGTTCTTTAGTTCATTCTCAAACAGGGACGCGATTTCCTTCACGCTGCAGGATGAAACAGTGCCCAGCTGGATTTGAGAATGGTTGATATGATGCATGTTTTTATACATCATGGTGAACTCCATCCCATTCTTGCGAGAGCCAAGCATGTAATCCTTCCTGAAGCTGGAAATGCCATACTCTTGCAGGCTCTGAGTGCTGCTGGATTTGGCAGCAAAGTCTTGCTTAGACTTCATTAGGACATTCTCACAACTTATGCCTACATCTACCATGAAATTGTTCTTGCTATCAAAGGAAGCAAATGAACTACAGAGGTTTTCACAGCTTTGTGTTTTCTCATGAGGCAAGAGATCCATTTTGTCCTGCCCAGGAATAAGTGAAGTAGTCAGCTTGGGTTTGAATTTGGATGGAAGAATTTCAGCAATGCAGACTTTTGCAGCAGATAAGGGTTTCTTATGTTTATACAGGTGAGCTAGTGGACCAGCATTGGTAAAGTTAAGGGTTCGGTTATTAACTGAAGAGGGTGCGATTGTATGAGCACTCCCACCTTTACGATCCACTGGAAAGCATGCAGAATAAAATAAACACAACCGGTTAGCATAAATCTGGCAAAGCAGTTAATCATGGGTGGGGGATGACATGCTTTGGGTTTCACACAAGACAATCTTGACAGTGGCAATGTTTAAAAGAATGCAGGAAAGCAATGAAACAGCCAAGCCGTGCTGCTGAAGGGCACAGAACAATTGCGTTCAGGGAGGCAAATCCTGTGACATCAGAGGCGTTTCTAAACTAAGGGGAAATGGCCAGATTAAGGCAATCCTCTTCAGGCCAGTGCAGATGGAATACTACTTTAGGAATCTGAAGGTTCAGGATATTATGTGCCCGTATGAAAATAAGCAAAGGTTGCAATGTGACCAACTGTGCTCTTTATACAAAATCCCTGTACATGAATAACATTATTGAACTATTTAGATGTAAGCTTTTTAGTTAAATTCTTCACTGATAAAATGAAAGTAGCAAATTCTCAGCACAAGACAGAACAAGTCTTCCAAGTGAATGCAAGACTTTGGAAGATAAAGAGGTTAAATATTCACCCACAGATGGCAAGCTGTTCTTTTCCATTGCTAATAATTTCAAGCAAACCAGTGACATTACTTCAAATCCACATAATTCATGAATTTGCAAGCTAGATTCTTTAGAAAGCTCACAAGATTAAAACTAAGAGCTCTAAACACCTCTACAGGTAAAAAAAAATGACAATGGAAAAGAACAGTTTGCCATCTGTGGGCGAGTATTTTAACCTCTTAAATCTCCAAAAGTCTTGCATTCACTTGGAAGACTTGGTTGGCAACTAAAATTCACAACCATGCCACATATGAACAATCTGGATTGAGCAACTCATAGAGCTCCATCACACCAGCGATTTATTGCACACTTGCCATGCCTGGTATGTGGTTTTGCAGCCCGGTACTCACATGACCTCCTCCCTGTCCTGCACTCATTTCGCCTCTTCCCCTCCATGTTTTGTTTCTTTTAGGAGCAGGGAAAGTCTGGATTATTTTCCCCAAGCGACTTTAATGCTCCCTTAAGCCTCCATGTAGTGCTGTCCCACCACTTTTTCCTTTGCTGGGGTGTGTGTGCTTTGAATGGAGAGTTGCTGAGAAAAAGGGGAGGGAAGGGCAGTTCTCCTCCAGCACTCCATGTAGAATGTTGGAATGAATGGACTTTTTACTGCTCCAATCCCAGCCTCCTTGTCCGCAGCTCCCTCATTTTTAAAGATAAAGAGATGAAACTTGTGACCCATGCCAAGTTTGAATCCGATCGGTTCATTCCTTGACTTTTTAGGGATTTTTTTTAATTCCCCCCTTAAACCCTTCTCCTGATAGTCCACCAGTGCAAAAGTCCACCTGTTTGCAACTGTGAAGGATCTATTTTTCTTTACTTTGACCATTTGGGCTGTGCATCTCCAGTTCATAAATTAGATATCTACTGATTCCCTTACTCAAGAGTAAATCACATTAATTTCAACACTCTCCCATTGAACAGAGAGAGACTTGCTTCTCAGTAAACACATAAAGAACTGACTTTTAATAGTGTGGTCACTCAGAAGTTTTTTTTTAAAGTCTAAAACAGCAAAGAAATGTTCTGGAAAGAATTGCTCTGCAACCCTGAGATCTTACTTCTGTTTACTCAGAAGTAAGTCTTTGTCTGTTTGATGGGGTTTACTCCAAGGTAAGCATGCATGGGATTTAAGTATGACTTGGATGTAAATGCAGTTGAAATCAATGGAATCCTTCACAATTGGCGAACAGGTGGACTTTCACACTGGTGGACTATCAGGAAAAGGTTTTAAGGGGGGAATTTAAAAAAAAAACCAAACATGGCATGACTAAAGCCCTCCTTAAGAGCAATCATTGTGCCAAGTTTGATCTTTAAAAGTTACACAGCTGTAAGCATTTGGGTTAATTTCCATTTTAAAAGTTCCTTAAAATCAAGGCATGAACAGACCTAATTCAAACTTGGCATGGCTAAAGTCCCCCTTAAGAGCTATCACCATGCCAAGTTTGATCTCTTTACCTTTAAAAATTACGCAGATGTAAGCATTTTTGTTACCTTGGAGCAAAGGGAGGGAACTGACCACCTTTACAAGAGAAATTAGTTAAAATGATTGTTTATCTGCCCACCCTTTGAAACAAGCAAAACAAGCCTTTGCTCCTCCTCCGCTGTAAACCTTTCCCAAGCCAAGGAGCAGCAACCGTCTCGGCCCATGCGTTCCCTCCTGCTTCCTGCAAACATCCTCCCTTCCTTGGAGTTTGTTTAATATGATCTTAGGTTAAAGTATAGCGTGCTGTTTTACCATAATTGCACAGTTTCAGGCTGCTGTACTATTGTGTTTGCGCAGAAATAAAGAAATCTTTTTTAAAAATAAAAAATTAACTGCAGGGGGAAGGAGAACGCAGGGGACCGGGTAAGAGATTTCTCTGGCGTAGTAGCGCTCCAGGTGAAATGATACATGAGCTGAAAGAGCGCAACAATGCACAGACATGAATGTGCCCAGCGCTTGACTCCCTATGGAAATGGAGGGGGAAACTGCGGATGAAAACCGGATAAAAGAAGGAGGTGTGATGGAGCTCATAGTTAATGCGTTATGTATGTTTATACTTAAAAGGCTTTGTGAGTAGACATATATAAACTAAAAGAAGTTTCTAAAAGTATCTGCACTGTTGCTGTACAAATAACTGAGAATCAACTGCTTTTCTTTTCTGTCCAGTGAACTCATAACTCAAAAGCTTCATACTGTTCCATCGACATAAGCTGCCTTCATAAAAGATATCTCATTAATTATTTTGTATTTCTCTATATGTATCAGAAGTCATGAATATAAAAGTCTGACAAAAACACGCAATCCTGCTGGAATCTTATAAAGTCCAGATTTAGGTTGCAATCTTATACACACTTACCTAAGAGTAAGCCCTATTGAACTCAATGAGGCTTACTTCTGAGTAGACATATATATAGGATTCCACTGTTGCTGTTGTTGTAATAAGAAGAATAAGAATAAATGTGTTGCTAAGTTGCAGAAATAAATTTGGAAATTTAATAGCAAAACAAGTAAAAAGAACTGATTTCTAAGTTAATATTTCAAATACCGTATTTCTTCGATTCTAAGACACACTTTTCCCCCCATATAAACATCTCTAAAAATGGGGTGCGTCTTAGAATTGTGGGTGCGGTTACTATTCTTAGAATCAAATCTTTTTTTCTGTTGGTGGTACTGAAATTAGTGTGCGTTTTAGAATTGATGGCGTCTTACAATCAAAGAAATACGGTATTCTCAAGGGAAAATTCAAATTGTTTACTTGTGAAAGAAACAGTTTCATAAGAAGAAGTGTGGACTGCCTCCCATTACAATATGCAATTTATGGCCACACTCCAGTAACATGTGCTTAATGCGTCTTTGAAATCGGTAAGTCTTGCTATTTAGCTGAAGCATGCCCTATATCAATTACACACAATCAAAACATGCAAATTAGCCACAGTTATGCAGCTGATGATATATTTCAATGTTTTCTTATTCTACAAGCCCTTATACATCTGTTAGTATTAATCATCCTCAATTATCCAAGCCCAGAGAGCCTATTCAGCAAGAGGACTGTTACTAATGGTGGCGGGGAAGCACTGATCCCAATTCGTGTTGCTGGAGAGGAGGTTTTAGGCTCCCCCATCTGAAACAGCCCAGACTCTGCTTTTGTGCTGCTAATGTTGCCAGGGAAGGACTCCCAATCTAGGGGAAAAGGGGGTTCCCTTCCCTCAGCAACCCTAAAGCAGCCTCCCCCTGCCCCAAGTGGTCTTGGGAAGGATCACTGGGATGGGGGTGAGGTTAAAGTCTCTCCCCCACCCCAGAGATCCTGAGCTTCTGTGTATTTGTGTGTGCATGTCCATGTGCACATGTATGTGTGTGTGCATGCACGTATTCATCCCCCAGCCCCCCAGTCAACATTAGATGTGGCTCCCCGGGTTACAGAACATAGCACTGAAATTATAAATAAGGTCAGCAGACAGGACAAACCTAAATACATTGCCAGTTTAGGAGGCTATCAGCAGATGATCAGGATTATGGACAGAGGAGTGAGAGGAATGTCAAACCATGAGCAAGAGAGAGCATAACTAGGCTGTGTCTGGAAAAGGGGAAATACAAGACAACTCAAAAAGATAGAAGAGTGAGAGGGAACACCTTCTGAGGCTTGAACAAATGCTATGCTAGAGGTGAATGTATAACCTCCCCTTCCACCCTCACCTCAAATATTCACATAAAAATTTGGTATAAAAATTTGGTTTAAAATGCTGAAAAGAAGAGAAAGTAACAGTGAACTCATGTTTTATCTTGTGTATTTGATTTTATCCTGAGCTGAAACCAAATATTTTACGATGCACCTTTCTTGATCTTCCAAATGTAGGCCGATTCCCTCATTTATATGCGCAGCAGAATGTGAAAGACTCATGAGATGGTAAAATGGACTGTAAGCAGTTCAGACTACATGTGAGAGATTACGTTTTGAAGGCTAACACACCACCCTGCAAGGACAAAAATTCACCACAATGTAGTTTGTTTGTTTTTTAATCTGCAAAGAATATTTTTAAATGAGGAAGCATTAAAAATAGCATCTTCCAGCTGCAGTATGAACTACAAGTCCAGGAATTATAGATCACATGTAAGATCCTGACACAAATACATAACTATCATTTTTTAATATAGATACAATATAAGCTAATAAATCCTTTTTGAAAGTTCCAATAACTAATGCATGAGGAAGCATAAGGACTGTTGTTTTAGCAACCTACCTTTAGTGGAAGATGAAATGGAAGGACGCTTAAGACCACTCAGCCCCTGCAATGGGATTTCACCTCCTTCCAAAACACTTTTGTAGATTTGCCTTTCTTTTTCCGGTCCAGTGGAATCCCCAAGAGCTGCCTCCAACTCTGTCTTTACTGAAAGGTAGCTGGGGGAATATGGTGAGCTAAAGAGAAGTATGAGAGGGGAAAATTTATTTTCTCAGCAATTGAAAAGGAGTTATAAAACAAAATAGCAGGACCTTCTGATACCAAGGGAAAGGATCTCTAGTCTCCCACACTAGAGGCCTTCAAGAGGCAGCTGGACAACCCTCTGTCAGGGATGCTTTAGGGTGGATTCCTGCATTGAGCAGGGGGTTGGATTTAATGGCCTTGTAGGCCCCTTCCGGCTCTGCTATTCTATGATTCTATGATTTTAGAAGGTCTTAAAACCCAGGGACATTTTTATGGGAGAAGGTAGTTTGGTCCCAAGCCATATAGGGGAAGAATCCACACATGTATTAATACCGCTTAAGAAGAGTCCTTTTAATGGTGAATTGAAATGTTTAATTGAATAAACTAAAAAAAATGTAATTGGATTTTCAATAAATATTCAAATAATTGTTACTGTTCTGAGTTGTATTGTTATTATCTTCCTTAGTGGGTCATTGAAAATTGCTATTCTGAATAATTATTTTTATAGGGTAGCGTAGGGGGGCACCGGGCATGAGTTTGTGGAACCGAGAGGGTGGTTACCTGAAAAAGTTTGGGAACCACTGGTATAGACAAATAACGCCCTCCATTACCCATGAATCTAGTTTACTCACACACATAATTCCTAATATAGAGTCTTGTTAATAACCATTTAAGACCCAAAGAAAAAAATTCCCAACCTGATAAGCACTTAAGATTATTAACATAAGCATCAAAGAACAGTTTTTAAAACTTACTGAGGCAAATGGTCTGAGAACATTTCCAGTGGAGAGGAGTGTGCTGGACTCTGCAAGAACCCAGACAGAGGTGTCACTGATGTACATACACTCTCATGCAATCTCATTTTTTAAAAATTCCCATCTATAGTTCAAATCCTGACATTTTATAGGGTTTGGAAAAGATATTTTCCAATTATGAGAACTACTCTTTTGTGTAATGTCTTATTTTTAAAAAAGAAGCTTTAAGAAAATAAATAGGTGGGGGGATAACCTGCATATCCGTAACACCTCAAGATTAAACATCCATCCAATATCTATATATATAAAAAGCTTAGGTATGTTTTCGTAAAGGCTTCAGCTGATACAGGTTGCTAAGCAACAGTAACGTGTAACGTCAGCTGATACAGGTTGCTAAGCCCCTCGCCCGACTCCTCCAGGCTTTCCAAGGTAATCCTACCCCCTTTCTGCCTCATCACTCCCCCCCCCACAAAGGGGGCAGCATCACGGTCCGGAGCATGAGTGAGGCACGCCCGGGGCCCTTGGTGGCCAGGTGGGAGGCCGCTCGCCTGCTGCGAGCCGAGGCCCCAGCCTAATCTCATGCGAGCTGGGCGGGTGGCCCAAGGCTGACAGGAACCCCAGGGAGAGGGTCTGGATCATGAGCAAGGCACGGCTGGGGCCCTTGGTGGCTGGGTGGGAGGCCGCTCACCTGCTGCGAGCCCAGGCCCCGGCCTAATCTCATGCGAGCTGGCCCAAGGCTGACAGGAACCCCGGGGAGAGGGGGACACCTGCTCCCCCTCCCCTCAACCTCCCTGCCCCCCAGGTCCGCCAGATGGCACTGTATCGGCAGCCTCCAAGCAGCCCGCGCCCCCACAATATTTAATTAATAAACTTTAAGATATGCTACAACGGCGTATGGTAGACTGGGCACAGCTATTAAAGTTATAAAGTTCATAAGAAGGGGAACTGTTTGAAGCTGGTTTCTTCTCAATAGGAAAGTAATATAGATGATTTGAGAGTAGAAAAGGCTTTTATGCCAATAAAGGTACATTGATTGATTGATTGATTGAGTAGAAAAGGCAGATATCTGAGATAAAAGTTCAGGGCTTTGAAGCCATGGGACTATCTTTGGTGGGCACTTCCTCCAGCTTGATGTGCTTTACTGCTTTAAAATAAATAAAACAAAAATAATGAGAGCAGCCAGGATTTCTAAACTGTTTAATAAGAAAGAAGGGGGGAAATAAGAAAGAAGAGAAGCCTGACAGGCACTCTTTGCTAAAAATTTAAGCCCCCTGAAACACTTACTTCAGAATTTCTCCAAATCACCTGAGAGTGTGAAGAAATCCCCCCTGCCCGTGATATCAGGGACCGTGATATCGGGCTGATGGAGGTTGTTTGTGGCATGGAGAGGTTGCATCTGGTCCTTCCGAGGTAGATATCATGGTCTCGGATGGATCTCTAGCCATCCCAATGATAGTATCAACGGCATGGAGGGTTCCATTCAGGGAGAGAGTCGAGATCCATCTCTGCTGGTCCATTCTCGACAGTGAAGTGAATCTGCTACTAATTGAGCAGAGTCAAGTGTTTGGCCCAGTGGTTGGATCACAGAGCCAAATAAAGAAGGTGGCAGTGGCAGTGTAGAAGGGGGAGTCCCCTTACATCCCCATTTGTTGTACTTTTTTTCCTTCTTCTTTTGTCCCTCCATTGCTGACTTACGCTCCCTGGCCTGCTTGGAATTTTTTTGGGCAGCATTTAACACTAGAGAGCAGCCGGATGTCAGAGGGGCCATCTGGTCCATGGATTAGACTGGGGAGCTTGATGTAGTGAAGGAGGGCTGGGCCATCAAGATTGTCAGGGTTTTAGACAAACTGTGACCCTCGGTTGGAGTTGTTCTATCTACAGCTTCTAGAGCCTTTTCTCAATGGACTGCCTTGAGTCTGCCAGAGTAATTTCTGCATATTTGCTTGGAGAAACCTTGGCAGAGGTGCCAGGTTTCTACAATGTGCATGTCGCACAGGCAGAAGAGGCAAAGGGACTGCCCGTCTGTTGACAGGAGTTTATTCCCACATTTCACTCACTTGTGAAATGAGCCTTTTAATGCCATGTGCGGCCCCTTTTCCTCACTGGAGAAGTGAGGAAAAGAGAAGAGTGAAATGTTCTTTTGTAGAGAGATTATAACTATAGAGAAAAAGGAAAAAGAAGTGAAGAATGTCCTCAGCAAGAGAAAGAAACTGCTCAAAACGGAGCCGGAAGATCCTTACGAGGGACTAGGCATGCGTAATAGATGGTGGGGCCAGGGTTCCCTCCAAAACAGTCCTCAACTTTAGAAGTTTCCCAAATCGAGGCTCCATGCAGGTGCAGAACCCATAATGTGTGATGCACAGAGACCACAAAGAAGAGCTGAGGAGATGTTATCTGATGAGCCCTAAAAACATATAGTTAAGATTAGCCATAATTTAGGCAGGGGTGCTGAAGCTCAGGCCCAGGGGCCAAAACTGGCCCTACCCAGATGGCCTTGCCCCTTTCCCTGGCCCACTACTTTCTCCTGACCACTGGCCACTGGGTGGCTTCCCGGCTTTTGTGCTGTTTTGTGCAAATAGCTCAGAGCAGAAAGTTTAGAAGCATGGCATGAACAGAAAATACCTTCATTTGTTGTTGTTTTTCTTTTTCTTTATAAAGCTTCTCCATTTTTTCTATATCTGCCTCTAACTGAGTCTGGTAGAGATAATAGTCTTTTTCAGGATCAATCTGGTTAAAGAAGGAAGAAGAGATGGGTGGGGACAAAAGGAATAAAAATTAACTCTGAAAAATAAAGCCTGAAAACTAAAGAACAAGAAAGATATAGACAAGATAAAAATTCAATACTTTTCAATACTCAAATATAGTAATAAACCATACATTTTTCTTTTAAAATCACAGAGAAAAAAATACATCCATAATTTATCAACTTTGGAACACACTTGTTAGTACAATTATTAATACAGATTGCAAAAGCAAAGAAGCTGCTGTGATCTAATGAAGATTACAAGAAATGTTTTAAGATTTTTTTTTACAGTCTAGAACACTGTAAAATAAGTTCAAGCTCAATTAAATTCAAACCACGAATTGCACTCTTAAAATCTAAACATTGCTAGAGACTGAAAGCTAAAGCCACGTATACACACAAAAACCATACCATAGTACAACGTATGTTTGAATTACCTTTCTATCCTCTCTAGTAAGGATAGAGCAATCTCCAGGAGTATAATCCCATATCTTTTTTGGAGGCTGATGGGAAGCAGAGGAGGAAATGAGGGAATGAAGATAAGGAAAGACATCACAGAGAATATGGAAACTGGTTTAGAATAGAGGGAGTACATTGAGGGGAAATTATTTCAACACTGAAAATAAAATTAAAGAGGGAATGTAAAAAAAGGGGGGGGGAAGAAAAGAAAAGAGAGGAGATAAACCTGCTAAAGCACAAACACTGAAGATTATGGGAGAGGACACGGAGCACGCACTGTGTAGCAGGGCATCTTTCATCATTTGCTTGAAATGTCTTTCATTTGCTTTCAGGTTCCTGTTGCTGCTGCTCCCACAGAAACACATTGTGGTGGTAAAAGTATTCAAAACACAAGTTCCTAAAGAAATCAAACCAGAGTAATCCCCCTGCCCGCCGCATTCCCTTTCCCACCAGGTAAGGGTATTTTAATAAAGCAAATGGGAGTTTATTTTTAATTTAAATCACACACACACTTTTTAGGACATCAAATCATGTTAACAAATGGCTGAGTTTTCAGACTTGGCAGTGTGAGACAACGAAAATGCAGAAGATATTCATTTCACCTTTTGCGCTAGTTTCTGTAAGTGGAATTAAATTAGAAGCTAATTTGGAGCACAGGAAAAATCAACACAGCCCAGATTTCAGTCTTCAACAAATCTGGATTTGGAGGGTGACCCAGAAACAGTGGTAAGTAGAGCAGGGGATCAAATCCACTACCACTGGTAGTGGTCCTCGTGGTACAGTAGCAGCAAAACTCAAAGGCACCAGTTGTTTCAGGCCTGCTGCAGCCACATATATTTTGTCATAGTTGTATTCCCTTCATATGCTTACAATCACATTAAGATCTCTGAGCCATGCAGAGGCACCTAGAGAGTTTTGCCATAACAGACTGCTGTGCCCCCAGATCCCTTTACCTTCAATACAATGCAGAAGGCTGTGCAAAGGTGGTAAATAATGAGAACCTCTTTTGCGCTGGCTATGTCAATCGCATCGTCCGTCACAATCTAAACTGCTATTCAAGATGGATGTGAGGTGAATCTGAAGATGGTTCCTAGCTCCTTATTCAACACAATCCTGGATGAACAACCGCAATAAGGAACTGAAGTTTACATACATCTGTACACATGCTGTCTCCATTCTAATCACTGACAATTAGGAACTGGAGTTTGTACTTAGAAGCTGTGAACCATCCCAAATCATACAGTTCCCACCCCCAGGACACTGCCCCTTAAGAAAGGGGCAGAGACTGAAAGACTGCCTCTCTCGGTCTCTCCTCATAGGCTTTGTTTCCAGTCTCCTGATCATCCTCGTTGCCTT
Organism: Elgaria multicarinata webbii; assembly: GCF_023053635.1. Lineage (NCBI taxonomy): Eukaryota > Metazoa > Chordata > Lepidosauria > Squamata > Anguidae > Elgaria > Elgaria multicarinata. The sequence goes on from NC_086178.1 coordinate 112,815,788, forward strand.
CCTCTGAACCCCATCCAGCTTGTCTGCATCCTTCTTGAAGTGTCATGCCCAGAACTGGACACAATACTCAAGATAAGGTCTTCAATACCATTCATCATGATGTGTAATACTGTGTGTAATTTGTCTCACCCCCTTTCCCTGTCCTGTTGCAGTCCTCCCACACGAGTAGTAGTGCTGTTTCACCTTTGGGCATTTGCAGGATCAGGACAAAACTTCATACAAAGCATACCCCAGTCAGGAGGCACCACCCAATCTACCATCAAACCCCTGCACAATAACTCACCAAGGAGGGAAAATCCCAAGCACCCCCAAAAGGGGAAAGTGGCTAGAAAATCTTGGGGTTTTGCAGGATTGGGACCAACCTCCATCCTAGTTGGGAGGCACCCACTCCACTATAAATCCCCTGTGCATTTACTCTAGAAGAGCAAAAATCCCAAGAACCCACAAAAGGGGAAGATGCCTAGAAAACCTCAGGGGTTTGCTGGATTAGGACCAAACCTGATAACCAGCCTCTTCTGCTAAGGAGGCACCTGATGCGTTATGAAAATCCAGTGCCCTAACTATGAAAGCAGTGAAAATCCCAAGTGCACCCAAAAGCAGGAGATGTCTATAACACTTCAGGGGTTTGCAGGATCAGGACCAAATCTCATTGCCTGTTCCCTCTACACTGCTGGCTTGGTGGCTTTAACATGTTCCAGTGAAGGGCAGAGTGGCAGCTGTTTTGACCGCTCTTGCTGCATATCTCTGTAGCTAGCCAAAATAACCTGTTACCTCCACAGAATATGATAACCCACAATGGGTTAAATAACCCACTCTGCAGACCATGGGTTATCAGAGTGGGTTGTTTTGGCCAAATAATTTTTAACTCCGTGGGTTAAAAATAACTCCCATCAAATGACATAACCCATGGTGCATTAATTGAGCCATCATGGGTTAATTAAGCCATCATGGTTTATTGTGATGTCCTAACCCACTCTCTGTGCAATACTGGATAGCATGCCACACCACTACTATCTTTCTGCCTTAACAACAGTTTTGTTTATTGAGCTTCTTTAATTGGCAACTTTTGAAAGAGGGTAGAGGGTTGGCTGCTCTGGCCTCCTTATCTGCCTTGTAGGCCCCTTCCAACTCTGCTATTCTATGATTCTATGATCTGTATGATTTGGGATAATCTTTCAGTGTGTATATTTCAGTGTGCATATTTCAGTGTTTATATGTAAATGCCAGTTCCTTATTTATTTATTTATTTCATTGCATTTCTATACCACCCAATAGCCGAAGCTCTCTGGGCGGTTCACAAACCGCCTAGGGCGGTCATGCATTTCTGTGCTGAATAAAGAACTAGGAACCAACTTTAGCCTCATCTTGGCAAACACTGTTCTTTCAGAGAAAATGTATACCCCTCCCCACAACAAATTGGTACCTTTCACTTTGAAAAATGGACTCCACATAAATTCAGCATAACTCTATTAAACAGCCCTCTCATACAGGATACTCTGGGCTTCCCATCTACCAATAGGGTAGCAAGATTCCTAATTTAGCAGTATTCTTATGACTTTAAGGTGATCTTCAAGTGAAAATTTCAGCAATGGAACTTCTGTAATAGTAAGCAAAGAGAAATTTGCTGATATTCTTCCTTCTCCATTGCTAGTGAAGGCAAGTCTTTTAGAGACACATGATGTGAAAACGAGAGAGCTGAATTTGCATGTCTTGGAATGCATTACACTAGCTTGTAATGCATTGGGGTACTGCAGATTACATTTTCATAGCCCTAATAGCCACACATTTCACAGCTTTTCAAATTTGCTGGGTTGTGTATGGTTTTTTTGGTAACTTGATTTTGATAATCTGACCCTCTTAAAATCCCCCAAAAGCACAGTAAATAACATCCAACACAAATATAGTGCAAAAAGAAAAGATTTGTTCTATATCTTATAAAACTGGAATTATGCTCTTCTTGCAATGTCTTATGGAAGTCATCCCATGATCGTATGATATCAAATGGTATAGAAATACTTTAAATAAAATAAATATGTGCTCAACCAGAATGTTCAAAATTATATTAGAAAAAGTTAACTCCGAAAACATTCAATTTCTGTTGGATTCTGCACATAGGATTATCACTGTAAATTAAGTGAATAATCTATTCCAGCAGAATTGTTTGAATTTCAAAAATATTCATTCCAGCATGGAACTGTCACAATAATTTAATATTAATGAAACATCTACAATATATTATGCACTGTGCATAAATAAAACATAACATTACAATGGAAACAACCTTTTGATTCCACTGTTAGTGTAGGATACACACAATTAAGTCTTACACTGCAGCCATTTGATCTGGGACTTCTTCCTTCAAGTCACTTTGTCTGAAATCCACTCAAAACAATGTGGGAACGATTAAGATACTTGTCTGTCCATCAGGACATTCTGGAACTTTGCAATTACTGCAAATTAATCAGAGGATTGTACCTCAAAGAGAAGCAGTAGCACATGAAGAAACAGGACAGGAAAGTGGAGCAAATTATGGGTATTTTGTAGTATTAATCAATAAGAAATTGGTAGTAGTTGGTGATAGACAAAAGCTAGAAAGAGTTGATGAAACTTTCCTAATTTAGCAAAACAGGAAGAAGACTTTGACTTCCTGGAGAAGGAAGGAATGGGAAGAAGCCACTGGAAAAGTGTATAATATTATGTAAAAAATGTTTCTCTCTAATTACAATGACAGTTAACTTATTCTCAGTTGAATTTAAGATACCAACATGAAGTGGCAATGTGGATTCATGTTCAAATAGGAACTTTCCCTGCTCTCTTATGAAAAACGTTGATACTGACAGGTTTTCCTTTTCTTATCTTACTTTAATAATTACCTACCGTATTTCTTCGATTGTAAGACGCCATCGATTGTAAGACGCACACTAATTTCAGTACCACCAACAGAAAAAAAGCTTTGATTCTAAGAAATAATAAACGCATCCACGATTCTAAGACGCACCCCATTTTTAGAGATGTTTATGTGGGGGGGAAAGTGTGTCTTAGAATCGAAGAAATACGGTATATAAGAATATGCTAGTGTAAGGCTTATTACTTGAGATCTACCAAATCAATTTTGCTCATTTATTTTAAATTGAAACTTCAGCAGTGTAGATGTATAGAAAACTTAAAAAGTTCAAAAAGTCCAAAGCTCGAGCTTCAATTGCAAAATAGTATGGATATTTGCCCCATGCTGAACAGTCTCCTATTGCTGTTTGGTTCAGCGCCGGTTTATTTGCTCCATGATGAACAGTGTCTAATCTGACATCATGTGTTTTCAACTTGAAACTTAAAGGAATGCTAAATTACCTTTTTTTAAAAAGAACGTCTTTTTTTGTTTTCACATTTGCCAGTTTATTTGTGTAACAGAGTTTGCTTATTTTAGTTTTGTTTTCACATTTGAAAAAACAGGATTCAGGGCAGGTTTTGTGTAGCAGTCTGATTAAGACAATTTTTGTTTCATTTTCTTACACTACTAATGCTCTTGGCAACGCGGGCTTTACACTAGCATAAAAGAGTGGAGTAGTGTGTGGTGTGTATCTGTGTTCTGTAAGGGAGGATTATTTACTGATGGTTGGGGCTATCAAACTTACCGGTTTCCCAAACTCCAATTCCGAAAAGAATTTATACCAAGGCTCATTCTTTAAATCTATCTCTTCTGGGCTTATATCCCGAGTCTAAAAGAGTTGGTGATGTGGGAATGCAAGAAAGAGAAGGAAACCATTATGCAAAGAAAACATAGGAAAGGACAGTTAAAGATGCCACATTCTGCATTTTTCCAAGGGGTTATTAGACACCCTGAACAGAATGATCAATATCCTGAGTAAAATCCACATAGTCTGGGTCTCTGCATGTTGCATTTTACACGTGTACACTCTAGTGAAATGTTATGCCTAAATGTGAATGTCTGATGGTTGGTGTCTGACATTCGGTGGATGGGGGTGGAAGGGAAGACGCAATCTTGCTCTCTACCATGCATGGGTGAGGGGGTAAGTTTTTGTCTGAACATAGTTAAAAACATTCCTGGAAGAACAGGTGTGGGAGGGGGAAATCCCTTCATCTGCAGCGAAGTGCCAGTAACAATACCAGGGTTGATGGCATAGTATGACATTCCCCTCCGCTAAAGAGCAATTCACCTGAAAATTTCTTCAACTGTTGAATACCCTTCTCCAAATTGTAATTCTGGTTACAATTATAACTCTGGTTACCATTTTCATTCTCACTCTCCCCTCCCTTTTCACCCCCACCCCCATTTACATATCTGCACAGAGCATGGCATCTTTAACAGCACATGGATACGTGAGAAAGCCTTTTTCATAAACGACAGAGTAAAAGGTGGAATTCTAAGCTACAGAGGACACTGTTAGAAAGAGTATGTTAACTGAGAAGTCTTTATGTGGAATGGATACACTGATTCTGTTCTATTGAATTACCAACATTTAAAACATGGATAAATATTAACAATTTAGACAAAATTGGCAGGGAGGAGGAGCTAGATAGGACAGGAACAGAATGCCTATCAAGGAAGGCTCCCCTTTTTGAGCCTACGTTCTAACTTAAGGCAAAATGCTAAAACTCTTAATGTTTCAGTTGATTATTTATTTATTTATTTATTTATTAAGACATTTGTATTCCACCCTATATCACAATATCTCAGGTAAAATCATACAAACAATATAAAACAATATACACAGCTAAAAACAAATTAAACAGTAAGGTAAAACCAGTATAGAATTTAAAAGAGTAAAATCAATTAAAACAATTAAAACTATGTACAGGCTTGGTTAATTTGGCCATCAAAGGCTTTGTTTAAAAGCCATGTCTTAACTTGGTGCCCAAATGAAGCCAGTGCCGGTGCCAGTCAGGCCTTCAAGGGAAGGGCATTCCACAGACGGGGTGCCACAACAGAGAAAGCCCTCTCCCACATCCCACCATAGCATATGTCTCGCACTGGTGAGACATGGAGGGCTCCTTCAACAGATCTCAAGTCTCAGGCAGGCATATATAGGGAGAGGCACTCCTTCAAGTATTGAGGCCCAAGCCTGTACATTTATTAAACTGATTTAAGTTACTTTAATTATTTAATCTTATAGGACTAAACTATAGGCACTGGGCCTTTACATCAAATATGATCAATGCATGAAGGGAAGAAAGTGGAAGTTTAACCAATAACACATTTTTTAAAAAACATAATCTGGCAGATCTGAGTCCAAATGCTTAAAAGACTATTTGAACTTTGCATTGCTCTTGATTTTAACTTACTTGGATGATAGCACATCGGGATGAAAGCAGAAAATGTTTTGCTAGGCAAGCACAGAATGACCCTAAACTCTAGATGATTTGTCACAGCATTTTAGCTGTACGAAACAACTTAATTTCTCTGTAGCCTCAAGAATACACACCATTTCTGGGGTCATTTTATTATCTGACTGCCTTACCATGAACACAGGGGGGAAAAGTCTACATTTTACAGGTTTTTAGGATCTGCTTTCTAGCTCATGGTAATCAATCACATCTTCCAGTCCTACCATGAGAAACAGACCCTATGAGCGCTTCGTGTTTTCACACAATAAGGAAATGCAGATTTAATTGTGCTGTACATCATAAGGGGGACAGGAAGAACAGAAAGCTTCTTCTTGTAGCCCGGTTGGAGATTACCCCTTCTTGGAGAGGCACGGGGAGGGGGCAAGGCAGGCAGGCAGTGTGCAATAATGTAATTTATTCATTTACAGTATTTTTATACTGTTGCATAACTGAAATACTAAATGCTAAAATAAAATATAAGCAGTAAAATACAATTACAGTATTAAATACATAAAAAGATTAATCAATAAAATAAATTATTGCAGGTTCTATCAGATACCTTGCAGAATTTCTTGGCCTTTTCATACTTTTCAAGTATTCCTACACTAACATTCCATAGCAGTTCTGTAATGTTAGCATTTCAGCTAAGTACTTCATCAAGGACGAAGTAGGCAGCACCAAAAATCAGATACCTCATTCTCAGTTTCAGTAGGTCAAGTTATATGCGACAATGGTGACATTAAACACGTCTGAGGAGGATTTGCCTCCTTTTTAAAAAGCTAATGGCAGGCACAGGCCCTCTGATCAGGCCTGCAAAAGGAGGTGGACTCTCGCCACAATACCACTTTCCCACTGAAAGTCCCACCGCCGCCCCCACAATGCAAAATTGCCCTTGCATTCAACAAACTGATAACAAATACATTTCTAATGTTGTCACAGTCCACACCAGGGATGGAATCTGTTTCTATGTCTAAACAAAGGTGTTGAGGGTAAAAAAAAAAAAAGTACCTTATCAAGAGTATTCCTATGCTCTTTGCTCAGCTTGCTGACAGAGCGAAAGTGTGTTGGGAGACAGAGCTCCCGTGGACAGAGGGAAAAACAAGGGCCTTGCTAGACGGAGGTTTAGCCCGGGGCTTGCCCCGGGCTTGCCCCTGTGTGTCCAGATGACACACAGGGGATCCCGGGGTCAGGCAGGGGTGAAACCTCCCTGGGCCCGGGATAACTGAAACCTGTTTTAGCTCAGTTTTAACCGCGGTCCCGGCCTTAGGTCGGGCTGAGGCTGGAACCGCGGGCATGTGGACTGTTCCGCTGCTTTTCCTGGCTACCCCACTTATGTGCGAGTAGCCGGGAAAAGCAGAGGACGGGCCACAGCACTCCCACCCAATTCCCTCCCACCTCCCCTGGCCTCCGATCCTCCCCTCTCCCCCCCATGTCCCCACCTGCTGTTTGCCACCGCCGCCGATGTCCCAAGCTGCTCTGTGCCGCAGCTGCCGATGTCCCAAGCCGCTCTGTGCCGCCGCCGCCGATGTCCCAAGCCACTCTGTGCCGCCGCCGCCGATGTCCCAAGCCGCTCTGTGCCGCCGCCGCCGATGACGACGATGTCCTCAGCCAGCGTTTCCTGCTGTTGTCATGTCCCCCAGCCTGCAGGCATCACAGGCTGGGGGACAGACAGCAGGAAACGCTGGCTGGGGACATTGGCGGCGGCACAGAGCGACTTGGGACATCGGTGGCGGCAAACAGCAGGTGGGGATATGGGGAGGAGAGGGGGGTATCGGAGGCCAGGGGAGGTGGGGGGGGGCTTTTTTTTTTTTTTTAAACAACTTACCTGGCCGTTGGTGCGCTCCTGTGCACGCAGCCGCTTTAAGGGGGGGAAATGGCGGACGCGACGGGGCTTCCCTCGGCCCCGTCGCGCCTCAGGTGTAGACAGGGTCGACAGGCCGCATTACTTCTAGCGTGGCCTGGCCACTCCTCACCGCCGGATTCGGCGGTAGGTCTAGCAAGGCCCCAAGTCTCTCTCTCATTGGTGGCCATGTGAGGGAAACCGGAGTGGAAACTTGGGCCACAGCTAGACCTAAGGTTTATCCTGGGATCATCCAGGGTTCGCCCCTGCCTGAGCACTGGATCCCCTGTGTGTCACCTAGATGAACAGGTTTGACCCCTGAACAATCCAGGGATAAACCTTTGGTCTAGCTATGTCCATGGTCACTGTTGAGAGGCTTTTGAATCCACCACATCCACAGCCTCACCACCCCTGGTTTTCCCCTCCCCAAAATTGGAGCCACAACAGAGGCTTTTGTGCTGTTTGAGTGGGACATCTGCAGTAATCTCCTCCTCTGAGATTAGAACTCTGCCTCCAGCCTTATAGAGGCAGATCCACTGCATTCTATAGTCTCTGGGATGCTGTCTAAGGGCCATAAGATTGCTCTTTTAATGACCAAAAAATCCCTACCTTGTAGAACTGGAAACCTGGACAAACTTTTTAAAAGGGAGGGATTGTTCCAAACGGATTCCTCTTTCTGTGGGATAAGCAAAGCTACAGCACTAATAACAGTTGTAACTAAAAGGGATGTGTGAATCTGTGTCACTTTCACATTAATCTGCAATTTTAGGGGGAAATTCCCTGATAATATGTATTTAAATACATATTTTAATATGCATTTAAATTTATGCATTTTCTATAAAATACATATTTTGATAAGTTTTAAATTGCTGAGAACTGTGGTGCAACTGTGGTCCAAGAGGTGCGGATGATGTAATTTGCAAAGATTAGATTTCTCAAACATCTCTAGTAACTACCTTTGCTTTGTTTGAAACTATGAGTTTGCTGCTTTTCCAGTCTGCCCAAAAATGTTATGTGCAGCTCCAAAGCAACAGAACTGGGTCTAATACAGGACATCATCATCCTAATGCCTTTTATTTATTTATTTATTTATTTTGCTTCTCTTATACCAGAAATGAGGCGGGCTAGGAGAAAAGTACTTAAGGAAATGGAGGTAAGGTGAAGAAAGGTTCAGCTATCCACATGCCTGTTATCATATTCAGCGAAGACCTTACCAACTTCCACTCATACATTATTATTATTTATTTATATAGCACCATCAATGTACATGGTACAATGTACAATGTACATGAGTGGGGTAGATATATGAATAAACTAATGTGACTACTGCTGTAATGTCTAGTTTGACCCTTAATTGGAATAAAGTTCCACTATGTAAATGGAATAAATATATCAATACTTTTAAGATCAGGGTATTATATCCAGAGCCAAATCTCGCCCGCCCCGCCCCCCCAATTTTTAACCTGTTGTCTTTGGGTTCTGGGAGTGAATATGGGAATAGGCAGGGATCCCCCAACCCCTTGCTAATTTTATTTAATTTCCCCCAATTTTAAAAATATTTAAAAATATTTTCTTCCCTTTATTAACCTATTATTCTGGCATTGCAAGAATTAACATGGATGGCCTAGGAGTGCTCATGAAGGGTGTACAGGAGCTGGAAGCCCCATATCCTATGGATTACATTATATATGTATATATACATTACTATAATGTAATCCTATGGTAATCCTATGAATCCTATGGACCTCAGAGAAGGACCTCCCCCCTCAGATCCCCCTCTAAACTCCTGTAAAAAGTTCCACATCTGCTATTTACTGTTTTACTCTGTACAGCACCATGTACATTGATGGTGCTATATAAATAAATAAATAAATAATAATAATAATAATAATAATAAGCACCCTGAAGTTTAGTAGTAGAATAATTTTAGTAGTAGAGCAGCCTGAAGTTGGAGCTCTGCTGCCAGGACAGGTGAAATGGAGGCATGGATGGCTCAAAAGAGGCCCGGGATCCATAGGGTCCAATGTCTTCTCAGTCCCTGAACACACCCCCAACACAGGAAATAATATATATATACAATATAAAATATATATAAATATATATGCCAGTCCTGGGTATATATGATTTCCCTCCTATTGCTTGCTTTGGGAAGAAAAACCCAGGAGGAGAGAGTGCCTTTCTTCTGTTGTCACATGGCTCAGATCCCTCCAGCCCTCGGCTTTGCACTCGTAATCTTGAAATTATTTGCCTCAATTTGCCTTTTCTGTGTAATGGGCTTCTGTTGAAACAGGGAAATATGGATTTCAAAGGAGAGCTTTTACGATGTTCTGCGGGTCATATCTCCCACCCAATCCTGTGCTTTACATGCATAGTCTTGAAGTTACTTGCCTTTTTATGTTACTTTGCCTAACATTGGTTCAGCCTATTGTGAACCATGATGTTGGACTTCCAGCTGACCCAGGCCTAGGAAAAGCCTCTTCAGATGAAGAGATTCCATGGCAACGCCCACTCAGGGCAGCCTGAGTAATCTAACTAGGGCTGTGCACAGCCACCCCACTCACCCTACAACTTGCCTCAGAGGCCATTTCGGAGCCACTGAAACAGCCCCGATTCAACTCAGGGCACTTCAGGGTGCCCACCTCACTTTGGCACTGAAGTGAGATTGGACCCCAAAGTGAGATTCGCCCCCATCCCCCTGAAGTGACTCGGCCTTACATCTTCCTGGGTGCCAGCCACACAGCAGTAATCAAGACACCCCTGAAGAAATCTAACATGTATCCAAAAGTGAAGGGAAACTGTAAACCAGTAACAGAAAGTGCTTGAGCAAATGGTTCTGATCAACTCCAGGCCCTCTTAGATGAAGATTTTCTAAATCCATTTTGTTCTGGCTTTAGACCCAATTTTGGGATAGAAACTGCCTTGGTCACCCTATGGGATGCCATCAATAGGCAGACATACACCTATCATTTTCAGCTAACCTAAGTGAGGCAGTGGACATTCTGAACTGGTGCCTGTGCAGAGTAATGGACTGGATGAAGGCCAATGACCTGAAGCTCAATCCAGAAAAGATGGAGATACCATTCATATGTGGTTCATCAGCCCAAGTGAGTGGTGTTCAACCTGTTCTGAAGGAGCAAGTCCGCAGTTTGGGGATGCTCCTGTATCCATCATTGTCACGTTCCTCAGGTTTTCCATAGAGTAAATAGATAGTTCCTTTCCTTTTCCATTTGGGTTTTGTAGGAGGGGTTGTAGTTCTGTTAGTGCTTTCTGCAAGAGCCAAGTCACAGAAGAGAAATTACCTATTCTTTCTTTCTGCTTCTCCATAGAAAAAAAACAGGAAGAAAGAAATGGTTTAATTCCCACAAATTGGACTTTTGCAGAAAGCAACAGAAGTAATGTGTTGACAACTGCAGCAAAACCTTAATAGGATTCTTTGCTCTACAGAGAACTTGGAAAAGGAAGGAAGAAGTGGTTTTGCAAGACACAGCAGCAAGGCAGTGCTAATGCTTTTTTAAAAAACAACAACAACAACTTACAAGTGAAAATTTGCTTTCTTTTCCTCTATGGAGAATGGGAGAGAAAAAGGATGCTAGCTTCATTCCCACAAGCAGAACTTTGCCCAATACAGTGGGCACTTGCTGTATGGTGGAGGAGAACTTATGACTGGACAGCAGACGAGTGAATTTATGGAACCCTGGCCACAATATACAAGAGTAAACGAGATAAACTGACAAACTAGCAAGACTCTTCTGGCGTTACTTAAAAAGCTTATGCAAATTGTACCCTAACCAGCCAATTCAAATTTCACAGTTGCTTAAAATTCACAGAATGCACTAATAATATAGGCCATTAAACACCAGTCCTACCAGTGGTGTCAAATATGGATTATGTATTTAGCAGATAAACCACAATCAACACAAAGAACCACCAAAGAGAATAAGGTCTTTTGGCTTATTCATCACCTGTTTTTTCAGAACTAAGGATATGAAGGTGTTAAACATATTGATTGATTTGATTTATTACATTTATATACCACCCCATAGCCAAAGCTCTCTGGGCGGTTTACAGAAGTTAAAAACAGTGAACATTAAAAAGTATACAAAACTGAAAACCATCAAAAAAACATAAACAGTATAACGTATTTTACACCGAAACTTAAAAACAAGTCAATGTAAAATCTAGCCTCATAAAGTATGCCAGCAGTGCACAAAGAACACCCCGCCCCCCAATACAAGTAGGATAAAATTAACATTACCAATTGTTCATTGTTCAGAACTGAGGACCTCCCTGGCTGATATTCATAAATGCTTTTTGGCTCAGCATGGTATTTTCTTGTGTCCACCTTTTTGTCTGGAGGTTCCCAGTCACTCCTGGGGGAAAGGGGAAAGTTTGTTGTCACAGAAATGAACATTTCCTTTGGAAAGTTAATCTTAGATTAATCAAGGAATGTTTTACTCACAAGCAATAAAGAACTATAGTTCATGTCATGCTTTGTGTTTCACTAAATTCCTTTTCACTGATTTGCCAAAATGTAACTGTTTGTCAAAGAGAAACATCATACCTACTTTTTCCCCCTGGTATGAATCCACGATTTCCACCTCTGTTTTATTAGTGCGTCAAGTGCTGGTCGCTTTCACATGCATGCATTATTGCGCTATTTTGCCTTGTTTACCTTTTCACCTGGTATCACCACTGTGCTTGCTCCACCCCACCCTTTTTCCTTCCTCCTCCAGTTCATTGGTTCTTGTGGTTTATGGACATTGTGTTGGATGTGGATGCCTTTCCCCCCTCTGGTTTTGTTGTCTACTGTTTTATAGGGCTGTGCAGAGTGGCTCTACTCCTCTTTGAAGTTTGAAGCAGAGCGAGGGGCTGCTCTGCTCTGATTTTGGAAGCAGTTCTGCGTCCTGTTCCATGGGGCGTCAGTGCCCTAACAGAGTCCAAAATGTCATCAAGTCAATCCAAGGGTCAGGAGCCAGAAAGTCATGTAGCCAAATGCTGAGTTGGTCTGGGTTGTCCAAGGGAGTCATCCAGAAGAATGCCAGGGGCCCAGAAGTCTGAGTCTTTACCAAGAAGCCAAAGAGCCAAACGGTTTATCTTCAGCAACTTGATATTGGCTTGAGGATTATTTATGGCCAGCAGTTAATCTAGCTCAGCTGCTTCATTAAAGCCTCATGAGGTATTTAACTGCCGCTCCCGGCACGCTCTGGTTCTTAGAATCATAGAATAGCAGAGTTGGAAGGGGCCGACAAGGCCATCAAGTCCAACCTCCTGCTCAATGCAGGAATCCACCCTAAAGCATACCTGACAGATGGTTGTCCAGCTGCCTCTTGAATGCCTCTAGTGTGGCAGAGCCCACAACCTCCCTAGGTAACTGGTTCCACTGTCGTACTGCTCTAACAGTCAGGAAGTTTTTCCTGATGTCTAGCCAGAATCTGGCTTCCTGTAACTTGAGCCCATTATTCCATGTCCTGCACTCTGGGAGGATCATAGAATCATAGAATAGTAGAGTTGGAAGGGACCTATAAGGCCATCAAGTCCAACCCCCTGCTCAGTGCAGGAAGCCACCCTAAAGCATACCTGAGAGATGGTTGTCCAGCTGCCTCTTGGATCGAGAAGAGATCCTGGCCCTCCTCTGGGTGACAACCTTTTAAGTATTTGAAGAGTGCTATCATGTCTCCCCTCAATCTTCCCTTCTCCAGGCTAAACATGCCCTGTTATTTCAGTCTCTCTTCATAGGGCTTTATTTCCAGACCCCTGATCTTCCTGGTTGCCCTCCTCTGAACACGCTCCAGCTTGTATGCGTCCTTCTTGAATTGTGGAGCTTCTGTTCCAGTCTCCTACTCCTCTGTTGCTGTATTGGATTTATGATCTCCAGCTCGGTCTCTGGCAGCTGTGACATTCCGGGAATGTAGCTGGAGGTCTCAGGCTGCTCTTCAGCTGTCTCTAATTCCAACCACCGAATCTTCCAACTCTCTCCCTCGTTCCTGCTCCAGCACAGCTAACTGGCCCTTAGCTTTTTCTGAAGAGGAGGAATCTTCCCCAAGGTGAAGCATAACACTCTGTCTCTCTACTCCGTTGAAGCTCCGATCCATTTTCGGATAAACGCTCCATTGTAGTCAATGGAAATTAACAAAAATGCTTACATCTCCATCATTTTTAAAGATAAAGAGATATGCATTTGTGGGATCTTTTACCCTTTACTTTGCTGATGCACAATTGTGCATCTCCACTTTATAAAAATAGAGATCTGCCTGACCATTTGCTCTAATGGGATGAAATTGGGGTGGGGATGCTTGTGATGAAGCAGGGCAGATGGTCTGCCCTTAAAGGCTTAATTGATCCTCTTGGATTCCAGAAAGCCTTAGTGGGTTCTACGGCTGGTATCGTCGATGATCCTGTAGAAGCCATTCTGCACCAGTGGAACCATTAGAGTTATGAAGAGGGCAACCAGGATGATCAGAGGTCTAGAAACAAAGCCCTATGAAGAGAGACTGAAAGAACTGGGCATGTTTAGCCTGGAGAAGAGAAGATTGAGGGGAGACATGATAGCACTCTTCAAATACTTAAAAGGTTGTCACACAGAGGAGGGCCAGGATCTCTTCTCGCTCCTCCCAGAGTGCAGGACACGGAATAACGGACTCAAGTTAAAGGAAGCCAGATTCCGGCTGGACATCAGGAAAAACTTCCTGACTGTTAGAGCAGTGCGACGGTGGAATCAGCTACCTAGGGAGGTTGTGGGCGCTCCCACACTAGAGGCCTTCAAGAGGCAGCTGGACAACCATCTGTCAGGGATGCTTTAGGGTGGATTCCTGCATTGAGCAGGGGGTTGGACTCGATGGCCTTGTAGGCCCCTTCCAACTCTGCTATTCTATGATTCTATGTAACCACTTTCAGCTACTGGAGGGCAAAGAGGAGCAGAATGAGGCCCTAAATAAGGGTATCTGGGGGCATGGCCAAGGAGAGGTGTGTGGCTTGCCAGGAGATTTTAGCAGGTGAATGGGGAGGCCTGGCAGGCTGAATTCATCCCATGGATTGGAGGTTTCCCACCCCTGCTATAAAAGGAACATAATGTTAACTTTGGCAGACTTGTAGGTTTCACTTCTAGAAGTGTTTACAAATATCAAGGAATATAGAAAATTATCTGGGTATTAGATTGGCAGATTAATAAAAGGCAGACTACAGGACTTAATGCCACCCACAACATCTGCTCATCATCCAATGTGATATATGTCCTCATTTGCCAGCAATGCCCTACATGCGACAAAAAGACCAATATCTGTGCAAAAGAATAAATGGAAACAAATCTGACATAAGGAATGTTCAGAAACCAGTGGGGGAACATTCCAACTTCCCAGGTCCTTAAGGTGGCCATTCTTGAATAAAAGAATTTCAAAGACCTGGAATTACTGAAATACAATTCATCAAGAGAGTCTATTGTAATTCCTGCAGTTTGAACAAGGACAAAGTGTTCTTTCTTTCTTTTTTAAAATCACACTGCCTGCCTTAATCTGCTCACCACTGCAGTCACTTCCGTGTTATCATCCAACAACCATTTGTGAATGACAACTTTTCAGGTAATTATGACTGTGCTGTCTATATATAGGGTTACACAGGGTGTTTGGGTTTGAGAAAGATAGCAATACCCTTCACAAATTTGTAAAAAAAATATAGAATGACAGATTTTCTATGGAAAGCCAAAAAAATCAAGACAGATATTACAGAAACCATATAACAAAGGGAACTAATTTTCAGACTCTTGTACTATATTATTATGCAATAAAACAAAGTGATTGAAAGTAATGGATTAATACTAATAAATGGCTTGGACCTTATCACTCATTCAGTGGTGAACCGATTTCAGAGTTCTCTTCGGGCCCTGCTTTCTTCCTGTATATTCAGATGGTGGCTAGTAGATACAAGTGTCCTTTAGCATCTACAGATGGTCTACCGATGACTTCCTTTTTGATAGCAAGAAACCCAACAACCGTCATTCAAGAACTATTATATCTTCCAAGCGGAGCTCCCTTTGAAAGGTGTACAAAGTTTCAGCTATTATAGGATTATACAGCTGTAAGCCTTCAGTTGGGAGTGAGGTAGCAGGAACATGTATAGACTATCCTAAAATCAGCTGCATTGGCCAGCTGTCGGTTCAAGGTAATTGTTGTGGCTTTTAAAAGCTAAATGATCTGTACCTGGCAGACCTCACAGTTGTTGTAAGAAAAAGAAAAAGTCAGGCTATGATGCAATTTGCACATAAAGGCTACAACCCCAAACAGGCTTATTTGGATGTAAGTTCCAGTTGAAATCAATGGCACAAAGTAAGTAAATATGTTTCGATTCAGTAATTAATAAGACAAACATTATATTAATAATGACAAATAAAGGAAAACTGTTACTACAATTGCTGTTAAATGAAGGTCCCATTGAGTTATAGGTCTTTCATCCAAGACGAAGCCCAATGGTTCTCATCACGGGTTACCTCTTAGAGGTTGATTTAAGAGAAGAGGAACGAGTTGGTAGAGGCAACGTGGCAGACCTCTTGACCACCTTTTCTGTGTCGATTGTGTCATTCTCACTCTTGGAACGGGGCACGGAAGGCTGTGCTCTCACTGCAAATGGAAGATGGTTAAAATCATGTTAAGTTTGGAGGGAGAACAATAGGACCAATGTTCTAAAATGCTAATTTTTGCATTCTAGAAGCACAATGGTTTTCCAGCAGTAATGAGATGTAATTAGCAAGTCTCTCTTTCACACCCTTTATAATGTTTAACAAAATGTATTCGGAGTATTCAAACATAAAGTACTTACTGTCTTTGTAAAAGGAATACTGAGGAAGATAAGAATCGGAATCTTCATCTGGAAAATGAATATAATTTACAATTACTTGGGACATTCCATTGAGTACATATGATCAGCTTTCCCTTCTATTCCTACATGCTTTTTAGGGCAAATTCTGACATTTCCAGTGATTTCATCCATCTAGAACATGGTGGGAAAAGCAGACGGTATGGGAGTATTGGGAGGGTTGCGGAATCCATCCTCTAATCATGGAAAAGGCAGATACTTGATAAATTGCAAGTACTGTGCACAGGGGCTGAGTATCATGTGTTCAGATTCCAGGGATATATGAATGCCTGAACAGGACTCATGTCTCCACCAACCACCAGTTGTGAAACTCACTGGACTTGGTTCTACCAAAAATGTGTTTAAAACCCTGCAGGATGGGTGAGAGGAAGGGAAGGGAAGGAGTCAGAATCTTCCTCTCTCTGGAAAAGTAGAGACATTAATGCCTGAACAGGACTACAGTGAGTACTGGTGACATACTGTTATCAGCAAAATAATCCAATCCTATGCATGTTTACTCAGATGTAAGTCTCACTAATCTTACCCGGTGCATATACACAGGATTGGTACTTTATTTGTACAAATAGATATTCTGACCTACTTTGTTAGGAATCACTTATATCGTTAACACAACCACATTCCAAGCAAAAAAGCAATGCTATTTAAAAAACCAACCAACCAAAGAAAGATTCCAAGGTTTGGACAATGAGTGCTGCCATTGTTAACTGGTCCTAGTTTTCCAAATGTACACATCCAGCCTATGAGCGATTTTGCCAGGTAAACACTTTTTTTTTTAAGGGAAAACAAGAACTACTTTCCTGCCTTCTGTCCATAAACACTGGCCACATGCCCTTGAATTGCAGCAAGAAATGTATTCTCCTTCCTTTCCTCCCATCTTGCAAGTATGTAAGACCTCTCCCCTCTACAGACTGTTTCAGTGAGTGGGGCTGACCAATGCAGCATGTATTGTAGCGTAAGATTTGTATGTTTAAACATCTGCATATTTTTATTGCATATATTAGTACAATATAGGTAATATTTAGGTATCATTGAGTCTTTGTATCTGTGATGTTGATTATTGTGGAGATGCCCCTCATTGTGTGTGTTTCTATTTTAATAATAACCAGACATTTCAAAACCCAACTATCTGCTTCTTCACTAGCTTAACCCTAAAGCTATGAACGGAGTTGCAACATTACACAGACTGCGATCTTACGTTTGACACACTGGGCAAATCAACCCTGCTGTGCTCCTCAGTGACCAAATCCCCTGATAAAGGTCTGCTCGTGCTGCCCAGAGTTGTTCCACGGTGATCAAAATGCCTTTAGGCTAGGCAAGTCTCTAGTCCTTCCTCGGCAATGGCAATGGCAAAAGCTAACAGGATATCAGTTCTAACCCATGCTTGGTGTCTGAGGCCAGTTTGTAACAACAGCACACTACCTTAAGTGTGACACTGCTGGTGCAGTAACTATTGTCAGATATTCTAAAAATTCATTTCCTGGCAGTGGCTCTTTAGTCCATGCTGTGAGTAACTTCACAATTCACACACTCTATGTTACATCTGAAAACTTCAAACAGTCACACAAGATGTTTTACATTGGACCAGAAATTTGCTCTGTACTTTTCACCCTGGCTGGCAGCAGCCCTCCAGTTCTAAGTGTGCACTTGCAAAAACCAATAATAATAATAATAATAATAATAATAATAATAATAATAATAATTTTACAATTCCAATTGCACATTCCTGAGGCGCCATTTTTTAAAGAAAAACAAAGTGCCTTTTTGGCATAGTTCAAAGGGCATTCACTGGTAAGACTGCAAAAAGTGAGCGGAACAGAGTTGTTTACCACTCCGGCCAAGCAGCACTGCAGCCAATCGTGGCAACCTACAATAAAATCAGCCTCCTGGATTCAGATGACATGGCCACCCATTGTGGGCACGACAACCGTACATCAAGCTTTGGGTTCTTGATGTGGTCTGTTCACAAAAAATAAACCACACACCACAGAAAAACTCCAGGTTTGGATGATACGACTGTAGTATCCCTCAGGCATAGGGACCATACGGGTGAGCTTGCCTGCCGCTTGCCCCTAGACTACCAGGCAATAACTTCAGAGCCTTTTCCTTGCTGGATTCCTTTATTATTGAAACCTCCTGGAACAGTGACACACCAAACTCCCTGCAGTAAGGCCCACACCACCAAGTGGATGAAACAGAGGCCCAGCCCAGGCCTTCGATGAGGACCTGGAGACTAGCAGCTACAGGCCTCTGAAAGGTACATACATCCACATATCACATCCCCCCTTCTCCATAAAAACAATATCTTTTGTTCAATTAAATCTTAACATGTTAATCTTAGCTCTTCACCACTATCTCATAACGTAGTCTTTAAACTTTGCTGGTAGTCTCACTTCTCGCCCACTCCGTGTCCGTTCGATTCCATCTGCTGTTCCATCTGACGAAAGCTCCAGCTCACCTTGAGGTCCTTCTGCCAAGACCACTGCCTCAGGGGATGCCAGCTCCTCGGCAACCCCTAGATCCACATTGGTTGCACCCACAGGGGAAAAGCAATCCCTCCGGAGGTGCCCCCTGTTCCTTCTATAAGTTTGACCTTGGGGAGTCTCCACTACATATGAGCGTGGCTCTCTTCTTTTCTGAGCTACTGATGCTGGCATCCAACCTAAAGCTGTTTTCAACCTGACCCTGTCTCCTACTTGCAAAGGTGGAAGAGGTGCTGTGTGCTTGTCATAATATGCTTTCTGCTGCCTCTGTCGATCTTGTAATCTAGGGTGCGCTCCACGTGGCAGTGTGCTGGCAGTGTGCTTCTTAGTAAACGTCTCATGAGCAATTGGGCAGGAGCCAAACCTAAACTTGTTACTGGAGTATTACGCAGGTTCAACAGAGCCAGATATGGATCAGCGCCATCTTGTAGAGCTTTCAATAGCATGTGCTTGATGGTTTGTATAGTACGTTCTGCTTGCCTATTGGACTGAGGGTAAGCTGGGCTCGAATGTGTCAAGGCGATCCCCCACTCAGTTGCAAATTGTCTTATAACCTGGCTCGCAAATGGTACATGGTCACAGATTATCTCTTTAGGTATAACATGACGTGCAAATGTTGCCTTCAATCTGGCAACAACAGTCACAGCTGTTTTATCTGTCAAGTGGAGAACTTCAGGGAACTTAGAAAAGTAGTCCATGACTACCAGGTAAGAGTGACGTAACTCGAATTACATAATTTTACATTATGTTTTATCATATTGTGTTTTAGGGTTTTAATTTTTCTGAACCCGCTCACAGGGCTTTGACTATAGATATGTAAAAAATAAATTCTTCTCAGTCCTCCACAGGATGCAGATATAGGGAAGTTGTGTGAAGCCTCACACCATACTAATAACCAGGTAGAGGGTATACTGGTAATAGCCAGTTTAGGGGGAAAACTAGTTTCTATATATTGGGAGAGGGGAACCCTTCTTGACCCAAACGCTGCATTGGAATTTATTTATTTATTTATTACATTTCTATACCGCCCAATAGCCGGAGCTTTCTGGGCGGTTCACAAAAATTAGTATAAAACCATAATATAAAATACAATATAAAAGCTCAACCAGATAAAAACAGCAGCAATGCAAAATTACAAATTTAAAACATCCAGTTAAAATTTATTTATAGACTGTTAAAATGCTGGGAGGTCTTCACCTGGCGTCTAAAAGCATATAATGTAGGTGCCAAGCGAACCTCCTTAGGGAGCTCATTCCACAGCCAGGGTGCCACAGCAGAGAAGGCCCTGCTCCTTCCCTAGAGGCATTTCAGGGTCTGCCTGCCTGTAGTGAGCTCACTCAGTCTCATTTGCACGCTCTGTTCACACACACACACACATTCTCCATTCATACACATGCCTCGCTGTGCACAGAAAAAGGTGCATCTCTTGCATCCCTGCACAGAAAGGAATGCGAACAACAGGTTGTTCTGCATGGGCATATTGTTCTGTTCTCTCTGTACACTGAGAAAGGGCTGCTCCTTTTTCTGTGCAGAGAGAAGGGAGAGCAACCTGGCCTCTTTTCCCATCTGTAGATCGGCTTTCCCTTCTCTGAGGGGCAGGGTGTCAAGAAGAGGGAGGGCCCTCCACCAGAGCCTCTGCAAGCCGGATGGGGAGGCCTTGCTGGTTTATACAGGCCTGTGGTTTACTCATCCCTGCTTTTAAACGTTGTGATAATTAGAAATGCAGGCAATTAAGGGAGGAGGCAGATGTTTACCGACAGTGAAATGGATAATGAAGATTCTACAGTATAAAAGCATCATTAAACATTAAATACATTCTAAAATATGTATAAATTGTCACTAAGAGCCTGATCCAAAATCCAGTCATGTCAGTAGCCATCTCCTTCAACAAATTTCAGTAGCCTTTCCTAGGGTGACCATATGAAAAGGAGGACAGGGCTCCTGTATCTTTAACAGTTGTATCAAAAAGGGATTTTCTTTCCATTTATATATCTTACCCAAGGTTGGCCATGTCAAAGTGAAACAACTTGCTTGAGACAGCACAAGCAGTGGGGAATATAAGATGCACTCTGCTTTGTATGGTCACTCACATCTCCAGTACATAAGAACATAAGAAGCACCCTGATGCTGGATCAGACCGAGGGTCCATCTAGTCCGGCACTCTGTTCATACAGTGGCCAACCAGCCATCAGCCAGGGACCATCAAGCAAGACATGGTGCAACAGCACCCTCCCACCCATGTTCCCCAGCAACTGGTGCACACAGGCTTCCTGCCTCAAATACTGGAGATAGCACACAGCCATCAGAGCTAGTAGCCATGGATAGCCTTCGCCTCCAGGAATTTATCCAACCCCCTTTTAAAGCCATCCAAATTGGTGGCCATCTCTACATCTTGTGGTAGGGAGTTCCATAATTTAACTATGCACTGTGTGAAGAAGTGCTTCCTTTTATTTGTCCTGGATCTCCCACCAATCAGCTTCATGGGATGACCCCACAGGGTTCTAGTATTTTGAGAGAGGGAGAAAAATGTCTCCCTATCCACATTCTCCATACCATGCATAATTTTGTACAACTCTATCAGGTCTCCCCTTAGCCTCCTTTTTTCCGAGCTAAACAATCCGAGTTGATGTAACCTTCCCTCATAGGAAGGTTACATCCCCTTAATCATTTTAGCCCCTTAATCATTTTAGTTGCTCTTTTCTGCACTTTTTCCCGCTCTATCATATCCTTTTTTAGGTGTGGTGACCGTAACTGTACACAGTATTCTAAGTGTGGTCGCACCATAGATTTGCATAAAGGCAGTAGGATACTGGCCGTTTTATTCTCAATTCCTTTTCTTATAATGCCTAACATGGAGTTTGCCTTCTTTACAGCGGCCGCACACTGGGTACAGTACACAGTACAGTATCTTCCACAAGCAGACATACCACCACATCAACCTCTGTCAAACATGGGCCCCATGCTAGTAACAGCCACTTATGTATAAATGAATGAGCAACTGAAGGTGTGAGTTGGGTCATCAAAAACCATACATCCAAACCTTCAGGAGGAGTATGGCCTCTATGAAATAGCATATTATTGCATCAAGCCCTTTGCATTAATCTGGATGCAAGACAGTGTCAGCCATCCCGCAGCCATGCCAATGATATCTAATATATGTAGAAATGCATCAGCAACTGGGTCTGTGTGCACCCACAATCAGCTTTGGACTACCCGAAGCCATATACCCAAGCCCTCAGGGCAATGTCTTCTATAAAACGGCATACAATTTTGTCCAGCCCAATGCTTTGTTTCAACAGACGACACTGTCAAGCATGGCACCCCTGTGGCAATAATATCTAATTTACATAGAAATGAAGAAGGAATTAGAGCTATGCATCCCACAGAAAGCTTTTGAACTACCACAAACTGCAAAAAGTATGGCTACCCTTGAATATGGTGTCAAAACAGGAGTACAAAATATGGTTGCTTGGAACTGAGAACTAAGATCACATTATGCCAGTATTGTAGCATCTTCACTGGCTCCCAATTTGTTTCCAAGCTCAATTCAACCTATAAAATACTTCATAAGTTGGGGCCACAGTATCTGAAAGAGTTTCTCTTTCCATAAATTCCTACTCAACCCTAAAGTCCTCTGTCACTAGGAAATCTGGCCCTTTTGAGGCCTGAAGGATCCCTGCA
Source organism: Elgaria multicarinata webbii (assembly GCF_023053635.1). Taxonomy (NCBI): domain Eukaryota; kingdom Metazoa; phylum Chordata; class Lepidosauria; order Squamata; family Anguidae; genus Elgaria; species Elgaria multicarinata. The sequence goes on from NC_086178.1 coordinate 112,837,994, forward strand.
GTGCCCCTGACTCAGCTTGCATAAGTGAGCCAAGCAATGGGTTCGTTTCCAAAACCCAGGAACTTCCTTTTTTAAAAAAAAATTGCACAAATCATGATGTGCACAAAATGGTGGCCATAAATAGTGCAATTTGCACAAAATTGTGGGCATAAATTGTCTAATTTGTGCAAATTTTATTTATTTATTTATTATTATTTATTTATTCTATTTATTACATTTTTATACCGCCCAATAGCCAAAGCTCTCTGGGCGGTTCACAATTTATGCAGGCAATTATGCACAAATTGCACTATTTATGGCTACCATTTTATGCACATCATGATCTGCACAAATAACACCCCTCCTGAAAAATCATTGACCAGGCCCAACTCACCGTGCAGCCATTAGGGCCATCTCACAGATAAGTGAGCCAGAGTGCAATGGGGTAAGCCAGTGAAAACCCACCAATCTCCCCCACCAAATGGATTCCTCAGACATCCCTACTCAAACTCCGAGATTATCCTCTGAAGCCTGCTCTGGGTGCCCGCGCATGCTGAGCCACTCAGGAACAGACCTCCCACTCCTGTTATGGAATCCCTTCCTCAGAGAGGTTCGCCTGCAACCTCTTTGCTTCAGTGCTGGATTTTTAATAATTTTGTATTTGATATCTTTAGATCATCTTCTGATGCCTCTTTTAGCCACTGTTGCTTTTAAATGATTGCTGGTTTTAATTGTTTTATTATTCCATTTGTTTTTATGTGGATTTTGGATTTTATTTGTGTGGTTTTTGTATGTGACCATGAGAAGAATTAGCTAAAGGCAAACCAATAATTAAGAAACAACAGAGCAAAGCAGCAGAGCTAACGGCAGATAACAACCACAGCAGCTGGACCATGTGTAAGGCAAGAAGAAGTGGCCGAGGGTTTCTCTATTTTCTTTCTTGAACATTCTTTGGCTGCTTGTCACAGCCCATTCATCTTTCTGGCACATCTATGAATGACTACGAGATTGACTACATAAAATCATAGAATAGTAGAGTTGGAAGGGGCCTACAAGGCCATCGAGTCCAACCCCCTGCTCAATGCAGGAATCCATGGTACAGCATACCTGACAGATGGCTGTCCAGTGTCCAGCTGCATCTTGAATGCCTCTAGTGTGGAAGAGCCCATGACCTCCCTAGGTCATTGGTTCCATTGTTGTACTGCTCTAACAGTCAGGATATTTTTCCTGATATCCAGCTGGAATCTGGCTTCCTGTAACTTGAGTCCATTATTCCGTGTCCTGCACACAGGGGTGACCTCCGGATAAGTATGCCCCCCACCCCACCCAAATTTGGGACCATGGTTATCCCCCTCCTGTTTTCATGCCAAAATCCCCCTCCCCAGACGCAGGACATTTTTAGAAAAGGAGGCAGGTGATAACCATGGTGTCATGTCACTTGAACCAGGTCTGAGTCTTGTCCGTTCTTCTTTACCTTATTAGGACTTGTCCTGGGTATGCTATATAAATTGTGATTACACACAAAATTGTCAAATTGTTGCAAGTCTACCTATTTCCATTTATTGGGGGTATATAATGTGCTAAAAATCATATTCAATATTATTTATCCAAGTTTGTAACAATTCACATCCTGGTTTGTGGACTAAGTAGCAACCAGGATGATCAAGGATCTGGAAACAAAGCCCTATGAGGAGAGACTGAAACAACTGGGCATGTTTAGCCTGGAGAAGAGAAGATTGAGGGGAGACATGATAGCACTCTTCAAATACTTAAAAGGTGGTCACTCAGAGGAGGGCCAGGATCTCTTCTTGATCCTCCCAAAGTGCAGGACACAGAATAATGGGTTCCAGTTACAGGAAGCCAAATTCTGGCTGGACATCAGGGAAAACTTCCTGACTGTTAGAGCAGTACAACAATGGAACCAGTTACCTAGGGAGATTGTGGGCTCTCCCACACTAGAGGCCTTCAAGAGGCAGCTGGACAACTATCTGTAAGGGATGCTTTAGGGTGGATTCCAGCATTGAGCAGGGGGTTGGACTCGATGGCCTTTTAGGCCCTTCCAACTCTACTATTCTATGATTCTATGATTCTAAGTCCAGTACTATTCCATTTAATGAAGCTTGTAATTGGTGGATTGGTTTCTACATGCTAAGTAATCCCTGAAGATACATGGGTTGGTACCTTGGATGACGCACACAAAATCAAGCTCAACATTAGTTCCACACCATTAGTCAGGAGGTTATTAAAAAGCTGAAAAAGCAAAGGCAAGCCAAGAAAGGCATCCAATAGTCAAGGCAACAGTTAACTGGCAGGAAGTAATTAGGAGGAAGCAAAGGGCAGCTGAAAACTACAGAACTTCTGGTTGGAAAATTAAAGACAGAGCAGTAGCATCTTTGCAAAAGGAAAAGTTGATGGACCTTGACTATTTACCTTCAGATTTAGGGCTAGGAGTAGACACAGGAAACTGGTAGGTAGGAGAATAAGGGTTTTCTTCTGCAGCAGAAAAAAGCAGTGGGGTTGGACAGCAGCCACAGTGAAGTGGAGGAAACATTTAACTTCCCAATTTCTGATCACCATTACCTTTCTGCTGCCTACTTTGATAATACAGTAATATTACATCATGCTCTCAAGATATGAGGGTTGTATCCAATGTCAGTCCTATTTAGAGCTGATATGTTGAAATGAATGAGACTTAAGGTAGAATAACATTGTATTCAACTCAGAATAATTAGTTGGGAAGTATTCTGTCTCTGTACACATCACACAAAGAGGAGGTATACTAAATATCATTCAACATCCAACCATACTAAAAGGACAGGCATTATACTAATATAGGGTGACCATATGGAAAGGAGGACAAGGCTCTTGTATCTTTTTCAATTGTATAGAAAGGGGAATTTCAGCAGGGGTCATTTATATGCATGCAGCACCTGGTGAAATTCCCTCATCACAACAGTTAAAGCTGCAGGAGCTATACTAGAGTGACCAGATACAAAAGAGGGCAGTGCTCCTGCAGCTTTAACCGTTGTGATGAAAAGGGAATTTCACCAGGTGCTATAAGCATACAAATGACACCTTCTGAAATTCCCTTTTCTATACAACCATTAAAGATGCAGGAGCCCTGTCCTCCTTTTCATGTGGTCAGCCTAATTAATACCACAGTCTAGTGTGGTAGATAACAGTATGGTTAAGTCAAACACAGAACAACAGATACTCTTGCTAAGCTTGTGGTACCTTTGGTTTGGGGCTGGATATCAGGAAGTTCAGGGAATTTGTAGGTAGGGCAATAAGGGTTTTCTTCAGGTGGGTCTGTGCAGAAAGAGCACATTTGGGGGAAAGAACAAAGAGGAAGGGAGAGATGGATAAATCAGCAAGAATCTTCTCAGATACAGATGTTGAGAAATGCATTTTATGTTGACACCCCACAAAAGTGCAGGTAATATACACTTAGCATTATGCTGCACACCTTGGCCAGACATATACAACTATGTGCTTTCAACTTCTATTCGAGGGTGGTCCAACTCACCTACCAGAGCTCCTGAGCTGGTAGTTCACTTCTCCTTTTATCTCCCACCAGATCTCCTGCTGATACACCACTGGGTATTGAGAGAAGGGGGAGGGGGTGCAAAGTGGTGCATGCTGACAGCAGCTTAAAGGGAGAAGGGGTTGGTGAAAGCTGACATCAGTAGCGTGAGAAGAGAGAAATAAAGGTCCAGCTCCTAAATGCCTCAACGACATCTCGTAGCAGATGATGTAATACCCAGCAGTTTCTGGCTACAGAATATACTGAAAACGTCCCATTTGTCCAGTGATAAAGTTTCAGAGGACTAAGAAAGGAGGAAGACATATTACTCTCTCTCTTGGCCCCACGAAGCTGAAACATGCCTCTTTCACAGAGAGGAAGCTCTACTAACACAACAGGGTTGCAACAGATGTATCAAAGCAACTGCAATCCAAATGCCATTGCATATCTTCTCATCAGTTTCTTAACCATTAGAGAAAATATATGTTAAAAATGTGCTTGTATGATGTCAATATATATGTAGTCCATAGAGGAAACTATACATGACATGAAATGCGTGCAAGTATTTAATGTGCCTGATTTTTATTCTTTAAATAGTAGTCACAGAGTGGGGGAAGGACAGTGATCAGAATTAAGACCACGGTGCAGGACTTTAAACTTTTCCCACCATGCCGTCATCCCAATGAAAATGACTCCTCTCCACACTGCGTATTAGCCCCAGTGCTAATGGAAGTTTCCACCTCAGGGCTAATAGCAGCTTCAGGGGAGGAAGGATTTCCTTTAGGACTTTGGCATTGTGGGGAAAGGCATAAAGCCCCCCCTCCCCACATGCTGTAGTCCCAATCCTGATCACCCTTCCCTGGCAATTGCTATTTAATGAACAAAGACCAGGCACGTTAAATGCTTACATGCATTTAACTGCATGTCTAGTTTGTCCCTAAGTCTATTTAGATTTTCTTTTGATATTCTTAGAACTTGGGCAATACTTTAAAAAACATCCATTTAGGTTTTCCACTTCAAATTATCTGTATGTAGGACTTTGCGGGGGGGGGGGGGGGGAAATGAGGTAAATGAACAGTACCTTTTGTCAGCCTGTGGATTTGTTTGAACATTGTCTTGTACCAGTCCTTTGTTCGATCTGTGTTCTAATTGAAAAGGGAGCAGAATAAAATAATTGCATGAGTTCAATCTGTCATTTAAAAAGCACAGCAGCCTGCCTTAAAAACATACAATGTATATAGTAATGATTTCTGCCAACAATCTATTTTGAGCATCTATGGTTCTAGGACAAGTTTGCTGAAGCTAAGCAGGTATGGTTATGGATATGAGACCACTTGGGGACTTCATGTGTGCTGCCTTAAGTTTCATGGTGGAATAAAGGTAGGCTATAAATATAGTAAATAAATACATGCTGCACGGACTTCATAGGGATGCCATACTGATGCTGCAGGCAGAACAGTCACAGCATGTTTGAGATCCGAAACCAGAGCTCCCATTAAAGCCCCACAGAAACAAAGATAAGCTCTGGGCATGTCTACACCTCCTGGTGGAGGAGGAAGGATCTCGCAATATGCTGATCGTGAGATCCTTCCCCTCAGTCCACACGCGGTGCACAATGTCCCGGGAGGAAGGAGGAAGTCGCGCCCACCATTTTTTTTTTAAAGAGAAGGAGCTGGAGCGCACCTGCACCCCAGCGAAAAAGTAAGTAAAAAAACAAAACAAAAGCCCCGTCTCCCCTCCCCACCCTCGATGGGCACAGAGCGCTTGAAGAGCTCCGTGACCTGTGCCTGGTTCCCAGCTCCTTGCATTTACTCACGAGGAGCCAGGATGAAACCGGGACATACCTCCGCCCATACCTCCTGCAGTCTCGGGATGATTCCGAGACCGTGGGAAAAACCAGGGTAAAAGCCATCCCGGTTTTCCCGGGGAAATGGAGGAATCATCCCTCCCTGCCCGTGTGCATCATGTGGACGCACAGGGATGATCCTGGGGTGATCCCTGGGTTAAGGCATGGTATAGACATGCCTTCTATGTAAATCTGCATACAGCATGCCCCTGCTGCAGGAATCCTCTTCAGAGGGGGGAATACAGCTCCCAAAGGCAAACAATACTGGACGCCAAGGAGACTCTCTAGCAAATGCCCCTACTGAACTGTAGCAGACAGTAGCCTTAATGTTGAGAACATTTGTAATTCCCCAGCTATGCCTTTGCCTCCCCACCCGCCACCCTTATTCTGGAAGATTCAATGGACACCCTTCCTACTGACTTCAAACAATAGGTGGAAACTATGGAGCTCTTAACTGAATTAAGCTTTTAGCTGCAGTCTGTGTACAGTATCCAAGCAGGTCATTGTGCAAGCGGGGAGCCACCGCCGATTCCTTTCTGCAAGCAGTACCCACACGTGCAACAAAGATTTAGCTCCTCCTCTAGGGTCCAGAAATGAGTGGAAACAGGAGAGCCAGTGTGGTGTAGTGGCTAGAGTGACAGACTGGGAGTCAGGGGATCCAGGTTCTAGTCCCCACTTGGCCATGGAAACCCACTGGGTGACTTTGGGCCAGTCACAGACTCTCAGCCCAACCCACCTCACAGGGTTGTTGTTGTGAGGATAAAGTGGAGAGGAGGAGGAGGATTATGTAAGCTGCCTTGGGTTCCTTGGAGGAAAAAGGCAGCATATAAATGCAATAATAAATAAATAAATTTCTCCAATGGGGTAGGTTGGCAAAGCTTGTGTAAGGAAGCTCCACAGACCTGTCCTGATCCAGAAACTAGCACTTCTACTTGTTTGGGAGCTTCTTAAAGGAAGCACTAAATTACTGTTGCACGGGCGTTGGCCCCTGCTTGCAGAATGGCCCATGTGGATACTGCCTTCTGTCTTATACTATTTGTCCTGTTATCTGTATTTATTTCTTATATAGTATTTACTGGGTTTATTGTTCAGTTTGTTTCATTCTTCTATTTTAGTGTATGTTTTGTAAATCATCAGAAGCCTTGCTGTGGACCAGTAAACAAGTAAGTAAATAAAATATTACCAGCTGGATACTGTAAGGAAGGGGTTAAGCGTACTCAGAATTACTGTTTTTAGCAATTCATTCTTGTTCATTGTCTGTTATAGAATTGCAGAAGTACCGCTTATCTCTCCACCTGGCCGTAGGCGGGAAGCCATCTCCTGGCTCCGTTGAGGCGAGAGCAGTGACCTTGGGGCAATTTGCAACTGTAAAAGAGAAACTGGCCCTTCCGAAGGGAGGGGGAGGAGTAGAAATGAGGGGCCTTAAAAAGTCTACCAAATCTGAGGCCAGGGCCTGAGCTGAAGGACACCTGGCTGCGGGGAAGTATATTCTATAACAAATGTTTTAGTTTGCTGGTATGGGGTTCGGGGTTGATGTATCTATTTTAGTAGCTAATCTGATGTAAATGCTTGCCTCTTACCCTTCCTATTTCAATAAAGGATTGGGCTTAACCCTTTCAAATTGAGAGCTGTGTGCTTTATTCCAAGATCTGTGCAAAATCCAGTGGGCAGCCGGTTTGGCTGAGTGTGGTTTCCTTTACATGGTGGCAGCGGTGGGATTCGACACAGATCTGGAGGAATAAATGCTGGCAAGTTAAGGAGAGCAGGAGAAGGGGGGGGGGGTGATCGGTAGTGGAGAGATAGCAGCGTTCAGTGAGGAGGCGAAGTGTTTATGGCACTTTTGGATTGTTTATGGCTTGTTTTGGTCCCCTCTAGTGAATGCTGTTTTGATATCTGATATAATTCCCCCCCCCCGAGAAGAAAGAGCGATTAATACACAGAAGACAAGCTAATAAATAAACTGTTAAGAAAGGGAGCCGGAGTTAAAGATTTACGCCCTATGTCGCACATCAAAAGGAGGATTAAAAAAGAGTTGCAGAAGTTAAGTGTTCAGAAAAAACGCCCAAGTAATCATAATCTCGCCCACCTGGAAGGTTCAGTTGCAGAAGGAGAACAGGAAGAGACAGACACAGCTCTTTTAGACACAGACCCAACTAGAGAAGAAAACATGGCTGAAGGGGGAAAAACATCTGGCAGTCAGCCACCCTCAATAGCAGAAATCAGAGCTGCTATTGCAGAAAATACCACAATCATTTTTTAAAAAATGGATCAGCAGATGGAGACTTTTAAGCAACAGATGCGTGTGCTGGCAGATAAGACGTCGCAGAACTCTAAGGCCATTGATGATCTTGAGGCAAGAGCGGATTTGAACCAAAAGAAGCAAGAGGCTTTTGAAAAATCAACAAATGTCCAGTTTAAAGATTATGAATTAAGGCTGATAGCTCTGGAGGATCAATCTCGTCGGTCATCAATTCGAATAAAACATTTAAAGCAAACACAAGGAGAGGAGTTGAGAGAAATAATCTTGAATTGGTTTAAAGAGTTGATGCCTGATTTGCAAATTGATGAATCTGATTTTGATCGAATCCACAGAGTGGGGGGGGGGCAAAATTATAAAGGGATTAGAGACATTTTGGTGAAATTTGGTAATTATTATAAAAAAGAGCAAGTCATGAAGGAATTGAGATCTATGGCCTAGCTGCAGTATAAAGGCAAATCAGTGCAAATTTATAATGATCTCTCTCAGCATACATTGAATTGGAGACGCAGTATCAAGCCAATAACTGAAATACTAGTGAAGAAAAAAATCACATATTCGTGGGGTTATCCTATTTTTCTAAGATTTACACATGGAGGGGGGGAATACAGAGTAACCTCACTGGATCAGGGTAAAGAGTTGTTGAAGAGCTTGGGTCTGTTTGAGGAAGCAGGTGTGACTGGAACAGGTGGGGGGATGAGGCTGGGACATCTGGGGTGTAACAGAATTGTTAATTGTATTATGAGATAATTGCAGATAGAAATGTTAAACATAGAAACCTTGTCAGCCAGGCGCAGCACTGCCTCCCCCCCTCCCTCTAAAATAGATGGCTGGATTACTAGACTCACGGGGATGTGGGGGGGAAGAGTTGGGGGGAGGGGAGGGGGGAAGGGAGGAGGGCAGGGGTTAGAGTAAGGGGATTGGGGGTTGTAGTATGGAGTTTGTGTTTTTATGTGTGTAAATTTGAGTTTCAGAGCACAAGGGATCGAAAGAGACTCCAAAAGGGTGAATATGGATAAAAAGATAAAAGTATCAACACTCAATGTTAAAGGTTTGGGGGCAGTCGTGAAAAGGAGGAGAATAGAACAAATGTTTAATAAAGAAGGATCTGATATCATAATGTTGCAAGAAACACATCAAGGCTTCGAGAATGTGAATATGATAAAATTAAAATGGCTAGTTTATTATGAAAAGTCGTTAGGGACTTCAAAAAAAATGGAGTGGCCACTTTGATTTCGAAAAAAAGTGGATTCATATTAGAAGATATAAAAAAGGATGATAGTGGTAGATATCTTATGATAAAAGGTAAAATTGAAGGAAAGGTATATACGTTAATTAATGTGTATGCCCCAAATGAGAGACATAGAGAGTTTTTTATAAAATTATTTAAAGAAATAGAAGAATTTAAGGAGGGGTATGTTATTTTAGCTGGGGATTTTAACATGGTTATGGATAATAGATGGGACAGGTCGAACCCCACTAAGGTTGAAAAGAGGAATAATATAACTATCTTGAATAAATTAGTAAAAGAAAATGATTATTTAGATTCTTGGCGTTTACTCAACGGGGTTAAGCCTGGGTTTTCATATTTTTCCCCACTTCATCATACATACTCCAGGATAGATTATATTTTTGTCTCAAAAGATTTTGCAATGAAGATTTGTAAAATGGAAATGGGGGTAATAAAGGTAACTGATCACGCTTTGTTAAGTCTAGAATTTGCAGTTAAGAAGAACTATAAAGAGGCGTATAGATGGAAATTGAATACAAAAATATTGAAATATAATAAAGTGGTAGAAAAAATTCAGAAGGAATTGTCGGAGTCATGGGAAATTAATGAAAAGAGAGGAACAGTTGGGTCAGTCGTTTCGGACACCATGAAGGCTGTAGTAAGAGGAATTTGTATTAGAGAAATGTGCAGTTTAAAAAGACAACAACATGCTGAGCAGGAAAAGCTAGAGACAGAAATTAGAAGTTTGGAGGAAGAATATTGGCAAGGTAAAAATAAATATAAATTAGTAGAAATACAAGCTAAGAAGAAACAATTAGAAAATTTAAACTTAGAGGAGGTTCAAAAAAAATTAATATATATGAAAAGGGAATATTTTGAAAATAGCAATAAGAATTCTAGATTGCTTGCCAGACTCACACAAAAAGAAAAAGGGAGAAATGGGATAGAAGCATTGAAGGATAATCGAGGGAATTATTGTCATACAATGAAAGATAAAATAAAAAAATTTCAGAAATTTTATCAGGAATTATATAAGGGTAAAGAAATTCAACAAGAGAAGGTGGAGGAATATATTGGAAGGTTTATAAGGAAGAGAATAAAAACAGTACATAAAGAGCAAATGGAGAAGGTAATAACTCAAAGAGAAGTTGAAGACGTAATTGATAATTTGAAAGTTGGTAAATCACCGGGAGCAGATGGTTTAGGATCAGAATATTATAAAGCTTTTAAAGAATTTTTAGTCCCGAAATTAGTGAAACTTTATAATGCTATATTATTAGGAGAGAAGATACCTGATTCATGGGAACTTTCATTGATAATATTAATTCCAAAACCAGATAAAGATTTGACTAGTCCTGATTCTTATAGACCTATATCACTAATAAATCAGGATGCCAATTTTTTTTTCATCTATTATGGCTAAACGGTTAAATAAATTTATATCAGAATATATAGGAGAGGATCAATGCGGATTTGTGGCAGGAAGGCAGATGCATAGTTTAGTGGGAAGAGTTTTAAATGCAATAAATGTAATAAAAAAGTCAAATACCAAGGCAGGAATTTTGGCATTGGATATTTTTAAGGCTTTTGATTGTGTGAGCTGGCAGGCATTAAAGATTATTCTAGATAAAATGGGATTTGGAAATAAATTTAAAAATATAATAGAACAGCTATATTCCCAAAATACAGCTGTAGTGGTGGTAAACGATGGACTCACTGAAAAGATACGACTAGCCAGAGGTACAAGACAAGGATGTCCGCTCTCGCCGGTCCTGTTTGTAATGGTTATGGAAGTATTGGCGAATGCATTAAGGGATGATGAAGAGATAGAAGGAATTGGAGAGGTAAGGGAAATAAAGTTGAATATGTTTGCGGATGACACCTTATTGACTATTAAGAACCCAATAAGAAAAATAGAAAGAATTAAATATCAATTGAGGGAATTTGAAGAAGTTACAGGGTTAAGAATAAATTGGTCTAAATCAGAGATGATGTTGTTTAACTATACTAAGAAAGAAGAAAAGGAATGGGAACATAAAGGAATAGAAATGAGAGTTAAGGAGGAGATTAAATATTTGGGAATTAAACTTACAAAAAACCTAGAGAATTTAGAAAAGGAGAATTTAATGAGGTTAAAGAAAGAGGTATTAGAAAAATTGAAAAAATATAAAAGATTAAATTTATCTTGGTTTGGAAGAATAGCATTAGTAAAAATGAAGATTTTAGCTAAAATTAATTTTGTGTTTAGGATGTTACCAATAAAAAATTCAGAAACTGAGATAAAAAGTTGGCAAAATATTATTAATAAATATTGTAATGGAGAAAAGAAAGCGAGGGTAAATAAGAATAATTGGTATCTAAGCAAAAAAAAGGGTGGATTGGGTCTCCCAAATATAAAATTATACTATGTAGCAAATAGATTAAGACACATTGTAGAAGCAATTATAGGAGTAGGAGATTTATATTGGATGGAGGAAAAAACTACAAGTAATGTAGAGATGAGTTTGGAAAATGTCTTTTTTAAGGAAGGAGGGAGAAAGTGGGTTGGAAGTATAGATAATCCACTCCTGAGGACTCATTGGGAAATTTGGAGTAAATTTAAAGGGAAGCTGCTTCCGAGCAACTCTCCCTTAGCACCGGTAATAATGTTAAAGAATTTCCCAGAGGATCTGAAGGGTAGATTATGTAAAATATTAAAAGAGAAAAATAAAATGAAATTAAAGGATTGGTTAAGAGATATAAAAACAAGAGAAGATATGGAAAATTTGTTAAAGGAGAAAAAATTATCTTGGTTAGAGTATGGGCAATTAGAACAATGGAATAAAAAGTGGATTAAAGACAATAGAGTTTGCAGAGGGATGACGAAGTTTGAAGAGTTAATAGTAAATAAGGAAAAAGGTAAAGGAGGTAGTATAGTTTTAAAAGGGTTAATGAGCGAAATATATAAAATATTGTTAGAAAAGGAGTTAAGGGATAACTCAGGGAAAATGGTATGGGAGACAGATTTGAAGGTACAAATAGGGCGACAGAGATGGGAGGGACTATGGAAACAAAGAGTGTTGAGAAATATGTCAGTGAAAATAAAGGAGAATTATTTTAAAATTTTGTGGAGGTGGTACCTAACCCCGATAAGATTGAATAAGATAAATGATCAGCATTCAGCAAATTGTTGGAGAGGATGTCCGGAAAAAGGAACGTATTTACATATGTGGTGGGAATGCAGATATGTACAAAGATTATGGAAGATGGTGTTTTTAGAAATTGAAGAAATAGTGGGAATGAAAATAGAACAAACACCAAAGATTGCATTACTGTCACTATTTGAAGATTTAAAATGTGGAAAAGAAACTAAAGAGTTGATATCGAGTTTGCTGACTGCATCACGATTGATGGTAGCTAGGAACTGGAAGATTCAAGGGGAATATTTTATTGAAGAATGGTATAAAGAAGTATGGGATATAGCTATTAATGATAAACTGACTTGTAATATTAAGTGGAGAAAAGGCGTAACTAAAATAAATGAGTTTGAGGGAATCTGGAAACAGTTCCTAATATTTGTGTTTACTAAGGGAAGTGGGAAACCGCCAGTAGAAGAAACGATAAGATTTTGGAATCAGGAATAGATCCCGAGGTGGGGGGTGCACTTTTGTGTTAAGAATGATTATGTTGTAGTATGATAATTTTTAGGTAATAACTATTCAACATATATGTACTCAACGTTTATTCAATATGTATGTAGCAGATGTTTGATTTTTTTTATTTTTTATTATTGTAATGTTGTATGTTTAATTAATGTAGAAAAAAAATATTAAAAAAAAAAAGAGAGAGCAGGAGAAAAAGGAAACTGAGCCCTAAACCAGCAAAAGATAGTCCAGCCAGGATGTTTCAGGGGATATCCCTGGGAGAAGAAGAGTTAGCTCAGAGTCAGGGAGCGGAAGCTCCAGGAGCAGAGGTTCTAGGAGAAAACCCTCAGGAAGAAGCGGAGGGAGAGTCCAGGCTGACCACGATTGAGTGGGAAAAGCAGTGGACACCCGGTTCCGTGGGGAGGGCTTGGAAGAAATATGTGACGCAGCTCTGGCAATCAGAGGAGAAAGCGGAGCTGGAGGATGTTCCAAGGATGTTGCTCCCGGCGGTGAGGCTGGAAGAGGACACTTCGGGGGTGTAGGCCGTGCGGCAGCCGGCAACCTCAGCGTTGGCAGCTGGAGGACCAGGACAGGATGGTCGGGGAGAACAAGGTTCTCGGTTAGCCGGAGCTCCGCCGGCAGGGACCCCTCGCCAGCCGGGAGAGGCTGACGGAAGCAGGTCCAGAGCAGGAAATGGCGGAGAAACGGAGGGGCAGAGGATGCGGAGGATGTATGCTGACTGCATGGAGGTGATGGCCCGGCAGCTACAGCTGATGGAGAGAGGAGGAAACCCCGGTCCCCGGATCGATAGAAGGGCATTCCCCGTGTTCCAAGAGGGAGACGATGTGGGAGCGTTTCTGGCCCTGTTCGAGGATACGTGTGATGAGATGGGGGTGCCGGTGGCCCAGAGAATGAGTCTGCTGAGGCCGCAGATTATGGGAACTTTGCGGGAAATGGTGGCTACCATCCCACGGGAGCTGCGTAATAGCTACCTGTATTTCAAAAACTTGGCCAAAGAACAGTTTGCCTTAACAGCAGAGCACTGCCGACAAAAGTTTCGCCGTTTGACCAAGAATCCGAAAGAAACTTTTTCCGCCTTTGCCACCAGGATGGTGATCGCCATGGATGCCTGGATGGAAGCGGAGGGGGTGCGAGATTTGAGAGGAGCAAAGAATCTGGTGGCTAAAGAACAATTGTATCGGCAGTTCCCGGAGAAGTTCGATGCCTGGGTCGGAGAGAAGAATCCCAGGACCGTGATGGAGGCAGCTAAGATGGCAGACCGGCTTCAGGCATTTGAGCGGAAGGGAGCTGGCGGGGCGTCGAGGTTGCCGGAGGGGCGGGCTAGAGCGAGTCCAGTGGAGAAGAAGCCCGTGTGGCTGGCCAAGGAGCGGCGAGAGAAAGGCGGAGTAGCAGCGGCAGGCGGAACCTCCAGCGGCGGGTGTTTCTACTGCAAGGAGCCGGGGCACATGAAGAGAGAATGCCCCAAATTGGCCGCTAAGTCACCAGCCGTAGGGGCAAAACCGTCACCCGGAGTATGAGCGGCTGGGGCAACGGCGGCACCATCCTCACCCGGGTCCAACTGGAGTGATGACAGCGGAGGCGAGGCGACCGATTTGGAGTGGGAGCACATGCGGGCAGCGTCAACAGGAGTAGCCCAGGCCACTACGGTGTCTGGAAGCCCTGAGCCGGCGAATGCGGTTTCCATGCGGCTGGTGACTCCGGCGCAGCTCAGGTGGAGTCGTCGCAAATTCTGTGAGTGTGTGGTGGTCAATGGGAAGACGATTCGGCTTCAAAGAGATACCGGTGCGGATTTAAGCTCGGCCCATGTAGGACTATTGAAGCCTGGACAGAGTTTGGAGGGCCGAACTATCAAGGTGACCCCTTATGGGGCGCCGCCCTTCGAAGCGCTGCTGGCCTGAGTGAAGTTGGAATATCAGGGGTTGAAAGGGGAGCTAGTTATCCTTACGCATAAGGAAGGGCCTGCTTTCCTCTTGGGCAATGACTTGTGTTTTAAAGTAACTCAGCTAGCAGTCACAACCCGGGGGAAGGCGGCCCGTGAGCGGAAGGATCCCCCTGGGAAGGAGGAAGCCTTGGTGGGTTCCGAAGACCCGACACAGGGAGAAGGGGAAAAAGGGGAGGAGGTTAACCCCGAATTCCTTAAGGAGGTGCAACAGGATCCCTCGTTGCAAGAGTGTCGGGAGGCTGCGGGAGGTCCTGCGGGAGAGAGAGGAAAGATGGGAAAAGCTACTTTCGTGTGGGAACGAGGCAGGTTGTACCGCAGGTTCTCACCGAAGGGAAGAGGGGGAGTGGAACGAAAACAGCTAGTGGTACCCAAAGGAGAACGGGAAAAAGTATTGGAAGCAGCACATGAGCGATTGTGGGGGGGGGCATTTGGGAATCCGCCGCACACTGGAGCGGGTGAGTCGGGACTTTTACTGGCCGGGGGTGGTGCAAGATGTAAAGAACTTTTGTAATTCTTGCGAAGTCTGTCAGCGGGTGGGCTACCCTCGAGATCACCCGAAGGCCCCCCTGCACCCGTCCTTAATTACAGAAGTACCCTTTGAAAAGGTGGGGGTGGATATTCTGGGCCCTTTTAAGGCTGCTACACGGGGAGGAAAAAAGTACATTTTAACCATGGTAGATTATGCCACGCGATATGCAGAGGTGGTTCCATTGGCAGTTATTTCAGCTCCCCAGGTAGCCAAGGCCTTGATGTCTATATTCACCTGGGTGGGGGTCCCTAAAACCTTGGTGCATGACCAAGGAGGAAATTTCATGTCAACCCTACTGAAGGAGCTGTGGCGATTGGCCGGGGTGCAACAGTGTGTGGCGGCGGCGTATCATCATGAAGGGAATGGGCTGGTGGAACGGTTTAATCAAACTCTGGGGGAAATGTTAAAGGCATATGCGGTGAAGCACACAGCCGACTGGGATCAGGCCCTGCCCTACCTTCTCTTTGCCGCCCGGGACACCAAAAGCGATAGCCTTGGGTTCTCAGCGAACGAATTGGTGTTTGGGAGGGAGTTGAGAGGACCCTTGAAGCTGTTGCGGGAGCGATGGGAGGAGGGTGCCTCTCCCACTCCGGTGTCGGTGGTGGAGTATATGCAAAACTTGCAGAATTTGCTAATAGAGGTAGGAGAAGCCTCCCAGGAGAATTTAGAGCAGGCTCAGCAAAGTCAGAAACGTTGGTATGATCGGCAAGCCAGGCGGCGAGTGTTTCAAGTAGGTGACAAGGTGTTAGTTTTGAAGCCTGTAAAGCCCGAGAAATTGGCGGTGCGTTGGGAAGGACCCTTGGTGGTGGAGAAAAAGTTGAACGAAGTGAACTATTTGTTGCGGGATGTAGACAAACAACGGCGGGCAAAACTTTTTCATGTAAATATGATGAAGCCGTTTCGGGAACGCGGAGTGCACATTGGACAAGTAGGCAGCGAGGAAGGAGGAGATGGGGCCGGGTTGGATGTCCTGGCGAGTTATCGGCACATGGAGGGGGTGGAAGAAATTCAAGTTCCCGGGGAGCTGAGCGCCCTGCAAGGGAGGCAGTTGCGGCAGCGGCTCGGAGAGTTTAGGGAATTGTTCTCGGGGTTGCCCGGGAGAACGTCTTTGACTAGGCACTCCATAAATACCGGGAAGCACCCCCCGATACATACCCCACCTCACCGGTTAAACGGGAAACAGCTAGAGGTGGTGAATAAAAAAGTGGAGGAAATGTTAGCTATGGGGGTGATTGAAAAAAGTCAGAGCCCCTGGTCCTCCCCCCTCGTGCTCGTGGCCAAGAAGGACGGTTCGGTCCGTTTCTGCGTTGATTTTAGGAAGTTGAACAGTGTGACCACCGTAGAGGCTTACCCCATGCCCTGTACTGATGATTTGATTGAGACACTAGGAAAAGCGCAGTTCATATCGACGTTAGACTTGACTAAGGGATACTGGCAAGTGCCGCTGGATGAGGACGCGGCTGCCAAGTCCGCCTTCTCTACTCCGCGGGGGCACTACCAATTTTGAGTTCTTCCTTTTGGGCTCTCGTCAGCTCCAGCTTGCTTCCAGAGGTTAATGGATCGGGTCCTAGACGGCTTAGGAGCGTTCGCGTGCGTTTATTTGGATGACGTGGCCGTGTTTAGCGACACGTGGGAACAACATCTAGAACATCTGGGGCAAGTGCTGGGCCGTCTGCGGGAAGCGGGGTTGACCGTGAAGGCTTCCAAATGTCAGTTTGGGCGAGGAGAGGTGACTTACTTAGGGCATAAATTGGGGAGGGGGGCGCTGAAGCCGATGGCCGCTAAAGTGGAGGCCATTAGGCAGTGGCCGATTCCCCAAACCAAGAAACTAGTGCAGTCCTTTCTGGGGCTAGCTGGCTATTACTGGAGATTTGTGCCAAATTTTAGTCAGCTGGCCGCCCCCTTGAGAGAGTTGTGTAGAAAGAGGGTTAACTGGACTAGAGCTTGCCAGCAGGCGTTTCAGAAGCTGAAAGAGCGGTTGCAGCGTGCTCCGGTCTTGAAAGCCCCTGATTTTGACCAGCCGTTTATGGTGCAGACGGACACCTCGGAGGCAGGCTTGGGCACGGTGTTACTGCAGAAAGGAGCTGGGGGGCTACAGCAACCGGTGGCATTTGTCAGCAAAAAGTTGCTGCCGAGAGAAAGGGCGTTAGCAACCATTGAGAAAGAATGCTTGGCTATTGTTTGGGCCCTGGGCAAGCTAAGACCGTATCTCTGGGGAAGAGCCTTTACTATCCAAACTGACCATTCTCCCTTGTGCTGGTTAGCCAGGGTGAAGAACACCAACCAAAAACTATTGCACTGGAGCTTGGCGTTACAAGACTTTGAGTTTACAATCTCCCACATTAAGGGCAGAGAGAATGTGGTGGCTGATGGACTATCCCAGAGCTTCAACCGAGGGGAGGGGGGAAGTTAAGTGGTAAAAAAGGGGTTTTAGCATGAGATTTTTTTTTTTAGAAAAGCCATCTTAAGGGGGAAGGTGTAAGGAAGGGGTTAAGCGTACTCAGAATTACTGTTTTTAGCAATTCATTCTTGTTCATTGTCTGTTATAGAATTGCAGAAGTACCGCTTATCTCTCCACCTGGCCGTAGGCGGGAAGCCATCTCCTGGCTCCGTTGAGGCGAGAGCAGTGACCTTGGGGCAATTTGCAACTGTAAAAGAGAAACTGGCCCTTCCGAAGGGAGGGGGAGGAGTAGAAATGAGGGGCCTTAAAAAGTCTACCAAATCTGAGGCCAGGGCCTGAGCTGAAGGACACCTGGCTGCGGGGAAGTATATTCTGTAACAATGTTTTAGTTTGCTGGTATGGGGTTCGGGATTGATGTATCCATTTTAGTAGCTAATCTGATGTAAATGCTTGCCTCTTACCCTTCCTATTTCAATAAAGGATTGGGCTTAACCCTTTCAAATTGAGAGCTGTGTGCTTTATTCCAAGATCTGTGCAAAATCCAGTGGGCAGCCGGTTTGGCTGAGTGTGGTTTCCTTTACAGATACGACCACCATCCCCTGCGCAGAGAGGTCCGCCTCTCTGCTGTCCTTCCTCTGGTGTGTAGGTGGGTATGTTGTGTTGGAGGCTGTTTTTATTCTGTTAGTGACATGTTTGCAATTGTGTTTAATGCATTTGCTTTATTATTGTATTATTGCATAATCTCGTTTGGATTACTACAATGCATTATACGTGGGGCTGCCTTTGAAAATGCTCCAGAAACTTCAGCTGGTACAAAACAGGGCAGCCCGTTTACTAACAGGGACTGGCCGACGAGATCACATTACACCAGTCCTTTTACAACTTCATTGGCTGCCAGTCCAGGTCTGGGCCCGATTCAAAGTGCTGGTATTAACTTTCAAAGCCCTAAACGGTTTGGGGCCAGGTTATTTGAAGGAACGCCTCCTCCCATATGTACCTGCCCGGACCTTAAGGTCATCTAAAGGAAGTGAGGCAGGTGGCTACTAGGAGGAGGGCTTTCTCTGCTGTGGCACCCCGGCTATGGAATGAGCTCCCCAGAGAGGTCCACCTGGTGCCTACACTGTATTCCTTTTGTCACCAGCTGAAGACCTTTTTATTCTCTCAGTATTCTAACTAATTTTAACTTACATTTAAATTTTAATGTTTTAATTCTGTATTTTAATCTTATATCAACTTCTGCTGCATGGTTTTATCCTGGTTGTGCTTTTTATATTGTATTTTGTAGTTGTGTTTTTAGACTGTTGGTTGTTTTATTATGGTTTTAATTTTTGTGAACCGCCCAGAGAGCTTCGGGTATTGGGCGGTATAAAAATGTAATAAATAAATAATTGTTTTTATCTAGTTTGTTGGTGTTTGTAAGCTGGCTTGGGTGCCATTTTTGTTCGAAAGGCCGGGTACAAGTAAAAAATAAAATAAAGGAACACATACATGTATATTATTGGTATCAAGGAACCTACAGCTGGGGTGAGATATTTAAATCTAAGCACAAACACTACCTAAAGGAGGAGGGATGCTAGATTTAACGGCAGCAACCAACTCCAAAACAAAGACTAATAACTGGAGCATTATTTTTAGAGGACATGTTACCTAATTTCTACATAAAATCCAAAATGTGCTGAACAATTGGAAAACTGGGGGACCACTCCTCCACGAAACACACGCCACATTGCTCCAGCCCGCCCAAGAAATGAGCTGTTGCTTTTGAATATCTTTATCACAGAATGAAGACACAGGACTATAGGAAGCTGCCTTATATTGCGATAGAGCACTGGTCCACCTAGCTAAGTATTGTCTATCGTGACTGGTGGCAGCTCTCCAGCTTTTGAGGCAGTGCTGCTCTCCAGCCCTCCCTTGCGATGCCAGAGATTGATCCTGGGACCTTCTGCATACAAAGCATGTAATGCACCACTGAGCTATGGCCCCTGCCCAACAGAAAGCCATGCAAGAAATCCAGACTTGCTCTCTGAAGTTATCTACCACTTAAAACAAAAATGTAGAACCAAATGCAATGACAATAGCTCTGCGGCAGAGATTCCTGTATAGCAGGGTGCGCAATTCTATACAGTAGCAGTGCACATCAATTTCCCTACTGAGCAGACCCTCTCCCACTGGAGGTGAAAGGGGTGACTTTGCAAAGGGCAATTGGTGCTATCAGCTCTAACCGCGCTTACCAGTTGTGCAGGTATGGCTTAGGTAAAGTACAGGCTCACCTTTTGCAGTTTGAGGTGCTAAATATGTGAGACCCAATGCAGGGGGTGAGTCATGAATCAGAGTTTGTTTCTTAAGATCGCCCTTGCTGAATTGGGGCAAATATCTTCAATAAAATAGCATTAATAATCAAGTGTGTCACCATCTCTATTTTATCTGTCTTGCATCATAATCAGTTTTAATGGATAGCAAGCAGCACCGTTGTACAAAGTCCTAGTTCTGCAAATACTTTAAAAGTTACAAAACTTTAGTTAGTGCATTCGTTCCACTGAAGTCCATTAGAATGAGTAAAACTACTACTACAAAGGGAATTGTGCATATTTATGTATTTACAGAACACTGCTGTCAGGAAACATACAAAGGTGAAGACCATTCATCACTAGCCCCTACATAAGCTACACAATCCAGACGTACATGCTACAAGAAGAGTTTTCTGCAGAGTAAAACATTATGTTAGGGTGACCATATGGAAAGGAGGACAGGGCTCCTGCAGCTTTAACTGTTGTGACGAAAAGGGAATTTCACCAGGTGCTGCATGCATACAAATGATATCTGCTGAAATTCCCTTTTGTATACAACTGATAAAGGTACAGGAGCCCTGTCCTCCTTTCCATAGGGTCACCCTACATTATGTTGGCTAAACTCAGGTAGTTAAGATTGCAATACTATGCATGTTTAAAGAGAAAACAAGTCTTACATGCTGGGAGTTGTAGGACTTTTTCCTGTCTAAGCTTGAATAGAATTGCATGATAAGTAAGAGAACCAAACCACATGCTGCAAGAAATACAGAATATATCCTGGGTCACTCTCTATCCAATCTGAGCTGGGGGGAAATTCCAACTCTGAATATGGCTCAGTCAGACTCAGAGCATGACTAATTCAATCTATCTGAACTTATCACCATTTAATCTCACACAAATATTATTAAATGGAACTCCATGCCACGCAAGGCACCATCTCTATTTATTTAAATATTTAGATTCCAGCTACTGCTCATAGTTCTCAAGGCAGTCTGCAAGCCCTGGCAGCCAGGGAGAAATCCCAAATGTATGTAGGAAGAAGAGCTGAACAATATTTCTTTAATACAATGGGGGCACAATTGAGAAACCAGAGTAGAAATTGTAATATAGATTTCATAAATCTACAATTATTTCTTGTACCAGCATTAATAATGTAAACACAAATATATCTGGGTTTCCTCTTCTTTTAGTCTAATTCCAAGGGATGTGTTTGGAACTGCAGGTTTATTTACGCATATAATATTTTACACAATCTGTCTACCATACAGTTCACTGTAGCATGTACTACACTACGATTTAAAATCATGACACCATTTATGTTGAAATTGACCGACATTAAACAAACATAACTGAAGTGATGCATCCTGAAAATACGCGTAATTTATTTACCCTTAATGGAATGCCTATGTCATTCAGCGAGGAATCAACCATGTACTGTGGACTCTTAACAACTCTCGTCCGTTCCTCCGTTCCTTGTCTCTTGTTTTGGTTCTTCTTTTCTTGGCTTGGCATGCAATCTACTGCTGCGTCTGCAACTGGCTCTATAGACAAAAGCAGTAAGTTCGTCACCTTCTAACTTGATTAGAATACCAAACACAAATCACTCCATAACCTTAGCAAAACATGAGCAGTATGATTGTTTCAATCAAGACAACATAATTTACATTATGACTGAATAAACCAATAGTTTTAGAGAAGGAAACAGCCGATGCATACATAATTTAATTTATGTCTCAGATTTGACCCCATTCACTGATCCACAAACCAAACTAAACCTTGGCTCTCAAAACCACCGTACAATCTAGCAAGGAATTCGTAGCTTGTTAGCTAGCCTGATGTTAAATGCATAATGTATTGCTACAATATAATGCATCCTGACAAATTATCCTGAAGAATTTCAATAGTGAGAAGGATGTTACAACTTGCCTCATCAAAGATTTGCTAATTTGCAGCAGTAACTCTTTATTCACAGTCTAGCATGCACTGGAGAAAGACACAGGACTAAAATCATGCACACAGTTGTTATACCCAAAGTGAATCAGTACTGTATGGGTCTGGATGAAAAATTAAAATATAGTGCAGGGCATGTCTCATGCAGAAGGAGCAGCATCAGTTACAGAGTACCTTGAGCAAATCCAGTACAGAGCCACTTCGTTTAATTCTCTAAATGTATCTCTATAAACTGCCTTCAACCCAGCTTCATGAAGTTAGTAAATCAAATGTTTTCAATAAATAAAAATACTGATTTTCAGTTTTGAATGTGGTCTTGTTATTAAACCCATTATATGATTAATGATTGAAGAGGGTGACTTGAAAATGCTGGACATTAACATAGAAAGACTGTACTAACATTGTGCCAAGGGATTCTTCTGAATTCACCTCAAGACTTATTCATGGAGGAGCTGGCTAACCTAGTAAACATGATAGGTGTGACAAAAATTAGAAGTTATTTTTTAAAATATAAATGAGAAAAAGGAGAGGAGGAATGAGTTTGCAGATGCCATTTCAGAGTCACTGTCTGTACTCTTTGAGAAATCCTGGAGTACATGTGAAGTGCTGGAGGCAAATGTCCCCCCTCCCCAAGAAGGGGGAAAAGGTAGATCCAGTAAACTACAGACCAGTCAGCTTGATGTAGATTTCAGGGGAAATAGAAGAACAGGTTGCTTACCTGTAACTGTGGTTCTTCGAGTGGTCATCTGTGCAGTCACACATATGGGCTCTGCGCCTGCGCGGAGTCTGCCTCGGAAAGAACTTCTATAGCTAAGAATCTTGGCGGGAACCCCTCCCCTGCTGCTATGTGCGCATGTCTGAGGGGTTCCCGCCCAAACCCTCAGTTCGAATGAGACCCCCTTGCGGCCTCAGTACCGAGGGATACTGTTTTCAACTTGACTGTATGAGATCCTTCGTACTTCCACCTAGAGGGGTAGGTGGGTGGGTTGCGTGACTGCACAGATGACCACTCGAAGAACCACAGTTACAGGTAAGCAACCTGTTCTTCTTCATCGTGGTCTCTGTGCATCACACATATGGGCGATTAGCGAGCTAAACTTACCGGAGGTGGGTAGGTGGTTCTTTTAGTTGCAGATGGATGATAGCACTGCCCTGCCGAAAGTGCAGTCCGCACGTGCTCTGATGTCCAACTTGTAATGTTTCACGAAGGTGGCTGGTCTTGCCCATGTCGCTGTTCTACAAATTTCTGGAATTGAAATTCCTCTTAGAAAAGCAGATGATGTCGCCATTGCTCTTGTTGAATGGCCTCTTACTGCTGTTGGAGGTTCCAATTTTGCCAATCTGTACGCTAGTTGAATTGTCTGTACTAGCCAGGACGATAGTCTCTGTGCTGATACTGGCATGCCCTTTTTGCTTTGGCCATAGCATACAAAAAGGCGGTTTGACTTGCGGAATTGTTCTGTCCTCTCTTTGTAGAAGGCTAGGGCGCGCCTTACGTCGAGCAGATGTAGGGTCTTTTCTAGTTGTGACTTTGGGGATGGAAAAAAGGTAGGTAACACTATGTCTTGGTTTAGGTGAAAAGTCGATACTACCTTTGGAAGGAAGTGAGTGTCTGGTTTAAGTACGACTTTGTCTCTGTGGAAGATGAGAAATGGTTCGTCTATGCGGAGTGCGCATAATTCACTGGCTCTTCTGGCTGATGTGATAGCTGCTAAGAAAACTACCTTCCATGTTAGTAGCTGTAGGTTAGTTGTAGCTAGTGGTTCGAATGGTTTTTGTGTTAATTGGTGTAGTACCACCGAGAGGCTCCACGACGAGCATGGAGCCCGGATGGGTGGGATAAGATTTTGCAGGCCTTTTAGGAATTGCTTTACCCTGGGGTGTGAGAAAAGGGTGTATCCTTCAATTTGATCATGGAATGCCGAAATAGCTGCTAAGTAGACCTTAATGCAACCCTCCTTCCTTTAAATGTATTAAGGATAGGAGATGCTGAATTGAGCAGCTTGATGGGTTGAATCCTCTTTTTTCTGCAAATTGAGTAAAGGAATGCCACTTTCTATTGTATGATGATCGAGTTGATGGTTTTCTGGATGCGTCTAAGATGTCTTGAATCTTTCTTGTAGTATCGGCATCTACTGGGGAAATATCCTCCAAACTGTGAGGTGTAGCGATTCGATGTCTGGGTGCTGGATCTTGCCCTGGTTCTGGCTGAGTAGGTCTGATCTCACCGGGAGGTGGTAGAAATTGTGCTGAGACCTGTGTAGAAGCGTCGTGAACCAGTTTTGTCTGGGCCACCACGGTGCTAGTAGGATGCAATTTGTGTTGTCCTCTGCTATCTTGGCTAGGACTCTGGTGATTAATGGGAATGGGGGGGAAATGAAATATAGGTGGTAGGTCCAATTTTTCATGAAAGCGTCTCCCATTGACTTCCACCCTTTCCCCCCTCTGCTGCAGAATTTGTTGCAGACCTTGTTGCTCTGTGTGGCAAACAGATCGATGTCCAGTTGACCCCAGATAGCTATGATGTCTGCTAGGATTGTGGGGTGTATTTCCCATTCGTGTGCCGTGCTTGTCTGTCTGCTCAGCCGGTCCGCTAAGTCGTTGTCGTGACCTGGGATGTGTACCGCTGTTAGCGATATCTTGCGGCGTATACACCATTCCCATATTAACAGGGTTAGTTTTGTCAGTGGGAATGATCTGGTTCCGCCTTGTTTGTTGATATAGTACATTACGGTTGTATTGTCGGATGTGACCTGTATGTGGTGACCTCGAAGGTTTGAGTCGAGTGCTCTCAATGTCTTTTGAACTGCTTTGAGTTCTAGAAGATTGATATGGGCTTTTCTCTCCCTGGCTGTCCATATTCCCTGAACTTTTAAGGGTCCACAGTGTCCTCCCCATCCTGATTTGGACGCGTCTGTCATTATGATCTTTGTCGGTGTGGAGATCCCGAAAGGAATTCCCTTTGATAGGTTTTGTTGACGGGTCCACCACTTGAGAGATCTCTTGACTCCATGTGGCAGCTTTAGTTTGAGTGTCCTTGTGTCGTGCCACGGTTTTAGGATTCTTGTGAACCAGAGTTGAAGGCGTCTCATTTTTAGACGTGTGAATGGAATAATTAAGACTGTTGATGACATGAAACCTAACAGTCTTTGAAGGTCGTAGGCGTAAGTTTCTGTCTGCTGTAGAACTTCTTGCGTTAGAGTGATAATGTTCTCTGCTTTTTCTCTTGGCAGGAAGACTCGTCCGGATGGGGAGTGGAGTAGTGCTCCTATGAAGAGGATCGATCTCGTTGGATTTAGATTGGATTTTTTCCTTGTTTATCTGGAGACTAACTTGTGGAGCAGATGTGTCGCTTGGTCTATGTCGTGGAGTAGACTTTCTCTTGAGTGCCCAACCAACAGCCAGTCGTCCAGATATGGGTGTACGTGGATGCCTTGCTTTCTTAGATGCGCGCACACTACCGCCATGCATTTTGTAAAAACGCGTGGAGCGGATGAAAGTCCAAAAGGGAGGACTGTGAATTGAAATGCCTTTGTGCCAATTGCGAAACGAAGGAATTGCTGGCTGTGCTGGTGTATGTCGATGTGAAAATATGCATCTGTTAAGTCCACTGAGGCAAACCATGCATTCTTGGTTAGGAGAGGGAGGATTGAATTTAAAGATATCATTCTGAATTTCTTTCTTGTCAAGAATAAATTTATGTCTCGGAGGTCAAAAATAGGACGAAGCCCTCTGTCCTTTTTGGGGATGGTAAAATAGCGCGGGTAAAACCCTTGGTTTCTTTGTGCTTTTGGAACTGGTCTTATTGCCCCTTTTTGAAGCAAGGACTTGACTTCTGCTTTTAGGGTGAGGGAGGGGGGCGTTATCCTCACTACACCTGTTGGAGGCATGGAGGTGAACTGCAGGCGATAGCCCTTTTCTACAATGGCTAATACCCAGCTGTCCGTGGTTATTTCCTTCCATAAATGTTTGTTTGCAGTGAGTCCGCCTCCAAAAGGTGTGGTGGTAAGGTTCTGTTGATCTGCGCTGTTGGTTGGCCGCGAGTCAAAGGCGCCGCTTGTCGCCATCAAATCTTTTACGTTGATAGCGCGGTCTTGTCTGTCCTGTGAAGTGGCGTCTATTTGGCTGTGTGGGCTGTTGCTGCTGCTGCTGCTGCTGCTGCTGCTGCTGCTGTGATCTGAAGTTTTGTCTGTTTGGCTGGTATCTGTTTTGCTGGAAAGACTGTTGTCGGTAGCAATGTCTTGGTTTTGGTTGTTGTGGGAGCCCAATGCCCATCTTTCTTGCCATGGTTTTGGCTTTTTGGACTGTGTCCATGGCTTCATCCGTGCTGGCGTTGAACAGACCTATGCCATCAAATGGAAGGTCCTCAATACGGGACCTCGACTCCTGTGATAGACCCGCTGATCGTAACCAAGCATGTCTCCTCAAGGCGACTGCTCCAACCATTGCCTTGGTGCCGCAGTCTGTTTGGTGTCGAGCTGTTTGTATCTGCTGTGTAGCTAATTTGGTGGCCTCAGTCTGAAATACATGTGCCAGCTCCTTGTATTCATTTGGTAAATGGTCGCATAGTTTGCCCATTTTTTCCCAGAGGAAAAGCTGGTAGCGACTCATTGTCACTTGGTAGTTTGAAATTTTTAAACTAAGCGCTGCCGATGAATAGGTTCTGCGTCCCATTTGATCTAATTTGCGCCCTTCTCTGTCTACAGGTGCTGCGTGTATTCTTCGTGTGCGACTCTGGGTCGCCTCAACAATAATAGAATTTGGAGGTGGATGGGTGAATAGAAATTCCACATCCTTTTCTAGGACTCTGTACATGTTGTTTAGGCGTTTTGAAATTGGTGTCATCGATGCTGGATTTTTCCATGCTTGTTGGACTGTTTGAAGGAGCGTTGGTGCGAAAGGAATTGACACTGGAGCTGTGTACTCGGTGTGGATGACATCAAACACCGGGTCCGTCAGTCTTTGGGCTTGTTAGTGTGTTTCCATGCCTAGGGATTGAGCCATCCTCTGCATGTGGTCTGCGAAATGGCCCAGGTCTTCTGATGGCAAGATTGGTTTATTTGGTCCTCGAGTTGTGCCCTGTGAGGCTGTCGATGTTCTCGATGCGCAAGACGTGGTGTCTGAACGGTAACCATCTGTATCTGAGCCTGGTGATGTTGGTTGATGTAGTCCTTGGGCTTCCGTACCTTCTTGAATGGCTGCAGGAGGTACAGGCTGCCAAGCTTGTGAATGAGTCGCTCTGGGTGGGAGTGGAGGTCGATCTGGTGCCTGCCTTGGTGTCGAGGAGGGTCTGATTCTTGATGTCGACTTCTGTTGTGCGATCGCATGATCTTGCGTCTGGCCGCCAGTAGATGTCGCTGTTGGTCTGCGCTCTCTGTGATAATTACAGTGATACTGGTCTCCTTGCCATTCCTCGTAATATTGTGTAGGTCTTAATGGGAGGTATTGTTGTTGCTGATCATCCCATTCGTATTGTGGAGCGTGAGGTCGGCCTCGATGGTAGGGATAGTGATAATCCTGTTCCTGAGGATACTGACTGGCTGAGGAGCGTATCAATTCCGGTGGGCTATGTTGTCCTGGCTAGATGTGTTCTGCAGACTGTAGTCTGGGGGTCCTCGGTGAGCCCCTGATAGACATGCTTGGTTGTCTCCCGCTCTGCCCTTGCGTGGGTGGGGAGTCTCTAATTTCCCCCTCTGATGTTGAGGGTCCGTTTATGGTGTCTCTTCTAGGTGTCGATGTCGACGCCGACGGTCGGGCTACGACGTCGACCCTAGGCGTCGATGCCGGTGAGGTTAATTGAGGTTGAGCTATTGACGCTAATGGTGGCGTCTTTGATGTCGAAGCCCCAGCATGCGTCTTTGTTCTCTTTTCCCCCTGCTCTCGCTGTCCGGAGCGCTTTCTCTTCCTCTTTTTTGTCTCAGTTGCCTTCAGCTGTTTTGTCTTTTTTGACGGTCTCTTAGCCAAGGCTGCTGTTTGCGCTCTCCCTGGGGTCGGAGGGTTAGTTTGTTGAACTATCCCTGACCTTGTTGGTGAGGTGGGAGGTGGGCTTTGAAATGCCTCTCGCGCTAGAGCTGTTGTCGGAGTTGCCACACTTGGGGTCTCGACTGCTCTTAATGCCTTATTCCAGAGCTCTGCTCTGAGTTTGTCGGCACGATGCTTGCGCGTTTGTCTCGAAAACGCTTGGCAAGCTCCACACGTTTCCACGTTGTGGCTTTCTCCTAGGCAAGTGAGGCACAAACTGTGTCCATCTGCAGTTGGGAGTTTGCTCCCGCAGCGTGTGCACTTCTTGAATGGGGCCCGGAGGGCCATGCGCCTGAAGGCGGTGATCAAGGATCGCAATTCTGAAGAGATGTTCTCTACTAATCCTTCTATTGTTATTATAATGTTTTAAAACTTAGCTATTCTCTTTCTATCTCTAGGTAACACGAAGTTGTTCCCGACGATGCAGCCGCTATGGCGGTCGAAGAAGAACTGAGGGTTTGGGCGGGAACCCCTCAGACATGCGCACATCGCAGCGGGGGAGGGGTTCCCGCCAAGCTTCTTAGCTATAGAAGTTCTTTCCGAGGCAGACTCCGCGCAGGCGCAGAGCCCATATGTGTGATGCACAGAGACCACAATGAAGAACAAATTATTAAGCAGTCAATCTTTGAGCATCTATTTATTAATAATATTTTGCATAGTTTTTATTAAATACCTTTCTAAGTAATATACAAAAACGTCTTCATAGAGCAGACAAGATTACCTCCCTGAGAATGCCTGCTGGAAAAGATATGTGTTCAGTAGGCACCAAAAACTCAGAAGGATTGGTGACTACCTAATTTGTAGTGGTAGGGAGTTCCATAGAGTGCTTGCTACAATACAAAAGGCCCTGTTCTTAGCCATGGGTACTCTGGTAGACATTTCCCTCACCATAGATATAATGGCCTAAATGCCAGGGGACAGGTGCGCGCTCCCCCACCCCCACCCCAAAAAAACTATTATCTGAGCCTGAGCCTGCAGACAGAGCTGTAACCATTCTCTAATACTCCGCTCATGATATTGGTCCAAGAAGATACCATTATCTAGAAAATAATGTAATTACTACTATAAGTCAACACAGATTTGTCATGCCAGACCAAACTTATCTCTACGTGGTATTGGACTTCCTGAACCTTTTGGAATTTATTTGGCCAGCTCATTAATGGACTGTTTGGTTTTTGTTTTGTTTTGCTGAACCTGGTTTAACTCTTGTGTTGAGAACCTTAATCTATGGATCTTTATTGGGACTGTAAAGGCTTAAATCCATTGTCTGGAATTAAGGCAATAAATGGTTTTACTGTGAATTGGGCTTCATCTCTGGGAAGACAGGTCTTGACAGATAACTACCTGGTGGGGTTTAGATTTCCTGGGACATGGAGCCTCTGCAGGTATTGGGGGGGGGGGCATTAAAATGGTCTACCTCAGGAAACTGATGGATCTGGATGGTTTTCTGACACATTGGCAGGCAATGTTGTCGAAGTGGTGGTTGATCCCTGTAATGGAAAAATGGCCTAGACTGTTAATATGATCACACTTGAACATCCTCTCCCACAGAATAGAGCCCAATAAACCCCATTTTTCCAGGGCACTGTGGGCAATGAAATAAGTGGGGCGTCGACTAGAGCGTTGTTGGCAGAAAACTCGCAACAAGCCCAATTGAACACAGGCTAGAGCTTATTTGAAAGCCTACTCCATAGCAATGAGAGTGGCAAATAAATCACACTTCTCTGCTGCCGTTGCACCTGCACAGTCATCCAGTGAAGTTTTTTCAGGTGGTCAGAGGACTATTACATTCTGGTGAACCAATTAATAGCCTGCTGTGATCAATTTGTATGATGGTTTGCAGATAAAAATGATGTTATCCGTGCTGAGTTGGATGCCATAGCTGATTCAGATCTGGTGGATGTAACTTTGGCCTCTGTTTGTCCAGTTACAATGGATACTTTTCAATTTGTACAGCCTGAGGATTTGGAGAGGATCCTTGGAGAAGTGAGGTCTACCACTTATGTGCTGGCTCCTTGTCCTGGTTTATTAAACGAGTCAGTGGGCGACTGGTTGAAGGGGTAAGAGTAGTAGTGAATACATCTTTACATCACTACCTAGTGGGATTTAGACTTACTGGGACTCTGAAATTTTGCAGGGGCTGAGTGAGATGGGATTAAGATAGTCAGGAAACTGACCCAGATAATTTTTTTGACACCTGTTGCAGATTTTCTTGTCACCTTGGCAAGCAATTTTGTTGAAGATCTGGTAGACCTCTGGCCCAGATAGTTGATATCACTTCTGCGTGTCCTGCCCCACCAAGTGGAGTCAAACGGGCTTCCTGTTTTCCCAGGGAGCTGGGGGCAATGAAATGAGTAGGATGGTAACCACAGCAACATTGGTGGAAACTTGAAACAAATTCGACCAAACACATGCTACAGCTCATGAAAGCCTACCATGATTCTTCACCACCATTGTGTCTGTAGAGTCACCCAGAAGAGTTTTTTCAGGCAGTCAAAGGCCCTATTACACTCTTGATAGCTTGCTGGGACCAATTTGTGCAACACTTTGCAGATAAAGTTGTTCATATCCATGTTGATTTGGATGCCTTAGTTGATACAAGTCTGGTGCATGTAAGCTTGGCCCTGTCAGGCCTGGCTCCCTCACAACATCAGCAACCAAACTCCTGTTAGAGAAACAGTGAATTCTTTTATTATAGCAGGACACAAACACAGGCACTTAACCAGAGTCCACAGGTCAGAGTCCTTTGTGAGTCCAAGTTCAAATGAGCTCAGATAATCCAAGTAGGAGCCAGAAACAAGGTTTTAAAAGCCTAGTGGTTTAATCCAAGAGTGGGTCCCAAGGCACAGGATTCAAGGCTTGCAATTATATTCTTCTGTCTCTCAATCATATTCTTCCTCTGAGACCACTGTTTCCGGGGTAGGCATGACAGGCCCTGCTTGTTCAGCTATAATGGATACTTTTCAATTTGTACCACCTGGAGATGTTGACAAGATCCTTGAAGTGTTGAGGCCTACCACTTGCGTGCTGGACCTTTGCCCTACCAGACTTATAAAAGAGGTCAGAGGGACACTGGCTGAG
Organism: Elgaria multicarinata webbii; assembly: GCF_023053635.1. NCBI lineage: Eukaryota > Metazoa > Chordata > Lepidosauria > Squamata > Anguidae > Elgaria > Elgaria multicarinata. The sequence goes on from NC_086178.1 coordinate 112,868,686, forward strand.
TGGGTAAGGGTAGTGATGAATACGTCTTTACAACTAGGTATGATTCTGTCTTGCCTAAAAGAGGTGGCATCAAGAACTCTTTTTTTTTTTAAAAAAAAAACCCATCTTCAAAAAGGGCAACTACAGCCCAGTCAGTCTGACATCCATCCCTGGGAAAATTTTGGAGCACATTATAAAGAAGTCAGTCTGTAAGCACCTTGAAAACAATGCAGTGATTACTAGAAGCCAGCATAGATTTGTCAAGAACAAATCCTGTCAGACTAATCCAATCTCATTTTTTTTTATCAGGTAACTCTTGTGAACTGTGGGAATGCTGTAGACATAATACATCGTGACCTTAGCAAAGCTTTTGACAAAGTGCCCCATGACATTCTGATTAATGAACTAGCTAAAAGTGGGCTAGATGGAACAACTATTAGGTGGATTCACAGTTGGCTACAGAATCAGACTCAAAGAGTGCTTATCAATGGTATCTTCTCAAACTGCGGGGAGGTAATGAGTGAGTTAGTGCAGGGCTTGGTCCTGGGTCCAGTGCTCTTCAACATTTTATTAATGACTTGGATGAGGACATACAGGGAATGCGTATCAAATCTGCAGATGACACAAAATTGGGTGGGTTAGCTAATACCCTGGAAGACAGATGCAAATTTCATAGTGATCTTGATAGGCTGGAGTGTTGGGCTGAAAACAACAGAATGAAGAACATGTGATTAATATGTATGCAGATGACATGATAAGTATGCGAGGCGATCCACACCAATCAGTTTCCAATCTAAAGGAAGAACTTGAAAATGTTCGACAGGTGGCAGGATTAAAAGTTAATTATGAAAAATCTACCATGTCAGGCAATGTGCATCCTAACCATCGACGCTATATTAGCCATACCTTGGGAAGACCAATTTGTAGAACTTCTTTTAGATACCTGGGAATTTATATTTCCAGGATAATTAACAAACTATTTAAAATAAATTATGCTCCCCTTATTAAAACTATGATTATAAATCTGAAGAAATGGAATAAATTGAATTTGTCAATTTTAGGGCGAATTGAAGCAATACAAATGCCCTTAATTCCCAGGTTTCTATTCTATTTTATTAAAAATAAAAAATTAACTGCAGGGCAAAGGAGAACGCAGGGGGCGGGGCAGGAGATTTCGCCGGCATAGTAGCGCTCCAGATGAAAAGATACATGAGCTGAAAGAGCGCAACAACGCACAGACGTGAAAGTGCCCCAGCACTCGACCCGCTAAGGAAATGGAGGGGGAAACCGTGGATGAAAACTGGATTTAAAAAGTAGGTGTGGTGGAGCTCTTGTTCAGCAGATTCTTCCCTGTTGGTGCTAAGAGGAAAAGGAGGCAAAGGAAGAAAGAAGAGCAGGGGGTGTGGGAGGAGAAATAGAGGACTTAAAAAAGAGAGATTAAAATAAAATGGAAAGGTTCTAAAAAAATAAGAGGAAGAAAAAGAAGGTAAGGAATTTTGCTTGAGGAAAAGAAGCAGCCTGAAAAGGGGGGGGGGGAATCTCAAAATGAGAGAGCAGAGGTTTTTATGTCTACTCCTCAGTAAAGGCAGGGAAGAACTAGTGAGGAATTTCCCAGGAGAGGCTATAGTACAAAAAGCAGCCCCATGATTTCCTGCCTCCTGAGCAAATAAAAGGAGATAACCCAACTTGGATACTTCCAACACAAAATGGAGAAAGTACGTCTTCATCTTATTAAATGATTTATGGCATTTGCTACCACGGGATATGGTGATGGTCACTAGCTGACATGGTGGTAGAAGGGAATTTATATACATGGAGATTAATAACATTCTCTCCCACTGAGTGTCATGTAGAAACACCTTCCATTTTCTCTTTAAATATCAGGTTGGTATCTGTAGGAATGTATACAAGGACACACTGCTTTACTCCAGTTTAAGAGACCTCCCCAGGGATTGTCTTGGGCCAGTGTGAGATGAGCTGTGCTAATATGCACGTGCTTAGTTGCTAGTGAGCTTGGGGTTACTTCAAGCTCTTTTTTAGTGGTAAGGCATTAAGCAGCGGTCAGACATAATTATTAATATTTATTTATTGCTATGATTACAGCCCGTCTTTCTGTATCCCGGACATCCAAGTCTGTATTAAGGAATATGTATGTTCATTCCAGATGTAAGACAGTCTAGAACCCTTGACCATAATTTCTCTACCTCTTCAGTTGTAGCTCTTCACTTGCGGATTCATTAAAGGTACTCTACAAGATAACAAAGCAGTGCCTTCTTCAAGTGAATCAACACTAGGTGGATTAGCAAAGGAGTAGATGGCAATAATTGGGGCAGCCTACCTGTGAGGCCACTAAGCCTTTTTTGCTGTTCTGTGAGAGAGGAGAAAATAACAGACAATAAGTGGTTGAATGCCCTCAACTTTTACATTGATCTTGATAGGCACATAAAAAAACCTGCTGAACATAATATCGGGGGCTTATCTGAGCCCTATACACATGATCTTTCCATGAAAGCAAACAAATGTCACATTCTGTCCCCTTTCAAAATAACAGCGCTGAACAAGGTGCTTGCACAGCTGAGTGAGACAAATTTTAATGCATACAAGAATTCCCAGTAAGTACAACAGACACTGTTCAGGAAGTACCAATATCAAAGCATAACATTTCTAAACAGTACGTTTATTAGCAACATTTACAATATGCTTTGGACCATTCAAAGTGTTTCACAGACCTTGGCTTGTATCCAGTGTTAGTCCTACTTTGACTAGACCCACTGAAACGAATGGGGTTTAAGTTAGACTAACATTAGATACAACCCATTGGATAATAACCCATTATCTTGACATCTTTTACAAAGTACGTCAATGCTATAATCCCCTTATTGCAAATGGTGTGGGGGAGATGGGCAACTGCAAGATTTAAATACGGGAAGTGGGCACCTACCCTGAAGGTTTCTTTGGATTTGGTGTGATGGAGGCTTCCATGAATGGGCTGTGTCTTCCCAATGCCAAGAAAGACAGGGCTCATGTGACCTAGATTTCAATATTGGGTCCAGTGTCTTGAGACTCCACCTCAGTTCTGTCCCATAGCCAAGTGTTTAGAGACAGAGAATGGCCTGAGAAGTCTGCTGCAAGCATTAGAGCAAAACTATGAAGCTGTCCCCCTGCAGTTGAAGCTAGCACAAGTGGAAGAGGCATAAAGGGGAACCCAGCACAAACTGGATGAGGTGTGAGGGTGCCAGCAGGTAGTGAGACGTTGCTTACTTACAAGGTTTATCAGCCAATTCATGTCTAGGATATGAATTGGAGGCCTCTGTCACACCAAACTAGAAGGAATATTCATGTAACTGCCAAATGTACTGTTCTCCGTTTGATGTGAAGGAGGAATCCAAGGTTGGCATGTGCTAAAGCTAAACAATGAGTAGGGAGTGGGAGATGTGGCTATTTATTTATTTATTGCATTTTTATACCGCCCAATAGCCGAAGCTATGGCATTTCTACGCACATTCAGCGTATGCCAGCTCCTCTTGGAGGGGTGAGAAAGCTTGAGGCAAAAGGAAGGAACAGAAAGTTTATCTTAAGGGTGAAGGAAGGGTCCGTGCAGGATGACTATATCCCTGTGAAAGACACAGACATGGTCCTGATAGCACTGCCCAGTTCTGAAATTCTACTGGTCATTGCAATGGCCCTGAGAAATGCTACTTTTAGGTAAAGCATCCTTGGGGGTATTGACTACAAAGGTTCAAAGAGCATTTGTCAGCGCTTTAAGGAAAGTATGCCCGGGTGGTGGTGGTATCTAGCCTCTAGACTATAAACAGTTTCCCACTCCTGCCTTAGGGCTAGAGCAACTACCCTGAGTTCTAATCAATTTCTGCCCCCCCCCATCTGAAGAGATTTAGACCCATGGTAACTATAACTCTGGGGGTGGGGTCCTGGACTGTTCGGTAGTTTCTTGTACTTCTTTTGGAGGGACAGAACAAGACACTGGAATGGATGGAAATGCAGGCGTACCCACGGAAGGATCTCCAGGATATCATGAAATTTAGCAGGAGCCAGTGATATCAGGCCTTTTGACCAGCGGTGTCTGATGTCCTGGTGTAAATTCTGCATTCTCTCTTTGGAGAAGGAGATGGTGCCTGGTTGTGTGTCATGCCCCTGCTGGAGGAATCCTCTGCTGAGGAGGATCTAGCGCTCCCAGAGACAGACAATACCAAGAAGCTACCTATGCCCTAAGGGGAGATGACCACAGGGCATCTGCCCGGAGGAAGGGAGTTCTGCCAGCAAGAGGGGAGAGGCAAAATCTGGGCTACCACCTGGACCCCGACAGTGTTGCTGCCTCAAGAAGCAAGCCGGTAGGGCTCTTTTAATAAGAAGTGCTCAATTACAAAGAAGTACTCCTCAGGAGGAAAGGACTTCTCAGGAGTAAGACTCTCCTTCCTAATTGGATGTTTGCCAGTGAACCTGTAATGCACTGCGGCTGAGACCTGCACGGGGCTCAGGAATCTCTAGCTATATAAAGTTTCAATTTCATGCTAGATATTGCTGGAACAACATTGTGCTGCCTGTTCCAGTGCCTTGTTATCCTGACTAAACCTCTGTGTTACTGATTCTTGTATTTGACTCCTGTCAGACTCAGCATCTTGGAATGTGTATTGTATTATTTATTGATGTTTGATGTCGGCTGTGCCTCTGATCTGTCTTCAGGCAACCTGCTTGATTGTTAATACTGTGCTTTGACCATTGTTTGACTCCTCCTGCCTTAAACTGATCCAATAGTAGACTGAAACCTTTATGCTTGATCATTTGCCTGCTTTCTTGGTGTGACTTCTGGATTATCCCATAATTTGCCCTAGCACTGAATCCCCTAGATGTTGAATTTTTCAGGAAGGAAGGAGGTATCTTTTCTGCCTGTTTACCAGGAAGCCATTCTGTTGGAGGCACAAAAGAGCAGGGATCAGCAACTACGCTTCTCAGTGCTAAAGGTGGGCAGAAGGGCAAAGCTCTGTAATAGAAGTGATTCTGTTGTTAAGAGAACCTGGTATCCTGGGCATTATGGAGTGCCAAAAAGTCCCACAAACTAGATTTGAGGTTTTGGCACTATGGATGTTATTTTTTCCATTTTTAAGAAGAAGAAGAAAGTTCTGGGTTGCCCAGTAGCTGGCAGCCTGAAGGATGGGGTGGAGGTTGTCTCTGGATCTCCTGAAGTTGCCTGTCATATATAGATGCCTTGAAGGCAACTATGGACTAGTTAAGCTCATCAACGTGTGTGGAACAGAAGCTAATCCAGAAAAGCTAGTCCAAATAAACTTCCTTTAGATCAATGGAGAAGAGGAATTCTCCTCAATGCAGGATCTCTCCAGTTGTGTTCAGGGTCTCCATCTGAAATTTGTAATATGTCACAAATTTGTTGATGTACTTTAAATCTAGGATGGTCTTCCTGTCTCCACTCTGTTTAGCATGACAAAGAAGATCTGGTATATCATTGCAAATCTTTTCCCAATAGGACCAGTTGTATGGCCCCTATCTCTTGGTTGACTGATAGATTACTTTGTCTGTGAGCTGGAGGTTGGTAATGGTTGGAATTTTTCCCTTAGGACTATTTGTCCCAGGTTTGTTGTAACAGTTGAGGCCTTCCTTTCAGCAGGGTTGGTGAAGGCACCAGAAATGTTGTTGTCCCTCTTTATTGGGCTGATTTGATCTGGAAGGGCCAGAAGGGGGGTCTGATTTTAGGCTCAAAGGGAGTTTAATGCCTCTGGTCTTTGGGGCAAAAAGAAGATCTGTTCATGCAAAATGAGAGATAACCATGTCTGAGTTGTCTCTTGACTTCCTTCTTTTGGGAGGAGGTATAACTTTATGCTTATCCTTAGTCTTGCAACACTGGGTTACCAGAATCTAGGTCACATGATCCCTGCTTTTCCTGGCCAGTAGAAGGAGACAAGTCATTCTTGGATGTCTCCTTCATGCCAAACCAAGAATCAGGACTTCCCAATTTATAGAACAATCTCTTGTTAATATGTTATGCCAGCTCTGTCTCTCTTTCTCTCCTCTCCCTATACACAGAACAGTTCTTAAGGAAGAATTAGATACTGGCTTGTGATTATAGAAATTTGGGGCAGCTTTTAGTAGCCCAGAGGAAAACCCTTCTCCATGGCTTCCAGGATTCTTCCTTCTGGGTAGAACACTACTTCCCACAATAATCTGTCTTGACTATCTTTTCCAAATGGGTAACAAGCAAAACTAATTCTGCCACACTGTCCCAAAACTAATTATTTAGCCAGGATAAAGTATGAATATTGGTATGCAACGCTGCATAATTGCAGTCTAATTGCAGAATACTAACTTCTGACTTGTCGGCTCCTGAGCATTTTCCCCAGCAACAAGTTCAGTAGCTCTGCCTAAATATAGATAAACAGATGTACAAAGTTTGCATTAATTCCCATTAGTAAGATACCTCTACCACTGAACAAGCTGCACACCCACAGTAGCACTTTAATGCCAACACAGTCATCAACCCTGGCAAAAGGGCATTCAATGGACACTGAAGATGAATCCAGGATTTGCAGTAACTACTTCTGTCCTTGAGGGAAGAAATAATTCACTAGTGTATTCTTATTAAGTATAGCTTCCTCTAGGCTCTAATTTTTACTTCGGGGCTACCAGAAGCAATTTCAGCAGGCTGTACGTAGGGAAGGGAACCAGGTCCATTCCACTAGGACTTCTGAAGAACTATTTAATTTTTTGCTCTTTCCTTCCCATCCCTTTTTCTTTGTGTGCTGTATCTTTCTAGAGACTATCTTGTTAGTTGCTCCAGGAACCTTTTTGGCTTGTGAGCATGCTAATAATACTTTAAATAAATATACTCCTCTGAAGACATTTTGTGAGGTAAAAGTTTAATATGTTCAACTGTTACTTTTTGTTTCAAGGACTGAAGATGAATGGGTTAATAATACACTGCCTTGAGAGGGTTCCACCTTTAAATGAGGCCTAGAAAATTTTAGATAAATAGATAGTACAAGAGAAAAAAATATGTCTTACCTGTGGATTGAGACAGAGGAAAAGCAACGTAAACCTGATGTGCTGATGGAGTTACTGTTAGCATTGAGAGGGGGATATTAGACCAGGTTTCTGTCTTATATACAAGAAGGTTGAACTGAAATTGGTATCATTTGATTGGATGACAGCTAAGCGTTCTAAAGATGCCTATTGGTCCTGGGTTTGAAGAGGTGGTGTAATGGAATGTTGACTATACTACAGCTGATTGGCTGGAGGGTTCTGCCAGGAATAATTTATAAGGCGCTGTTGATGGGCGTCTGTGGAGTTTGTCTGGAAGTTCGTATGAGAGTGTTACCAGAGAAAAGCAGCAGATGAACTGGGGAGCCATACTAGAAGCAGGCCATGCAGGAGAAGGCCAGCAAGTGCAGAGAGGAAGACTCCAAAAACAGCCTTCAGGAAGAGCTGAGTATCAGTGGGTGGATGTATGAAGACAGAGCAGTTGTATCAGACTGAAGACTTCAAGGGAAGTTTGGTAAACCATCATTAAAGGTTCTAAGTAGAAGTCAAGGTCCCTACTGGCATATCAAATCCTCATGGCCAGGCTTGTATGTTAACTGTGATGGAGCTTGATAGGTGAATTGGCTTAAGTTTGGTGATGATTAGGAAACATAGCTTCTGATTGGCGATAACAGTAATAAAATAGAAACATTGTTCTCAACAGTAATAACATAGAAACCTTGTTTTTAAATGAGCAACGATCATAAATAATAAACTTTCTTGTTTCATTCCTTTTACTATTCATCTTTCTTTACTTTCCTTGTACCTCTGATCCGTTTGTCTCATGCCTAATGGCCAGCTACCTTAGGTAAAAGGGTATATTAAACAAGGAGGTATCATTTTATGGTAGCAGCGGAAGTGAATAGTGGGATTACCCAATAGTGAGCGGAGATCCTTCAGAACTCCTCCTGCACACAGCAGCAACAGCTTGAATAGTGGCCAGTATGCTCCAAGCTGAGTGCAACAGTAAGAGAAGACATCTTTGTTTCTGCAGCACAACTCAGTCTGCTATCCCTGTACAGCTGCCTTGTCTCCAGGGAGATAAGCCTTGCAGGAAAGAAATAGGCCAAATTGCAACACACCCAGGAAAGGCTGCTCCCTCTGTGGTCCAGCCTATTCTCTGTAGCACTGCCAAAGTGTTCCTCTAGTTTGGACTCCTGCCCCTCCCTCACATGGGTGGCCAGCACATGGCCTATGAGCATGAATTTGGTAGTGGCCAAAAAAAACCCACCCAGAAAAACATGGCATTTTTTAGTGTTACAGAGTGTGAAAGGGTCAAATTTAGCTTGCAAACAAGCTAAATTCAAACTCTCACAGCACTATGGAGTGGTTCGCCACTGACTTGCTGGACCTCCATCTGAAATCATGAAGGAACAGCACTGTGTGCAGATTCTTGCAGTGATACTCAGATCATCATCTAAACGACATGTGGGGATCCTGAAAGCACTGGGCAGGATTACACTGAGAAAACAACACGGCTTCCTTATCTCACTACAGCCTGGTCATGTTGAACTAGAAGAACAGTCTCAGACCTAGTGCTGCCATGAGCCAAAGGCTCCACACTTGATGAGGACAATCTGGGGAACTTTGGGTTTTCCCTTCCTCCCCATTCCTTCCTTCTCCATAATGGCAATTATTTATTCCTATAGAATAATCCTAGGGGGGGAAATATTAAAACTGGAAGAAGAAATACAAGTGTAGGCTTCTTACTATCCTTACCTCTGTTGTGCTGCAAAAGCACAATGGTGGGGTTGACGATTGTAGTGGAAGGGTAAGCAGAGGAAGATTTGCTGAGCATTGTCAAGGAGCCATAACACTCAGTCCCACTGTTGGGCGTGGGGGCTTCATATAGCAGAGGACAGGGATCCTGAAACAAAGAAGTGTGTATACCATTATTGCCTGAATGCCACGAGGTTTCTGTAGATAGCCCCTTTGCAATGAACAACAAATAAACCAGAGAAAAGTTTAGTGTAATTCATAAGCCCAAAGAAGTTGCTTTGGCATAGCGTGTTTCTCATTGCAATTAGCAAACACAGAAGAAAGGGTGAGTAATTAAAATCTTTGTGCTGGACTTCATTCTAACTAGAACTGCTACTGAATAGAATTATGAAACAGGGATGAAGCAGGAGAATGATGTGTTTGGGTGCACACAGTCCTTTTTTTAAAAAGGTACTCCTTTCACAGCAATCATCAGACGTGCAAAACTTATACGATTCCTGAAAGAAACCTTAAGACAGCTGGGCATTACTAAAATCAGGACTATGTGAAGAACAGGTAGAGTAGAACTATGAGAGAAGAACGTAAACTATCACAGCCCTATCTTCGTTATCATTTACATTGTTATTTAAATTTGTGGTTGTAGGGTAAAGAATAGGGGAGTACAAAGTCTTTAGGCATATGGCCTATTGGGGGAAAATGTTCAAATTCTGCAGTGCCAGAGAATTAGAACATATCTGCAAGACATATTTGGGGGTGGGGTTGATGCACATCCAATATAAATTTGAACCCCTCTTTCCACACAGGTCATATTTGTCCTCTGCTTGTCTACACAACAGATATGCAATTGTAAGAGCCTGGAAGACGGAGTAACCCAAATACAATATAAATACATAGTTGTCTTATTCTAGGTTCACACGACATACTAACCCACGATGAGTTGTTTGCTTGAACAACCCATGGGCTGTTGTAGCGGTCCTGGACATGCCAACCCATCATGGGTAAAGGGCTCTGTAAAAGCGGCAAAAATCCCTGCTGCTCTTCCCAAGCCACTTCAAGTGTCTTTGCCAGCAGCTGCCCCTCAAATTGCTCAAACGGCACTTTGGAGGGGCTGCTACTGACCCCAGCACCCACCAAGCCCCCACTCTGATCCTGATTGTAGTCAGAGCCCTCTTTTTTGCATAAAACAGGGCTGGGATTTTATTTTATTTTTGTATTTTCCCAGCCCCGTTTTATGTGTGCAAATGGCCCCTTTATTTATTTATTTTATTCGCAGTTGCACACTTGCACAATTGTGGGTATCGAAAAAATATCTGGGCTTGCCTTGGCTGCTCTCTTGTATGTCAGACTATATGGTCTACAGCCCTGCAAACCATGGCTACCCGCAAAGGTTCATGGGTGAATGGCTGCTTCTGCTTCTAAGCTAGCAAACTGTTGTTGTTTTTGTACTAGTCTGCATCATTCCTGTCCGTGGGAAGATGAGTCAAAGCACGGTTCTCATGGAGCATACTAACGAGTTTACATTCCAAGGTGGTTCAGTCGAAAACCTGGCCATAACACCCTTAGAAACCCAATTAGTGGGTCTTACCCGTGCCAAAGAGATGTCAAGAACTGCCTTACTATCAGTAGTGCTCAATACCAGTAATGCTTTTCTATGCTAAGAATGTAATACCTTGTTAATAAACCTAGTAATCGATCACTTGATTAACTTGGCAGCAGGGCCTTCCCACCAGCCTAAACAGTCTCCTTAATTTCTTTTTATTTTCTCCCTCTTCCCTCCCCATCCACTTTTCCTTGTGTGTCACGTCTTTTTTTAGAATGTAAGCCTGAGGGTGGGGACTGTCTTCTTTATTGATACATTGTAAGCCGCTCCGAGAGCCTTTTGGCTGAGGTGCGGGATAAAAATACTCTAAATAAATAAATAAATAAATAAATAAATATTCTTGTGCCCATTGGTGGGGGTCCAGACCTTGCCAAAGGGTCTTTTGTGCAGGAAGCCTTCGAAGTCTGGTCCGCCTTTATTGGGATATGCCTGATGTGCTGTGAACTATTCCAGTAAAGACTGTCTCCTTGTACATAAACTGTGGATCTGGCTCATTTGTTCCCTTGGTAACCCTGAGAAAACCTGAAAGTCCACGCCGGGGGCATACACAGATATGCAAGGCTGTTTTGACTAGGGCTGTGCACAGACCCCCTGATTCGCTTCAGGTCCCGATTTGGACCTTCCGAATCGAGCCAGATTTGATTCAAATTGATTCAGACCCAGTCTGCCTCACCTTGGATCCAAATCTGAATCAAGATTTGGATGTCCAAATTATTCAGATTTTTCATTTTCCCAGACTTGCATTGGACAAAATAAATGCCTATACCTTTTTTTATTTTTCAAGATAGAAACATGAAAGTTGGTGACCTTACAAATGCCCTGGAGATGCTCATGTGTGCCAAATTTTGGACACATCTGTGCACTGGTTTTCCTGTAATCCACTGTTAAAAATGTGATTTTTCTAGGAAACCATTAAAGCAACCAATCAAAGCAAAAAGTGATTTGAGAAGGTATGTATTCAGCTCACACTCTCCCTTCAGGTGCAAATCTCCCCTACTTTTCTTTTGTTCTGAATCTGACAGATCCTCAGGCTCTTCCCATTCAGAGGGAAACAGAGAAAGTAGACTGCCTGCAATACACACATTACCTGGCTGGGAGCAATGTGCCTTAGAAACTGAGTCAAAGCAAACCCAGAAACACAAACCAGCCCTGTAAGGCAGAACCAGGCTGATAATATTGGAGAAGTGGGCAGGCAGGCTGGCTGGCTGGCTGGCTGGCAGGCAGAGAGGTAGCAGGCTGGTATGCGGGCATGTGTAAGTGAGCCAAGGATTGTCTCGATTCAAAGCCAGAAACACAAACCAGCCCTGCAAGGCAGGACCAGACAGATCATATTGGAGAAGTGTGTAGATGTTCAGGCAGAGAGGCAGGCAAGGAGGCAGCTATGCGGGCGGGCACAGAGAGGTTCTGTCATTCACAAGTGCAGAAGTAGGCACTTGTGAAGGACAGGAAACACAAACCCATTTTTGCTGTGAGTACACCCACCGACTCCAATAGCTCCATCCCGTTTAGTCATCACTTTTGAAGTTCAAACTCAAGGGATGTGTTGAAGTGGGGAAAGATACTGATAAAGAAACTTGTCAGTTCAGGATGCAATACACTGAGAAGATGAATTTGACTAGTGAGATTTCAACATGTGCGGAAGGGAAATTGATCTGTATTACTGAGGAAAGTAAAAAGCAGGCAAGCAAATTTGCACAATCACGCACTTGCAAACAGCAGAAAAATAAAAAAATGTAAAAAAAATGAAATGATTTGCATACTCTTGAGGTGGAGGGAGGTTGCGAATGGAAAAATTGCACTGAAAAAGAGCAGCGAATGGAGCAGGGTAGGAAGCTGGAACAGTTGTCTTCTGTAGGAATGAGAATATCAGCGGGGTTGTGCGCAATGGCCACGGGATACGAGCCAGGAATGGGCAGGATGATTAAAGAGAAAACAAGCTGCAGCAAGCCACCGAGCAGGTTGGCAAGCAAGCAACCCTGTTGGCTTATTCTCCACATGGCTTATTGTGATGTGGGAACAAGGCCAGTATTGAATAGTGGGTAGACTGTTGGGCTTGGACCAGGAGGAAATGTGTTGACACGCATCCACTGCCTCAGTCATGAAACTCATTGGATGTCCTTGAAACAGTTACCATCTCTCAGCCTAACTACACTGGACTGTTGTGAAAATAAAGTGTGGTTGGCACAGGGAAGATCATGTACACTGCCCCCTACCACCTTGGAAGAATAAAATGCTGGAGAATTAAACCAGAAGCACAGGAAATTCCAATCCACGTGCCCTTGTGGATTTTGTGTGGGTGTCTGAGTAGTGCCACCTGGGGTTGAATGAGATCAGAGAGCAACCACTAGAGCTTATTTTATCCTACATAATTTTTCAACAAGTATAAAAAGAACCTCAGGGAGACTGGAAGAGAGTTTACACATTCCTTCTCTTCCTCTCTGTCTCCCTCCATCCCATATGACCATTAAGTACAGACTCAAAAGTCACCTATCTGCATACACGAATGACTAAGCAAGGTGTAACTTCCAAGAATCCATAAGTCATTCAAAGGAATATTCTAAAAGGGGTCTTTCATACTACGTTTGGGTCATTTCAAGATTTTGGAACTACCCAGAAAACTATGAGCTAAAGGTCAGGTGTAGTTAAAAGAGCAGTGGGTTGATATGTAGAGAAATTAAATGTTTGCCTAGCTATTAGCACATTAGTACTTCCGGGTATCAGAAATTTATTTATATATATTTATTTATTTGTTACATTTATATACCGCCCCATAGCCAAAGCTCTCTGGGTAGTTTACAAAAGTTAAAAACAGTAAACATTAAAAAAGTATACAAAATTTAAAAACATAAAAACAGTATAAAAACGACAGTATCCATTTAAAAACAACAGTTCTGGGGGCCGTTAAAAAACAAACTTAACGTTGTTAAATGCTGTTAAATGCCTGGGAGAAGAGAAAAGTCTTGACCTGGCGCCTAAAAGATAACAGTGTTGGTGCCAGGTGAGCCTCTGGTAGGTACCTTTATTTTTAGTATACAACTTATACACCTTGTTTCCTTAGAAATTGGTACTTACAGCATATGAATATGATCTAACATTTCCAAGTACTGTGGAAGAATGATATTAAGTATCAATTGCCACATGCTGCCTATGTCAATTTTGTGATCTCAGTCAAGGTATATCACATTATACTTTTCCAGCTTCCAATAACAGATGACTATATAAAGCTCCCAAAAGACATATATTCTATAAATCAACAGTGGCAAATATGTTTTCATAAATGAATGTGGAATGAAGTCACGAAGAGTCGGAAGCGACTGAACGAATAACCAACAACAACAACAAAGAAAGTGCCCTAAAAAACAAGGCAAATTCAACATCTTATATATTAGTACAGTATGATATAAAGGAACTGCGTAGTATGTAATACTGATTACAGCCAAAAGCATAGAATTTTCAAATCTGAAAGAGCAAGGAAGCAGTGGTAGAAATATTATACAACTGAAGGGTTCCCAAGCCAGAAGAGGCAAGAGATATACATGCAATAGAATATAAACAAGGTTTCAGTTGTCATACTGTTGGGTTAGGACTACTTTGTTCAACGTTTAGTAAGCCAGTGAGAAAAGTCATTTTAATATAGGAATATAAACTTAGGAAAGCTGTCAGGATGACATGTGGCATGGTTTACTGTGTGCAAGATCATTTCTGTGGTTTCTGAGTCCGAGACACTTCCTGAGCTCTGTGACTGGACAGATCACTGTAGGAGGTAATGGTGATAGTGAAGGTAGTTTCGGGCAAATGTGGGGCTCAGCCTCAGATGAAGATGGCTGATTATGGTTGGAACCTTTCTGGAGGTGAGGGGGAATAAAATCATCAAGTGTTGGGAAGGTCAGAAGTGAGCCAGTAGAAGTGTTTTCAGAAAATTCTGAGCTTTGGCCAAATGGTAGGAGACTTGGGGCACCATGCCTATATCCCAGGATCGTCCCAGGATCATCCCTGTGCATCCAAATGACACACAGGAGATCCCGGGGGCAGGCAGGGACGATCCTTCCATTTGCCTGGGATAATCCTTAGGTGTAGAAAGGGCCTCAGTGGCAGTGCGCTTGAGTTAGCTTCTTGCCCTCTCTCTGAGTGAACCTGTTGGAATGGCACTACTATAACCTTAGTTCCAGCTGGGGTGGTGGTGGTAGAGTAAGTGGCATCCTGTGGGATATAAGGTGGTATTGTGCAATGGGGAAAACCTTGGCATAACAACAGTAGAGAAGTTCAGTCACATGCAAAGAACAAGGCACCTCATAAGATGATTTTTTTAAAAGAAGAAGTAGGTTTTGCTCAGCAGCAGATATTGTGCCAGACAAAATCATTCACACAACTGTAAATCCCCCGACCCCACACAATTGTCACCAGCAGTCCACAGATAAAGTAAGACAAACTTAATTACCATAATCTGTCCACACTTGAGGGGAAGCTCTGTCCCAACTGCTATGTTTACGTAAGTCCAAAACGCAAGTATTTCACATAATATTGTCCATCCCAACTTCTCCAATAAGTATTTCTGGCTTGCAACCACAGACACACACACATTCAACTGACACATGCAGCCATATTTGAGGGGGTGGTGGAAATAAAGATTAATTAACAGGAAAAGGGTCACAGTCTTAGAATGCAGCCAAATCAGAAACATTAAGAGAAAGGAACCAAAGTATTAAATAGCAGTGGAACAAGTAATAAAAATGTCAGCCAGAAGGGGGAAAAAGATTATGAAGGAAAGCATGTACCCTGCTGTGTCCCTTTGCCTTGCTTAGTTGCTGCTGCTGCTGAGTAAGACATGGCTCTTTTCTCATCCTTTCCTCACTGCCAGCTGTATGTGGGGACTCTGCCTCTGTGTTAACAGCTTGATGAGTCCTGGAGGGATGACTCTCACCATAACTAACTGAATCTCCAGTGAGAACAATATTAAAGAATGGCCCGGGAGTGGCAGGAGGAGGAGGAGGAGGAGGAAGAGACTTTGCAGTATCTGTTACAGAGGAAACACAGCGGATGGCTGGTGCCACAGTGACCTCAGATCCAAAACGGGTGCCTTCTGTTTGGACATCTGCACAGGCAATGGAATTTTTAAATGTGCCTGAGCAAGTGCTGTTAGATAAACAAGCTACATATAGGCTGTTGACCTTTTTCTCTGCTCTAGTTTCATGGCTGGATTTCAATCCAACTTTGTTCCTAGGATTTGTCTCAGCAAACCCCAGTGTGTTTTGGTGCTCAGATGATGACAACAACAAGGAAATAGTTCCTGAAAGTGACTGCCCAAAATGCACCCTCTCTGCAGGGAGCAAGCCAGCTGATTTGTAAAGGAGCTGCACTGAAGGATGTGGGTGAAGAAGAAAAATATTGCCTGCCACCAGTGCTGGGTGGCAAATATTATGCATGGGGTTTAGGTTCATAAAGGTACACACAGCCTATGAAAGGAATGGGCAGAAGGAAGATTCTTTTGGTATTGGTGAAGAAAGGAATGGGGTGGAAAATAGGTCTGTCTAGTTAAGGGACAAAATAAATAAATAAATCAGGACCATAGGAAGGAGAAAAAGGAAAGGAAAAATGAGTAGATAATTAGACTGGAGTTAATAGGTAGAAAACATAATTTCATATAACATTTGAAAGTCCAACACACAACTCATTAAGTCCTATCGTTAGCTGAAAGATTTTCGCACATTTTCACAATGAGCTGGTTGTTTGATATCACTCAACTATGTCTGGAAACCTAACTTCCACTTGGGTGTGGAACCCTAACACACTGAAGTCAATTGTACATATATTTATAATAAACCTGATGTTATATAATTACTTGCCAAACCAGGGAATCCTCAAGAAATTTACAGGTTTTCAACTAGAAGAGCTGTATTCAGATTTGAACTACCTCTTCTCTCAGGAAATTTGGATAGCGGAATGAACTTTCATCCCAGGGGCTTATTCAATATTGTCTAATCAGCTGTACTACTATCAATTCTGTATGGAACGCAGGGGTTATCAAGATGCCTATTAAATAAAGAGATCCCTCAAAAGAACATGCTAATATAAAGGCAAATGATATAAATATTAGTGCTGTGCCGAAATTTTAGCAATGAATTTTTTCAACCATTTGATGGGAGGGAGGGGTAAAAAGATTTTTTTTTAAATAATAATTAGCAAATGGTGGAGAATTTCAGAGAAATTCTTGTGGCGGGGTGGTTTATTGCTTACCTGATGAGGATCTTTTAAAGAATAGGTGAAGTGTGTGTGTTCCTCCTTTAAGCTGTTTTACAAGCCTCGAGTACTGACATATACATTTCCTCAATAGGCACAGTTTAGGCAGTTTGGCAAAGCCTCACCTCCTTCTGGAAAACCCCTATGTGGAAATGTATATGTTAGTACTCAAGAGACATGAACAATCTAAACTTGCTTCACTCTTTAAAAGTTTATCCTGTCTTCAAGAAAGAGGCCTGACTACATTGCATAGTCTGTGATGCAGTGTCTGGATGAGACTGAAGATGGGTCTCTACAATTCTTACAAAAGAGATGAAGAAGATGGGTTTCAACAGACAATTGAGCATGAATTCATCTCCAGCTCAGTGATAGATGACTTCACCCAATGCTACCAGAGTTTTAAGTCACCAAGAAACTCAAGAGAGTGCTGATACTGTGCACAGACATTGTTTCCAGGTGCTTCTGCTCCATGAAGAAGTTGACCTGATGAACAATAACTAGAGATGCAGCCAGAGGAAGTGTTCGAAGCTCTGAGTGCCAAAAATTCCAGATGCCAGTAACTCCTGCAAAAAGCTGCAAAAGAAGTTTCATGATGTTCCAGATGTGTTCCCAGAACCATTCCAGGCATGGAACAAAGAAAGAGTTGAGCAGATGTCCTGCACTGTGAAAAGAGCCATGAATATTTCTGAATGCCACAGAATTGGGCTAAAGACTCAAACAATGAACTTAAGCCAGAAGAGTCTTTCTGAGTAAAACTCTGGCATTTTGCAAATATGTAGAGGCTAAAAATGATTTCAACAAAATGATGTCTCTGTTCTCGCAAAAGAAGAATAAAGAAGATAAATGCTGGTCTTTCTAACAGTATTTTCTAATGTACACACAGTACACACAGAGACAATCAGCAAACAGATTACCATATATTAGCAAGCATGAAAGTATCAGACATATGAAAGTATTACACTAGATTTACATACTTACATACATAACATAAAACACTTACTTATTACATATACATATATCACGACAATGTTCATTTAGTATCATGCAAAAGAACTGCAAACATGAAACTTTTAGAACAGAGCACGCATCACGCATATATGAAAGAATACACAATTAGTTTACCCAATAAGAAAACTCACAGGGAAAAGATTTCTGTTAACCTTCATAGATTTTGCCACTTGGTTTCCTGATGCAGAAGCCCTTAGAAATCTGGATGTGCTGTCAGATCTTTTGCAGGCTGGGGTTTCCCCATCAAATAATCAGTGACAGAGGCTCAGCATTTCCTTCCAACATTATGAGGTGCTTGTGGAGGTGTTTGGGGTGAAGCATATCACATCAACAGCTTTTCACCCCAAGACAAATGGGCTTGTGGAAAAGTTTAAGGGCACTATTAAACAAATGATTAAAACATATGTGGCAGATTGTCCCTTTGATTGGGACAAGAAGTTACCCTATTTCCTTTTTCCTTTCGTAAGGTTCCCCAGGACTCCACAGGATTTTCTCCTTTTGAACTGATGCTAGGGAGAAATGTGTGTGCATTCCTAGGGATGGCAGGCTGCTATCGCCGGTTCATAAGGAAATTTGGAGAAATGGTTGCACCTCTACATGAATTAACAAAGAAGAAAAGACCAGAAAAGATCCCATGGTCAGAGGAGTGCCAGAGAGCTTTACTGTTTTACTCTGTACAGCACCATGTACATTGATGGTATTATATAAATAAATAAATAAATAAATAAATAATAATAATAAAACAAGCTCTGTGCACCGCTCCAGTGCTGATAGCACCAGACTTTGATAAAGAATTCATTCTAGCCTCAGATGCTTCCGAGGTTGGGATTGGAGCTGTTTTGATGCAGACTTTAGAAGGAGTTAAGCATCCTGTAGCCTACTTCAGCAGGAAGCTATTGGAGTGGGAGAAGAACTATTCGTCAGTGCAGAAGGAGTGTTTGGTGATTGTGTGGGCCTTGGACAAGATCAAACCATACGTGTGGGGCCAGAGATTCATCCTGCAGATGGATCATCGGGCATTGTTGTGGCTTCCATCGATGAGAAACCGCAACCAACTGTTGCAGTGATGGTCGTGGCGATTCCAGGAGTTCCATGCAGAGATCGAGCATGTGGCTGGTCGTGAGAACATTGTGGCAGATGGACTGTCTCGCAGAGAATCCTCGAGTCCAGCAGGCAAATAAGACTTTTTCCTGGGTCTCATTCTTGTGCTCTCAGACTGAAATTGGAGCCAATAACCTTGACTTTGGGGCATTACCAATTTAACAGGGTTTCTCCCCCCTTCCTTTACAGGTTGTTTATGTAAATATGTAAATTATTATTGTTGCTTAAATTGTTTACCTATTTACATTCCCAAAACCCTGCATCAAGGACATAGTATTAAACCAGTTCCTCACCCAGGTTTTAAAAGAAAGGGGGGGAATATGTGGCGTTACCCCACAATTGAGTATCTTGTACGTGTTTAGTTTAGTATGTGTGGTGAGTATGGAAAGTTAGAACTGAGTGGGTGTGGTTTGTGATGTAATAGGTAGGGTGAGGGAAGAAGTATATAAAGAGTGACTGAGGGGAGGAGAAGTTAGTTAGGTTGTTAGTGTGTTTAGTTGATAGTTGTTGGGAGTGGAGATTGGAATTGTTTGTGGAGTGAGAAGAGATTAATTGCTAGGATTGACGTGAAGAGAGAGAGAGAGAGGTTGTTGGGGAGGGGAGTTTGGATTAGGCAGGATTGGAAGCATTATATTTTCATTTGAAGCTTTTAACATGACAATAAACTTATTATTATTTTGTTAGCTATCAATTACCATGTGTCAGCTTGGCATTATTTACCTGCCTCACAGTTATCAAACAGCCTCTCCAGAATATACACACAGTACATCTAAAAACAGATCCTATATTTAACCTGTTTGCCTCATAGCTAGGGGAAAGGTTTTGTTTAACCCTCCATCTGGTTTTCAAGTGGTGATGCTTGGCCTGAGAAGGGTTTATGCGGCAGGCCTAGTATAGGTGTAACGTCACAGGTATAGTCCATACTATGCATTTATACCAGTTATTTATTATTACATTTATATACTGTCTTTTTTCCATTTGCAAGGAACCCAAGGCATCTTACATGGTCTTTCTCCTCTCCATTTTATCGTCACAGCAACCCTGTGAGGTAGGTTAAGCTGAGAGTCAGTAACTGGCCCAGTGAGCTTCAAGGCCTAGTGGGGATTAGAACCCTGATCACCTGAGTCCCAGTCCAGCACTGTAACCGCCACACTGCGTTGGCTGTTAGTATCATGGCTTTAGACTGCAAATCCTGGAAATTATAATTTAGAGAGTATACTAAGAACTGTCTGTTAGCGATCCCAAGCCAACACTTCCCCCTGCCTAGAATACAATTCTCAAATCTCCCTAAGGAAAAGGAATGACAGGGTTACCAAAGACAGGGAGAAGCTAAAACAAATTAAATCTGGGTCCATGCTGCAGGTTGGGGCTAAGGACATAACTCAAGACTGAAAAGAATGACTGCTATACTACGCTCCTTTAGAAATATGAAATAGTAAAAACAAAAACAGAAAACCCAGCTTGATCTTCAGTAGTGCTTTCCAGTTATAGATACCTCTTTCCTTTAACAGATGTTAAGTGATGTTCCTTGAGCAATACGCCCTGTTACAAACCATTAAAAAGGAATTATTTACGTTTCCACAAGTGTGAGGCATAACTGAGAAAGTGACACAGTGAGCATATACACATTTTTAGAAAGGTACTTACATGTGGCTTGATCTCAGAAAGGTTGGGGCACACGCTGTGATAGCCTTTGGCAGCCAGAGTAAAGGCCTGAGCATCCTTGTTAGAGTCAACACTAGGAAATAACCTCCAGTCATCTGCAAAATGAAGAACTTCAGATCACTAAAGCTGTACCAGGATGGTTAGGATTTCTGTTTGCTTAAGCCACCAACAGGGAAACATAAAAAAATTAAGCTTTTAGTAAATACCTGTTTCTGGTTTTCCTGGCTCTGCACCTGAAGCATTTAGTGGCAAGCATTAGAGAGAGTGAAAAGAAGGGAGGGGGAAAAGACGACCATCAACTGTTATATCAGGGGAATTGCATGTACGAATCAGAGTTAAGCAATGGTCTACTACATTTTGTGAGTGGAATACTTTTAGCAGAGGCTGCCTAATTTCCATAGAAACATGATTCCCTTACAGTTCCTGACCTTTGTAAACACAAGGCAATTCATTCAGAATGATGAAGAAACAATTGTTCAGTGACATTTTATCCTAGAGAAAAAAGCTGAAGTGCTCTGCCCCAAACGCGACACATTGTGCAAATGCAAGCCCGCAGTATTTAAACTGAGAGTAGGAAATATAGCTGTCCTTTACTGACCCTGCCAGAAGAGATGGGAGAGAGAGCCACAAACAAACAACTAGATTTAGAAGTGGTGGTATGACATGTGCCAGCTTTGGAGCTCAGCCACAAGGTGAGACACAGTATTTATTATTTACACGCTAGCCTTACTTACGTTGCCCTGAGATCCTAAGAACGACTGGGAATAAACTATGCTATCACAGCATAGCAGAATTCTTAATCAGATTTCAGACAAGTCTATAATTCTTATTGCTCTCTTCCAAAATGTTTCTAAACCTGATCTTGGTTTCACTCCCCCTCTCCAACTTCCTGCTGATCTATGTGAGAAGACACTCTCCGGGTTCTGCAATGCATTTTTTCAAGTCATAATTGGGAGACGCTCCACTTCAGTGGACTCAATCAGTTCAAAATTTACAATCACTTCAAAATATATTCACTAATCAAATAACTTGTTGGTTTAAAATGAGTGTTAAGGCTATCACATGTCGGCTCAAGCACCACAAAGCCAGAAAAATGGAAATGAAGGTCGATGCCCTGACAGATATGCCTTATGGTCAGTTGTGTTTCCTTACAATTTACCCTTTATAGACACACGATTTTCCTTAATCTTTCAGGCCCAAATACAGATAAGAATGAAATACCTGGGATCACTAAAGGTGGCCCACTGGTCCTGTATTGCCTTATGGAATCTGAGCCTTACTGTGTTGCAGTCTGACACCTTCTGAAGGCACCAGGCTCGAGAAAGCTGATTTAATTTATCCTGCCAGATACTGATGTTGGCCAACTTACAGGAGGATTTATATTGTAATACAGTAAGGTCCAGATACTTCATAAGGCAATAAAGGACTAAGACAGCATGGGGCAGTGCCTAGCCCTAACTGCTGCAGGCTCTTATTACTGCGTATCTATAGGGTGACCCTATGAAAAGGAGGACAAGGGCTCCTGTATCTTTAACAGTTGTATTGAAAAGGACATTTCAGCAGGTGTCATTTGTATATATGGGGAACCTGGTGAGATTCCCTCTTCATCACAACAGTTAAAGCTGCAGGTGCCCTGCCCTCTTTTAAATCTGGTCACTCTAGTATAGCTCCTGCAGCTTTAACTGTGGTGATAAAGAGGGAATTTCACCAGGTTCCCCATATATACAAATGACACCTGCTGAAATTCCCTTTTCTATGCAACTGTTAAAGATACAGGAGCCCTGTCCTCCTTTTCATATGGCCACCCTACAAGTGGGAGACACATGGGCTTTGTTGTTAGGATTCTGTTAAAATCGTCCTTGGTGAGAATTACTCGGCAAGTTGCTACCTGGCCTTATTATCAGAACAAGGCCAGAACATGTTATCAGAACATCCACACCGCCCGCAGTTAGAGTGTATGCATGACCAGCACTTTAAGCAGCAAGCCACATAATTGGCTGGGAACAGTCTTTACAGACACATGTCTCATTAATAAACAAACACTGCTGTCCTGATTGGATTAGATGACCCAATCCTTATGAAATTGGGTGGATCTGGCAGAGCTATCCACCTGGAACCTCTGTCTTGGGAGACTGAGGTGTTGTTGTTTTCCTCAAGTGTGTACAGGGGATTACAAGGTAAGCCACCAGAAGGAGAATGAAGAGAGGTGTGTGTGCAGGCAGAGGCAGAACAGAGACTTCACCGCCAAGTGAAGCAACTTGTGCACAACGCAGGCAATGCAAGTGACTGATTGTGAGTTATACATGGGAGGCAGTCTGGGGGATGGGAGAAATAATGTGGGGAGGCACTGCCCCTCTTGACCTCCATTAAAAAAAATGCCCTTGGCCCCAACTGGACAAGTGAATAGGCAGTGGAAGCATGTAGCAGGAGAATTCAACAATTGGCCTCCTGCTAGGGCATAGGTCTTGACAATTGCCTGATGCTGCTGACCCCCTCACAGCTGCCCTTCACTGGGGCCATAGCTAGACCTAAGGTTTATCCCTGGATCATCCAGGGGTCAAACCTGTTCATCTAGGTGACACACAGGGGATCCAGTGCTCAGGCAGGGGCGAACCCTGGATGATCCCAGGATAAACCTTAGGTCTAGCTGTGGCCTGTGTGAAGTTTCTAGGGCCTGAGGGGGTGAGAGAATAAGGGGCTTTCAGACAGAGGGGTTTACCAGCCCAAACCAGCCTAAAGGTTCTGTGGGGTGCCACCAAAAGAGTTGGACAGTTATCTAACGATAACTAATGGCTGACACTTTTTATGGGGAGTTCATAAAACAATGTCGCCACGGATTCAAAAGCCTTCCATGTTTTCTGTGTCCTTCTTCCTTTTCTCAGACCAGAGAAAGTCTGACTTTTGGTGGTGGTGTGGGGGGGGAGAGAATAGAAAAACAGTGTTTTCTATTCGGCATAAAAGCCCTTAGTGCTATGCTTCAATCTTGACGTAGACAGCGATGCTTTGGGAGCTTAGGTCCTACCGCCATGTCTCACCGCATCTTTATTATTTTTTATCAGGCACCCACCAGCACTCACTCTCTTTTGCATCTGGTTTTGTGAGCAGTCTTTTGCTTCAACCTGGGCTCCCACCCCTGATACCAGAGAGGAGGGACAGGGAAGGGGCTGGATAAAATGAACTATCCTCTTTCCCTATACTCCAGCCACTTCATTAAAAAACAAAAAGTTCTGTAATATCATTTTACTCCCTCTGCCTCCTGGTGCTGTAGGATTTAGTAGAAGCTGCTCCTCACAGCTTCCTGAGCGTTTTCCCCTTCCCTAATTTAGCCTGCTCAAACCAATGAGCAGAAACATACCCACTGAAAATCATAAACATTATCACAAGAAGAAGACTAGGCTGCAGGATGGCACATCCTCTTTGGCTTCTGCTCAGTACCATTCAGTAGTGTTACTGTCTATTGCTTGTTTACTATAATTAGCTACTATTTACAGGGAGGCAAAGCAGACAACAAAGTATCTACTCTATACTTGGGGATACTCTCCAGTTGACCACAACAAAATGCCATTGCAGTGAGAGAAGCACCATCACCCTCAGGCAGAATACGCTTTGTCCCCACAAACAAGCAGCACAATACAAGCAGGCTCACTTCTGCGTCGAACTACAGATGGATCAAAAAATATTTCAAACTTAACTATGTTATGGAAATTCAAAATGACTGAATTTCAATATTTACACAACTCAAATTTTAAAGAGCACATTTTGAATTTTGAAAATGGAGATTTTGTGCTACTGCTCAAGTTCTGTTTCATACATTTGCATGATGTCACTGAAATATTTGCTCTTTACAATCACATCCCTTAGATATCAGCTAGATATCAAGTTGTTCACTGCAATTTGTATTTCAAAAACCTGAATTTCAAAATCCACGCCCAGATTGCACATGCAAATTTGAGTTTAATAACTTAATTAGTTTGGTTTTGGAATACATCTTTAAAACTAGAGGATGAATGCTTTAACTCAAATGAGCAGTTTCGCTTTCTATTTTATGGCAAATAAATCACACTTTGGACTTACTTTCAGAGTGCTGGATGTCCTGTGGAGAACTTGTACGGCTGGTACTCAAATTCTCCTCATAAGCTGGAGATGCCCAAAGGGTCACAGCCCCCTTTCCACTACAGATTTTAGCAGGTTCCAGGCCTACAGAAGAAATATACAATTTACAGAAGATGTGTTGGAACTTGAAAGAAATGTAAATCCTGCTATTTACGCACAGAGCTTAATGTTCTCTTAAATTTAGCATGATTGTCTTTGAGCAAGTTGATCTAGTCATGTTTATACTGATGGAAATTAGCTTCTGATTCCAAGCTCTGTGTGTGTGTGTGTGTGTGTGTGTGTGTGTGTGTGTGTGTGTGTGAATGAATGAAATAAGAAGTTTATTTGTAGACAGGTCAGAGACAAATTTCCAAATCAAGGCAATAGAATTACTAAACAGAAGAAAAGCAAGAATGTATGTAAATCAGATTCCATGGGCACAACCCAGCAGAGCACTTATGCCCTGCTGATTCCTTTCCATCCCACGGATTCCCTTGCACAAGCAGTGGGTCCTGCCGATTCCATTGCACAAGTGGGATCCACACAAGAGAGATTTAGCATTTCCAAGGGGAAGCCCTGAAATGACTGGAAATGCTTGTTTCTGGAAGGAGGCAGGTCATCAGAGTTCCAAGCTTCGACAACCTGTCTCTTTCCAGAAACAAGTGTTTCCTCTTGTTTGGGATTGTTCCGAAAGTGCTAAACTGCCATTGTGCAGGTGGTGGGGACAGCTTGCACAACAGAATTGGTGGGGCATAAGAAAATTGGCAGGGGCATAAGTAGCATTTTCTCTGAAGTTTCTCTAATGTTTAAGAATTAAGTTCCACAGTTAGTACGTCATCTAAGAATTCTATGAAAGCATCCAGAACATCACCTTTACTGGAGCACTTAAGCCACCAAATTTAATTGAACTGTAGTCTTGGATACACAAGATTCCATTCTGAAATTTCTGGTGCATAATTAGCCTTGAAGAGAATCTCTTTTTGTTTTTAAAGCAACTTTCTTGGCGTCTTAGCTATGGAAACTGATTTTCCAATCTCTCTTACATAATTTTGAGTCATGTTCTACTACCCATCTATGATAAGAGTGCTCTTTGGTCAAAAGTAACAAACTATCTGCAAAGTTTGTTAGCTATGGCACAAAGAATTGCCACCCCAGAAACTTACTTTGTTGGCACGGACACAATATTATGGGTTGCCACCATATCTGGAATCTTAAATATCAGCTGTCAAACAAATATCCTAGTCTAAGATACGTCTCTTTATACCAACCTGGGTTCTGAGTTTCCACCCCATTAAACCAACCAAGAAGTTCCATGTTTAAAAAAAGGTGTTGGTGGGGGTATGAAACTAATGGTTGCGCTGCATCAAAGTGCAGATATAAACTTTTTAAATCCTGAAGGGCAAACACATAAACCTTAAACAGGGAAGAAATTGAATTAAAAGATAGAAAAGCAACACAAATTTTGAATAAAATAAAAGCTGGTATAGAGAGCGGTTTCTGCATTGTGCATGTCTTCAACCTGATAGTGAAGGATGGCCTTGGAATGGGCAGCAAGGCCAATCTCACTCCCCTGACCAGAGTCCATAATCTCCTGGAGAGCTGTCGGAAGGTGGCTGGGCACTTCCACCACAGCGTGAAGGGCAGTAGGTTGCTGCTGGAGAAGCTGGAGTTGTTGGGACTCCCACAGCACCGGCTAGTGCAGGACATGGCAACACGCTGGAACTCCACCTACCTCATGCTCGAGCGTATGGTGGAGCAACAGCATGCTGTCCACGAGATGTGCAGGGTCAGGGACATTGGCATTCAGGCAGCAGTGGGACGCCATGTCCCAGCTGGTGGTGGTCCTCAAGCCGTTCCTTGAGGCGACCGAGACCCTGAGCACTAGCTCTGCCCTCCTCAGCCAGGTGATCCCTGTGGCCAGGCATCTCCAGAGACAGACAGATGGGCGAGTTTCTGGATGCTGGGGATCCCGTCACCGGCAGGCACTTCCTGCCAGATGTGCGGGAAGTGGCGACAAGCCCTACTTCTGGGCTTCAGTATTGTCGGTAGTGGAAACCACTGGACGCAAGCCGGCAGCGGCAGACGGCGGACACAGGTAAGGGAGGAGGGGGGCTTACCTGGTGCCTCTGCCATCTGCAGCAACGGACGGCGGAGACACCAGGTAAGTGGGGAGAGTTTTCTTGGTGCCAGCTGTGCAGCCAGCAGCCAGAAAACTCGGAGTCGCCTCAGAGGGCCCGAATTTCACCTCAGCTTCAGCGCCAAGGTGGGTCGGGACTCGGGAACACCCGAGGCAGCCCCAAGGCGGATCAGGCTGCTTCGGGAGCTCTGGATTGGCCTCCAAGGTGGATCGGGGGTCCCTGCACAGCCCTAGAAAATAGCAGCACTAAAACATCCTTTAGTACCAAAAAAGTTAACAAGCCAAACAAGGTTTTTTTTTTATTGAGAGTGAACTCACAATAAACACTAGTTATAACAGTCCTAGCTCCCAGCTGTTTTTTAACTGTCAACTTTCCCCCCTAATCAGCCCCTTGGGACGATTCCATTTCAACCACCAGAGAAAGCCTGACAATGGATGAGACCAATCTACAACTCTTAAGTAATATGATCTTCTTAACTGGTGACTATTTTTGTTCCTTTTAGATTTGGATTGTTTTCATTATATAGAAGAGGGAGAATTTCTCTATCAGGCAGATGTTACACTGCTCTTTTACTTCAATTTACTTATTTTTACTATTAACTTTTAAGAAGTCAGCTATGTCCTTGAATTTCACATATCTATGAATGTTTTGCACATAAAGTTACAAAGCAAAAGAAGCTACTGTCTCATAGGGAAAGTCACAAGGATATTTTCACTGTCTTTATTCAACATACCTCTCTCTTGTCCATTAGTGCTCAGTACTAGTCCATTCACAACAGTGCTCCCAACATCTACTTCTTTGTGTTCTGGAATGTTAGCAGAAATTTATAAGGTAAAGGATAATATAATTACTATCATGGGTATTTTTCTAAAAGGATTAATGAGATGCCTTGAGCGGAACTCCCAGCATGCCTTGGGTGGGAGGCCAGACTTACTGGCCTTTGGCGGCCATTGTGATTCCTAAGCTCAGTCTCAAGCAGTCAGCCCAATTCCACATAAAAGGAAACAACCCACATAAATGGGCTGCATCCATTTGCGGTGCCTCCTCCCACCTGCCATGTGTGGTTTTAAAATCATAACTAGATACAACAGCATGTCTTTGAGAGGCCGAACTCTGGACATGCTCAAAGGCACCCCATCCTGATATCGGTTTTCTCAGAAACTGAGGGAAGCACACACACAGCCTTCACCCTTAAAAGGGTGATGACAACTTCAAGATTGAGGGGGGGGGAGACAGAGAGAGAGAGAGAGAGAGAGAAAAGAAACTAATTTAATTATATTCTTTTAGACGCCAATTGAAGACCTTTTTTATTTTCTCAGTATTTTAACAGTCTATCAACTTAATTTTAACTTTGTTGTTTTAAATTTGTATTTTAAATCTGTATTAATTTCTGCATTGCTGCTTGGTTTTATCCTAGTTGTGTTTTTATATTGCATTTTATACTATGCTTTTATACTGTTTTATATTTTGAATGGTTTTCATGGTTTTAATTTTTGTAAACTGCCCAGAGAGCTTCGGCTATTGGGCGGTATAAAAATGCAATAAATAAGAAGTTACTATACTGGGACTTTTTCTTCTTTTATCTTTCTTCAGGTATGTGCATAGTAAAAGACAGAGGAAAGAAACTGAGGTTCAACTGCTTAATGAGGATGACAAATTGATAACAGAAGACAAAGAAAAGGTCAAAGTGCTCACTTCCTACTTTGGGTCAGTTTTCTTCCAAAAGTGGGTCAAGGACCCCCCTGGCAAAAGTGAAGTAGAAGCTGAAGGGTCAAGGAACACCTAATTTCTTTGAATGAGGTCAAATCTCCAGGGCCCGATAAACTGCATCCTAGAGTAATAAAGAAGCTGGCAGAAGTACTCTCAGAACCACTCTCTATTATCTTTGCACAATCATGGAAGACAGGTGAAGTGCCAGACGACTGGAGAAGGGCTAATGTTGTCCCTATCTTCAAAAAGGGCAAAAAGGAAGAACCTGGGAACTACAGACCAGTTAGTCTGACATCCATCCCTGGGAATTTTTTGGAGCACATTATAAAGAAGTCAGTCTGTAAGCACCTTGAAAACAATGCAGTGATTACTAGAAGACAGCATAGATTTGAGAAGAACAAATCCTGCCAGTCTAATCTGATCTCATTGTTGGATCGGGTAACCTTCCTTGTGGACTGTGGGAATGCTGTGGACGTAATGTATCTTGACTTCAACAAAGCTTTTGACAAACTAGCTAAAAGTGGGCTAGATGGAACAATGATTAGGTGAATCCACAGTAGGCTACAGACTTCAAAGTGATCTTGATAGGCTGGAGTGCTGGGCTGAAAACAACAGAATGAAATTAAATAGGGATAAATGCCTACACCAAGGAAAAAGAAACCAAATGCACAGTTACAAGATGGGAGATACTTGGCTCAGCACTACTACCAATGAGAAGGATCTTTGGAATTGTTGAAGATCACAAGCTGAATATGAGCCAACTGCTAGAAATGGGCA
The DNA here is from genome assembly GCF_023053635.1 of Elgaria multicarinata webbii. NCBI lineage: Eukaryota > Metazoa > Chordata > Lepidosauria > Squamata > Anguidae > Elgaria > Elgaria multicarinata. The sequence goes on from NC_086178.1 coordinate 112,897,759, forward strand.
ATGATGCTTGTTGTTTGTCTGGAAAGAGTTAACCTGATTAACCTTCCTTTAATTTGTCTTATTGGCTTAATTGGTTCTGCCCTTTCTTCCGCTCCTATATCTTCACCATTCCCTTTCCAATCTGCTCTGCCTTCATGCCTCCATTCTTATCTCTTACCTCTTCATTTTGAAATGAGGTTTGTTTTTGCTTCTCCAACATTCACTGTCTGAGATGGCGAATAGAATAAAGCTGTTTATTGTTTTATTTTTTACCTTTACTGTAAGTCTTAATGGACTGTTTATTACAACTGCTGTCTGCACATTCATTAAGCCTTCTGCATATATCCTACACCAACTGATGTGGCTGCAAAAAAAGCAAATGCTGTTTTGGGATGCATTAATAGAAGTATAGCTTCCAAATCACGCAAAGTGCTGGTTAGGCCTCATCTTGAGTATTGTGTCCAGTTCTGGGCTCCACAATTCAAGAAGGACGCAGACAAGCTGGAGTGTGTTCAGAGGAGTGCATGTTTAGCCTGGAGAAGATAAGATTGAGGGGAGACATGATAGCACTCTTCAAATACTTGAAATGTTGTCACAAAGAGAAGGGCCAGGATCTCTTCTCGATCCTCCCAGAGTGCAGGACACGGAATAATATCCTGAAGTTACAGAAAGCCAGATTTTGGCTGGACATCAGGAAAAACATCCTTACTGTTAGAGCAGTATGACAATGGAAGCAATTACCTAGGGAGGTGGTGGACTGGACAGCCATCTGTCAGGAATGCTTTAAGGTGGATTCCTGCATTGAGCAGGGGGTTGGACTCGATGGCCTTATAGGCCCCTTCCAACTCTACTATTCTATGATTCTATTTTTTTCGTTGGAATTGTTTGTAATTGTGCCTTTAAAATTTCCCTTTTTAAAAACTCCCACCCATCTTAGACTCATTTTCTAATTACAGTCACTTGCCATGGGACCTTCCTTATCATAGTTCTGAGTTTATTAAAATCAGCTTTCCTAAAATTCAGAGTACGCGTATGGCTACACTCAGCTTTTGTTTCCTTTAAAATCAAGAATTCAAGTATGACGTGGTCACTTCCCCCCAGAGTTCCCATAACTGCCACTTTATCCACGAAGTCCTCCCTATTGGTCAGAATCAAGTCAAGGATAGCCAATCCTCTAGTTCCTTCCTCCACTTTCTGTAACAGAAAGTTGTCAGCCACACATGTCAGGAATTTCTTGGAGGGGGCACTTTTCGCAGAATTTGTCTCCCAACAGATATTGGGATTATTAAAGTTTCCTCTTCTTTGGCTTTCTTCACCGTAGCATTCCCCACTTCTGCTTCAACTTGCTGTTGCACTCCTGTGCTTCTCTTTGCTGTTGTAGTTCCACCATACTAACTAAGAACTCTTCGAGTTTTCTTATTCCTTGTAGGGTGGATACTCGCCGCTCAAGCACAGCCATTTTTCTTCCATCAGTGCAACCAGCTTGCATTTGTTGCACGTGTATGCCATGTCGATCTCAGGCAGGAACACAAACATGGCACACACTTCGCAGGTCACCACCACTGGAGAATCCTTTCTGTCCATAGTCTCTATTCCCTTTTTGTTTCTGGCTTTCCGATTGTATTGGAATAGCCTGTGTTTTGTCCTGTCCTCTCTGAAGGTTAACAACTGAGTCTCCTACTATATGAGTGTGTTACAAGAACTTTTTGTTTGTTTGTTAGGGACCTCCCCCGCTCTCCCTGTTCTTTTGCTCTGATCGCTTGCTCTCTCGCTTCTAGACCAGCTGGGGAAGCTTACACTGCTTAGAGTCAGGAAATAGAATGAAACTCCCCATCCACTCAGCTGCTGAGAGCATTCAGGCCATGCCCCTTCAGTCATAGCACCAGCTCTCAAGACACACCCCTTCAATCACAGCTTTCAGGAGCACATGGCGAGCACACTGCGACTTTGAATAGGCAGTCCCCTGGATTTACTCCAGGCCTCTCTCCTCTTTGCCTTGGTCTCCTCTTCCACTGCACCTCCCTTGACAAACTCCTGTTTTCTGTCCCTGTTCTCTCTCTCTCTCTCTCTCTCTCCCTCTCTCTCTCTCAGAGCTTGCTTCCTTATGTACCTTCTAGAGCAGCTAGGGCAGCTTCCTCTGCTCTGCTCAGCTAGGAGCCTCCTGTTTGCAGTAAATATCACCTTCAGTGCAAGTAGCAGTGGGGAGAGGACTTTCAGTAGGGAACAGATGTGTATCAGGAGTGCATTCTCCATGGCTACTTTTCATTCAAAACAAAGTGGTCAATTTAAGCATGCTTTTTAAAAAGTGTGGATAACAGAATGTGTAGTTTCCTCTTCTACTAATTTTCCATGTAAATGTACTGATTGAGAAATTCTCCGATTGGAACTCAGCTGATCAAGAATTTCTAAAAATAAAGAGACAAACAAAAAATCATACTTACCAGACGTCATTGCAGCAGAGAGACTGGGGTTTCTTTGCACGTATAAATTCTAATCCTCTCTGTGAAATAAAAGATTGAAAATGTCACAAATGTATATTCTATAAGGATTTAAAAAGGGTAGGAGCATTCAGTGCACACTCAGATATTGATCTTCCTAAGTTAAAGATGCAAACACGTTTTCTCCAATGTTGTGGTGATGTAAATAGCTGCCAGCATATATGGAAGGATTGGGCAATTTATGGCCCTCCAGAAGATTGGGCCTACAACTCTCAGTATTGCTCACCATTGGCTATGCTGGCTAGGGCTCCTAAGAGTTGTATTTATGAATAAGTGTAGAGGACTTTAATATCACTTTTAGGATAGCTTAGCATGTTTTAAACGTTTTTAATCAACTAATTCATGACATTTTAAGAAATACATAAAATTGTATATTAAATAGTTTTGTGTAGATCTTATATATCATTTACTATGTATTTTATATTCTATATTCCCCAGTTCCCTTGATAAAGACCTGTGTCAAGATGCATTGTTCTCTCTCTCAAGATTTTATTGTTTATAGCCAATGGCCATCACAATACAAACACAAAGCACACTAGTATAAAACAGAAAAACATTTGATACAATAATATAATAAAATGATCAGGATTTAAAGATGCATTGGGAACAAAACCAGTGCAGCTGTCTGTTTCTTGATTTTGGTTTCCAGCCTTACAAATGCCAATGGGTGTAATTGTGGGTGTAATGAGGCGGGGAGTTCAGCCATCGGCTGCCTCTGTTGGCTCCACTTGCAATGGGAGAGGGAACCGGCTATAAAAGCCAAACGCCCCTCCCATCAGCCTCTTTTGCTGCGTGGTTTCTTCCCTCCCTTCCCTGTAGACAGTGTGGGTTCGCGGGTCATCTTTTCAGAGGCCGAGTAGCAATTTTTTGCTCATAATATAACTTGGTTATGAGTTTTTTTGCCTACTTCACACTGTAAGACAGGCAGGGTGCTTAATTAGGTCGATTTGGTTGCAATTTGGTCACATTTGAGGGGTAGGCAGATAGGAGCGAGCATCTGGGGTGAGGTGTAAATTGGTGAGCTTTCACGGGTACCGTTTATGGTGATAGGTAATCCCTGAGGGCCAACCACTGGGAGCCCAGCGGCACTAGCTGGGGGGATAAGGGTTACCTTTGAGGCCAACCCTCCTCAATCACTCAGAGCCCAGCGGCATGAGGGGGGTTTGACACCAGAAGGCCTCCTGACAACATAAGGAGGGAGCACGTATGGTGGCGAATGAACAAGGTTGTGATTGCCTTGCTCGATCCCGGAATGGCCTCAAGGGTGGCCAATAGTTGATGCCCGCTTAGGCCTGCCCCTTTCTGCAGATCTTTCAATAAATGTGGCCAATATTTTAAATCCAATCTTGTGTCTCGTCTCATTATTTCTCACCCTTCACTTCCGCAACTTTTTTTTCTGATCTGTGTTGGTATTGTAGCTGTAGCTGTAGCACCTGGCCCAACATCTCACAGGGGCCACCAGCTAACCCAAATCCCCAGCTTGCAAATAAAAAAAGAGCAAGTCTCTAGCTCTTGTAGAACCCAGGATATGGAGCAGAACATTCAGGCATATTCCAGTTATTTTGTAAGTAATGGGCAATCATTTTGCCCAATAGTTTTGTGTGAAATGAGCCTGCTACCACTTTTCAATGTGTTTAGCCAATAAGTGAAGTTGCCACTATGGTCAATATTTGGACACAGAGATAAGAACTGAGTAAAGACTTGTCTGCAGAAGGTCTATATTGCAAAGTAGCCTATGGTTGTTATGCCATATTGCTTGGAGGAAGAGTAGTGTATGACATAATTGCAGTGTAATCCAGGGTTTTTATCTAGTCTCCTAGTGAATAGCGGATGACATAAAGGGAATGCATTTGTGGGGGTGGGAGGAGGCCTGTGAATTTTTAATGAAAAGAATAACTTCTTTCATTAAATACTTTCTGCATTTAATTTCTGTCTTACCTCCGTGTTTACCATCCGCCCCACACCATATGTACTGAAACAACCCATAATATGCCATGCATCTGGCAGAATAAATCAATTAATTTTTAAGATGCCACAAGGTTCTTCACTGTTTTATCTGCTAATTAAGTTTCTTTGAGTTGACGTTCATGTAGAAGAAGGAGGTGTATGGGCGTAGCATATGAGAAGCAAGATGATGTTTTTCAAATTTTGAATGAGTTTAAGAGTTGATGTGAGTCTTCAGGCGCCCTCCCTAGATAAATTTCCAAGTGGAGTTCTTGATGTATTTTGTCTCTACCACACATGCATGTAAACATGTGCACGCAGCAATGCAAAGCTAAGGAGGCTTCTTTCAGAAGTATTGTAAGACACTTGTGTTTTTCTACTATAGAATTATTTACTTTCATTTTATGATATTTAAGTACAAGCTGGAGTGTGTTCAGAGGAGGGCAATCAGGATGATCAGGGGTCTGGAAACAAAGCCCTATGAAGAGAGACTGAAAAAACTGGGCATGTTTAGCCTGGAGAAGAGAAGATTGAGGGGAGACATGATAGCACTCTTCAAATACTTGAAAGGTTGTCACACAGAGGAGGGCCAGGATCTCTTCTCGATCCTCCCAGAGTGCAGGACACAGAATAATGGGTTCAAATTAAAGGAAGCCAGATTCCAGCTGGACATCAGGAAAAACTTCCTGACTGTTAGAGCAGTACGACAATGGAATCAGTTACCTAGGGAGGTTGTGGACTCTCCCACACTAGAGGCCTTCAAGAGGCAGCTGGACAGCCATCTGTCAGGGATGCTTTAGGGTGGATTCCTGCATTGAGCAGGGGGTTGGACTCGATGGCCTTGTAGGCCCCTTCCAACTCTGCTATTCTATGATTCTATGAATATCCAAAAAAAAAAAAAACCCAATAGAAACAATTACAAACATCAATATATGTCATATCAAATAAACAGCACAGATAAACTAAATGAATCCAACAACTGAGCACTACACAGGAGAGAGAATAAAGCATAATTCAAAAATATTAACTAATATAAATAAACCTCCGTTCTACGTGAGGGTTTTCCACAGTGAGCCTAGAAGCACAAGTTAGCAGTTACACCTCTCACTTGGGGCAGCCTTGCTCTCTGCCAGCTCTCAGCAGCATTTTCTCTCATAATTCCTTCTCTTATCTCTCGCTTTGGAAGGTAGAGATTGCCAGTTCTTCCAGCCCCAATATACCCACAACGTTTTGACATTACTCAGCGGCCTGGTTTGGACAACACGATAATCAATAGGGGGGATGAGGCAACTGTGCACCAGCAGCCCGGAAGGATGATGGGGAGAGGGGCAACTTGTCACATGGGGAGTACTAGCAAAATAATGCACAGTGAGTGTGTTATTCCCCCACCCCTTTTCTGTTGCCTAATGTGTCGTCCGAACTCAGCCAGCCTCTCTCCACCAAGCATCCCATTTTTTTCAGGCTTCTAGGTGATGGGGGGGGGGGGGAATGAGGCAGATGCAAATAATCAACAACTTGATACTAGTTCCTTTCCCGCAAACCAGGGTGGATTTGATTTAAATCAAACTCAGAAAGACTCAATTTAATCATGTGACTTCCCCCCCTCCAAAAAAGCGCACTCTTCCTCGCTATATTTTACACAACTCAGAGTTACCAAAGACTCATTCTTGCTGGTATAATCTTAATATTTACAACCAGATGAAGGTTTCATTTTTAGAATAGCAACTTTTCAGATTAGTTTTACAGTTATATAAAAGAAATACTGATTTGGTTATACTATTAGAAACACATCATAGATAGTTAATTATGCAATTATTGCGAGGTGAACTATCTCCAGTTTAATCATTCATATTTGGACAACTTTTCTGCTGTACTTTATGGGAAGGAGAAAAATAATCTTACAGAAACCTCTGGAAGGGCATGACATTGTGAATGGATTAATAGAATTCATTTACAAAAAAATTTAAACAGCTTCATGCTACATAATCCTTACTTCATGATGAATAACCTTTGGTCTATAATATATCTTAAATAGAAAACTATCTTTAGATAGATTTTTCCTCAAAAAGCATTTTATTTTAAAAAAATCCAATTTAAATAATAAAAATCCAATTTTTAAAATTATTTTTTAAAATATCCTTGATTTTTATCCACCCTGCCGCAAACACTCCTCCTCAGAAAACACCAAGTCAGCCTGCGGCCAGGTTCGCATGACTAGCTAAGCCATGTTGGGTAACTTCCAGGAGCGACCCACGAGGGGTAAGTGTGTCACGTGGGGGTGTTTTCTCTGCCCACGAGGGGGGTACGTACCCTGATTAAGCCACCCTGGTAACTCATGCTCTGCAGGTTTTAGGTGCCCTGCAGTAGTTGAGTGCAATCTGCCGAGCACGGGTGGGCAATGGGGCGCTGCCATGCATCAAGAAGGGCCGAAAATGCCACCGCTGCTCCGTTGTGTTCAACACATCTCTATGGCCAAGTTCTGCCTAGCTGCTGGTTTGGAGGGCTCTGGCAGTGGCGTGCTTCAGGATGAGTGAGTGGACCGCACTGTGTGGCGTGGTTGTGCGATCATTTGCTGGGAGGGCAGCCTGTTATTTTGTCAGCCCTTTCTGCAGAGTGACTACCAAACCACCAGGGTTTTTGTGTCATCCGAATACGCCCCGCATCTCTTTCCTGAGTGGGTGTACAAGAGAGAAAGAGAAAGCGAGAAAGAAAGAAAGAAAGAAAGAAAGAAAGAAAGAAAGGGGAGGGAGAGCACTTCAATGTGCTTTCTGTGTCTATGCGGTAGATAGTATAACAAGGGAGGGTTGTATTTGTATTTGAGTTCTCTAGAATTTGTTTTTGCTTTTGCTTCCAGGAAACAGATGATTTCCTTTGAACTATGTAGTGGGAAATGTTTTTTGCATTATTATTGTACATTGTTGGCTTGTGTGCACAAATGGCACATGTGAGTTCAGTACTTGGGGGGCAGGTTATACCAATTAATTTTAAAAGTGTTTCCCCTTCTATTTTTTTAAGCTGGCATCCTGGGTGCATGGGAGTCCTGGGAGTGAGGTTTGGGAGAAGCCATAAATTCTTGCTAGGCTTTCCCGAATTTATTTGATTTTATTTTTAAATATCCTTTGTGCCTATTTCCCCCCATGTTTAACCAGGTGTACTACAACCCTGGGAGAAGCAGTGCACACTTCCTCAGGGCTGTTATCTAAAAAATAAATAAATTCAGTTAATTAAAGTATATATGCAAAAATATACCAACCAGGAGTAAATATCTACATTACAAATGCAAACATCAGAGTTTACTTACAGAGTTTGTTGTAACGTAGATATTTACTCCTGGTTGGTATATGTTTGCATATATACTTTAATTAACTGAATGATGATATATTTCACCTTTTGATTACAATTTGTATGTCTGGATATAAAAAGTTTTTTAAAGTATTTTTAAGGTATATAAACTTGTAAAACGCCTCTAATTGTAAATATTATGATTCAAAAGACTTTATTTATTTTTTAGATAACAGCCCTGAGGAAGAGCGCAGTTTGCGTTCGAAACGCGTAGGTGGCACCTTGGCACTGTAAATAAACTTTTGTAAATATTCCGTTTTGAAGATTGCCTGGTTCTACCTTTCCCTTTGGCTTCTTTTTACTCTCCCACACTAGAGGCATTCAAGAGGTGGCTGGACAACCACCTGTCAGAGATGCTTTAAGGTGGATTCCTGCATTGAGCAGGGGGTTGGACTCGATGGCCTTGTAGGCCCCTTCCAACTCTGCTATTCTATGATTCTATGAACACATGTGGGGAAGAGGAGGGAGAGCGCCTGTGTGTGTGGAGGAAGGTGACAGAGGAAGGCTCATTGAGGTTCAATATTTCCCCTTTCATTAGAGGAAATAAAACATTTTATTGTTTTATATTTAAAGTATAACATGTAAACTTACCAGTAATTACTTTAAATCATAGACATAAGATTAGCTCTCTTACAAGTTACAGCACCTGATTATAATACAAAACAACACCCATAAGCAGTTCAACACATTCACTTCTTCAGTTTCATGGTATTCAGAGGTCCTTCCAAAAATAGTCATGAGGTGGCAGTGGTGTCTTGCCTGAATTCTCATCAGTTGCATATACTATACAGTAGGGATGTGCAGAGCATGTATTCTGCGCCCTGAAATTCAGAGCAGTGCTCCAATGAGGAAATTCCCCGTCCTGATTTTCAGAGAGGGTCTGTCTCTCCACACCATGGGAAAAATGCTCCATCAATGGGAATTAACAAACAATGCATACATCTCCGTCATTTTTAAAGCTAAAGAGATGAAAGTTGGCACGATGATAGCTCCTATAAAAGGCTTTACGCATGCCAAGTTTGAACACGATGCCTGCATTCCTTGATTTTTTAAAAAATAAATTAAAAAATTTCCCTGACATAACCACACATACCTCTGATTCTTCTTTAATCGACCCCTGCACAGAAGTGTGTGTGTTTATGTGGGTAAATGGTTTGAGGGATTACCCCCCCAAAAAATTTTTTTGTAAAAAATCAACGGATAAAGGGATCTTGTTCAAACTTGTCATGCCTATTTAAGAGCTATCACAGTGCCAAGTTTCATCTCTTTGTCTTTAAAAATGACAGTGTTTTTTGAAATAATTTTAAAACCTCAAACTTTAAAAAAAATCCTAAAACTCAAGGGACAAACCAATCTGATTCACATTTGGCATGCCTAAAGCCCTACTGAAGAGCTATCATGGTGCCAAGTTTCATCTCTTTATCTTTAAAAATGATGGAGTTGTAAGCATTTTTGTTAATTCCCATTGGCAAGGTGGGGTTGGAGCAGTAAAAGTCTGTTCAACTGACTCAGCACAAGCCCATTCATGCTGGAGAAGGAGAACTGCCCTGCCCTCCTCTTTTGTCAGCAAGACCTCCCTTCAAAGCACACACACACACCCCCACTAGGATGGCAATACACCATGGAGGAAATAAGCCGGACTTTCCCTTCTCTAGGAAAACACTAAAAATGGAGGGGAAGAGGTGAGACGTCATCACGTCTCACCTCTTCCCCTCCATTTTTAGTGTTTTACTGTGCTGCAAAAAAGCAAAACAGGCATGTTGACAGTGTCATAAAACTCTGGTGTGATGGAGCCCTTTCTATCCTCCTTCCTCCTAAGTCCTAACACTCCATGAGAAAGGAATAAATTCCAGAGCAAGGGCAATTGGGAAACAAAGAAAAGCAAAGAGACACTGCAGCTCTAGATGTGACCATATGACAGGAAAAACCTGGATTTGTCAGGATTTTTGGTAACAAAGCCAGGAAAGGGGGGGAATTATGAAATCTGAAGAAAAATCCGAATTTCCCCATCCTCCCCAACCAAAGGGCAGCTCTACTTTAATGGGAATTAACAAAATGCTTAAATCTCTGTCATTTTTAAACATAAAGAGATAAAACTTAGCACGATGATAGCTTTTAAGTAGGGCTTTAGCCATACCAAATTTGAAACAGATCCATTCATCTGTTGATTTTTAGGATTTTTTTTAATTTAAGGTTTTAAAAATATTTTTTTAAACTGTTATTTTTAAAGATAAAGAGATGAAACTTAGCACTATGATTGCTCGTAAGGAGGACTTTACGCATGCCAAGTTTGAAGCAGATCTGTTTATCTGCTGGTTTTAGGATTTTTAAAAAAAGTTTGAAGTTTTAGAATTTTAAAAACATTAATGTCATTTTTAAAGGTAAAGAGCTGAAAGTTGGCACTATGATAGCTCTTAATGAGGGACTTCGCCATCCCAAGTTTAAAGCACATCCTTTCATCTGTTGATTTTTTAGGATTTTTTTTTAAGTTTGATGTTTTAAAATTATTCTTTTAAAAACTGCTGGAGCCATATCCTTCAAACTTAGGTCGTCAAACCTTCTCTTTGGGCTCTTGCACCTTGAGCAGTTTCAGCCCTTGGCATCAAGGGGATCTCCAGTTTTTAGCTAAGAAGTGTTTCATGAGCAGGGCACCTTTCGTGTTGCAGATTTGGTGGGCAGTCGGGCACAGGGAGCTCAGCAGAGTCCACAAATGAAAATGTGGGAAAGGAGAGGTCAGTCAAAGCAGCCCACAGGGCAAAACAGAATGGGCCAGAGGTCTTTTTCTCAAAGTTCCACATCATGGGTGATGAAGGGTCATCCTTAAAGAAAAACTCTCACGACCAACAGTGAGGTGCCAGTCAAGAGAGAGGCTCTCTTCTTTGTGGATGCCCTGTTGCTGCGGATGTTGGAACCTGGCATATCATTGCTTTGCTACCCATTCCCTTTCACTTAACTTTGTTCACTTTTGAGCTAGGGTCTGTCTGTACTGCTGGCATGCAATGCAGAACATCTAAAGTATGTGTCAGAGAAAAGTAGATAGATTTGCGGCTTTCACAGGCTCTCATATCTCTTAGAGACAGAGATGAAGATAGACTGAACACACAACTCAGAGATGGCTGTAGCTGAGCTCTGAGAGGCTGGTGTGCCACCCAGAGCCTGTTTAAGAACTTCTCAGTGTCCAGTGTTGGTGCAGGCAGAGATAGCTGGCAGTGGAGGTTTTTTTTAAAAAAAGAGTCACCGGATCTGACCAAGCTATAAGCTGTCATCATACCCCCGGCCACAGGGTACAAGTGCACAGCATGGCTGAACCATTGGGAGACTTTGGCAGAGAGGGGGATTGTTTGAGGGTTGTAACTTAACCCCACGGTGCTGGCATGCAACGCAGGGCATTAGAAAGAGGGTCTCAGAGTTGCGTGTTTGTGCAGGAAGTAGACAGAAAGTAGTGTCCGCCAAAGTAGTGTCCGCCGCCCACAACACCCACCCTAATGTTAGAGTAGAGAAACTTGGCAATCGTACACAAGTTTAAAAAAAATGAAATTTAAAAATAAATAAGTCAGCTGCCCGGCCAGCAAGTGGCAAGCCCTGTTAACAGTAGCATCAGCTTGCAACGAGTGAGGATACAGTCAGAAAATAAATTTGAGGGAAGGGGAGAATGTATCACACAGAGTATAGCAAAGGCTTCAAAGTACAGCAAAAGCTACAAAAGTAGGAGTGAGTGAAGTTAATTTCAGATACATTGAATGTCTCACTTGTTCTTTATTTCAGTGATTTTAACATAAAGGTGTTATGTAGAACAGATTTGTCTTCATTGTGTGTCTGTAAAATGTCTGTAAAACCAGACATGTGACCAAGGCTATGTCCGGGTAGGCACACTCCCCTTGGTGCTGGACACGCCCCCGGTGCCAGACATGTTGGTGGGCATGCCCCCTTGGGGGTGGACTATGTGGTCCTTCTTTTATGGTTTCCAAAATATGGTCAACCTATGCAGCTCTGTCTCTCACTCACACACGTTCTCTTCCTAATACTTCACAAACTAGCAACAGAATGAGTTCCAGGGCCAGAACAAATGGGGTATCATTTACTACCCCTCCCCCAAACACTGTGATTGGAGGGGGAACATGGAGGAGGCTGTGGCTATTGGTTAGCCACAGATGTGAATCTCAAAACTACCCCACCAAAAGTTGGCGATGTTAAATTATCCTAAACCTACTGGTCTACTTACACAAACCGAACGCAAACTACATCTTCTAAAAATTCTGAATGTGACTTCTCCAGATTTATTTACTATAGATGAAATAGTTCAGGTGGAATATTTATTCTACAACTATATTTCCGCACGTGCTGTTATCATTTTTAGAGATTGGGACAGTGTTAAATTAGCTCTCAAATGTAAAAATGTACTAAAACTAGAGAGATTTTACTGTCAAGATTCTTTGAGAACCAAGCTCCACCACAGAATTTAACGGTGGGTCCATATTTATATCCAAAAAATAACTCAATCAGAATAGAGATCCCTGTGGGGAATCTAATTGATCTTAACTCCGGGGAAGTGCCCACTCTAAGGCATAAAAGTAGTGAGTTGCTTGAATACAAAAAGGAGAAACAAACAGAACCTAAAGCACAAACATTAACCCCAGGAGATAAGACTGGTCTAATCAAAGAAGAGAAAATGTTATTGGACTCTTTCTCTGCACTCCCACTAGTAGAGCAAAATGAAATTATGCTAAGGCTGGAAGGCCTTAAAGGGCACTTAACAACTCTACAAGTGAAGGCGAAAGGCCGTAACCACACTGAAAGGGGAGACCACGTGGAAGATGAACTTGACACAGCACATATGACTGATTTGCATATTGCGAAGGCATGTCGAATAATAAAGGAGGATTCATGTCAATCAAAGAAAAGGACCCCCAAGTTCCAGTTATACGCAGAAGTACACCAACCTCCCAAAAATACAGGGCCAAGCAAAAATGAGAAGAAAGTACTCCCAGTCCAAGCCACTGTAGCACCTGGGATATTAAAGCCTCTGACCTGGTTAGACATGAGATGTCTAGATAAGGAGGAAAACAGATCACCAGAGAAGGAGTCTAAAGAATCAATCCACCGAGTAAGAAATCTGGCATACTTTCCCCAGTGATCTCAAATGTGAGCACTTTAAAAGCATCTTTGGATGTTATAGAACATCAATACCCAAAGGATACCTGGCCGAAACCTTCAAACGCTCTGAATAACGGAGAGCTCTGCCAAAAGCAACTAGGCACTGAGCTTTTATCAAGTAGAGATTGACAGAGAGCAGACCTCGCAAGAGCTCACTTGAAGATACTTTCATGGAACATTTCTGGATGGAAGGGAAAAGTGGCAGATCCTTCCTTCTTAAAATTTATAAAAAAGCATGATATTATTTTGCTGCAGGAGACATGGGCCACGGATGATATTGCGTTGGACGGCTTTGCAGCATATCTACTAGATGCAGAACTAAGCAGAAAGGGGGGTTGCCCAAAAGGGGGTCTCTTACTTTTGGTTAATTTAAGTATTGAAGCTAAGTTCATCATTCTTGATCCTCTCCCTGGGCTTGCAAATGCCCCCATTGTAAAATCTATTTATTTATTTATTTATTTATTTATTTATTTATTTATTACATTTCTATACCGCCCAATAGCCGAAGCACTCTGGGAGGTTCACAAAAATTAAAATCATAGTAAAACAATCAACAGGTTAAAAGCACAAATACACAATACAATATAAAAAGCACAACCAGAATAAAAACCACGCAGCAAAATTGATATAAAATTAAAATACAGAGTTAAAACAATAAAATTTAAATTTAAGTTAAAATTAAGTGTTAAAATACTGGGAGAATAAAATCTAACTGGGCAAGTCTATTTATTATAAATGTGTATCTCCCCCCTCAGCGCCAAAAGAAATTGGTAAAGGAAACCTGGTGCAGACTAGAAGAATATATGTCAACTAATATTGCTCTGTATCCTGAAGCCTCCATTTTAATGGCAGGCGATTTAAATGCTAGAACGGGACAAAGTGAGGAGGCTATATGTTCGTATTTTCACATACCCCCGCCTATAAATGATGAGATTTTAAAATTCCCAGTTAGACATTCTAAAGACAAGGGATGCAACTTCGCAGGGTTATGCCTCATGCAAATGCTAAATAGGCTAGATTTGTATATTGTTAATGGGAGGGCGAATGGTGACAGTAATGGAGAATTTACTTTTCTATCACACTTAGGAGCTTCTACCCCACCTTCAATCCTCAGTATCTTCCTAATATGGATGCGTGTTCAGTTAGCCATCCATCAACATGAAACATACCCTCACGTCGCTACGGATCCATTCAAGGCTCCAAATGATCTTCTAACCTCATCACTGGTTTCCGATGGTTTTAAAACCGCCCCCTAACTGCACCGCGATTTCGGAGGTTTGACAAAGGTCCATCAAACCCCCAGATTTTTGGTTCTGTATCTGTAAATTCATGAGGAGGCAGAATGCTCTAGCCCCATCCCTTCGTCAGGCATTTCTGTTGCTCTGTACATGAGGAGAGTAACGTTCTGAAGATAACTTTAATTATCCATGAAGGCTTTCCACACAACTGAAAGTGCTGGAAAAATGGGGTTCACAGTCGTATGGAATGCCTCCAGTAGTCCTCCATGAGTGCAGAGCAAAGGAAAAATGTGAGGAGGGGACATGGTTGTCCTCACCACCCATGCACTCTACACCTGAACTGGAATAGTGTCCGGCTTGGTTTGGCCTGTTGATAAATGAATTTGATGGGTTATGTTTTCCATTTCCAGTATCGACCATTGCTTTCGATACCATATTTCTAGGGTAGTTTCCAATTCTGAGTATTAAATAAGCACACTCCCACAAGCATAACTACAATCAGCTCCGTGAAAACTATGTTCTGATTTGCCTCTATAACAGGGGTATTATTAGGTACTTAAAAGATGAAAATTCCCATGTGCTCATGCATGTACATTTATAATGACTTAAATTTATTTATATTTTACCAAACTTAGCAAAAATAATTGTGAAATAAAAAGTGCCTCTGAGCATATGCAGAATGCTTCTCTCACCACTGAGGAATTACAGTTTTCTCCTCTCATATATTACTGCATTTATTTCCCGCCTTTTTTCCTCCAAGGAACCCAAGGTGGCGTACATAATCCTCCTTCTTTCCATTTTATTCTCACAACAGTAACCCTATGAGGTAGGTTGGGCTGAGGCTGTGACTGGCCTAAAGTCACCCGGTGAGCTTCCATGGCTGAGTGGGGACTAGAACCCAGTTCTCCCGACTCCCAGTCCAACATTTTAGAAAGTAAAACTTCAGCATTTCTTTTTAAATATATTAAGCACTGACCACACCTGGGTTACAAGAAAACAACAACCAGTTCACATACGTTCTGTTCCCCTCCTCACAACAATCCCTCATTTTTCCATCCTCCAGCAACTCTTCATAAAAACAGATGCTTTGTTTTTATTTTTTACAAGTCTTCTCTATCTCCTCCTCATTATGTGCAAGTTCTTGTTGCCTCCTCCCCCCTACAACTTAATTGGTGCCAAGACTTCATCAAGATTCAGCCAGGAAGTCTGCTTTCACTACTAAGTCTAATTTATGTAGAAAGGACCTATGATCATATACCATGTGCCTTTCTCTCATCATTGTAGTTAGTTCTATGAAAAAGGGAAAATGCATAAATGACAAAACATGCCTAGGATTGGGCTGAAAGAGTAGCCAAGTCAGTGGAGCGATATGGGGTAGGCTGCTTTTTTTAAGCTTACAGTACCACACTTACAACTCAGGACTTATTTCTAAGAAGACATGTAGAGGATCAGGCTGCAAACCTTCTCAGTCGTAAAAAATAACTTGGAATGAAAACCCACATACACTTTCCTGGGAATAAGCCCCATTGAACATACTTGGATTTATTTCTGAGCGGTAAAACAGCAGTTTCTGCAGCTGAAACTCTCCCCACGGCCTGAGTTCGATCCCAGCAGAAGCTGGTTTCAGGCAGCCAGCTTGGGTCGACTCAGCCTTCCATCCTCCCGAGGTCAGTAAAATGAGTACCCAGGTAGCTGGGGGGAAAGGTAATAACAGCCGGGGAAGGCAACGGCAAACCACCCCGCTATAAGGCCTGCCAAGAAAACATCAGCGAAAGCTGGCGTCCCTCCAAGAGTCAGTAATGATTCAGTGCTTGCATGAGAGGTTCTTTTCCTTTTCCCAGACATACATTGGATTGTATAAGTGATTATTCCTACTTGAAACCCTGGAAAGCCATTGCTAACAATCAGTGTCAACAATACTGCACTTGACAGATCTGTCTCGGTATAAAACAGCTTTCTGTATGCCTGTGCTCTCTTTTCAGAACTGCCCAAGAGTTGGTCTAGATCTGGGGTCCCCAGTGCAGCACCTGTGGGCATCCCTGTACCCACAAGGCCAGGCTGAAGCACCCACCAAGCTATTTCCCCCCTCTGCAAGTGAATGGAACTAGTGAGTGAGTGTGTGGGGTCTTCCTTGCCTAAAAATGGTTGGAAGAGTGGCAAAGCCCACTTCCACTAAGAACTCTTGAAGCAACAGCGTTCACCCCCACTAGCCAATTTTTACCGAATTTTCTCACAACATGCAAATGAATTGAAACATTGTGCCATCCAGTTGCATGGGGATGGAAGAGAGGGAGAAAGGGGGGCAGTGTGTGTGAGAGAGGAACCAGACAGAGAGCTGGGGAGAAGGAAAAAACAGAATGAGAAGCCCACAGAAAGGGTGCACATTCATGTGCACACACAAACATAGATAAGGAGAGGCGATCCCAACATTTTTGTGATAATCCCTCCCACCCCATACAGAAGCCAATTTCTGGTGGTGCCCAGGGCACTTTTCAACATGCCAAATTGTACTCACAGGCCAACAAAAGTTGGGGACCCCTGCTCTAGATGGAATAAAAAAGAGAAGGAAAATCCAAGACAGGAAAAGAAGAATGGTGGTTATAACGGGATGCTGGGGAGATAGTTCCCCAAGCATAAACACCAACTGCACAGTTACAAGATGGGGGATACTTGGCTCAGCAATACTACAAATGAGAAGGATCTTGGAATTGTTGTAGATCACAAGCTGAATATGAGCCAACAGTGCGATATCGCTGCAAGAAAGGCAAATGCTGTAATAGAAGCATTAATAGAAGTATAGCTTCCAAATCACATGAGGTACTGGTTCCTCTCTATTCGGCCTTGGTTAGGCCTCATCTAGAGTATTGCGTCCAGTTCTGGGCTCCACAATTCAAGAAGGATGCAGATAAGCTGGAGTTCAGAGGAGGGCAACCAGGAAGATCAGGGGGGGATCTAAACTACTGGTTTTAAAGCGCTTTAAAGCACTTTGAAAACGTTTTGAAAACTGTATATGCAGTGTGTCCTGGGCCCCAACAGTTGTCAAAACTGTTATAAAGTGCTTTAAAGCACTTTAAAGCAGTAGTGCAGATTCCCCCCAGGGGTCTGGAAACAAAGCCCTATGAAGAGAGACTGAAAGTTCTGGGCATGTTAACCTGGAGAAGAGAAGATTGAGGGGAGACATGATAGCACTCTTCAAATACTTCAAAGGTGGTCACACAGAGGAGGGCCAAGCTTCTCGATCCTCCCAGAGTGCAGGACACGGAATAACAGGCTCAAGTTAAAGGAAGCCAGATTCCAGCTGGACATCAGGAAAAACTTCCTGACTGTTAGAGCAGTACGACAACGGAACCAGTTACCTAGGGAGGTTGTGGGCTCTCCCACACTGGAGGCATTCAAGAGGCAGCTGGACAACCATCTGTCAGGGATGCTTTAGGGTGGATTGAGCAGGGGGTTGGATTCGATGGCCTTGTAGGCCCCTTCCAACTCTGCTATTCTATGATTCTATGATTTTATAAGTGGTTTCTTACTGAGGCGCAGCTCTTCAAAGGAATTTGGGAGAGGTGGGAGGTATGCTTAGGAGGCAATCCAATCTGATCCGCCCTGGGTAACTGTAAGCCCCCAAACTCTGAGGCTTAAGAATATCCAAGGGAGAGCACGAAGCACCTCATGGCTACTGCTCTGCAATTCAGCTAGATGAGCTATTTCACCTGTCTAGCAGAGGCTTTCGGGAAGGAAGGAGGCTGGGGATTCTTCGTAGCCCCATACCCCCAGTCTCTCCCCCTCCCCGGGAACACCCCCTTTCACCCCTTGTGAGCTCATAACAGCAGCCAGGGCACTTTTCTCAGCACTGGTCGCAAGGAGGAAGTGGATGGGGCGGGGAGCACAGTTTGTGCCCGGTGCTGCCCAGGGGACCATAGGACTGCTCTCTTAATGAACTTTATGAAGTGAGGTGATTTTATGATGTTGTGTTTCAGGTTCTGTGAACCACCCAGAAAACTTGGGCTATTGGGCAGTATAGAAATAAAATGAATGAATGAAAAAGTTGCTGAGGGCTTTTTCTTCCTTTTTTTAAGCAGTAAAACGTATTGAAAAACCTCACACCTGCTGGCAGTTCTATGAGGCACTCTGCATGTCCCACCCTTCCTGTTGGCATAATCTGCTGCCTGCAGCTATGTGGAAGAAGTTGGGGGCAGGGGAGAAGTTTGTGGAGGCTGAGGGGGCTCCATGTGTGTGAGTTTGCATTTATTGTCTCCTTCCACCAAAGAGCTGAGGGCACCATTTCTGCATAGTGTGTACTAGCCCAGGGCTATGCATTTATTTATTTATTTATTAAAAATGAATGAATCCCATTTAGTAGGGAAATGTTATGAATGTCTACTCGGAAGTAAGACACATTCATTTGAATGGGATTAATTCTCGTGCAAGGGTGCATAGGACGGCAACCTTCGCATTTCAGTGTTGATGTGGAATTAAAATTAATCTTGTTTTTATTTAGTTGCCTTTTAAAAGAATTGTGAATGCTAAGACATTGCATAATGGAAGGGAAAATACTTTTTGCTTTGAAGTACAACTATATGCTGCTTCAAAGAACTGGAATCATAGAATAGTAGAGTTGGAAGGGGCCTATGAGGCCGCTGAGTCCAACCCCCTGCTCAATGCAGGAATCCACCCTAAAGCATCCCTGACAGATGGTTGTCCAGCTGCCTCTTGGATTTCTCCAATGAGGGAGAGCCCACCATCTTCCTAAGCAATTGGTTTCACTGTTGTACTGTTACCAAAATTTGGTTCTAAGGGTGATAGACCTTCGCCAAGATTATTATCTGTACATTTGATTCCGGACAAGGTGTCACTTGGAAGGGACAAGAGTCACAGAGAGTTGAAATATAGTGGCAGAGAAGGCAAAACAAGTGAGTAGAGTGAAAAGGAAGGTCAGAGAACTGAGAAGGAGACCAAAAGGCATAATAATAATAATAATAATAATAATAATAATAATAATAATAATAATAATAATAGAAGAAAAAATATTTCTTACCCGCCTCTCCATTCTGATTGAGGCGGGGAACAACAATAAACGATAAAATACATAATACCCAATTAAAGCATAATATACATTGTTAAAAACATCCTAAAAAACATCCTAAAAGTATTGTTAAAAACATCTTAAAATTCCACTGGATAGGCCTGCCAGCAGTATCAGCAGGCAAAAGTATGTAGAAGGTGAAAGAAAACAGGATTGAAAAGTTTGAGAAGGTAATGAGGTGTCAGTAGGCTTGAGCAGGGAGGAAAAGGCTGCAGACAGATAGCTGGGCATAGAAAAGATTGTGAAAGAAGGTGAGACAAGAGAGGAAGTGACAACAGAGAAAGGACTAAGAAGGTGGCGAGAAAAAGGGAAGGTGGCAGGATTGTGGGTTGAGAGAAAAAGTGGCAGCAGAGAAAGGGATAAAGAACTGCAAGGTGGTAGGGAGAGGAAAAGACACCAGCAAGTGACAGATACAAAAGGAGGTGGTGAAACATTATAACTGGTAAAAGTTAGAGAAAGTGAGAAGATAGGCAGAAGAAGATAGGCAGAAAACCATCGCAATCTTCCCCTTCAGCTTGTACTTCACTTTTTTATTTATTTATTTATTTATTACATTTTTATACCGCCCAATAGCCGAAGCTCTCTGAGTGGGTCACAAAAATTAAAACCATAATAAAACAACCACTGGTTAAAAGCACAAATACAAAATACAGTATAAAAAGCACAACCAGAATAAAACCACGCAGCAAAATTGATATAAGATTAAAATACAGAGTTAGAACAGTAAAATTTAAATTTAAGTTAAAATTAAGTGTTAAAATACTGAGAGAATAAAAAGGTCTTCAGCTGGCAATGAAAGGAGTACAGTGTAGGCGCCAGGCGGACCTCTCTGGGGAGTTCATTCCACAGCCGGGGTGCCACAGCGGAGAAAGCCCTCCTCCTAGTAGCCACCTGCCTCACTTCCTTTGGCAGGGGCTCACGGAGAAGGGCCCCTGTAGATGATCTTAAGGTCCAGGCAGGTACGTATGGGAGGAAGCATTCCTTCAAATAACCTGGCCCCAAACCGTTTAGGGCTTTAAATGTCAATACCAGCACTTTGAATCGGGCCCGGACCTGGACTGGCAGCCAATGAAGTTGTAAAAGGACTGGCGTAATGTGATCTCGCCAGCCAGTCCCTGTTAGTAAACGGGCTACCCTGTTTTGTACCAGCTGAAGCTTCCGGACCGTTTTCAAAGGCAGCCCCACGTATAACGCATTGCAGTAATCCAAACGAGAGGTTATCAGAGCATGGATAACTGTAGCTAGGCTATATCTGTCCAGATAAGGGCGCATGGGACCTTACTTATCATAGTTCTGAGTGTATTAAAATCAGCTTTCCTAAAATCCAGAGTACATGTATGGCTACACTCAGCTTTTGCTTCCTTTAAAATCAAGACTTCAAGTATGATGTGGTCACTTCCCCCCAAAGTTCCCATAACGGTCACTTCATCCACTAAGTCATCCCTATTGGTCAGTATCAAGTCAAGGATAGCAGGGTTTTTTAAAAGCAAATTTTCCAACTGCACAAATGCCCTATCAGACATCCCCCCCTCGCCCCCACCACCACCCAAGCCAAACACATTATTTCTCTTTCACAACTGGACAGATTATCACCAACACTAGTAGCACCTTAGACTTAAAGACAGTTTGACAGGGCCATACAGATACCCAGAAAGGATGACAGACCAAGAGAAGTACACCACTGGTTGTCACCTACAGCTCCCAATTGAAGCCACTGCAACGGATCATCAGTGGACTCCAACCCATCATCAGCACAGACACTTCCCTCTCACAAGCGGATGCTGACCAGCAACAGTACACAGGACAGAGACACAGAGGGACCAGGCCATGCAATAGACCCGAGTGCCAACTCTGCCCCCACATCTATTCAGGCAACACTGTCACAGAACCCAACAACATCAGTCATACCATCAAGGGCTCTTTCACCTGCATCCTCCAATGTAGAATATGCCATCATTTGCCTGTAATGCCCCTCTGCAGTTTACATAGGACAAACAGGTCAACCTCTGCACAAGAATAAATGGACACAAATCAGATATAAGACAAAGTAGAACCCAGAAGCCTGTGGGAGAACACTTCAACTTTCCAGGGCATACGACTGCTGATTTGAAAACCACCGCATTACAATAAGTACACGGCAGAGGAATAATCCAACAAGAAATAGCTGAACTGGAAATTATCAAGAAACCGGACACTATACAAAGTGGTTTGAACAAAGATGATGGCTTTCTCTCCCACTATGTGATTTAACAACTCCTAATTGGACACTGTAACTGCTTAACTCCCAAACCTCACCTCAGGGGAACCCTTCCAAGTGAACACTACAATCCTATGGAATTTCCTGGGAGTGAAGAGGTTAGTCTGTTTACAGGCAAGCAAAGCAGCTAAGGGAAGCTACTTTGTTTGTTTGCAAGAGAGAAGCTTCTCTCAGGACCAATGACATGAGAATGGCTTTTGAGTCAGTTCCTGAGCAGCCAGGAAGAGGGAGATAGAATAAGGTTGATGAGTCTCCATTGCATTGCATTCTCCTACAGCAAAGAGGCAATTTAAGATTGGTTCAGTTGAGTTCTCTGACCTCCTAGAGGAAACTGCCTGGGCCTGGGGCAGCTTCAGTCTCTGAAAAGAGTGACTCGGGAGGACTCTGGTGATGTAGGTAAAGTGAGAATCCTGGAAGCTTAGGGTTGGTAGGGACACAAAATAAGATGTGTTGCTGTTAATTTCCTTTGTTTGCTTATCCCAATACATGCCTCAGAACTGTAGATTGCCCCAAAGGGAGAGAGAGCCAGAGGGGATGGATCCTCCTCCTGTAAAATCTATGGTATTCAGGAACCACCCTGGAAAGAGTTGAGGTACAGCAAACTTATTTATTATGAAGCTGGAATGTTATGTACAAGGCCGGCTGCTGCCAGATTCCATCATGGCTCTCCGGCCTGGTCTAGCTTGTGTGTGTGACTGCATGGGGCTGGAGCAACGCCAGCGTCTGGCTGGCCTTAACAGCTACTACAAAAAAATAAAAATAAAAAATGGACTGGATCTGTAAACAATACACCTCCCTCCTGTTTGCCTAAATCCAAGGAATTCTGGTTTAAAGAAAAGTGTAGGCTTTAGAGTAGGTTGCAGACATACAACCCCCTAGTTCAAAGAGATTGTTGCTAGAGGACAATTTTCCAGGCTTCCCCCCGCTTGAACAACAAAGAGATGGAACAAAATCTGGTGGCAGAAGTGCAAGTGCATTGCATTCTGTGATTGTTTCTTCCGCTCTTTTGCTCTTTTTGGGACCCAGACTTTATAATTGTCTTTATGCTTTTGTGTGTGTGTGTGTGTGTGTGTGTGTGTTCACATTCAATAATGGCCAAAAGGATGGGACAGGAATGCCTCACAGGATGGCTCGCTGTCAAGTCGAAGTCTAGTGACATCAGGCAAAACCTGTCACTAGAGAAGGAAAAGATACCAAGGACAGTTCTACAGCACATATTGCGCTTCGAGACGACAGCATTAGTAGTTCCATTTGCTCTGGGAGTAGGCGACATTGCAGCAGCCAGGACAATGTAGAGGTACACAGCAGTGGCAGCGCCATGGACCAACCCCAGACTACAGCCATCACTATTGGAGACATGGGATCATCGTCAAAATCTTCAAAGGGAAAAGGGAAAAAGAACACGTTTCTCTGATATACACTTAAAAGGGCATCACTACGTTTGATGCATCCCATGTTACAGCAACCAGAACACTACAAAGATTTTCCTGAATACTTAAAAAATGCCTGCCATAGCCACGGAAAAAGGGACAGTTTATCAGAAAGAAACTGTAAATGCTCATTTGCCAATCAACTTCCATGCAGAAGCTATAAAGGCCCATCATATTGCTTCTCTCCCCACAGTGGAAGATCTTCAGGCAAGCAATATGGGCAAAGCTATTAGAAAGCAACTGAAAAATTGGCTGACAAGATTGGAGGTCTAATGCTCCATGTGCATGGAGATGCCAAAAAAAACCCCCACCTTGAGTGGACACTCCATTCCTACTCGTGTTATCAGCCAGTTTCCCCAGGCCTTCTAATTCAACTCTCTGAAGCTGCTGAATGATGTTCCTATTGAACTTCAATATGGGAGTATAAATGGTCATCATGATTTCCTTCAGTGCATTGTAGAGAATGACCAGGAGCGTCTCCAGAAAAAGTTGTGCAAGGACACACTAGAGCTGTCACTGTTCAGTGATGGATCAGTAGGCAGGACACGCATAGACAAAATGTATACATTGGCCAAAGTGGTTTTCAAATCTGGAGAAGAAGAGCAATACTACTTGGAAGCACAAGAGCCAACAATCCACGGGGCGCAGGGCCTCATGTCTGCAATTGAAGAAGGTTGCAAGGGTGTGATTGGAGACCTTGCCACACAGGATATTTTCAAAAATGCCTCTTCTATTGTGACTGATGGAACATCAGCTGACACTGGGGAGGAAGCAGGATTGTGCCACCTGTTTGAGGAATGTATGCGAGGCACTGGTAATAACATCCCACTCATCAAGATCTGGTGTTCCCTCCACAGGTCCAACCTGGCATGGAAAAAGTGTGCAACACTGTCACTAAAGTGAGCCACATTTTTCAGAAGCTGGGTTCAATCTGCTCTTTCTTCCATGTATCAGGTGTGCACACACGAGAACTGAATGAGTTGGCTGAAACAAACAAACTTTGCTTGCTATCACTCCCAACCAGAGTACTGGACAGAGTACTCCTTTTCCCTCATGGATACAATTCTTCACTCTTGGCACATGCTTGTTATTTACTTCAAACAATTGAAGGAGGATGGCAGCAAGGGATTCTTTACTTACCTCGTCACAGAGGAAAACCTTAAACTCATGGCATTTCTGGCAGACATCCTTTGTGTGTTCAGCAGGTACCAGAAGCAGCTTCAAGCAGATGCTATCACCATCCTGGACCTGCTGAGGATGACAGCGGTGGTCAGATCTAAAATCAATGCTCTCTCAGAGATACCTCTGCTTGGTAGGTGAGTACCTCTGCATGAAAACACTGAAATGGATGAGACTGGACCAAAACAACTGAAAAGACTGACCCTAATAATGAGGAGGCCAAGGAGGTGTAAGTTGCACCACCAGTTTGTTACTAACAATCAAGATATGGAGGCTATTTTCATTGAAGTGCAAGAGTGTCTCAGTAATTTCCTTGAAGAAAAGTTCAGCATCAACAACAACCTAAAAAATAATGCCAAACTGTTTTGTGACCTCTCGCCAGATGTGGATCTCAAGACGGTGTTCAACATATTGGGAGCAGACTTGGATCTCACAGAACTGGGGATGGAGTATGAAGAAATATTG
This sequence comes from Elgaria multicarinata webbii, assembly GCF_023053635.1. Taxonomy (NCBI): domain Eukaryota; kingdom Metazoa; phylum Chordata; class Lepidosauria; order Squamata; family Anguidae; genus Elgaria; species Elgaria multicarinata. Next base: position 112,922,325 of record NC_086178.1, read on the forward strand.
GACATTGAATGCATTGAGAATGTGTGCACCATGGCTTTGAGTGACAAGGTCAAATTCTTTCCAGGGTCACCAAATTACAAGAATGTCACTACGATCCTCTCCCGCATACTTGCTGTAAAACCCCATGGTGCTGATGTCGAGAGGCTCAAAAGTGCAAGTGTTGCACTCAAAAGTAAAAGTAGGACCCAACTATCTGTGCAAACACATAACTTTTATCTTCATATCCATTAAAACATGTCACCATTGGCAGACTGGGGGGGATTCCACACGTCGTACTGAGAGCGCTTCCATGCGCCCCCAGTGTGGCCCCCAAGCGATCATGTAGCTTGCCTGGAGAAGAGACTAGGAAGAGGCGTCCTTGCCGCCGCCGCTGCCGCCACTCACCTACCTCCTCACCGGCTGGGTCGGAGTCCGACCCGACCGGCGAGGAAGTAAGTGGGTGGCGGCGGCAGCAAGGACGCCTCTTCCTCGTCTCTTCTCCAGGCAAGCTACATGATCGCTTGGGGGCCGCACTGGGGGCGTATGGAAGCGCTCTCAGTACGACGTGTAGAATCCCCCTGGGACTCCAGACCAGCTGCTTTGCATTGGCTGCAGAAGAAAGAACATAGGGTACAAGATAGGCCTAAAGCATGAGAATAGGAGTACTTTAAGGGTATTTACAAGGGTGCGACAAAGCGTTACCTGCCCAAAGTTGAAGGTGAAGAACAGGAGGTTCTGGCCAAAAAATAAAAGTTTTTTTTTAAAAAAAAATGGTTTGGGCATTTGCTTTATGAGAACTGAGCACATTCTACTCTTATACAATTTGTGTTACATGCCATCCCTGACTTTGTCTATTGTTAAGTTTTTAATGAACACATACACGTAACACATACCACATGTCTTATTTTTTCACTTTTTCCAACTGCACATTATCAGATTTTCAACTGCACATTTTGTGTCCAACGGCACACTAAAAAAAAAACTGGATAGCTGATCCTCTAGTTCCTTCCTCCACTTTCTGTAGGAAAAAGTTATCACCCACACATGTCAGGAATTTCTTGGAAGGGCCACTTTTGGCAGAATTTGTCACCCAACAGGTATCAGAGTAATTGAAGTCCCCCATCACTACTACATCACACTTCCTTGAAACACTAGCAATTTTCTTTTCAAAAGTTCCATCATCGTCTTCTCCTTGATTGGGTGGTTGGTATTAGACTCCGACTATCATGCTCCTTTTATTCCTTGCCCCATTTATTTTAATCCAGATGTTCTCAATGGAGCTACCAGGCTTATCCTCCTGTATTTTTGTGCAGGGATAAATATTTTTAACTTATAGTGCAACTCTGCCTCCCTTTCTATTTTTTCCGTTCTTTTTGAACAAGTTATATCCCTCAATTGCTATATTCCAGTCATGGGAGTCATCCCACCAAGTTTCAGTTATACTTATCAAGTCATATTTGCCTTCATGTATTAAGAGTTCATGTTCGTTCTGTTTGTTTCCCATACTCTGGGCATCAGTATATAGACGTCGAAGACCATGTACTTTATAGTATGGCTTCGTTCCTACATTGTTGTGGACATTATTTTTGGGCACTATTGGAGCTGTTCTCTGTGTTATGGTGCATAGGCCTTCATCCATTGTTGCCTTGAAGTTTACGTCTCCCGCCCCCATAGGATTCAGTTTAAAGCCCTCCTGATCAAGTTCTTCATGCTGTGGCCAAACACATTCTTTTCAGCCCTTGTGAGGTGCAACCCGTCCCTTGCCAAGAGACACATGTTGTGTCTGTTATTAGGGAGTGGTAGACTGGATTCCTTTTCCCACACCCTAGTATGATCTATCTTCCTCCATCCACGTACTTTGCCAGATTTTCATTCCAAGGGGGGGAGTTGTGATAGATCCCTTGTTATGCTCCAAGAAACAGAAGATGACATCTTAGCTTTTTCATGGAGCACAGCTAGCAGTAGCGGTTATCTTGCTGACAACATCCTATTTCAGAAGGTGGGATGACTTGATACTATCCAACAGAGAATAATTGGCCAATGAGGTTAAATAGCAGTAACTTTGGGGGAAGTAAATGCTGTAATTCTTGTGGAAAGATAAATATATTCAAACATATACCCATGATAATAATGTAAGCCGTATGCAGGCTTTGCCTGCTTGCATGTTAGGAAAAAGTATGGAGGGGAGATAAATGCACACATAAGCTCTGCCCCAATATTAAATTAAGCAGAGACAAATGCAAAGATCTGCTTGCAAAATGGATTTTGGGATTGCTGTTGAACATAAACTGTAAAGGAGTCAGTATTCTGATGCAGCTGGGAAAAAAAGGCTAATGCAATATTAGGGCGCATGAATAGAACCATAGTTTCTAAGTCATAAGAAATAATACTTCTACTTTATTCCTTACTGGTCAGATCACATTGAGCCTTTTTTTCTTGGTTCTTTTTATGGGAATGGGTGCTTTATGTCTGCTTGACATTATGGAGGACTAGTGGAGACATAGTTTTCTTTGTTACTAATGTTGATGGTTTCTTCGCGGGGTGGGGGGGGATTAAATTGTTTTTTGCCTGCTCCTCATAAACTGGCAAAACCAAAGAGGTTCCTTGCAGTTCAAGTGTTCCTTAGAGTTCAGGAGCTTGTAGCTCCATTTGTCACCCCACAAAAGGTAAAAATTTAAAAAGTAAATTCAATTTGTAATAATTGTTTGAATACACTGTACTTTTAATATATCAAATGTGATAATTTTATGCCAAACCAACTTGTACATAATGACATTTTATGTTCCTAAAGTAACAAAGTGACTTTCAATCTGTAAAAAGTGCCAATATTGCATTTTTTCAATTTTTCTGAAATTATTTGTTTTTTCCCCAGAAAAAAATGGGGGAGAGGAAATGTCCGTCCGTCCATCCCCCAGTGGCTTCAAAATTTCCAGAATTTTTACATCTCTAGCTCCATCTCAGCTTAACCCATCCTGCCAGCTAAAAAGATGTAAGTAACAAACAGGCATGGGCAACTTACAGGAGGATTCCTCTAGCAAAACAGTACAGCTCAGATGCTTCATAAGGCAATGTGGGGCATCTTTGCTGGTCCCAGGAATTCCACCCTCCCCATCTTGAATTGGCCACAAAAGACCAAGGAAAGGTATGGGGAAATGGAAGTTAAGTTGCACGCAAGCATAATTTGTGACGTCGCACAACATTGTCACTAATCATGGGGGCACATTAGTTGTGATGTTCAGCTGCCTATTATGCATTAAATGTAAATATTTGTCAAGTTATTGTTTATATTATGCATAAAGTTCAAGGAAGGAAATAGACCTCAATGTACTTGCGATTTGTATTCACAGGTTGGGCACGTAAGGTGTGTGTGTGAATGCCTGAGTGCTGATTGGATAGTGGCGGGGGAGTGCTTGGATTGGCTGTGTGAGAGGGCGAGGGGCTGGAGAAATGTAGCTCTATATATAGTCTGAGCTGACATGAAGACAGGGTGTGTGGGTTATGATTCTGTGAAGAGTGGGGTAGAGAGAGTGAAGGAGTGATTAAGGAATGTGTATATGATTCCGTGAGAACAGAGATACATGGGAGAAATACATGACAGATGAGAAAAGTGGATGATTATATGATGGTGTAGGGTTATATGAGAGAAGTGGACGATTTTATGAGAATAAAGATAGTTGAGTATATAGACAGTAGTACCGTATTTCTTCGATTGTAAGACGCCATCGATTGTAAGACGCACACTAATTTCAGTACCACCAACAGAAAAAAAACCCTAAGACACACCTGCAATTCTAAGACGCACCCCATTTTTAGACATGTTTATATGAGGAAAAAAGTGTGTCTTAGAATAGAAGAAATAGGTATTCTATAGTGGAACCTTGTAAGAAAGAATTTACAGAAACCAACACGCTTAGAGGCTTGTAAATATACGCATTTGAACTGAGGAAACCCATCTGTCAGGGATGCTTTAGGGTGGATTCCTGCATTGAGCAGGGGGTTGGACTTGATGGCCTTATAGGCCCCTTCCAACTCTACTATTCTATGATTCTACTAGCTGTACCCTGCCACACGTTGCTGTGGCTCAGTCTGGTTAAATTGAAAAGGAAGAAAAGACAAAGTGGATGTTTCTAATATGTTTAATTTCACAATGCTTGTGGATATACAATATTTTTAGTTGTTCCATTGTCTGTGTAGATATAGAGATTGTCTGGTTTGCCGACTCTAGAACATGCAACATATAATTGTCCATGTGAGAAGCAATCTGTGTCTAGATCTAAACCGCACAATTCTAAAGATTGGCCCTGAGCTTTGTTGATGGTGATTGCAAACGCCAATCGAATTGGGAATTGCAATCTCTTAAATTGAAATGGCATATCTGTTGGAATCATAGGAATGCGAGGAATGAGGACATCTTCACCTTTGAAAGGTCCTGTCAAGATTGTTCCTTCTATGACGTTGCTCAGCAATTTTTTTACTGCAAGCCGCATGCCATTGCAAAGTTTTGTGAGAGAACATGCAAATAGGAGAGGAGGCAGAGGCAGAGGATTGGCCTACTGTTTGGTTTTTTAAAAAGGATGTTTTTACGGTGAGTTTATTGGAAACTCCTGGCAGTTACCTTTCTTCAGAACGTGTAACTGTCACAGGTGTGACATCTATATTCACTCAGCCAATTGTGAGAGAACATGCAAATAGGAGAGGAGGCAGAAGCAGTGGATTGGCCTGCTGTTTGGTTTTTAAAAAAGGATGTTTTTACGGTGAGTTTATTGGAAACTCCTGGCAGTTACCTTTCTTCAGAACGTGTAACTGTCACAGGTGTGACATCTATATTCACTCAGCCAATTGTGAGAGAACATGCAAATAGGAGAAAAGGCAGAGGCAGTGGATTGGCCTACTGGTTGGCGATGTCACAATGACCTATAAGAGCAAATAGGAGAGAACATGCAAATAGGAGAGGAGGCAGAGGCACTGGATTGGCCTACTGGTTGGCAATGTCACAATGATCAGCAGGACTGGTTTTTAGGAGGCCTATTTCTTCGATTTTAAGACAAACTTTTGTCCCCATATAGAACATAGTTACATAACAACGCTCGCGTATTCGAATGCAACGTTGTGTCAAAATTTTAAAGCAATCGGTGAAGAACTTTCAGAGATATAACGTCTGTTTCGAATAGACATTTACATTTTTATTTATATAGATAGAAGATGTACACTTACTTACGTTAAGAAATTCTAATTACTTTCAAACAACTGGTATGGTCTGTGGAGGAGTGACTGAGGAGAGAACAGTTAATGGTGGCAGCGGAATGGGAAACTGAGGGCCAGGTTGCTGGGCTGTGGAGTCTAAAGAATAACTAGTAGTAATTTATTAATGCTTAGGCCATAGGCCATTCACATACAAAATAGATACACTATGAAGAAACAACAATATGAAAATACTACATATAATCACAAACAGATCATACATAATAAAAGAATAAAATTCAATACAATTAAAAGCATAATTTGAATATAAAATGTGTAGTTAGATAACAGCATCTCCAGCACAGTCAACTGCAATCTCAGTAATAAATCTTGCCCGAATTTTCATTGCTGCCAGGGCAAAAAGGGAAACCTTGTGCTTTACCCTAGAGTCAGTGTCAGACAGGAAATAGAAAATCTTTTCTGAAGTGGTATTGAAGTGTAGTTGATACAGAATAGATTCCAAAAATTTGGTTCTTGGTTCAGAGTATAAAGAACAGAAGAACAAATAATGAGGCAGATCCTCAATTTCTGGGGCCCCACAAATACACAGAATAAGGGCCAAAGGGGTGCGCTGATATCTGCCATCCGTCACAGCTGTAGGCATAGTTTGAAAACGGAGGGCTGTAAATGCTTGCCTAAGCTTTGGGGATGTAAGCTTTACCAGGTAAACAGCCCTTTGGAGGTCAAATTTATTAAACCTATACCATTTTGAAAATTTAGAATTGTTAATAGCTTGTCTGTCCAGCCAAGCACCATAGTTAAAAATGTATTCCCGAAGTTTCTCCTTTGAGTTGAAGAAGTTGTCAAGAAGAACAGGTGTGGTTTGTGTAGAAGTGACTGAGGAGAGATCAATTAATGGTGGCAGTGGAATGGGAAACTGAGGATTAGATTGTGCTGAGCTGTGGGGCCTAAAGAATAAAGGCGAGACAGGAGCAGCAGCAGTAGGCCCCAATCCCTTACACACGTCATTAGCACAGAGGGGACTGAAGTGGTCCTGAGTGCGAGTGGCGTGGATAGTCCTGTCAGGTAGCTTGTGGGCGTCTCAGGTGAAGGCAAGATGTCATAGGTGCAGGCAGGATATCACAATCAGCCTTAGCTTCCAATTTCTTATCTTCCTGGAGATAGCTTTAACTCTGGTCTTAAACCAGCAAGCTTTCGATCACTGAATAATATATGATGTATGTGCATTGCTATTATATTTTCCAACTGATCTGAGTTGATTTTCATATATTATACTGTTGCAGTATTGTGCTTTACTGCTCCTCTTTTGCTTTCTCACACTTTTTCTCACAATTTCCTGAAGTTTTTTTTTTAAGCTTCAAAAAGTACAGAGCAATCATTAATCTTATGAGAAACTGTGTATCTAAATCCCCAAGGTGAATATGGAGAACAGCTATCCAGTTATCTTAGCACTTGTGCAAAGCACAGTTCTATACTCCAAAGCAACTCTACAAAATGCCATCCTCGGATGTTCATTTCCCCCTCTAATACCACATGAAATGTGTTCTGCCTAAAAGCTCAAAGAACACAACTGCAAGCCCTGTAAAAAAAAAAAAAAAAAAAAGCTCAAAGGCGCCAAATTGCAAGCCGTGTAAAACCGATCTGTGATGGAGAGTCAAGCTGGAAACTTCCTGTTGCCATAGCAACAGACTCTGAACATGTTAACTGAGGGGAAAAAATCTGCTGATGAAAATCTAGAATATATATGCCATTTCAAAGTCTGCTCAGGCTGGTTCTGCAGAGGTATTGGTATCACAACAATAGCCCTATGGAGGAATTCTCCCCACATGATTAGAATCACTTAAAGGGGAAAGTGCAACCACAGACACAGGCCCATCTACCTTGTGTCACCACCCTGTTGCTCAGCTCCACTGCAGCAGGAGGCCTGCTCTATATGGGTAGGCTGACCACATGATGTAGAGACCTGCACAATCAGGCTCTTATATCATATAGGGAGCTTATCCATGTAGAGTAGACTACAAACCATGAAACTCCAACGTGTGGAGGGCAGCCGAACCAAGCACTGTGGACATGACAGAGGAGATGGACACAGCGAGTGCATCCCGCTCTACCCCTCACCCGATTCTAATCACACTAGGGAGGGTGAACAGCTCCATTGGGCTGAGGACTCCATAAATTGCAGCTGGCCTTGGGTAGCCAACCATTATTTTCTATTAGTCAACTATGAAGTTTAATTCATAGCTGGACATCAGGAAAAACTTCCTGTTAGAGCAGTACGACAATGGAATCAGTTACCTAGGGAGGTTGTGGGCTCTCCCACACTGGAGGCATTCAAGAGGCAGCTGGACAAGCATCTATCAGGGATGCTTTAGGGTGGATTCCTGCATTGAGCAGGGGGTTGGACTTGATGGCCTTGTAGGCCCTTTCCAGCTCTGCTATTCTATGATTCTACCAAGATATTGCAACAATATTGTATGCATTTTAAAAACAGATATCAGTTCTATCAGACTGAATTAATAACAACTCAGAGTTTATCTAAATTAATGAACATATGTGATTCACTTTGTGAGTTTTGATCTTTTTTCTTTTTCAATTTTTAAGGCTAGTCCCACCCACACTAAACCCACCCCACACCAATATATTATACCATTTTATGAAAGTGCCAAATATTATAAAACAGCTCTGGTACAAAATCCCAATGGTAGGGAAAACATGGTGTTTGGCCAATTATGTGTCTGTTTTAATTACCTTTCCAAGAAACATTACCTCAAAAGGAAGAATGACACATTTTTCAAGAAGTAGGGGTCCAGTGGAATCTTAAAAAATAATATTTTTTTATGGCAAAAATTGTCAGAAACTAGGGGTAACTTCTCAGATGCAGATTTTTTAACCTATATCACTTAAACTCTTCGCTTAAACTCCTGACAAACACTTTGTCTGGAAAAGCTAGTCTCCAAGTTTTAGATTTATTCACAATTAGTCAGGGGTTTTTTGTATTTAAAAACCTTCAGTTCAAGAGATCTTAGAATTGTCCCAAAAGTTCACATAAAATAATAGAGTAAAATGGGGCACAGGCCCATTATGCAAATTTGCATGAGTTCTCTCTCTCACACACACACACACACTTAGAATAACTAAAATATTTCACCAACATTAGCAAAAATAACAGTGAAATAAAAAGTATCTCAGAGCATATGCAGAATGCTTTTCTCTTGACACCAAGGAATTAATCTACTCCTCTCCACACACCTAATAGTGATGGATATATCCCACAGAGAGATTAAAGCCTCAGCATTCCCTTTCATTAAGCACTGACCCACAGTGAAAACTACAACCAGATATTCTGTTCCCCTCCACACAACAATCCCTCCTCCTTTATCCAACTTCTAGCAACGCTTCATAAAATCAGATATTTTGTTTTTTGCAACTCTCCTCTACCTCTTCATTGTTATGTGCAAGTTCTCATTGCTAACGTCTCCCCATAAATTAATTTGTGGCAAGAAAATTTCACCAGGATTCAGCTAAGAAATCCATTTTCACTACTAGGGCTAAGTTGTGAGCATGTACTTCTGAGCATGTACCAAGTGCCCACCACTGAAGCTAGAGTCCATGCAATATGAAAAATCACACATTATAAAACATAAAATCATAGAATAGCAGAGTTGGAAGGTGCCTATAAGGCCATCGAGTCCAACCCCCTGCTCAATGCAGGAATCCACCTTAAAGCATCCCTGACAGATGGCTGTCCAGCTGCCTCTTGAAGGCCTCTAGTCTAGGAGAGCCCACGACCTCCCTAGCTGCAACCAGCCTGTTCAAGGGTGAGGAATGCTGACAGACATCTGGAGGGCACACATTTCAGCGTTTCTGACCATTGGTCATGATAGCTACAGCTGATGGGAGTTGAACTTTGAAACATCTGGAGGGCACCAAATTTGGGAAGCCTGGAGTAGGTTCTTGCTTTGGGTGAGAGTGGTCTTGGGTTCAATTCCTAGACACGTCCCTGGTCCTGAGGTGGGGAACAGCCATGCTTTTTAGGGGGGAAATTGAGAGTCAACATTGTGTAGTGTTTAAATGTCAAATTGGAATGGGGATACCTAGGTTCAAATCCACAATCTGCCATGAAGCTCACTGAGTGACCATGGCGTGACACTGGATTACACTGCCACTAAGGCCTTTAAGGCTAAGGCCCAACCCTTTACTCGGTGCTCTCTCTGCGAGGACGCACAGACCTTACTTTATGACCTTGTACTATTCCTTTTATGACCTCCCTCTTACTTAGCCAAGAACAGGAGGTGTAGGATTTTATATCCAAAGAAAGCTTAATTAATTAAAATAATAAGTTGATTTAATTAACTCTTAAATTGCTCTTTCCATATAGGTTCTTTCATCCACAATACTCCAAAATCAGTCTCTCAATCAATCCTTGCACAATCACCACAGACCTCTCTCTTTGTTCTCAAACGTAAAATCCTAACTCTGATCTAAACCCAATCTCAAAAAATCCCTCCCTCATCTCATTTTATTGCATCCTTGTCTTCCTCCCACAGACACAGCACCTGTTTTATATAGCACACCTGTCCTTCATCCCCCCTTCTCTCACTCTCTTAGCCAATCAGCTCCCTGGAGATACTTACCGAACCATAGATTTATAACAAGAATACACAGTTACAAACAAACTCAGTATGTACAGACGTGTATTGTCACAGTGACCTTGGGCCCATCACTATCTTTTAGCCTGTCCTTCCCTGGCTTGTTGTGAGGGTAAAATTGAGTAAAGATGAACCCTATTGCTGTCCTGAGCTGCTTGGAGAAAGAGCAAAATGGCTAGGATTTGGCTGAAAGGGAGCAGAACAGTGTGGGGCAGTTTATTAAGCCTGCAGTTACCATGTTCGCAACTCAGGACTTATTTCTGAGTAAAAACAGCAAATCAGGCTGCAACCTCTCCAGAAAAGCAACTTGGGATAGAATCCCAGGACCTCTTCCTTGGAAGTAAATCAAATTGAACATAATGGGACTTATTACTTCTGTTGATGTACCATCCCCCCCACTGCTCAACAGTCTCCCTTCCTGAGCTGGCAAGGATAGTCTCAGGGCTGGTGCTGGTGGTATCCCCACTGGATTGTTGTGCTGGGGGATTTCAACATCCATGCTGAGGCTGCCCTGTCAGGAGAGGCTCAGGACTTCATGTCTGCCGTAACAACCATGGGTTTGTCCCAAATGGTATCTGGCCCCACCCATGCTGCTGGGCACCCTCTGGACCTTGTTTTCTGTGTTGGATGGAGTGATAGCAATCTGAGAGTGGATGAACTTTGTACACTTCTGTTGTCATGGTCAGATGAGGCAGGGTTTCGACTTGCTGTTACTCAGAACCTCTACAGAGGTGGAGGACCAATTAAGCTGGTCCATCCCAGGAGGCTGAAGTAACCGAATGGTTTCCTGATGGCTCTTGGGGATTTTCTAGAGCGACATTGCCTAAAAACGTGGAGTGAATCCAATCAAGCATGGGCTAGAGGCTATTTGAAGGCCTACTCCGTGGCAATACAGGCAGCAAAAAATCCCTAATTTTCTCTGCCACTATTGCATCTGCAAAGAGCCACTCAGCGGAGCTGTTTCAGGTGGTGATGGGTCTTTTACATACTGGCCTGCAAGGGGAGAATTCTGACCTGTTGGCACTGTGAACAATTTGCCCAGCACTTGGCAGACAAAATCACTTAAATGCACTCTAACTTGGACGCTATAGTTGATACAGACACAGTGGATGTAACTTTGGCACCTGCTTGACCAGTGTTATTAGATACTTTTCAATTTGTACAGCCTGAGGACAGGATCCTTATAGAGGTAAGATCCACCACATGTATGCTAGATCGTTGCCATTCCTGGCTCATAAAAGCAGCCAGAGGGGGACTGGCCAAGTGGGTAAGTGGAGTGGTTAATGCACTCCTCCGCAAAGGCAAGGTTCCACCGTGCCTGAAGGAGGAGGTAATACGAATCATGTTGAAAAAGCTCTCCTTGAACCCCAATGTATTAGACAATTACCGGCCATTCTCCAATATTCCATTTCTGGGCAAGGTATCGGAGCGTATGGTGGCCTCCCAACTCCAGGGATTCCTGGATGAGACAGATTATCTAGATCCACTTCAATCTGGCTTCAGACCTGGTTATGGGACAGAAACAGCTTTGGTCACCTTGGTTGATGACTTATGCCAGGAACTGGACATGGGGAGTGTGTCCCTGCTGGTTCTGCTGGACCTCTCAACGGTGTTCGATACCATTGATCATGGTATCCTTCTGGGCCACCTCACTGGGATGGGACTTGGAGGCACTGTTTTACAGTGGCCCCATTCCTTCCTGGAGGGATGGACCCAGAAGGTGGTGCAGGGGGCCTGTTGTTTGACTCATTGGCCTATGGAGTCCTTCAGGTTTCCATTTTGTCCCCCATGCCATTTAACATATACATGAAACCGTTGGGAAAGGCTGTCCAGAGTTTTGGGGTGCAGTGTCACCACTATGCTGATGACACCCAACTCTACTTCTCCTTTCCACCCAATTCCAAGGAAGCTGTTGTGGTGCTAAACCAGTGTCTGTCGGCAAAAATAGACTGGATGAGGACAAACAAACTGAAGCTTAATCCAGATAAGTCAGAGGTGCTCCTTGTCAGCTGAAAGGCAGCTTAGGGAATAGGGATGCAGCTTGTGCTGGATGGGGTTACACTCTCCCCTGAAGACACAGGTTTGCAGCTTGGGTGTTCTCCTGGATTCAGCCCTGAGCCTGGATGCCTAGGTTTTGGCGGTGGCCAGGAGTGCATTTGCACAGTTAAAGCTAATGCGCCAGCTGCACCCGTTCCTAGAGATGTCTGACCTGGCCACAGTGCCACATGCCTTAGTTACATCCTGTTTGGATTACTGTAATGCACTCTACGTGGGGCTGCCTTTGAAGAGTGTTTGGAAACTTCAGCTGGTTCAAAGAGCTGCAGTCAGATTGTTGACCGGGGCTGGTTATAGGAAGCATACAACTCCCTTGTTAAAACAGCTCCACTGGCTTCCAGCCTGTTTCCAGGCAAAATTCAATGTGCTGGTTATGACCTATAAAGCCCTATAAGGCTTGGGTCCAGGTTATCTGAAAGACCGTATTCTCCCTTATGAGCCTGTCCGTCCTCTGAGATGTTCAGGAGAGGCCCTTCTCTCAGTTCCACCACCATCACAGGCACACCTCATGGGAATATGGGAGAGGGCCTTTTCGGTGGCTGCTCCAGGACTCTGGAACTCCCTTCGCAGGGAAGCTAGACTGGTTCCCTCCCTGGTGTGTTTCCAGGGGCAGGCTAAAAGCTTTAAGGGGTAGTTGGGACCTCTGTTTATATGTTGTTTATATATTGGGTTTTAAAAAATATATATTTGTATTTTAAATGTTTTTAAATGTTTTAATATTGTAGCATGTTTAATTATTTTTTAATTTTTGTATATCTCTGTTTTAACTGTACATGTTTTAATTTGTAAAGCTGCCTTGAATCCCAGTATTGGGGAAAAGGCAGGAAATAATAATAATAATAATAATAATAATAATAATAATAATAATAATGCAGTATTTATCTCCCTCATGCTCACCCCAATTAACTTCCTGGGTGTATGTTTTTCTATTAAAGTTTGTCATTCCATTGTTGGATAATGGCAATTGATGAAATAGCCCCAGGTTCCTTCCTTCCCCTACAATCACTTGAACCCGCTTTTCTCAAAGATTTGGGTGAACAGCAAGAGGGAAAGAAATCCTCTTGTCTGTCTATATAAAGTCAAATACATTTCAGAATGTCTCTTACCCACCACCTTCCCCTCTTCAGAATTCCTCAGGACTTGTTCTGGGTGTAATGAGCCACAAAGGGCAATAGAAGAGCCATGCCAACCAGGCCTCTGGAATCCCCCGGGCCTCTGGAATGATAAGGCTGCCATAAACTATGTTAGCACGCAGTTTTAAGTGCATCCTCTTATCACAGACCAAGCCTGTTTTTTCTCTGTTTCTGCTTTGCTGTTGCAAAAGAATCAGATGCCTAACCCATGACCACTAAAAATCACCATATGCTGGAACAAAGACTGTGCAAATCCAACTCTCCCTTGGAACAACAAAATAGTGTCCCATCACACAGAGAACATTATGTAATATAAGCAAGAGAGAAATTATATGGAGAGGCTCAAGCGTCCCTGATTGACTACCCGGAGTTACTGAAGTTATTAGGGTGCTTCCCAAGTTTTAAAGCACTAAGATTTATACACATTTTATTTATTTATTTATTTTAGCATTTTTATCCTGCCCTTTAGCCAACAAGGCTCTCAAGGCAGCTAACAAAAATATTTCTTAAGACAAATGTTCTCCAAATGGGATCAGGATACTTAATTGTGGAGTAACGCCACACTCAAGCATCCCTGATTGACTACCTGGAGTTACTCAATTGTGGGGAACCCCACATATTCCCTCCCCCTTCTTTTAAAACCTGAGTGACTAACTGGTTTAATACTTTGTCCTTGACGCAGGGTTTTGGGAATGTAAATGGGTAAACAATTTAAGCAACAATAATAGCTTACATATTTAAATAAACAAACTGTAAAGGAAGGAAAAAACCCTGTTAAATTGGTAATGTCCCAAAGTCAAGGTTATTGGCTCCAATTTTGGTCCAAGAGCACAATAATGAGACCCAGGAAAACGTCTGCACTCGAGGATTCTCTGCGAGACAGTCCATCCACCACAACGTTCTCACAACCAGCCATGTGCTGGATCTCTGCATGGAACTCCTGGAATCACCATGACCATCACTGCAACAGTTGGTTGTGGTTCCACATAAACTGAAGCCACAACAGGATGAATCTGCAGGATGCAGGATGAATCTCTGGCCCCACACATATGGCCTGATCTTGTCCAAGGTCCACATGATCACCAAACACTCCATCTGCACTGATGAATAGTTCTTCTCCCGCTCCAATAGCTTCCTGCTGAAGTAGGCTACAGGATGCTTAACTCCTTCTAAAGTCTACATCAAAACAGCTCCAATCCCAACCCTGGAAGCGTCTGAGGCTAGAATGAATTCTTTATAAAATCTGGTATTATCAGCACTGGAGCAGTGCACAGAGCCTGTTTCAAAAATCAAAAGCTCTCTGGTACTCCTCTGACCATTGGATCTTTTCTGGTCTTTGCTTCTTTGTTAATTCATGTAGAGGTGCAACCATTTCTCCAAATTTCCTGCCATCCCTAGGAATGCACGCACCTGTATCTTATTGGAAGGAATGGGCCAGCTGTTTATTGCCTCCACTTTGCTAGTAACTGAGGCAAGAATCCTACTTCCTACTTGATGGCCTAGATAAATCACTTTAGTCTTACCAAACTGACATTTGGAAGCCTTAATGGTCAGACCTGTTGCCTGTATTGCTTTCAGCACCTGACTCAAGTGTGTTAAATGGTCTGGAAGTGATTTACTGAAGATGGCAATGTCATCAATGTATGCCATTCTGACATTCCTCTCAACACCTCATTAACAATTCTTTGGAAAGAGGCGGGGCTATTTTTTAGCCCAAAAGGGAGTACTGTGAACTCAAACAATCCCTCAGACGTTATAAAAGCAGTTTTCTCTCTAGAGCTCTCTTCTAGACCCACTTGCCAAAATCCCTTGCAGAGATCAATGGTGGAAATTAGGGGTGTGCACGGACCCCCCGATCCGCTTCTCTTCCAGATCCGCAACTTCCAGATCGGGTCCGCTCCGCTCCGCTCCACCTATAGTCCGCTTCGCTCCGCTGTGAAGCTCCGGATCCGGATCGGAGCTCCGCTTCCCCCCCCCATAGGCTTGCATTGAAATCCAAAAAAGTCTACAACTTTTTTTTCTGTTAAAGTTAGAAACCTCAAGTTTGGCACCATGACACCTCATGGACATATACACATGCATGCCATGACTCAAGCAAATCCAAGCATCCCCTGATTTTCGGGGAATTTTTGAAAATCAGACACCCCATTTTCAGACATGGGATTTACTCTGACATTTTGACAGATAAAAACTTGGAAGCAGGCACCCTCACAGATGCCATCTAGATCCACATTCATGGCAAGTTTCAAGCAAATCCCATCATCCCCTGATTTTTGGCGGGGCTTTAACCTCTAACGCACCACCCATAACCCCAATTCCCTTTTCGATATCTCCATCAATTTTCACGTTAGAAACCTCAAACTCGGCACCATGATAGTTTATCCATGTATACACATGCATGCTAAGCCTCAAGCAAATCCAAGCCTCCCCTGATTTTTGGGGAATTTTTGAAAATCGGACACCCCATTTTCAGACATGGGATTTACTCTGACATTTTGACAGATAAAAACTTGGAAGCAGGCACCCTCACAGATACCATCTAGGTATCTGTGCAAGGAGACTATTGTATTGAAGAATGGTATAAAGAAGTGTGGGACATTGCTATAAATGATAAATTGACATGTAATATTAAAATGAAAAAAGGTATAGCAAAAACAAATGATTTTGAGGGTATATGGAAAAAGTTCCTGGAGTTTGTATTTTCTAAAGGCAGTGGGAAACCACCAACAGAAGAAACTATGAGTTTTTGGAAACAGGAATGAGATCCCGAGGGGGGGGGGGAGCACTGTTATGTTTAGCATAAATATGTTTAATAGGCAAAATTTGAATATTTGATATTAAGGTAATTTTATGTATATGTAACAAGTGTTTTTTATTTGATGTTTTGTTGTTGTTATATGTTGTTTAATAAAAAATTAAAAAAAAAAAAAACAGATACCATCTAGATCCACATTCATGGCAAGTTTCAAGCAAATCCCATCATTCCCTGATTTTTGGCGGGGCTTTAACCTTTTAACTCACCCCAAATCAAGTCCCATGCTAGAACTACGTCAATTTTCACATTAGAAATGTCAAATTAGGCACCATGACACCTCATGTATGTATACACATGCATGCCAAGACTCAAGCAAATCCCATCCTCCCCTGATTTTTGGGGAATTTTTGAAAATCGGACACCCCAGTATCTCAGGGATTTAAAGCTGCAGACAGCTCAATGGGGCCATTTCAAAGGAAATCCCAACATGCCATGAATTGGGGAGTAGATAAACCTATATGAATCTTCTTCCACACTTGAAAAATTGATTTGAAACTTCAAAAAGTCTAAGTGAGCGCAGGAAGGACTTATCCCCTGAGTCAAAGCAAGACACACACAAACCATCCCTGCGAGGTGGGCAGGGGAGGAGGGAGGGAAGGCAGGCAGGCAGCAGACATTTCTGGGGGCATAAGGAAATGAGGCAAGGATGGTTTGTTTCAAAGCCAGCAGTAAAGTCATGCATTGCAAAGTGCAAACCATCCCTATGAGGAGGTCACAGAGGAGGAGGAGGACAGGCGGGCAGAGAGGCAGGCAAAGATGTGCTATAGATCTATGGGGGAGTCAGTCCCGGCAGATACCCCAAAACAACAGCACACAGGCGGGGGCAGGAAGGCAGGCATGGAGCAGACATTTCTGGGGGCACAAGGAAGTGAGCCAAGGATGCCAGTAATGCAAACCATCCCTGTGAGGCAGGAGCAGCACAGAGAGATGCCTTTTCTTTTGCATCTCATAACTAGGAGGCTAGGAGGATAAGAGTAAAGCTTTGTGATCCTTGCTTCAGAGTTGATTGACTGCATTGTGATCACAGCCATTACTAAACAACAAAATAATAATGTTAATAATAGCAGTACTAATATTAATAGCAATAACAACAACAATAAGGAGTTGAACCACAATGAAAGCCTGCCTGACTTCACTGAAGAGGAAAAGCCAGGAGAGCTTGGGCTATGGGGTGTAAATATAAAATGGAATAAATAAATAAATAAATAAATAAACAAAGGAGGGGTGGAATTAAAAGCAGCAGTGTTGCTGAATAAACAACAAGAAGAATTTTTTTAAAAAGGCTATGTCTGTCTTTCACCAGTAAGAGGAAAGTGGACGTGCCCAGGGGGAGGGGGAATTATGCCAATTTGACTGGCCCTGTCTAGGGACTACTCTTTAAGAAGCAAACTTACACTTCAACTCATGACAGGCATTAGCTTCAATCTCTCCACTGGTTACTCTTTGGAGGGCTCTGATGACCCTCCAGGGTGGGAGAGTGTGTGCACTGGGCACGTCCACATGCCCTAGGGGACCTCATCCCTTTGCACCACATCTATTCAGTTGTTCACCAAGGTTAGGGTGGGTAGCAGTGCTGTGTTTCCTATCTGTTATTTATTTGCTTAGTATATGATTTCAGGTTGTGTTTGTGCATTTGGTAGGGCTACTGTTTTAAAAAACACTGGGAAAAGTCCGTTCAGACTAAGAAAAAGAAGTTTCCCAGTATCCCAAGTTAGTAAGTATCTCGTTTTGCCTATCCCCTCCTCCAACTTTGGGATCATGTGATCATGATTGGGAGTTGACTCTGCCTCTCAGCACTTCAAAAAGGTACCTCTCCCGCTTTTTTTACCTGATTTAAAAAAAAATATAGCAAGCGAAATGCACCACGCAGAGAGCTGAGAGTAGGCTCAAAATGACCCCCAGCCACGACTCTCTAAGCACACGAACTTTCAGAAAGATTGCTTTAAAAACAACACAGTTATCCCCTATTCTTTTCCGCAATGCAATCCTATGGGCAAAATTTTCCAAAATGGCGGGCGGATCGCTCCGCGAAAAGAGAACCGCTCTGCCTATTGCCGCTTCTCTTCGCCGTGCTTCTAAGGGTCCATGGTCCGCTTCTACTCCGCCTCTGGGCAAGGCGGAGCAGGCCAATTCACTTCTGATTCTCCGATTCTAATCGGAGCGGAGCACATCCTTAGTGGAAATGACACAGGCAGAGCTTAATTGATCTAGGAGGGCATCCATTCGTGGCATTGGATAGGGATCTACAGATGTGATCTTGTTGATCTTTCTAAAATCATCACAGAATCTGATGGATCCATTCTGCTTTTTAACTAAGACAATTAGAATCATAGAATCATAGAATCATAGAATAGCAGAGTTGGAAGGGGCCTACAAGGCCATCGAGTCCAACCCCCTGCTCAATGCAGGAATCCACCCTAAAGCATCCCTGACAGAAGCCCAGGAGCTATTAGATGGTTGAATAACCCCTAGCTGCAACATGTCCTGTACTTAGTTTCTAATTGCCTCTAAAACTGTTCTATTCACCCTATATGCATCCGATCTAAAGGGGAATGAAACCCAGTTTTGATTTCATGTTTTATGAGGTCAGTTCATCCAGGCTCGGCACTAAACAGGTGTGAGTACTGCTGCAGTACTGCTTCTTTTATCACAGGAGAGGTGTCATTGTCCCAGCTTATACTCTCAATTCCACCCTCTTCTTTACTTTCCAGCAATAAATCTGGCTCACTCACGTTCTCCTCTTGGAAAGCACATGAGAAGTGATAAACAGGGGCTGCGTGTTGGTAATATGGTTTGAGCATATTGATATGCACCACCTTGTATTTTTCTCCACCTGGCAAAAAGTGGGCACCTTTTAATTAAAACCTTTTTAGTATCTTTTTGTATTTTACTCCTTTGTATTGTAAAGTTTTTGTGTAAAGTTGATATGACCATGACGGTTGAAACAACAAATAAACAATTACTCCCAATTACTCCCCTATTCCCATTCTCGTATCCTTGCTTATATAATTTGTAGTTTAGAGACAAAGTTGAGTTAATAGTTAGTCTGATCTAGTCTCTGTGTACCTGACATTAATTATTCATAGTTCAAAACATATAGCCTGTGTGTGTGTATGAGTGTATGTGCACGTATTACACTCACACATACACCAATCCTATGATCTCAATTATACTGGTGGCCACTTACACCAGTGTTAATATCAATATACCAGTTACATATTGATGAAGCTATAAACATCTTGGGGAAGCAGCACTGGAGAATCGTTCCTTTGCTACTCTGTCTGCCATGCACCAAAGACACAGGAGTCCTGCTGGGACATGTCAGTTCACAACTCTGTTCATCTGTTGTGCTTCTAGAATTCTGTTTTTGATGTTCAATAAAAGTGTTACGTTTATTACAGCTATTTTGCAGCTAAAGGTCCCTCACTCACTAGTTCTTACTCATTGCAACTGGTCTCAGAATGGGAGCCTGAATATATAACTCTCTGCCAAGCAAGAACACAGGGGAGCACTAGGTAACACCACCCACTTCCTCACAAACCCTTACTCTGCATCCAGTTACAGGGACCACGTGTTCCAGTTTGTTGCTTCTTAATAGGAATTTTGGGAAATTTTGAATGGGAAAAGTTTCCAAAATATTTAGGGTAATTTGTATTGGGGGGAAATCAGTTTGCGGGTATCAGCACAGGAGGCTATTCATAGAAGAGAACTTATAAATATTCATAAATGGTATTAGAAATGTATTAGAAATGTCTCAAGATGAATGTAAGTTAAAATCAAGGGAGGAACTGTTGAAAGGTTATACATGTCAATGGTTTTCTTATGCACAAATCATGGAAAGGTTTAAAATAAACAAAAAGAATTGTGGGTTTGAGCAACTGAAATTTGAATTTGAAATGGTATGTACAAATGATGAACATAGATGTATAAACTTTTATTAAAGTATGAGACAGAGGATGAGCAGGTAAAAGTTTGTATGATAAAATGGGCACAAAACTTTGGATACAACGTCTTAATGGAACAGTGGGAGAATATGTGGGAGAAGGGTTTATAATTTACATTTTGTTCAAGACTTAAAGAGAATTTCTATATGATGTACAGATGGTATATGTCTTCTGTAAAGTTAGCTAAAATGTATAAGGGTGTCTCCGGAAACTGTTGGAAATGTAAAGAAGAAGAAGGAACCTTCTATCATCTTTGGTGGATTTCTAAAAAAGCCAAAGCGTTTTGGACTCAAATACATTCTTTAATTCAAAAAATCCTAAAGACTAATATACAAATGAAATCATAATTTAGGCTTCCAAAGTGCAGAAATTGAATGTTTGATTTTGGGTCTGAAGAGCACAGGATAACAAACCCACAACACAACAAATGCCTCTCCTCACAGAAGTTCTGAACAATGAAGCCACTCAAACTGAAGTCACAACTCATGAAGAACTATTTCTAAGTAAAACAGCACTGGGAGACAAAGCCCATACATGGGGAAAAAATCTTTCATTGCATCCCCAAGCCAAATTCAGATGTGGAATGATAGTTGAGGGAAGATAAACAATTAGAAACAACACAGAGAGCAGAACAGACAGGATTGTATACAATCAGTGCAGCAAAGGTGAGATTTATCCAAGGACAAACTACACTTGTGATGTTAAAGACAAAGCACACTATAGATTTATCTCCCCTAAACCAAAGGGCATTTCCACCATTGCTACTATTATCAGACCCACTAAAAGAAATGGGGCATCCCATTTCTTTACCCGTAATGGGTTCCTAAGCAGTAGGACATGCTGCCTGCATATGTACGAAGAAGGACTGTGAAACCTGTGAGCATGTGATGGAGAATGTGTACAGATGCAGATGAGTAAATGGTTGGTTGACAGGGTGGGTTAAAACTATTCCCTGTATTGTACTCACTCTGTTTTTAAAGTTGAGGTGGCCATCGCAGCTTTAACTTAAAATAGAATGTTAATAAAATTTTAAAAAACCACTGTTTACTGAGTTAAACCAGTCATTCAACGAGTCCAATACCATCTGACTGACAGTAATTCTTCATGGTTGCAAATGGAGGTGTTGCTCAGCACCACATCCCAAGATTCTTTAACTAGAGATGGAGTTGAACTTAGAGCCTTCTATATGCAAAGTATGGGCTCCAACTTTGAGCCATAAGGCTTCCTCTCTTCCAAAGACTGAAGTTTGATAATGCTAACTTATATTTAAGTAAAACAACCAACAAGCCAAGATTAACTCTGACTACCAAAACCCAGCTAAATAGGAAAATGCTAGTCTTGTGGAGAAAAGTCATTCCACAATTGTGGAGCTTTTGCTTCTCATCATATGGACTTCGCATTGAGCTGGTATAGTCATCATAGCACTCAGACCTCATGAGAGACAGATGAAGTTGAGCACACATATGTACCTCAGCATTTTGAAACAATTTTTTTTGTACTCCGCTCTCTGCACTATACAACTTTTATGCCCAATGAGATTTAAAAGCACTGGAAATGAAGAGACTTGACACATCAGATCTGTGGGGAAAGTTCCTTGGCTCTTCTTCCATTACTAAAGGACTCAAGGCCCATAATCTTACCAATGTCTGGAGGAGACAGTGACTAACTTCCCACAAATTGGCCAGAGTTGTTAACAAGTACAGTACCTTATATCTTAAAAACCAAGAAGTATGGCAGAAAAAAACTTCTGCTGATGCTTATCAATCCCACAGGCGATCTTTGTGGTATCCATGCTGAATCCCATGGCTTCGTGGGACAAAATGAACTTGTTTTGCAGTCATGCAATGTTAAACTGACCTGAGGTTTTCTATCAATGCGGAGATTGAATGGATCACTATCATTTGCCAACTGCTTAATAGCAACATGACGATTCTTTGAATAAAATAAAATAAATATTGTAACATAGTTAAAACACCTGAGACAAAGAGAGAGAGAGAGAAAAAAGGAAAATAACAACTTGAGATAGAAGTTGCAATTACGTTGGGGAAATTGTTTTACGAGTTCTTTGTACAGAGAAAAGGAGCCCAGAGCCACTGCCCCTGTTGTTGGTTTGTACATCCTTGCCAGGAAGTATTCCAAATACTGCAGAGATGACCTTCCAGGCATTGAAGAGGCAGCTGGACAACCATCTGTCAGGGATGCTTTAGGGTGGATTCCTGCATTGAGCAGGGGGTTGGACTCGATGGCCTTGTAGGCCCCTTCCAACTCTGCTATTCTATGATTCTATGATTTCCTCACGATAGGGCCAGACCTTCCATACACTTTTGATGCTATGTCCAAAAGGCTTATTGGCCTATAATTTTCAGTGTCAGTTCTCTCACCCTTTTTGTACAGGGGAACAATAATACTATGCCACCCAGCAGGGATAATTCCTGTCCAATTAAAGTGCAAAAACAATTTAGCCAAAAACGAGGACCACCAAGTAAATTTGAATAGTTCAGGGGGAGCATATCTTCCCCTGGGGTTTTACCTGTTAATAGGTTCTTTAATAGACAGCTGATCTTTTGAGTTGTTACTGCATGCCAGACTGGGAGGTCCATGCTCGGTGAACCTTCCTCAACTGGCTCAGGACCATGAAAAATGTCCTCAAAGTGTGGTTGCAATGCAATGGCAGGGATCTGAATTTCCAAATGCAACTTAGAGGCATGTATACCAGAATGAACCATATTCCAAAATTTTGCATCATCTTTCTGTCTCACTGCCAGGCCCAACTCAGTCCACTTTTGTCTGATAAATTATTCCTCCTCCTCCTCCTCCTCTTCCTCCTTCTTCTTCAATAAGGCCTTGTTTTCCTAATCAGGGTTTTTAGTAAAGTATCTGATCTGGTCTTTCTGGCATTTCTACTGAGCCTAACAAGTTCTTTTTTCATATCCCTACATTTTTTGTCAAACCAACTCACAGTTCAAAGTTTGGAAGCACCAAAAGTGCCAGACTGTACTAAGTGAGGCTTCACGTAATCTACAATTGGTTGATAACCCTCCATAACTTACAAGTTTCCTTCCATGATTTTGTTTCTGAGGCCCAGCAAAGTAGGACCACGCAACAAGACTGCAACCTTGATGCTCAAAGATTTGGACCATTTAATTTGTCTGTCGCTAGAAGAGACAAACCTAATAGGGTAAGTCCTTTTAACCCAAATTGTCGTAACAGCCAATTGCATTACAAGTTTAATGGGATAGTGGCAGTCTCCAGCTGAACTTCCACTGAGAATATTTTGATGTTAGGAAGTAGAATAGGGGAAGTCAGGAAGTAATCTACTATACTGCAGCCCCCCCAACATGCTTGATGAAAGATAAGTATAGTGTCCAATAGACACATCCACTGAGCTACCATTCTAGATTAACAAGAAACACTTACATGTTAGCATCATGAGATTCTTGCTGTTCTTATTTATTTTCCTATCTTGGGAATGCCTATCCAAAAGGGAAAAATCATCAAAGGGAACACTTAACTGTTTTAGCAGCTCTGCATTTGTTTGTCCCAAACGGACATTTAGGTCCGTTAAGCATTTCCTGAATGCAAATCAATCTCTCCTAGAACAGTCTCCAAGGATGTCCATACAAATGAAGGGGACATTGCAGAGGTTTTTTTGGGGTGGGTGGGGGACATAGACATTTACACAAAATATGGAGATGGCATTTTGAAAAGTTATCTGCAGTGTTAGGATACCATCATAAGGCTAAGTGCCCACCATTTGGCAGACATTCTCGAATTCCACAGTGACAAGGATTGCCAAACCATCCCTGCAGTGTCCCATTTTATGGTGCAGCAGCAGTGACAGCTCTATAACCTTGAAGATGCAAGTTATCCTTCTCTTGGAGAAAGACTGTAGGGAACTCTTTGTAAGTAGTTCACAGACTCCTTATCCACTAATTTACCTGCCCATCCAGAAACATTCCAAAACACTATGTTCAACACTACGGGTATTGTTTCCTCTGTTTCTCTTCTTAGACAATAATTATGAGAGTCAGAAGGAGGCCAATTGGTCTTCATCATATAACTAAAGGGAACAGAATTTAAGTGGGAGCTGGCCCCCACTAATCCCTCCACTAGGGCAGGTTTAGGCCCCTCTTTTCTCAGGAAGGAGAACAGTGTTTCTTGTAATAGGCCTAACTCTTTTATGAATTTTTCGTGTGCCTAGCTACTCATCTGTTCAAACTGAACTACTTTAACAGCTTCCTCGGCTTCCTTTTACTATGTACAGCACCATGTACACTGATGGTGATATAATAATAATAATAATAATAATAATAATAATAATAATAATAATAATGATGATGATGATGATGATGTAGTTGTTCTGCCAATACAACCAATCCATCTAGGAGCTGTGGCCTACAAGAGGCAGTAGAATATTCTTTCTTCTGCACCTTGTTCCCGCTGAACCAGTGATGACCCATCAATATTTCCTGAACATACTTAAATTTAATGATATCTCCTCCTATTCCGACGATTATATCATCTGGAAATGCTTCACCAAATCTGTTTCATCTGTCAACAGGAGTTCATTATCTTCACCAAGCCCTATCTGTGCAGTACTAGAACCTGGCTTTGGGCTAGTAGCTTGCCTTGCTTCTCCTCCTTGCAGTTTTGCGAGTTGCTTCCATTCTTTATTTTATAACTTAGCGACTGAGGAATGCTTAAACACCCCAAATTCTCCTTCCCTCCTAATTTGATCAAAGCACTGTCCAGGAGCTAATTTGGTGTCCCCTCCCCCAAGTGAAACTTGGTGTGTTATTTTACAAGGCTGTCCAAGCAAGGGAGATTTAACAATTTTTCTGAAATATCTAGTAATCCAGATACCTTCTCTCTCCAAATTTATTCTGCCTTTTAGTAAGTACTCGACAGTAGATGTGTCTACAAATAAAACTAAAACTCTTATACTTGACTAGGTAGAGAAGGGATATTTGATCTCCATTACATCTGATGAACTGAGTAGGTTAAAGCCAAGCTAGCGCTATATATATTCATTAAAAAAAAACACCTATGGTTTACAAAACAACATTAAAGCTCTACAGTTTTCAACCAAGCACCAAAAAGCAGGGAAATTGGGAGTTAAGGCTAACAAGCCTTGACGCCACATCCTCCCTAAGGAGGTAGAAAGTGCAAGTGAAATTCTCATTCTCCAAAAGCAGATAAACCATGAGGATAGGATGGAGAATATGATATGTAGAGGTGACTGTGGGATTGTGGAAAACTGATGAACAACTTGGGGCCACCTACTTCTTTTTGTTTAGAGCAGCCCTTCCCCAACTACAACTCTCATCATGGGACTACAACACCCATCATTGCAAGTCAGTTATAAACCATTTATATCTTGGCATGTTTTCATCGTTTTAACAAGTTAAAAGGGGTATTCACTGTTTTCCTGCTTATGCTCTTTCATTTTCAGCCCAGAGCTGCAGCCTATCAAGATCACATTGAAGTTTGCTTCTGTCTTCCAGGGTATTAGCTATCCCACCCAATTTTGTGTCATCTGCAAATTTGATACGTGTGCCCTGCACCTCCTCGTCCAAATCATTAATAACAATGTTGAAGAACACTGGGCCCAGGACTGAGCCCAGCGGTCCCCCATTCGTTACCTCTCCACAGTTTGAGAAGGTGCCAGATGACACACTAAAGCTTAACTGTGGTTAATGGTGTCATCTCACACACATTTTCCCTAACCATCTGCCCCACTAACCACATTGTGGTTAGATTCACTAACCACGTTGTGCAACATGGTTAGCGGCACTAACCATGGCTAAAAGTGTTGTCTGAAACATATCTGTGGTTAAGGGGTTAAGGCATAGAGCTTCCAGTAGAGAGTGGACTAACTAGGTGGGGCCACTCTAGCCAGCAGGCTCTATGGCTGCTCTGGATTGCCGATTGATACACTCACTGTGGCTGCCATTTTGTGTTTCACATTAGTTTTGTGGAGCGATTTTTGCTCTTCTTACAGTAGAGGTTTTTAAATCCCCATACAAAGCATCCGTTTCTCCTACCTCATTGAAACGCCACTACACCTTTCAGGTTCTGATGACTGTGGTGATGCTGCCTGATGACGCAGCAAGCACAGCTGTCCCAGAAGGCTTCTGCCTCCACTGTGATGACTGTAGAGATATAGCAGGCATGGCAATACAGAAAGCAAAGGAACCACTCACTAAACAGGGCGATGCATGTATGCAATTGTTGATTTCATTGGTGCTTGCATTAAAATGACGGCTGTAACTGCCAGGGCTCTTAGCACTAGGGCTGTTGGGTTACAGGGTGGATCACTTGGAGGAATCCGGTGCCCCACTAACCACTTTGTGGTTAAGGAAAACTTAAGGGTTAAAAGGGTTAAAAGTGTCGTCTGCAAGCATGCCGCATGTGCTTAGCATTAACCACAGCTGAACATGGTTAAGCTAACCACAAAGCCCACAGTGTCATCTGAACCAGGCCTTTGAGTCTGTTTTCAAGGTGCTTACAAACTGACTTCTTTATAATCTGCTCAAAAACATTTCCAGGGATGGATGTCAGACTGACTGGTCTGTAGTTCTCAGGTTCCTCCCTTTGGCCCTTTTTGAAGTCGTGACAACATTAGCCCTCCTCCAGTCATCTGGCACCCATCTGCCATGATTTCACAAAGATAATAGACAGTGGTTCTGAGAGTTCTTCTGTATGGTAGAGAAAAGGAGTCCAAGATGGGTGGGAGTATTTAAAAAAGGAAAATTTAAAGGCACAATCACAAACAATTCCAACAAGGAAAAAAGACAGAAGTCAACAGAAGAAACCAACGTGGCTCCACAAAAAGCCTAGAGATGACCTGAAAACAAAAAAGGACACATATAAGAAGTGAAAAGAAGGCCGGGCTACAAAAAAAGAATACAGACAGATAGCACAGAAGTGCAGGAATGACATCAGGAAGGCTAAAGCTGAGAATGAGCTGAGGCTAGTGAGGAATGCTAAAAGCAACAAAAAGCTTTCTTAAGAAACGTGAATAGTGAAAGACAGAGGAACGAAATGGTGGTTCAACTACTCGCGTATGGCAAATTGATAACAATTGACAAAGACAAGGCCAAAATACTGATTTCCTACTTTGGCTCAGTCTTCTCCCAAAAGAGGGTCTAGGACTCCCCTGGCAAAAGTGAAGTACAAGCTGAAAGGGAAGGATTGCAGTTTGAGATTGATAAACAAATGGTGAAGGAACACCTATTTTCTTTGAAGGAGTTAAAATCTCCAGGGCCCGATGAACTGCACCCTAGAATAATAAAGGAGCTGGCAGAAGAACTCTCAGAACCATTGTCTATTATCTTTGCAAAATCGTGAAAGACGGGTAAAGTGCCAGAAGACTAGAGAAGGGCTAATGTTGTCCCTATCTTCCAAAAAGGAGGAACCTGGGAACTATAGACCAGTTAGTCTGGCATAAATCCCTGGGAAATTTTTGGAGCTCATTATAAAGAAGTCAATCTGTAAGCACCTTGAAAACAATGCAGTGATTACAATAAGTCAGCATGGATTGGTCAATAACAAAACCTGCCAGACTAATCTGATTGCATTCTTGGATTGGGTAACCTCCCTTGTGGACTGTGGGAATGCTGTAGACATAATATATCTTGACCAGCAAAGCTTTGGACAAAGTGCCCCATGCTAACATTCTGATTAGCAAACTAGCTAAAAGTGGGCTAGATGGAACAACTATTAGGTGGATTCACAGTTGGCTAGAGAATCAGACTCAAAGAGTGCTAATCAATAGTACCTTCACAAACTCAGGAGAGGTAACAAGAGGAGTACCGCATGGCTCAATCCTGGGCCCAGTGCTCTTCAACATTGTTATTAATGACTTGGATGAGGAGGTGCAGGGAATGCTACACAAATTTGCAGATGACACAACACTGGGTGGGATAGCTAATACTCTGGAAGACAGAAGTAAACTTCAATGTGATCTTGATAGGCTGCAGCACTGGGCTGAAAATAAAACAATGAAATTTAATAGAGATAAAGGCCAAGTTCCACACCTAGGAAAAAGAAACCTAATGCACAGTTACAAGATGGGGGACATTTGGCTCAGCAATACTACAAACAAAAAGGATCTTGGGGTTGTTGTAGATCACAAGTTGAACATAAGCCAACAGTCTGATGTGGCTGCAAAAAAAAGCAAATGCTATTTTGGGTTGCATTAATAGAAGTATAGCTTCCAAATCGTGCAAAGTATTGGTTCCCCTCTATTCAGTACTGCTTAGGCCTCATCTTGAATACTGCGTCCAGTTCTGGGCTCCACACTTCAAGAAGGACACAGACAAGCTGGAGGGAGTTCAGAGAAGGGCAACCAGGATGTTCAGGTGTCTGGAAACAAAGCCCTATGAGAGACTGAAAGAACTGGGCATGTTTAGCCTTGAGAAGAAAAGATTGAGGGGAGACATGATAGCACTCCTCAAATACTTGAAAGGTTGTCACACAGAAGAGGGCCGGGATCTCTTCTCGATCATCCCAGAGTGCAGGACATGAACTAACAAGCTCAAGTTACAGGAAGCCAGATTCTGGCTGGACATCAGGAAAAACCTCCTGACTGTTAGAGCAGTATGACAACGGAGCCAATTATCTAGGGAGGCATTTAAGAGGCAGCTGGACAGTCATCTGTCAGGGATGCTTTACGGTGAATTCCTGCACTGAGCAGGGAGTTGGACTCAATGGCCTTATAGGCCCCTTCCAACTCTACTATTCTATGATTCTATGATCCACAAGATGTGATAAAGACCACACTCTAATCTCTTCTACAAAGGAGACCATCTACCAATTGGCTGACATTGAGCTTCTCTACACATAGGAAAAATCCTGCACTTTACTGTGGCTTTCCTCCTCGCAGTAATCCCACCATCACAATGTGCTCCTTCACATGCAACCATGTGATTTGTTCATTTCTTAGAAAGGCTCCATTGTGTTTTAATAAGACACCACCATCTAGTAGAGGAAAGACCCTGCCTTTTTCCTGATATTATGGCTGTTAACAATGTCGTGTAATGGACCCACAAACCATCCATTTAGAGAAACTCATTGTGTAGATGCAATGGTGGCAGAAAAGTAAGCTTTCTTCATTCCCATCACCACCATAGCATAAGTCTGAAAATAGCTTCTTACCTGTGTTTGATAGTGCTCACAGCCATTTGTGTTCTAGCTGTTGACCCAACCATTTCATTACCCTCAGAATACCAAGAAGTTTAACTGTATGTTAATTAGTGATGTGGGATGGAAATTTTTCAGTGAAAAAAAATTCTGTGCTTTATTTTTCTGCAGAAATTTTCCCATTTCATAAGTTCATTACTAATAATGAATAGATGCCATTTGCCAATACAATATTAGGCAAGCTTGGCAATTTCAAAATTGTAATTAATATTTTTTAGGTGATTATCCCTAGCAAATATGTGAGAGACTACATAATATAGATAATTGATTTGTTAGCACGGTGGCAGTGGGAAATAAAAATGAGTTGATCAGGAATTATGTATTTGCAGTGGCTTTTAATGATTGCTCGGGTTGAAATAGATGAGTGATTTTCAGCATATCATGCACAGTTCTTTCTTTGGGTTCCTAAAATGTATTAGTGTATCAACAGTTTTCAGCACTTTTTGGGTATCCCCCACCATTAAATTTAAATATAACAGAAGTATATACTAATACTATTGTATCTAAATTTTTACAAATATTCAATACATTTTCTACGTAATCTAACATTTAAATCACATTAATTTCCCCCCTCAAAATATTTTGGGTCATACTTGTAACGCAGTGGGAGGTTATTTGAAGGAATGCTTCCTCCCATATGTACCTGCCCGGACCTTAAGATCATCTACAGGGGCCCTTCTCCGTGAGCCCCTGCCAAAGGAAGTGAGGCAGGTGGCTACTAGGAGGAGGGCTTTCTCCGCTGTGGCACCCCGGTTGTGGAACGAGCTCCCCAGAGAGGTTCGGCTGGCGCCTACACTGTGTTCCTTTCGTCGCCAGCTGAAGACCTTTTTATTCTCTCAGTATTTTAACAACTAATTTTAACTTACATTTAAATTTTACTGTTTTAATTCTGTATTTTAATCTTATATCAACTTCTGCTGCGTGGTTTTATCCTGGTTGTGCTTTTTATATTGTATTTTGTAGTTGTGTTTTTAGATTGTTGGTTGTTTTATTATGTTCTTCATGGTTTTAATTTTTGTGAACTGCCCAGAGAGCTTCAGCTATTGGGCGGTATAGAAATGTAATAAATAAATAAATAAATAAATTGGGACAAGCAAAAAAAGAACCATGGGAATGTATTTTAGCATTGTTCTTTATGAAGTACAAGTAAAATAAACATGCTCTCTAAGGCAGGAGTTCAAAACCTCAGACCAAGGGGCTACATTCAGCCCTCCAGGAATGCCTAAGTGGCCCCTGCCCCCTAACCACCAATTATCTGGTCGTTTCCCAGCTTTTGTGCAGCTTTTTCCTCATTCTAAAAGGATGGAATTGTTCTCCTAGTGCTTTAATTACTGGCAGTAAGAGATTTAAGCTAAATTTAAACAAAAATATATTGGTAATTTTGGTGGATCTGGCCCCACCCTTTTTGCCTTTGACCCCACCCACCCCTGGAATGCAGCCCCCAAGAGCTTTTCTGCAATGGAATTTGACCCTCGGGCTGAAAGATGTTCAACACCCCTACTATTGGGCATGAGGCAACCTGAAACATTTCTGATGCAAATTACCCTACATTGCCATTGTGATTTGGTCAATGATGTTTGAGAGAAATCATATCTATTTCCGGAGCCACCTCTTCATTCTGGTTGGAGACCGAGGCCTTGGCAGGACTGCTTAGCAAAAACTTCAGGAAATCCCCCCACGGACCTCAGAAAGCCATCTGGATTCATCACTGAATTCAAAAGTAATGTTCTGAATTGCTCCTGTTGCCATAATATCCACTCTTGCACTTTGTCTATGCAAGCCTCTTGCTTGAGGGACGGAGTGCAACTGCCACAGACAGACACACATGCCCTGCTACATCTGTGCTGCAGGCGAAAAGTACTCTGAAGCAATGGCCTGAAGGAGATAGGAGTTTCCATAGTGGGAATTGTGTCTCCTGCTCTGGCACTTGGGCATTTTATTTTCCCACCCTCTAGGCCCAAGGGGCCCTGGAATACAGCAGGGGCTGCTGTGCTCACCCCTGTGCTCACCCCTGTGCTAGGCTGACCAGCTAGCTTTAGACAGCTGAGAAAACTCCTAGGACTCCAGTTTTCTGCTCAGAGGTGCTTTTTTCAACCTATGGTTATGCGATAACATTATTAGGACCAACCAATATTTCCACAAAACTGTGCAAGCTTTCAAATTCTCTAGAACTCTTTATCAGGCGAAGTGGTACAAAAAACAAGGGATGGGGGAAGAAACAGAGAAGTCAAAGGAGTTGGCCAGAAGTCAATTTAAAATTACAATTTTTAAAAAATAACGCAATGATCACAGTATGCATATTTTAATATAAACAATTTAAAACAAATCAAAAATTGTGTAGGAATGGTAGAAGGGTGCATGGTGGAATCCTTTAATGGCACAGAGCTCTCTAAACTGGGAGTTCTCCAATATGTGTGAGTGAGAATCACTTAAAACAATCCATACCTCTTTCACAGCATGGATGTGGGGGGAGGGGGGAGAGAGACACACAGGAATTCCAGATTTGATTAAGAATTTCCATGAAAAGCCAATTTGCCAGTGACAGGAACACAACTGAATAACCTAATGCCTACAGCAAAAAGAGGAATTTGCAAATGTACAAACCATTACTATTTTCAAAGTCAAGCATAAGGTTTACTGAGACATGTACACTCTTTGGCTGAAATGGAATATGTACAACAAGCCTGGATTGCATTGTCTTTATTACCTTTGTAGATTAATTAATAAGTGGGAGTCTTCTTACTAACATCAGTACACTGAGAGATTTTTTTCTCGCCCATCCTCAGGATTGCAGTGGAACGCGGAACGTAAAACCTAACAGCAGGCCATATATAGGTTTTATTCTGTACTCAGAGATGTAAGTAAGCTTGAGTGAATTTACAAACATTGTTCTTCAGCAAAAAGAAATATCTAATGTGGATTGCTAATGTAAAAACAAACAAGCATGTATATTTCTGCATGTAAATCATGCCCAGACCACAGCAATTCCTGGGAATTGCTTGAATGACTTTTATTCGTGAACACCCAGGGAACAAACACATATCCTATTTTAACAACGCATTTTATTAGCCACCAATGTTTATGTTTACTCCAAAATTGGTTCAACAAAACATGCCATTCTGCTTGCTCTATGCTTTTTCCCAAAGCACATTCTTCTTCTCAGTCTACTCCAAATATGGGTTCAGTCACCAAAGCCTTATAGATTTTGAGCACTCTTGCACAGCTCTATTAATTTTAACTGGCCTTGTGCAAATGATCTTTCCCAAAGGATCGTGCCCTTAGAAATTTTATCCTCTGCAAACAAGGATGAACAGTTACAAAAGCAGATCGCATAAACCCTCCTACCTGGATCTCTCGGAGGGAGCACAGAAAACGATACCTTTTCTCCTCCTAGCAACAGATACAATTTATTCCATCTGTACTTCTTGAAACAATGCACACAGTCATCCCTCCATCAACTGCACGATTATCTTTGAACCTCCCCACGCCAGCGTTCTGCATCCTATTTCAAGGTCGCGATCCATAAAAGGGGCCACTCCTAAAATGGAATCCATCAGCTGATTTCTTTGAAACCCAGATCTCCCCCCACCCACCCAAAGCAAGAGAATTTGTGGCCAAGGGTCACTCGTATGAAGGCTATGTTTACTACTAATAATAATAATCACACAGAAATATCCTGTGCGCGCAAAAATGACGGACGGCGCGGGCTAAAACAAGACGCTGCTTATGCTTCGCAGTTCTCCAGGCGCTGCGTGTGAGTTTTTAAGGCGTTGGTCTTCCCATTATTCGCAGCTCTTATCCAACGGCTCGCCTCTCTTCGGGACTACGGAGCCTGGCCCTTAAAACAAACGCGCACGCGCGCGCGCGCATATTCTGGCCCCCGGAAGACGTCGGCTCGCCTTTTCTAGACCGGGCTAAGCAAACATCGACCGTGACAACTTTGCCTGGACCCCCACTCACCCCTTTTACCTTGTGCAAACGGCGGCCCCTTCCTTCCTCCCTCGCTGGCTCACTTGCTGGACAAATGCGCCTCCGCGCCCTCCACCATGCCGCAATTCCCCTATCTCTGTTTTGCTTCTGGCGACGAGAAAAGCCCGGACTTCACTGCTGAACGGAGATGGGCGCAGGCGACCAATGGGCGGCGGCGGCGCCTCCTACCTCATTACAATGCCTCTGGAAACCTCGTCCGCTGCGTTGCCGGCCGCAGCAGGGGTGGTGAGCTGGCGAGGAAGCGGAGAGCCGTGCGCCTGGCCGCGCCGCTTCTCCGAGGCAGAACAGGAGCAGGAAACGCGTGTACGCGCCACCAGCCGGTGGGATTAAGGGAGCGCGCTACATGGCAGCGCAGGTCGCTGCTTGCGTCCCCCACCACCCCCACCCCAATCTGGGTTTGTTGAGCTTGATCCCCTCCCTATAGATTAGTTCTATCCTACACCAGCCTTATGGTGCCCTCCAAAATGTGTTGGCTTAGAACTCCCCAGTCCTCATCCAGCATGGTTATAGTCCAACACATTTGGAGAGCATCAGGTTGGGGAAGGGTGCCCTATGCCCTGTACTGCCCCATGGGCAGGAATTTAATCCATATCTACTTCTGTCCCCAAAGAGGAATGGATTTAACAGGGCTTCCAAGGAAGTGTGCATAGGCTTAAGGGTATTCACTTCTACTCCGCCACCCCCAGTACATAGAGTTGGAGACATTCCAAGTAATGTCCAGGAAAGGAAAGGAACCTCTCGTGCAAGCACTAGTCATAACTGACTCTTGGAGGGACGCCAGCTGACGTTTTCTTGGCAGGCCTTATCACGGGGTGGTTTGCTGTTGCCTTCCCTGGCCGTTATTACCTTTCCCCCAGCTAACTGGGTACTCATTTTACCGACCTCGGGAGGGTGGAAGGCTGAGTCGACCCGAGCCGGCTGCCTGAAACCAGCTTCCGCTGGGATTGAACTCAGGCTGTGGGGACAGTTTCAGCTGCAGAAACTGCTGCTTTACCGCTCTGCGTCACACGAGGCTCATGTCCAGGACTGGTCCTTAGATTGGAAGATCCATTAAATGCTTTTGGGTTCCACAGCAGTGATAAATCCTTATTGAGCAAGGGATCTATAAATGTCAAAATTTCTCTATTCCATTTATGGCTCCATGGAAAGTAACGAAGGGGGGAAATCCCACCCTTACAGGCATGGAGAAGCAGGCCCATAATAGAGGGGGCATAAAAGAATAGTACAAATGTACTATTATGTACAATAGCACATAATATTTATTTATTATTATTTATTTATTAATTACATTTCTATACTGCCCAATAGCCGGAGCTCTCTGGGCGGTTCATTATGCTTTTTTATTATAAATATGTAAAGCTAAAGACTATATAAGCACATTAAATATATATCATATTCAATCAATTTAATAAATGTACCTTTATTTCATTCTAGGTTCAGTTTGGTACAGCATTGTTCTCATACCACTTCTTTTTTATTATAATATATATTTCAAACTCTACATGTTCCTTATTTTTATTCCAAATATAAATAAAATATTAAGAATTCCAAAGGGGACATATTAAAATAAATGACAGTAGTTGCCAATAGGGAAACCATACATGCCCATAGAGAAACCATACTTGCCCATAGGGAAACATAGGATAGTACTTGTCCAGAGGGAAACAAAGGACAGAGCTTGTCCATAGAGAAATCATACTTGGCCATAGGGATCCCTTGGAAAGCACTTGTCCAAAGGGATCCATAGGACAACATTTGCCCATAGAGAAACTATACTTGCCCATAGGGACCCATTGGACAACACTTGCCCATAGGGTTCCATAGGAAAGCTCTTACCCATAGAGAAACCATAGTTGTCCAAAAGGATCCATAGAAAAGCACTTGCCCTTAAGAAAACATAGGATAATACCTGCCCATTGGGAAAATATACTACCCTATCGGGGAACTATACTTACGCATAGGGAAAATATACTTCCCTATGGGGAAACATAAGACAGCACCATGGTTGCTCGAAGGAGAAACATGGCATTCTTGTTGTATGAGCTCTATCATTCCTGTGTTGCACTGTTATAAGCCATAGTTTGCAAAACACTTGGTACTCTTATTGGGATTGGATGGTATTGTGTTTAGTGTGTTCAAATCATCAGCCAATCTTACCCTAACCAGTGGTATGTCATTTTCATTCAATTTGATAGAAAGGAAATTGCTTTTGAAAAGAAATTCAAAGGAGAAGAAATTTCAGAGAAATTCTCATGGATTTGGGCCAGATCTACACCAAGCAGGATATAACACTTTGAAAACAGTTTGAAAATGTTATATGTAATGTGTCCTGGGCCTGAACAGTTGTCAAAACCGTTATGAAGCAGTAATGTAGATCCTGCCTTGGTTAAGGTTCTTGTGCTTTCCTTACGTATGAGATGGGTGGGGACTGTACATGATTGTCCTGTCTTGCATTGTACAACCACCTCTCTGACATCCTGTAGCCTCTTTGGCTTCCCGCACTTCCTGCAAAGGGGAAGAGATCATTAATTTATTCCTCCCATTGGGCCTTTTCAGATCAGGAAGTCCAGGCAGCCTTGGAAACAGCACAGCAAAGGACAGATGTGTAATGGGGGTGGGGGACCACACATACACAGTACCCTTGGCCACCTCACAGTGATTGAGCAAGGTCAAAAACACCACCAACACACATTCAAAATAAATGACAAAATGCCTTGAGAATCAGGCAGAAAAATGGAAGCCTCTTTCATGAAGGAAGAGAACTTTCAGGAAATTGGAGGACGGTTTTTGGCACAATGTTATTATTATTAGAAGTAGTAGTGTCATCTGTGGACTGCTCCTTCAATCTTAGTTTTTAAGGCTGAGCTGAAAACTACTTCTTTTTGTAAATAATTTTTATTTTGAATTACACACAGAAATAAAGAAATGAATACAAAATAAACTTAAACATAATTATCCCTCCCCTCAGTGACCCTATTATAACTATTACAATATACATCCGTTACAAAATATATATCATTCTTCAGATCTTAAACATTTCCTTCATTTCTTAGAAGGTTCTCCACACCTGCTCTAGTAAAATAAGCAGAGCACAGGGCAGGGCTATGCAAATAAGATCTGGCTTGGTTCTCAAGTCCCATTACATTTTATTGGACAAAGAATGGGGTGAAAACTGGAGCAATCCTTGCTTCTCACACTGAACATAGAATCATAGAATAGCAGAGTTGGAAGGGGTCCACAAGGCCATCGAGTCCAACCCCCTGCTCAATGCAGGAATCCACCCTAAAGCATCCCCGACAGATGCTTGTCCAGCTGCCTCTTGAAGGCCTCTAGTGTGGGAGAGCCCACAACCTCCCTAGGTAACTGATTCCATTGTCACACTGCTCTAACAGTCAGGAAGTTTTTCCTGATGTCCAGCTGGAATCTGGCTTCCTTTAACTTGAGTCCATTATTCCGTGTCCTGCACTCTGGGAGCTATACTTCTATTAATGCAGCCCCAAATAGCATTTGCCTTTCTTGCAGCCATATCGCACTGTTGGCTCATATTCAGCTTGCAATCTACAACAATTCCAAGATCCTTGACATTTGTAGTATTGCTGAGCCAAGTATCCCCCATCTTGTAACTGTGCATTTGGTTTCTATTCCCTAAATGTAGAACTTGGCATTTATCCCTATTAAATTTCATCCTGTTGTTTTCAGCCCAGCACTCCAGCCTATCAAGATCACTTTGAAGTTTGTTTCTGTCTTCCAGGGTATTAGCTATCCCACCCAATTTGGTGTCATCTGCAAATTTGATCAGCGTTCCCTGCATCTCCTCGTCCAAATCATTAATAAAAATGTTGAAGAGCACTGGACCCAGGACTGAGCCCTGCGGTACCCCACTCGTTGCCTCTCCCCAGTTTGAGAAGGTTCCATTGATAAGTACTCTTTGAGTCCGATTCTGTAGCCAACTGAATCCACCGAATAGTTGTTCCATCTAGCCCACTTTTAGCTAGTTTGTTAATCAGAATGTCATGTGGTACTTTGTCAAAAGCTTTGCTGAAGTCAAGATATATGACGTCCACAGCGTCCCACGGTCCACAAGGGAGGTTACCTTATCAAAAAATGAGATCAAATTTGTCTGACAGGACTTCTTGACAAATCCATGTTGGCTTCTAGTGATCACTGCATTGATTTCAAGGTGTTTACAGATTGACTTCTTTATAATCTGCTCCAGAATTTTCCCAGGGATGGATGTCAGACTGACTGGTGTGTAGTTCCCAGATTCTTCCTTTTTGCCCTTTTTGAAGAAAGGGACAACGTTAGCCCTCCTCCAGTCGTCCGGCACCTCACCCGTCTTCCATGATTTTGCAAAGATAATAGACAAAGGTTCTGAGAGTTCTTCCGCTAGCTCCTTCATTACTCTAGGATGCAGTTCATCGGGCCCTGGAGATTTGAACTCATTCAAGGAAATTAGGTCTTCTTTGACCATTTGTTTATCAATCTTAAACTGTAATCCTGCACCCTCAACTTCTGCTTCACTTTTTCCCGGGGGGTCATAGACCCGCTTTTGGGAGAAGACCGAGGCAAAGTAGGAATTGAGCACTTCAGCCTTTTCTTTGTCATCTGTTATCAATTTGCCATCCTCATTAAGCAGTTGAACCACCATTTCTTTCCTCTGTCTTTTACTACTCACATATCTGAAGAAAGCCTTTTTATTGCTTTTAGCATCCCTCGCTAATCTCAGCTCATTCTTAGCTTTAGCCTTCCTGATGCCATTTCAGCACTTCTGCGCCACTTGTCTGTACTCTTCTTTTGTAGCCTGGCCTTCCTTCCACTTCCTATATGTATCCCTTTTTGTTTTCAGGTCATCTCTAAGCTTTTTGTGGAGCCACATTGGTTTCCTCTGTTGTCTT
This sequence comes from Elgaria multicarinata webbii, assembly GCF_023053635.1. Classification (NCBI taxonomy): domain Eukaryota; kingdom Metazoa; phylum Chordata; class Lepidosauria; order Squamata; family Anguidae; genus Elgaria; species Elgaria multicarinata. The sequence continues at coordinate 112,960,191 of NC_086178.1, forward strand.
CTATCTTTTCACCTTGTTGGAATTGTTTGTAACTGTGCCTTTAAAATTTCCTTTTTAAAATACTCCCACCCATCCTGCACTCCTTTTCTCATTAGGCTCATTTGCCACGGGACCTTACTTATTATAGTTCTGAGTTTATTAAAATCAGCTTTCCTAAAATCCAGAGTACGTGTAAGGCTACACTCAACTTTTGTCTCCTTCATAATCAAGAATTCTCATTTGTAGTATTGTTGAGCCAAGTATCCCCCATCTTGTAACTGTGCATTTAGTTTCTATTTCCTAAATGTAGAACTTGGCATTTATCCCTGTTAAATTTCATTCTGTTGTTTTCAGCCCAGCACTCCAGCCTATCAAGATCACTTTGAAGTTTGTTTCTGTCTTCCAGGGTTTTAGCTATCCCACCCAATTTTGTGTCATCTGCAAATTTGATAAGCGTTCCCTGCACCTCCTCGTCCAAATCATTAATAAAAATGTTGAAGAGCACTGGGCCCAGGACTGATCCCTGCGGTACCCCACTCATTGCCTCTCCCCAGTTTGAGAAGGTTCCATTGATAAGTACTCTTTGAGTCCGATTCTGTAGCCAACTGTGAATCCACCGAATAGTCGTTCCATCTAGCCCACTTTTAGCTAGTTTGTTAATCAGAATATCATGGATATATCAGAATATCATGGAATATCAGAATATATTCCACCCTTCATAATAACTAGCATTTTGCTGGTAAATAATAGTAACGGTACTACACAGGTTCTATTTTGACTCTGTAAAGCCCACAAGAAAATATCCCTAAGACTTTTCAAAGAGAAATATAACAGCAAATTCCTTTAAATGGAAGCCAGAGAACTGATCCACAGTATTTCCGAAAGAGGAATTTCAGTACATACGAGCTTTGTTTGTTTAAGCAGAACTGATACTTGTGGGGCTGACAGTTTGAACCTCCCAACGCATATAAAACATCCCTCTAATCCACAGGCCATTGAAAGCAGGGGCTATACAACTCTGACTATTGTGTCTGTGTATGTTGCCAGGGGTCCCTAATCCCTCCAGATTTCTGACATGAACTGCTCTGTCAACAATGGTTTATTTAGAAAAATTGCAATCTCCATTTATGCTTGGGTTATTTGATAGAACTGCTGAGTTGGTTCTTGTTGCAGGCAGCTGGGATAAATAATTATTACCAGCCCTGTGCTGTTTGTCATCACTTATTATATCCTCACTATTGAGACAGAGTGCCAAGAGAAAATCAGCACTCGTACAATATGAATATCCACATAAGACAACACTTTGAAGGTGGTACCACTTTTTCTTCAGCTGTAGATGGAAGGCAAATTCTATTTTTTGGAGATCTAGAACATGAGCCATCTTAAACCTGATTCTCCTCAGCAGCTGTCAGCTCAACCCCCAAAGTTAGTGTAAAAGCTGTTCTGTAGTATTTTATGGTGTTAAGTGGTTCCATTAAAGCTCAAATGAAACACATATTTCCTTAAAATATTATCCTATGTGGTCAATAAATCTCAATGTTTCCTCCCAACTTCACCATCTCATTCTCGAAGATGAACCACACACATGATCTAAACCTGTGTATTGAAGTGTGTCTGAAAAGTAACATTATAAACAGCCCTGCGCATCACCTGTTTTGGAGTTCCTTGCGGGGGACACACAGGTTCTATCCTATTTCTGGAAAAGAGGATGCCAGTGGCTATGCTGGCTAGCAGTAATGGGAGCTGCAGCCCAACACATCTGGAGAGTCTCAGGTTGGGAAGGCTGCTCTAAAACAGGGAGAAGAAGGTGGCCCTAAGTGGTTCATGAATAGTTTTCCGCAACTCCAAGGTCACCTCCACATCTCATATTCTCCATTCACATGGCTTATCTGCTTTGAGAAAATGAGAACTTCACTTGCACTTTCTGCCTCCTTTGTGAGTGAAGGGTCACAATCCTCCCTATCTCCCTACTTTTTGGTGCTCGGATGAAAGCTGAATACCATAGTTTTTTGTTCATTGAATTTGAGTCAAGGGCATGAATAGGGTAGGAGGAAGGAAGGAGTGACAGTGCACAATAAACAGGAAAACAAACGCTACACCAGGTGGGCTGCCTGTACAGCTTGTTTACCCTGAAATAGCTGTGCAATGCAGCTCTGTGTTGTTCGTACGACACAGCCGCTTGGAGTTTTCCCTGCGAAGCCACGCATTATCGAAGTGTCGTTTTACCATGAATTTTCACCTTGCTCCAAGGTCACTTCGGTTTTTTGTCAGTGGGTCACTTCAGGGTTAATTAACTGGGTGTCCTTTGGTGGCAGCTCCCGGTGTCACTGGAAATGTGGAACTGCCCCGTTTCACTCCCACCCACCCACCCATTTCTCCACAGATGCTGTCTTGGCTCAGAGCATTAACGCTTGCGCAGTTTCAGCTCCAAGAGCAAACTTTTTCCCCCAAGCTTGTTTAGCTGAGCTTATTCACAGCAGCAATGGCAAGAGTCACTAGTGAAAGGCAATAGAGTGTCTTGGAAATGGGAGGAGAACTTGGAGCTCCTGGATGTCTTGGGGGAACAGAAACTCCAAGACCAGCTATAGGAACATTGGGGAGACAACAGCAGTGAGCAAGGAGCAGTGAGCAAGGACCGCAGCTTTATACTCTTCATAAGTTGGTGGAGTTTCTGAAGAGAAACTGTGGTATACTTCAGCCAATTCTCCCATTACTAAGCTAGGAATGTATCTCATAAATTCTCTGAGGTATATCCCAATTCTTAGCAGCCTTCTAGAAAGTAGCTAGAAACACCTCAGGATCCTCTCCTGAGTTAAAAGCCATGAAGTCCCTAGGTGTTATTTTGGGTACCTTCATAGTCTCAATTTTAGCCTTTTCAATCTTCTCCTGTTTTTCCCGCCAAATCTTATCTGCCTTAAAACGTTCTGTTTCCAGTTTAATTTTAGCTAATTCCGATTCATGGGATCTCTCTTTCCCCCTCATTTCCATTTGTGCTTTCTCCACTTCAATTTTTAGCCTCTCTGATTCAACAGAGCACTGCTTCTCAATCTCCACAGTTAATGTTTGAACATATTAATCATGATAAAGCTTAAAGCAATATCTGCTATTATTATAATAGGATAGCAGAAATTGCACTTCTGAGCAAGAACTGCTAGCTTTCTATTTGTAGGAGAGGTGGTGTGTGCGTCTGAATGTTTAAATTAACATTCCTGAATACTTAGCTACTTTCTCAGAAAAGGAATTCATGCATTTGAGGGTACTAAGTCTATCACCTATGAGTAGTTGTGGTGGGTGGGTGTCCAGTTATTTGTTGAGGGTCTACTCATCTCAGCCCAATGCATTTCTATGGTTATTCCGAAGGACACCCGGATGTTATGGCCATGCAGAATGAGCACACATAAAATAGAGACACTTGGGAACATGTGGGTACTAACAATGTCACCTGTCAACAGTTTGCGGGTGTGTGTGTGTTTCCTGCCTTTTCCTCTAAGGGTGCAAGACTCAATCCAAAACATTTCTATGGCTACTCAGGTTAACTGAAAATTATGGCCATGCAGAAGGATGGGCCATTCCATAGATCATGCAGTAAACTGTGAATCTAGGGGTGTTAGAGGTACCTCCTCTGCCACTTGTGAGCATAGGGTTCTAAGTTGAACCTCCATGAGCAGTTTGGGGGCTCCGCTCCTTTCTGTGGGGTGATTGTCACTGCCCAATGCTTTCCTGTGGCCATTCTGAAGAAACTTAATATTGTGGCCATGTGCAAGGTGGGGGCCATTCCAATGGAGCATGCCTCCAGCAGAGACACTTAGGATGCTTGGGGTCATAGCTCAAACCTCCATGAGCAGTTTGGGGGCTCCTGCTCTTTTTTGTGGGGCTTATTTTCATAGCCCAATGCTTTCCCGTGGCCACTCTGAAGGAACCTACTATTGTGTTGTTCGCAAGGTGGGGGCTATTCCAAAGGACCATTCATCAAGGATGCTTGAGTTGCTAACTTGAACCTCCACAAGCATTTTGGGGGCTTCCTCTGTTTCTTGAGGGGCTTGTGGTATCATTTCCATTTATTCCTATGGCCATTCGTAAATACAGGCCTGTCGTAAGGAGTGGGTGCTGGAGGGGGGCATATGTCAACATGGAAATAATCTTTGGCAGTTTTTGACAACCCCTCCTCCAGATATCTGGGTCTTTTATAACTGGTGTTCATAAAGCATTGTATAAAACTGCTGTTACCCTCTTTTTATTGCATTCTGATTTCTTTTTGAATTTGGAGATGATCCCTAGAACCGCTGTGTTGGGGGGTGGGGGGAGGTCATAGGAGTTGTTCCCTAAAACCACTCTGTTTGTATTTTGATTCTGTGTTGTTTTCTATGAAAAATAAATATTTATCCCGTTTTAAGTATTTTGATTTGTAGATGATCCCTAAACTCCTCCAATGATTTCCTACAGCCATTCAGAATGAACCAATGCATTTCAATGGCCATTTGGTGCCCTTTTCAGTATGTCCATTTCCAGAGAAAATGGACACAGCAGCCTACCTACATAGCAGTGGACCTGCTGGCCTGACCCCAATTAGCTTAGTGACACATCTCAAGCAGCAGGAGCCCCTCCTGCCTAGGGTGACCCTATGAAAAGGAGGACTGGGCTCCTGAATCTTTAACAGTTGTATTGAAAAGGAATTTTCAGCAGGTGTCATTTGTATATATGGGGAACCTGGTGAAATTTCTTCTTCACCACAACAGTTAAAGTTGCAGGTGCCCTGCCCTCTTTTAAATCTGGTCACTCTAGTATAGCTCCTGCACCTTTAACTGTTGTGATGAAGAGGGGATTTCACCAGGTTCTCTATATATACAAATGATACCTGCTGAAATTCCCTTTTCTATGCAACTGTTAAAGATACGGGAGCCCTGTCCTCCTTTTCATATGGTCACCCTACTCCTACCAGAACCTTCATCTCTGCCGCAGAAAGTCCAGTGTTGTGTAATTGGTATTTGATTACACTTAGCAGAACTGGAGCATTTCTGGGATGGAATGGGGAGGGGGCAGAATGGAGGTTATGTCAAGTATTAATATGATCCCATTTTTACTCTGTAAACTAAGATGACTGAGGGCTTTAGATTTTTATAATTAGTGCCGATCTACACATAATACAAGGCAAAAACATTCCCATGCATTTTCTGTCATCGCAAAATTTGGGACTCTGAGAATATTGTGATTAGAAGTGTGGCTGTAGCTACTTTGCATAGAAATCCAGAGTATTTGGCCATGGAGGATAAGAGAGAACACCATTAAAGGTCATAGAACTAATACTTTCCCTTTAAAGGCATTGAGAGCTGTGCGCACAAAGGCAAAACACATTTTCTTTCTCTGGTCCTATGCCTGCTACTGCTCAACAAGGCTGAGTGACAAGCAGCTGTGAAGAGTTTTGCATCCAAATTTACTAAGCAGGGAGAAGTAATTCCCAGAAAGGTCCCATTGTCACAAAGCTCACATGAAAAATGGCACTTTTATTCTTCTGATGTTCCCAACAATCCTCTACTAGCCTTTTGTTCTTGATGGTATCTCCAAAAATGTAACTTTGTTCTTGTTTGGCAGGAGAGAAAAAAGAGAAAAATGAAGAAGAGAACTATGGAGCTGTATAGTTACGCTCTCTTCCAGGCCATGCTCTCCTCCACTTCAATGGGCTACTTACATCCAAGTAATCCTACATGCCTCTAAATCATGTGCATGTGTTGTCATGGCGCACTATGGCTTTCAGCTAAAGACCCTAACTCATGCCCATTCAGGTCCATGTCTATGATTAGAGCTATGTGCAGATGAGGAAACATAACCCGCAACTCACATAATGACTGAAGCTGCCTTAAAAGAGCTCAGAGTACTTGACCATCTATTGTCTATTCTCATTGAAAATGGTGTTGTCTTACTTTGATTGATACCAATTGATCATCTGCTCCCCTGATTTTCCTTTTAATTGGAGGTGGCAGAGATTGAACCTGGGGATATGCAAATCAGCAAAACGTGAGCTCACCAAAGTTCTTAAAATCTCATCTCAAAGCTTATTCTGCATGAAAATCTATGTGTATTTCTTCCCCAAATGTATGCATCAATTGTGTGCATTCTTCTCCAATTGATTAAAGCATATTTTGTGTGCACTTCTAAAAAGAGCGCATTTCTATGTGCATTTTTCAAATATGTTGCTGAATGCGCTTTAGGGCTGGTGGGGGGGGGAGTGAATCACATTGCAAATTCAGAAATGTATTTATTTATTTATTATATTACATTACATTTATACTTTATACTTTTATATTACATTTATACTTTGAATGTTTTTAATTTTTGTGAACCGCCCAGAGAACTCCGGCTATTGGGCAGTATAGAAATGTAACAAATAAATAAATAAATAAATAAAATTTATATACCACCCCATAGCCGAAGATCTCTGGGCGGTTTACAAAAGTTAAAAACAATGAATATTAAGAACAGATTTTTTTGCCTCCAAGGCAGGCTTCAATCATAGATTGCTTCCGAGACCGTGTTCACCCCAGAAGTGCAAACATAGTAATTTATTTATGATAAAAATCGAACTGAAATGAATTTCTCATACATCCCAATTGAACCTGAAACTTTTGGCATGCAAAGCAGGTGCTCTACCTGAGCTATGATGATAACAGCTGTACATTCAGATATAAGAGAAGCATTTACCAGAACAGTTCTTGATTGCTATCGGTCAGTCATCACAGCGAGTTATGATCTTTATAGCTGACTAACCTCCTTGAGGCTGTTTCCTATGAGAAACAAGACTGGGCAGCCCACCAGCCAAAGAGACCAAACTCCTGTGGCTGCTTTTATTCCTTTTCTCCAATTTTGGGTTTTCTTTGTATACTATTGTGTCAAAAACTGGGTAAGCCTTAAAGAGAGGGCCATCAGCCTGAAGGCATCACCCAGACACAAGGTCGTTGTTCCTGAACCAACTAACGTAATTGGGGAGATATGGGCCGTAGCTAGACCTAAGGTTTATCCCAGGATTGTCCTGGGGTCAAACCTGTTCATCTAAGTGCCACACAGGGCATCCAGCGCCCAGGCAGGGACGAACCCGGGATGATCCTGGGATAAGCCTTAGGTCTAGTTACGGCCATGGTCTTTAGTAGAGTAACTGCATCAGGGTGGTAATCACATAATGGACCTGACCTGGAGGATCTGGAACCATATCCCTACTAGTTTGTAACCCTGACAGGACAGGGAATAGGAAAAAAACCAAAACAAGAAATAAAACTACAAACAGCATTTCAGGTTTTCCAAAAAATAGAATTGGTCTATCAAAATTCTATACCTAGGCAACCAACCAATAGTAGGGTTTGAAAAGTTTCCTAAACTATCAGAGTCTACGACACTAAAAACCATGATTAGAGGAGGAATCAGTGACTTTGACCCCACATATGATTTCCTTTGGAACTTTCTCAAGGGGTAATTGTCAGTTCTGTTTTTTGTGAACCACCCAGAGAGCTCCGGCTATTGGGCGGTACAGAAATGTAATAAATAAATAAATATTGTTAAACTGACATCTACAGGATCTTTCATGCTTATGTAGAAGCTCAGACAAACAGGGTGTAATGCAATACAATACTTTTATTTGTAATCACAAAAGCCAGGTTGGCTAGAAATTCATCATTTTCAGCATAAAACCCACATCCCTTCATACACACTCAATAGCCCTATTCACATATTACTTGGACGAAGGGCAAATCCTGTGGTGAAGCAGGAGCTTGTCTGTGCTTCCTGCCCTGCCCTGATGCCATATCCTCATGCTAGCCCCACTAGCAATGTCAGTGTATTATATGTAGTTGTCTGCAAAAGAACTCCTGCAAGCAAGCTGCTTGCTCACACGTTGGGGCTCCATGCAACTGAGATGCCCATACAGCTGGGCGTCCTGATCGCATAAAGCCTTTATATGCAAGCAGCTGCTCACAGGCAGAGGTTCCTTTGCAGGTAACTGTGTTCAGTGGGCAGACATTAGAGCGAAGAGCTAACACCAGGATGTGGGGCCCTGCTTCTACTTCAAATCATGAATTCCCTATACATGAGTAACATTTGAACAGGGCTATAAAAGGAAGCCAAACCAAACCCAGCCCTAATATCTATGTTCATCTCCCAGCTCTGCTTAGCATGGGATAGCAAAGGTTCTCACCAGATTTAATTTACCGCTGCAGATCTGGATGGACTCAATGATGGTTAGTGGCAACATGCAAACTTGTCCATGGACAACATCCTTCTTCTCAAGTTTTTTTTTTAGCCACCAGAAGTTCCTATCTGCCTCTTGAGATAGCATCGTTGTAAGCATATTCACACACACAAATACCATTCACATGCATACATGGGGTCAGAGTCACTGTAGGAGCTGCGTGGAGTTCACTGCAGGAGTCACCCCATCCCAATTGATGCTTTACTTATGCTCTTGGCTGTAGTAAAGCATTAATGTAACTGCTTCAGCGTTGCTGGGTAACGGAGGAAGCTCCAGCCTCCCGCCACCCTCAAAGACTTTACTGTAGTAAAGCAGTGATCTCACCAGTGTGCCATACTGCCAGTCTTCCACCATGTTTTTTTCCACAGTGGCTGGAGGTCTTGGGGGCCTGTCAGACTGGGCTTGGGAATCCACCTGCAACCCATGGAGTGCACTTTTTCCACCCCTGTTCTAAACGATCATAGCATGCCTGAATATGAATGCTGCAATACAGTTTTCTATTTCATGGCAATATTTCTGACCTAAAATAGTCTCTTTCATCTTTCCTTACTTTCCCTTATTTGTTACATTGCACATCACACAATGCACATTCCTCACCTAATTTACTAGCTATCTATTCAGCACTTTCCCCCATGTACCCACCCTCAAAGACTTAATAAATCCTACACATTTGGGATTTTCCTTTTTGTTATTTGAGCTGTTTGGTCCATAACTCTCCACTGGCGCAAGCTACGTTTGCAGCAAAGTACAACTACAAGATTCACAAAGGCAGGCAGAAGCATAATTGTCAAGGACATCCTAGGTCACCTCTGTGATCCCAGGAACAGTCCCTGTCCTATTTCAAAATGCTACACCCTATCCCAACAAATAGATTTGCTCCTTGATTTACTGGGGAGCTGCTGGAATGACAACTAGCATACAGAGGGTGGAAAACTCTAGGGAAATGCACCTGCACATGACTTCCAGCCAATTTGAAGGCCTATTGGTTGTTGATATAGGTGGCAAAGAAATCTTTACTTTTCTGCCAACATAGACACCAATAGAGATATTTAAGATAGCGAGGGAGCTGGTTTGCTTTGGGACCTTTCATTGCCTACTGACATTTTGACAATAAAGTCATTCAGATCTGCTCCAGCTTGGATGCCAGCATCATGACAATCTGTGGAGTGACTTATTGCCTGTCAATTCCTGTTGCTTAAATTACTTTCACTTGATTACACCTAAGAATGTGGGTAAGGTATTTGGAGAAATCCAGTTCACAAACTGGCCTCTCTAACTGTTCCTGCTTTGGATCTGGCTGACCAAATCAGTTTTATCATATCTTCTGGCTACCTTGGTCAGACTCTGTCCAGACTTCTTGCTAAGCTCCATGAATTGCCTCAGAGCTTTATCACACCAGCATTATACTGTGCAATCACTGTGAATTGTGTGCAAAGGACTCTGAAGTTTTCCAGCTTATAACCAGCTTTTATTGTGAAGTACTCCCATGCATCCTGTTTTAATTGTGCTTCTTAAGCAAAAGAAGTGCAATATTTTGCTACTAATTTTTGAGCGTATCATTTGTTGTTTTCCGAGCGGCTGCTGGGGTGCAGGAGCAGGATTTGAAGAGAAATCAAACAAATGATTACATCTGTGTAAGCTTTAAAGATAAAGACATCAAAATTGGCATAGTAGTAGATATTAAGGAGAGCTTTAAGCATACCAAATTTGAATTGGATTGGCTCATCTGTTGATTTTTAATGATTTTTTTTTACATTTCCCCCCTTAAATCCATTTCCTGGTATGCAAAGGATCTAGGCACCCAGTAGCAACAACAACAGCGACAGCTTAGCACTGTAGGGGATAATTTGAGGGAAACAGGTACGTGGGATGAAGCTCTCAGATAGTGCCCTCATAGCTGAATAGTGGGATCCCATCCTATACTAATCAAAGCTTGGGTTGGAGTCCCCTCACCTCCAGCTTGAAGTTGGTTTTTGGGGTATGCTATCTTTTCCTAATCAAAGTCTGCTGAACCATTTGGAACAAAGATAAAATATTACTTAGCTATGGCCTTGTTGGGTGAGATACCAACTAAGACCTTTCCCCACCCCTCTACCTCCCCGTGGCAACTATGGGTGTAGCCTTCTATTGGCTTGCCCCTCCCTTGTATGTGACTGTAGGCAACAGACCATTACACTGATCCCAATGTCTAAGAGTACTTCCCATATTTGGAGGGAGGCTGCACAATCCATGAGGCCAGATGGAAGGCATGGCAGGGTTCAACAGTTCTGAGGATGACATTCTAGCTTCGGGGTGTGTGTGAGGGTGAGTTCTGTTCTTCATGTCATCTTGGAGACTTGAATGTTGATCTTTGCCCAAAAATCCTGCTGCCATTTCCTGAAGTCTCAGCCTCCCATTCTATTGCTCTGTCAATAGAACCTTTGTCCTCCTTACTCTCAGTATTAATTTACACTTAGAGACTTGTGTAAGTTAATATTGGCCATAGCCTGCCACCTCCTGGACTTCCCTCCTCATTACACCTGCCAACTGTGGAACTTATTATTCTTATCCTTTGTGGGGTGCTTTGTCCTTGAATCCCCAGTGGGATGAACTGTATTGGGTCTCCTGTTGGGTGTTTGATTGTATGATTCACACTTCCTATATTTGTGGCCCTCATTGGCTATTTGTTTGAAGTGTATCCTGTGTGCAAAGCGCCCGTTCACCAATGTTCCTGCTTCTGTATTTTTTATTTACTTATTTATAAAATTATTTATGTCCTTTTCCTCAGCCAGAAAGTCTCTCAGAGAAGCTTACATCCAATTAGTAAAAGCAAGTTTATAATATAAATATACACAACACTAAAGGAAAAAGGGATGGCAAGAGAAGAGGGGGGAAAACCTTTCCAGCAGGATTGGTGGAATGGCTCTGTTTCCCCTTTCATCTCATTCTCTCATCTCCCTCTTGGCTCTTCACTCAGTTACAATAATTATTTTGGTGTCTGAGCTATATGCTGCCGGGGAAGTCAGGATGTTTTCCTTCAGGAGGATAGAATAGGGTGACCATATGGAAAGGAGGACAGGGGTCCTGTATCTTTAACAGTTGTATGTAAAAGGGATTTTCATCAAGTGTCATTTGTATGTATGTTGCTCCTGGTGAAATTCTGTCTTCATCACAACAGTTAAAGCTGCAGGAGCCCTGCTCTCTTTTGTATCTGATCATTCTAGCTCCTGCAGCTTTAACTGTTGTGATGAAGAGGCAATTACAGCAGGTGCTGCATGCATACAAATGACACCTGCTGAAATTCATAGAATCATAGAATAGCAGAGTTGGAAGGGGCCTACAAGGTCATCGAGTCCAACCCCCTGCTCAATGCAGGAATCCACCCTAAAGCATCCCTGACAGATGGTTGTCCAGCTGCCTCTTGAATGCCTCTAGTGTGGGAGAGCCCACGACCTCCCTAGGTAGCTGATTCCACCATCGCACTGCTCTAACAGTCAGGAAGTTTTTCCTGATGTCCAGCTGGAATCTGGCTTCCTTTAACTTGAGCCCGTTATTCCGTGTCCTGCACTCTGGGAGGATCGAGAAGAGATCCTGGCCCTCCTCTGTGTGACAACCTTTTAAGTATTTGAAGAGTGCTATCCTGTCTCCCCTCAATCTTCTCTTCTCCAGGCTAAACATGCCCAGTTCTTTCAGTCTCTCTTCATAGGGCTTTGTTTCTAGACCTCTGATCATCCTGGTTGCCCTCTTCTGAACACGCTCCAGCTTGTCTGCGTCCTTCTTGAATTGTGGAGCCCAGAACTGGACACAATACTCTAGATGAGGCCTAACCTGGGCCGAATAGAGAGGAACCAGTACCTCACGTGATTTGGAAGCTATACTTCTATTAATGCAGCCCAAAATAGCATTTGCCTTTCTTGCAGCCATATCGCACTGTTGGCTCATATTCAGCTTGTGATCTACAACAATTCCAAGATCCTTCTCATTTGTAGTATTGCTGAGCCAAGTGTCCCCCATCTTGTAACTGTGCATTTGGTTTCTATTCCCTAAATGTAGAACTTGGCATTTATCCCTATTAAATTTCATTCTGTTGTTTTCAGCCCAGCACTCCAGCCTATCAAGATCACTTTGAAGTTTGTTTCTGTCTTCCAGGGTATTAGCTATCCCACCCAATTTTGTGTCATCTGCAAATTTGATCAGTGTTCCCTGCAACTCCTCGTCCAAATCATTAATAAAAATGTTGAAGAGCACTGGGCCCAGGACTGAGCCCTGCGGCACCCCACTCGTTGCCTCTCCCCAGTTTGAGAAGGTTCCATTGATAAGTACTCTTTGAGTCCGATTCTGTAGCCAACTGTGGATCCACCTAATAGTTGTTCCATCTAGCCCACTTTTAGCTAGTTTGTTAATCAGAATGTCATGTGGTACTTTGTCAAAAGCTTTGCTGAAGTCAAGATATATGACGTCCACAGCATTCCCACAGTCCACAAGGGAGGTTATCCTATCAAAAAATGAGATCAAATTAGTCTGACAGGATTTGTTCCTGACAAATCCATGTTGGCTTCTAGTAATCACTGCATTGATTTCAAGGTGTTTACAGATTGACTCTTTTATAATCTGCTCCAGAATTTTCCCAGGGATGGATGTCAGGCTGACTGGTCTGTAGTTCCCAGGTTCCTCCTTTTTGCCCTTTTTGAAGATAGGGACAACGTTAGCCCTCCTCCAGTCGTCCGGCACCTCACCTGTCTTCCATGATTTTGCAAAGATAATAGACAAAGGTTCTGAGAGTTGTTCCGCTAGCTCCTTCATTACTCTTGGATGCAGTTCATCGGGCCCTGGAGATTTGAACTCATTCAAGGAAATTAGGTGTTCTTTGACCATTTGTTTATCAATCTCAAACTGCAATCCTGCCCCCTCAACTTCTGCTTCACTTTTTCCAGGGGGGTCATAGACCCGCTTTTGGGAGAAGACCGAGGCAAAGTAAGAATTGAGCACTTCAGCCTTTTCTTTGTCATCTGTTATCAATTTGCCATCCTCATTAAGCAGTTGAACCACCATTTCTTTCCTCTGTCTTTTACTACTCACATATCTGAAGAAAGCCTTTTTATTGCTTTTAGCATCCCTCGCTAATCTCAGCTCATTCACAGCTTTAGCCTTCCTGACGCCATTTCGGCACTTCTGCGCCACTTGTCTGTACTCTTCTTTAGTAGCCTGGCCTTCCTTCCACTTCCTATATGCATCCCTTTTTTTTTTCAGTTCATCAATAAGTTTTTTGTGGAGCCACATTGGTTTCCTCTGTTGTCTTCTATCTTTTCTCCTTGTTGGAATTGTTTGTAACTGTGCCTTTAAAATTTCATTTTTTAGATACTCCCACCCATCCTGCACTCCTTTTCTCTTTAGGCTCCCTTGCCACGGGACCTTACTTATTATAGTTCTGAGTTTATTAAAATCAGCTTTCCTAAAATCCAGAGTACGTGTATGGCTACGCTCGACTTTTGTCTCCTTCATAATCAAGAATTCAAGTATGACGTGGTCACTTTCCCCCAGAGTTCCCGTAACTGCCACTTTATCCACTAAGTCATCCCTATTGGTCAATAACAAGTCAAGGATTGCCGATCCTCTAGTTCCTTCCACCACTTTCTGTAGGAGAAAGTTATCACCCATACATGTCAGGAATTTCTTGGAAGGGCCGCTTTTGGCAGTAATGGTCTCCCAACAGATATCAGGGTAATTGAAGTCCCCCATCACTACTACATCACACTTCCTTGAAACACTGGCAATTTGTTTCTCAAAAGTTTCGTCCTCGTCTTCTCCTTGATTGGGTGGTCGGTAGTAGACTCCGATTATCATATTCTTTTTATTCCTAGCCCCATTTATTTTAATCCAGACGCTCTCGACGGGGCTCCCAATCTCATCCGCCTGTATTTCTGTGCAGGGATAGGTATTTTTAACATATAGTGCAACTCCACCTCCCTTTCTATTTCTTCTGTTCTTTTTGAACAAGTTATATCCTTCAATTGCTATATTCTAGTCATGGGAGTCATCCCACCAAGTTTCAGTTATACCTATCAAGTCGTATTCCCTTTTCTATGCAACTGTTAAAGATACAAGAGCCTTGTCTTCCTTTTCATATGGTCACCCTAGAATAGAATCCAGATTAAGCTGACCATCCCACCATGATCCAAGAACTGCTCACTGCTTTTCCTTTACACTGGCATAACTTATATTGACAGGCAGAACAATCGTATGGTCATCGCTAGAAGAAGAGGCAGTTGGTGTCCATAGGAGCTTGTGGGGCAAGGCAGAGCCAGGGGTTCACAGAAGGTGGAGCCAGGATTAAAAAATATTGGCTGTGTGGAGGCTCAGTAATCCATTTCACACAAAAGCAAACAAGGACATTACAAGGAGAGTTTGGGTCAGATCCCCACCACGCACAAAAGCAGCCTTTTCAGCCCATATTTGATCTATAAACAACTCATTGTGAAGAAAAGACAAACTGAGCATTGCAACTTAAGTTTAAGATTGTGAGTGCAAAGCAGTTTTATTTATTTATTTCGGTCATAGACCAGCACAGCAGAAAACATCACAATAATATTAAAGAACCCAACATACAATAAAATACATACATAAAATACAAAAAACACGGCAGTCTCAGCCTAAGTCTAAGGTACAATAAAATTCTTCAACATCAATTTCCGTCGGCTTATGGCAGCTTCACAAAAACTGGCCACTTTTAGAGTAACCTGAGGATTCTGATCCGATAGAAGATGTTTTATGTAATATTCATCTGATCTACCGGGAATTTGCTGCAAGATAGAGGTTATAAATGCTTGGCGCAAATCTTGATAAAAGGAACAATACAGCAGAACATGGCCTACTGTTTCCACTTTACCCATCTCACAAGGACATACCCGTTCTTGGTAGGGTATATTTCCAAACCTTCCATCCAAAAGGGCTGAAGGCAGAACATTAAACCTGGCCAGAGTGAAAGCTTTCCTGAATTTAGGAATATTCAAGTCCAAGCAGAGTTTTGGCAGTATGTCTCTGACCTATACAACAAAACAAAAGCACTCCTTGGAACGCACATTTGTCTGATCCACAGCAGGAACATAATGTATAGAAAAAGCAAAGTGATGAGGAAAATAGGGGCAGGGAAGAAAATGTGAGGGGTTCATTCATAAACATTTTAAAAACAACTCTGCCTATGCAATAAAGTCCACCATATACCCACATTGAGTGGGTGGCACTGTGGCTGAGCAGGAGTAGCCCACTGTTGTCATGCTTAAATTTTGGGAGGGAGAAAGAGTAGTGTATGGGGTTTTATTGCACACTCGTGATTGGTCACTCATGGAAATTAGAGCGTCCTTTACATGACAGAGCCTCGTGTGGCACAGAGTGGTAAGCGGCAGTTACTGCAGCCGAAACTCTCCCCACGGCCTGAGTTCGATCCCAGCAGAAGCTGGTTCTCAGGTAGCTGGCTCAGGTCGACTCAGCCTTCCATCCTTCCGAGGTCGGTAAAATGAGCACCCAGCTAGCTGGGGGAAAGGTAACCGCGACTGGGGAAGGCAATGGCAAACCACCCCGCTACAAAGTCTGACAAGAAAACGTCAGCGAAAGCAGGCATCCCTCTAGGAGTCAGTAATGACTCAAGTGCTTGCACAAGAGGTTCCTTTCCTTTCCTTACATGACAGCATCAACCTCCAGGACATCTCCCTTGCCTTCTGCCCTTTACCCCACTTTCCAAAAGATTGGAGATAATGCAAAGGGGGACATTATTCTGATTTATCGGCTGTGTGAAATGCTAGCATAGTTCTATAGTGTCATCTGGTGGCTGTAAATAGAAACACATAAACCATATAGAACTTGGCCAAGGAAGGACTTGCCTTGATTCAGACCATGTGACCACCATATAAAGATGCCCATTTTAATCCCACAAAGAAACTGAAAGCAGAAAGGATGTGGGTTTTTTGCTTAATGTAGTGAAGTTCTACAACACCCCTGCAGTGTTATGAAGCTAACCTAAGAGGAGAGAGAGAGGAAGGGAGAAAGAAGAGAGTTTTAAGGTGTAATCCTATGGGATCCACCCTGAGTACCTTATGAGTATCCAATGCAAAGTGGGAGGCACATCACACCTCCTACTCTGTATTTTAGCTAGACAGGCAATTTCCCCGTCTAGCAGAGGCTTCAGGGAGAGAGAGGGCAGAAGGCTGGGGACAGCTGGGGATACATCATAGCCCCCATGTCCCCAGTCTCCTCCCCTCCCTGCCTGCAGGAATGTCCCCTTTCACCCCTTATTAACTTGCAAGCTCATAACAGCAGCCAGCACAGTTCTCACTGCACTGTCTGTGATGGGGCGGGGAGTGCAGTTTCCAAGCTTGGAGCCAGGAAACTGAAATGTCCCCCTGATGTTGGCTAGCAAGCATAGGGTTGCTCTTTTAGGCTACAATTCTTTGCATGCTTAGCTTAAGGTCTTACTGAACAGAATGAGCCTTCTTTTTCTAGACAGACATGCATAGTATTGTGCTCTAGGGCAGAAATCTACACATGCTTACCTGGGAATAAACCCCATTGAACTCAGTGGTAAACATTATAGTTAATGGCACTGTTAATAGTTTATCTGAGTTGACGATCATGCAGAAAATGGGTGAGGCAAATGAGAAGCAAGAGGATGTGTTTTTCAAATTTAATTCTTAATTCAATGATGTTTGCTCAAGCGCCACAAAGCCAGGAAATGGGAAGCTAAGGCTGATGCCTTAAAATGTGTACCCCGTGATCTGTTATGAAGTTGTGCTTGCCTACAACGTACCCTCTAAACTCCCACATATTTTCTTGGTCTTTCAGGCCCAAATCCAGCTGGGGAAGACTGATTGCCTGGGACCTGCAAAGATGCCCCACTTGACCTATATTGCCTTATGAAGCATCTAAGTGGTGTCAGCTCCAGGTCTTGAGGACCCTCAATGGGACTGTTTCTTCAGTGCCATTATCACCAGCTACTATTGCTCTACAGCCTGTTTCTCATAGTGACTACCACTTGCTAGTTTAACAAACTAAGAGCCAATGAACAAGTAGGCAGTGACATTTACTGCTCCTCTTTCTCATCACCACCATTCCTGAGCCACAGTGAGAGGCAGGTGGACAAGCAGGTTGCAATGCTGAAGAGGACAAGCAACTCCAGGGGACTGTCGTCAGTGGGCCCCTGCTGGGGTGTGGGTCGTTGGCAGGTGCCTTACCATGCCTACTCTTGACAACAGCCCTACATGTAAGCCTTACTGTGTTGCAGTCCAACACATTTCGAGGGCACCTAGTTCAGGAAGGCTAGTTTAACCATTCTGCCAGCAGCTTATTTAAACAAAAAACAGTCAAGAGTCAATTCACAGGGAATTTCTCTAGCAATACAGTAAGGCTCATATCTTTCATAAGGGCAATACAGGACCAGGGCAACATCCTGCAAGTTATCTTTGTTGGTGGAGGGAAAGTTGTAAGCAAGCAGAATTTGTGACATTGCATAACATTAATACTGATCACAGGGCAGGTCTATTAAAGGCGTTCGAAAGCACCAAATTTCCAGTTTTGTTGGCGCTTGAGCCAACATGAGATATCTTTAACTCTGCTATTAAACCAGAAGGTTTTTCAATGATTGAATTTCCCTGGTTTTAAAAAGTTAATATATCATTACAATGTTCTGGGGGAGGACACAGGGGAGGAACAAACTAAAACATAGAGAGAAATAAGTCATTACCGTATTTCTTCGATTCTAAGACACACTTCCCCCACCATATAAACATCTCTAAAAACGTGGTGCGTCTTAGAATCACGGGTGTGATTATTATTCTTAGAATCAATTTATTTATTATTTATTTCTTTATTTCTTTATTACATTTCTATACCGCCCAATAGCTGGAGCTCTCTAGGCGGTTTACAAAAATTAAAAACATTCAAAGTATAAAACAGTATCAAACCATAATATAAAATACAATATAAAAGCTCAACCAGATAAAAACAGCAATGCAAAATTACAAATTTAAAACACCAAATTAAAATTTATTTATAGGCTGTTAAAATGCTGGGCGAATGAAAAGGTCTTCACCTGGCGTCTGAAAGCATATAATGTAGGTGCCAAGCGAACCTCCTTAGGGAGCTCATTCCACAGCCGGGGTGCCACAGCAGAGAAGACCCTCCTCCTGGTAGCCACATGCCTCACTTCCTTTGGCAGGGGCTCGCGGAGAAGAACCCCTGAGGATGACCTTAGAGTCTGGGCAGGTACATATGGGAGGAGGCGTTCCTTCAGATAGCCTGGCCCCAAGCCATTTAGGGCTTTAAATGTTAATTCCAGCACTTTGAATCGGTCCTGGACCTGGACTGGCAGCCAATGAAGTTGTAAAAGGACTGGCGTAATGTGCTCTCGTCAGCCAGTCCCTGTTAGTAAACGTGCTGCCCTGTTTTGTACCAGTTGAAATTTCCGGACCGTTTTCAAAGGCAGCCCCACGTATAACGCATTGCAGTAATCCAAACGAGAGGTTATCAAAGCTTTTTTTCTGTTGGTGGTACTGAAATTAGTGTGCGTCTTACAATCGATGGTGTACAGCACTCTTGTTTTTTACAGCACTCTTGTTTTTTACAATCGAAGAAATATGGTAATTGCATAGATGTGTACAAATGAATAGATGTGTCCCTGTATATTCTGAGTAAGCAAAAGATTCCAGCATACCCTTTTCTGTTCCCTTCATCAGTTCGTTAGTGGTCTCTCTCTCAGGCAGAATGACTCCCTTGTTCTTGTCTCAGTTTCCTGCTACCCCTCCTCCACTGTCAGAATGCTCACAGAAGCAGTGCACTGGGCAAGGCTGACTTATGTCAAGCATACCTGGCGAGTCCATGGGTCTTCACAACATACTTGGGTTTCAATCCCACGCAGCAGGGAGTCTCCCACAATGATTACTCTTCTCTTCTTCTTCGTCGACTGACCTCCTGCCTCTTGTTCACTGTTGCATGGGATCCCCTGTAATTCTTCCTTTGCAGGCTTTCCTCCAGTCTCCAGTAGCTGAAAGTGGTTACATATCTCAAATGGTTCCACTGGTGCAGAGTGTCTTCTAGTTCTTCTGCTCCTGTCACCTTTTTCCAGAGAGTTTCCTCTTCATTGGCTTTCCTCATGTCAGTATTATCCACTTCTGCTTCAGCTTGCTGTTGCTCTTCAATCTCTTGTGTTTCCTGTTGCTGTTGCAGTTCCACCGTTCTAAGAACTCTTCGCCTTCTCTTATTCCTTGATGGGTGGACACTCATAGCTCAAGTATTTTTCTTCCAGTAGTGCAACCAGCTTGCACTTGTTGCAGGTATATGCCATGTTGTTTTCAGGCAGGAACACAAACATTGCACACACTTTGCACACCACCACTAGAGACTACTTTCCATCTATATTCTCTGTTTTGTCTCTTCCTTTCCAATTGTATTGGAATTGCCTGTGCTTTGTCCTGTCCTCTCTGAAGGTGAACAACAGTCCCCTACTATATGAGTGTGACTTATGAGAAGAAAATTTTGTTAGGGACCTCCCCTGCTGAACTCCCCATGACAAACTCCTGTTCTCTCACTTTCTGGGAGCTGGCTTCCTTTTGTAGCATCCAGTCCAACTGGGGCAGCTCCTCTTCTATGCTTCTACTCAGCTTGGAGTCAGGAATCAGAATGAGACTCCCCACCCACTCAGCTGCTGAGAGCAATTAGGCCACACCTCTTCAGGCCCTGCAACAACACTCAGACATGCTCCTTGACTCAGCACTCAGGAGCACATGGCAAGCACATGTGGCAAGCAATTTTTTTCAGTGGCCTGATAACTAAAATAAATAAAGGTAACATACACAAGACAATAATAATAATAAGATTGCAAGTCGAAACGCATTTGGCCTTCACTTACAGATATTGTGGAGCAGATTTATTATTGTATTATTGTCGTCTGTATATTTATTATCTTTGGTATATGCTTACAAAAAGTGTTCCACATTTTATTCCTTTTTTTGGTTTTTTACATAAAATATTGCTTTTGTTATAAGTTTGTTTCATTATTTCCTTAACTTTGTAGCCACTCATTGTTTAACTTTTGGTTAAGGTGAGCACCTGTTGTTCATACATCTCAGAATATTATGACCAATGGTTGGTTGTTGGTGAGTAATGAACTTTACAATTTTACTTACAGAAGAGGTTTCTACTTAAAGAGGAAAGGCTTAACAAAAGTATGTTGGTCTGAAACAGGACAGCCAAAGTTAAGAAACAAATGCCCACAGCATTTCTAAGACATAAGTATAGAAGACAAATGGAACTTGAATGTTCATTTACGCTCTTAAGGGATTCTTAATCTTTTTCTCACTGCAATGTTGCTTTCACACATTCTAAACATTTTATTACATTCAATATTTAACATCTATTCTCTCACACACTGTTTGTCAAGCTGACTTGAGGTTTCTTTGGTCAGTTAAGGGTTGCAGAATATAAATTCACTTCAAATGGGTGAGGCTCGCAAGTCAATGTTATGATTTCCTCGTCATTGACTTTTATCAGGCTGAGCTCAGAGCCACTGTAAAGTTTTCTTTTGTTTACTGAAGACTAGCCATTTGAGCTGCACCGATAACCACTTGACATTCAGGCTTGCAGTCTTTTCCATGCACCATGCATTTTCTGTGTTGGGCGGGGCTCCAAGGTTCATGTCTGCTCAATTTAGCCGGTAACATTGTTGAACCACAATGAGTTCTTTCTCTGAGCTTTTTGGAATCTTTTTGAATATTTGGGTCAAATGCAATGGCAACACAGAATAGATTAAAAAAAAACACCTAACACAATAGCTTGGCTGTTTTTCAGTCAGTGAGACTCCTACCTGGGATTCTGTGTGCCTTTTAGACATCTCTTCATAGCTCCACCAACTTCTTGTTGGTGTCCTTCAAGAGACTGTTCCTTAGACTCATGGAGCCTTTTTTAATTCTCTGCGTACCAATCAAAGAATGTCTCTCATTGTTTCTGGGCCACCTTGGAACCTGCTTTCTCTAAGGCACCTCTTAAATGAATGTTTTTTTCTAAATCACAACAGTTAAAGCTGCAGGTGCCCTGCCCTCTTTTAAATCTGGTCACTCTAGAATAGCTCCTGCAGCTTTAACTGTGGTGATGAAGAGGGAATTTCACCAGGTTCTCCATATATACAAATGACACCTGCTGAAACTCCCTTTTCTATGCAACTGTTAAAGGTACAGGAGCCCTGTCCTCCTTTTCATATGGCCACCCTACAAGTGGGAGACACATGGGCTTTGTTGTTAGGGTTCTGTTAAAATCACCCTTGGTGAGAATTACTCAGCAAGTTGCTACCTGGCCTTGTTATCAGAACTCATTGGGGCAACCAGAGCTCCAAGGCCATAATTAATGAGAAGATGAAGTCCAGCTCTGTTGGTGAGAAACCTTGACCTCAGGAGGGGGGGGGAGCCAGAGGAGCAAAAGCCACACCCAGATTTGGCCAGTCGCCTCACCCCGCCCCCCACCCCAGCCTGAGTTGTGGGGATAAAGATGAGTCAGCACTCTAAAGCCTTTGTCTCCCATGCTGTTGTGAATGTGTTCAGAGGAGGGCAACCAGGTTGATCAGGGGTCTGGAAACAAAGCCCTATGAAGAGAGACTGAAAGAACTGGGCATGTTTAGCCTGGAGAAGAGAAGATTGAGGGGAGACATGATAGCACTCTTCAAATACTTAAAGGGTTGTCACACAAAGGAGGGCCAGGATCTCTTCTCGATCATCCCAGTGTGCAGGACACGGAATAACGAGCTCAAGTTAAAGGAAGCCAGATTCCAGCTGGACATCAGGAAAAACGTCCTGACTGTTAGAGCAGTACGACAATGGCACCAGTTACCTAGGGAGGTTGTGGGCTCTCCCACACTAGAGGCCTTCAAGAGGCAGCTGGACAAGCATCTGTCAGGGATGCTTTAGGGTGGATTCCTGCATTGAGCAGGGGGTTGGGCTTGATGGCCTTGTAGGCCCCTTCCAACTCTGCTATTCTATGATTCTATGATTCTATGTCCATTATCTGGTTTGGGAAGAAACCCCTGTGCAGGTAGCCAGGACTTTGTTATTTTCTTACTTCAAGTTGCTCTGGGGAACAGCTTGTCTGTGTTACTAAGGTTTACAACCTTTTAATGGTTTTATTGCCTTGTTGCTACTTTTAGCCTGTTTGTTTGTTTTAACTTGTTTTATTCCCCCACTTCTTACCCTACCCTTTCAATTTAGTACTTCTGCTTAAAGCCTTAACTCTTCTAATAAAATGCTTTCAGACTTATTTCAGTATGGTTATCTCCAGGGCATTACTGGCATAAGTCTAGTGTTGGTTGGCTGGAAGGAGATGGGCGTCTGGGTTGTTCAGTGTTTGACCCAGGCCTACCTTGCAAGGGGGGAGCAGAGGCTGCATCCCCATCACATGGTGGTAACGGTGGGATTGAATCCAGTGCCCTGGGGCTAACATCGGGAGGAGATACAGAAGTGTTAGAGGTGAGCCCTTGTTCAGAGCAACCAAAGGTTTATTTTGCTAGCCAGAGAAAGGTGCAAACTGAGCCAGAAGGGAGTCCGGACCAGGGTTCTGAAGTTGCTCCATGACAGTCAGAGGCTGCTGAGCTGACAGTTAACAGTCTGGCTGCCCTGTTTTGTACCTGCTGAAGTTTCCGTACCATTTTTAAAGGCAAACCCATGTATAACGCATTGCAGTAATCCAGAGCAGAGATTATCAGAGTGTTAATAACAGTAGCTATGCTATCTCTGTCCAGATAAGGGTGCAGTTGGTGTATCAGCCTAACAGATAAAAGGTGCTCCTTGCCACTGAGTCCACCTGTGCCTCAAGTGACAGTTCTGGATCCAAGAGCAACCCCAAACTATGCCTGATCCTTTAGGGGTAGTGAAACTTCCACCCTGTGGTGAACATCACCTAGCCGGAAGGACAAACCACTGCTAACAGTACCTCCATCTTGTCTGGATTGAGTCTCAGTTTGTTGGCCTTCATCCAGTCCATTACCGCACTCAGGCACTGATTCCAAACAGCCACTGCCTCACCTGGGTTTGATGAAAAGGAGACGTAGAGCTGGGTGTCATCCACGTATTGATGATACTTCAAACCACATCTCCAGATAACCTCTCCCAGCGGTTTCATGTAAATGTTGAACAGCATAGGGGATAAAATGGAGCCCTGTGGAAACCCATGGCCTAAATTCCATGCCACAGAGCAATAATCCCCCAGCACCACCTTCTGGAATTGGCCATTCAAGTAGGAGCAGAACCACTGCAACACAGTGCCTCCAACTCCCAGCCCATACATCCTATCCAGAAGGATACCATGGTCGATGGTATCGAAAGCCACTGAGAGGTCCAAGAGAATCAACAGGGTTACACTCTGCCTGTCATTCTCCTGGCAAAGGTCATCACACAGGGTGACCAAGGCAATTGGTCCCGTGAGCCCCTGCCAAAGGAAGTGAGGCAGGTGGCTACTAGGAGGAGGGCTTTCTCCGCTGTGGCACCCCGGTTGTGGAATGAGCTCCCCAGAGAGGTCCGCCTGGTGCCTACACTGTACTGCTTTCGTCGCCAGCTGAAGACCTTTTTATTCTCTCAATATTTTAACACTTAATTTTAACTTAAATTTAAATCTTACTGTTTTAACTCTGTATTTTAATCTTATATCAATTTTGCTGTGTGGTTTTATCCTGGTTGTGCTTTTTATATTGTATTTTGTAATTGTGCTTTTAACCTGTTGGTTGTTTTATTATGGTTTTAATTTTTGTGAACCGCCCAGAGAGCTTCGGCTATTGGGCGGTATAAAAATGTAATAAATAAATAAATTGCCTGGCGTTGTCCTGCAACCACCCACTCAAGCACCTTGCCCAAGAAGGGGATGTTAGCCACCAGCCTATAATTGTTAACATCCCCCAGGTCCAGGTTAGGCTTTTTCAGGAGTGATCTGATTATTGCCTCTTTTAAAGAGGCCGGCACCACTCCCTCTCTCAGGGAGGCATTTACAGCCTCCTGGAACCAACTGTCAATCTCCTCCTTATTTGATGTAAGGGCAAGGGTCGAGCACACATCCTTGGGCTTCAGTAATTGAAACGCATCCAACAAAACTGGCCCAGACAGTGCTCTGAATGCCTCTACTGGTGGAACTGCGTCCAATTGATGTCAAGTCTGAGCAACTTTATCTTCAAAGTGCTGTGCAAACTCGTCACAGTGTGCTGTTCGTCCTTTAAAACTTTAGTAATCTCTTTGAGCCTTATAGGAGCCATAAGATGTTGCCTTTGCAAAGAATCTAAGCAAGTATTTATATCCTGCCCCAATATCTCACTACCCTTAGTTTACAACTCCGTATAAAATCTTAAAAATTGTAAATTTATTTCTGTGGCAGAAGTTTGCATCATGTTATTCTCGTCTTTAATAGCGAAAATAACATTTAGATGTTTTTGATGTTTAAGACGGTGTGCCAAAATTTTACTGGGATGTTCCCTGTTTTCCCAGTATGCTTGTCGCAAAAAAAAATTAAAGCAAATTCTGCTTGCTGAGAAAGAATATTATTTAGCTTGTATTTAACTTTTTGCAATTCCTGATACAGTTGTGCTGAAGGGGCACTGGCAAACTGGGTTATAAGAGATATTTAAAAACACCTTTTGCACTGTTCTGTTTTTCTTATGTGAAGCAAAGGCAATAATTCAGCCCCTAATAAAGGCTTTGCTGGTTTCCCATTCCATGGTGAGAACCCACAGTACCCTCAATGATATTAAAATATTCAGACAATTCGGCAGAGATCTGAGATTTAAACACTTCATCACGTAAGTGAGAAACATTGAAACGCCAGAGACCAGGAGGCATAGGCAAGTTTGAGAACTGTAACTCCAAGCTGACTTAGAATTTAAAATAATTCTTTATGATGATGATCTTTTATTGTTTATTTCTAGACTCCAGGCATCTATTCCTGCTTTGATGAAATTGATTAACACTTTTGGTGAGCTGTCTGGTTATTCCATAAATTGGTCAAAATTTGAATTGATGCCGATTGGAGATAACATATTTCCTAGTGTGTAGGCTAATGGGCAATTTTGATGGTGCCCTGATTTTATTACTTATCTGGGAATACTTATTCCCAGAGATATATATCAATTGATTAAAATAAATTTGAATAAGCTGATTAATCAGATTGTGCAAGACGTAGGCATTATTCGAATCTATGAGGTAAAGACAACACACTAAAGATGAATATTATACCTCAAATTATGTATGATCATGCGTGGGATTCATTTACTTGTACCTGGCAAATACTGTCAACAACTTAATACCTTGTTTCCTAAATTCTTCTGGCATTCTTCACCACCATGAATATCTTTGAAATGGATACAACTTCCAATTAAATAGGGTGGGTTTGGTTTACGTGTTAAATACAATTTTATCCTGGTTGTGCTTTTATATTGTATTTCATATTATGGTTTTATACTGTTATTTTATACTATGAATGGTTTTAATTTTTGTGAACCACCCAGAGAGCTTCGCCTATTGGGTGGTACAGAAATGCAATAAATAAATAAATACCTATTATGCCTGAATGGAAATACTTGCAATTCTAACACTTGCTGGAATCAATCCTAGAATCATAGAATAGTAGAGCTGGAAGGAGCCTACAAGGCCATCGAGTCCAACCCCCTGCTCAGTGCAGGAATCCACCCTAAAGCATCCCTGACAGATGCTTGTCCAGCTGCCTCTTGAATGCCTCTAGTGTGGGAGAGCCCACAACCTCCCTAGGTAATTGGTTAGAGGGCAACAAGGATTACCAGGGGTCTGGAAACAAAGCCCTAGGAAGAGAGACTGAAACAACCGGGCATGTTTAGCCTGGAGAAGAGAAGATTGAGGGGAGACATGAGAGCACTCTTCAAATTTTTGAAAGGTTATCTCACAGAGGAGGGCCAGGATCTCTTCTCGATCATCCCAGAGTGCAGGACACGAACTAATGGGCTCAAGTTACAGGGTTCATGGCAGTGGAATCCTTTGAGAAAGATAGGTCGATTAAAAACTGATCGCTGAAAGGCGTTTGCTTGTATGAGTGTTGTTCTTTGTTTGTATTGTATATTGAAGATAATATTTAAAAAGTATGTCTATTTTTAAAGAGATGTTTTCTGATAGATTATATGATTTATTTGCAGCTCCTGATGAAGGACCTAAGGGCCCAAAACGTGGAGCTAGTGTATGTGTCAATCTGTCTTATTTGAATTTACATATCATTTTTTATTGAAGAAATCATTATTAAATATTTTAAACCTTACTTAGCACCAAAGTACACATCTCCCTTTTTTTCTCAAGTTACAGGAAGCCGGATTCCGGCTGGACATCAGGAAAAACTTCCTGACTGTTCCTGCATTGAGCAGGGGGTTGGACTCGATGGCCTTGTAGGCCCCTTCCAACTCTGCGATTCTATGATCCTTTCCGAAATCTTAACCTGTCAGAAACACACACCCCCACCTAGAAATATGCTTTGCCCCTTCTTGCCCCCCTCCCACCCCGAATTTTTTTTCTGGTGCCGCCACTGTTTGCGTGCTTTCATTTGTCGTGTGAAAAGCATATTATTATAAAAGTTAGCACAGGAATCCTGCAGTGGCACGGAACCAGCTGCTTCTGCGCTGCACCTCCGCGCGCCCCTTCCCGTCGGCGCCGGACGCTGCTGCAGGGCCCCATGGAGGCAAGGCGCTGGCGAGGCATCCCATTGGGCGCCGGGGACGCGCGTGCAGCCCGCGGGAGGAGCTCCGCCAAGCCGCGCAGGGCTGCCGCCCACGTCGCCGTCTCTCGCGGGGCGCCTCCGCCTCCGGGGCGGGGCGGGGCGGGGCTGGAGTTCAAGCGGCGGGCTCCGTGCAGACGCGCCCGGCTCAGACGCGCCCAGGATGAGCCGGACCCAACGCATCGCCCTTCAGGGACCCGGGCCGTGGGGTTTCCGCCTGGTCGGCGGCAAAGACTTCGACCAGCCGCTCACCATCTCCAGGGTAAGGCAGCCCACGGAACCCGGGGCTCAGCCCGGAAACCTCTTTGCCATACTAGAAACCTCCCCGGGAGAGAGGAGAGCGCCTCTGGCCATGCACAAAAGGCGTTCCGCTTCCGCGCTTCCCCTGCCCTGCTCATTCATCTCGGATAAGGAAGCGTATCCTTAAAGGGGCAAAAATGACCCCTGGCGCCTCTCTTTTTAGGAATAAAGGATTGAGAGGAGAAGGGGAACGGAGGGCCACAGGACGTCCAGTTCCCAGGGAGACCTGAGCCCCAGCGCAGCTCTTTTCAGATATGAAGCAGTGGGACCTCTGATGCATCTGTACGCCGCCCTGAGATATCCGTATGCCGCCCTGAGATCTTAGTGATATAGGGCGGGATATAAATATTTTAAATGAATAAATAAATGTACGAAGAGCGCCATTCTGGATCAGGCTCGCCTAGTTCAATTTCCAGCGGTGGCTGCCAGCTAGATTAGATGCCTTTGGGGAATCAACACGCAGGGCATGAAGCGACAAAGCCGACAAAGCTGTGGTTGTGCTTTTGGAAGTTCTCTCTCTCCCCCCCACCCCCGCCCACCGTTCCTTTCTCAGCAGCTGGTATTGAGGCATTGTTCCTTTTGAATTTGGAGATCCCATTATGGTATACAGAGGCTGATATCATTATTATTATTATTATTATTATTATTATATCCCACCTTTTGCCAAATACTGAGACTCAAGGCGGTCTTACAAAGTTTAAAACATACATTGTAAAACCTAGCTTCGGCTATTGGGCGGTATAAAAATGTAATAAATAAATAAATAAATAAATAAATAGAAAAAGAAATGTATAAATAAATAAATAAAAACACGTTTAAAATACACAACAAAATTATAAGTCATTAACATAGATGGAGGACAAAATTACTCTCCAAAGGCCTGCTGGAACAAACAAGTTTTAGCCTGCTTCCAAAAGCCCAATATTACAGAGCCTTGTGTGGCGCAGAGTGGTAAGCAGCAGTTACTGCAGCCGAAACTCTCCCCATGGCCTGAGTTCGATCCCAGTGGAAGCTGGTCCTCAGGCAGCCGGCTCAGGTCGACTCAGCCGTCCATCCTCCCGAGAAGGCAACGGCAAACCACCCTGCTACAAAGTCTGCCAAGAAAACGACAGCGAAAGCAGGCGTCCCTCTAGGAGTCAGCAATGATGACTCAAGTGCTGGCACGAGAGGTTCTTTTCTTTTTCCTTGGCCTAATATTACATGCAAGCACGGCTATTATCTTGTCACTCCTTACAATGATTTTGGAAGGAAGGCCGGTATAATTAGTCCTGTAGTACAAATAAAGGACTGCCCTTGTACTTCCTGTGTTTGTAGCTATTAGTATTATTCAAAGCAATTTTTGCTGGACTCCTTGTAGTCAAATCCTGGTAATTTTTATGTTTGGCTTCCCTCTTCCCAGTGAAACAAGTCAGAACCATCCTGTAAAGAGCTTAGTTTCACATTGTGATAATTTCTGCTATCTTTCTCTCTTCTCTCAGGTTACCCCTGGCAGCAAAGCTGCAATTGCTGATTTATGTATTGGAGATGTTATCATGGCAATTGAAGGGGAGAACACAGAGAACATGAGTCACCTAGAAGCACAGAACAAAATCAAGGGCTGCATAGATAAGATAACTCTGACAGTAAGCAGGTAAAGTTGTCTCTTTGATTTAAGGTTGAAGAAAGGATTCTTGTACATTCCATTATAGATTGAATTTGATGTGTGTTTGGTTGATTTCACTAGGCCTACTTCTTGAAGAAATTGCTTTTTGTAGGTTAATACTTTAAGAGAACAGTCCTATGATTGTTCAGTTCGTGGGCTCCAAGGTCAGAAATAAGGCTCTGACCTCGGACCCCAGAAATCGTGTTCCCTGTCTCCTCCCCCTGGTAGCCAGTGCGGTTCTTTCCACGTGGGCTATGTCTCCGCAATCGGAAGTGGAGTGCAGGCACGGGAAAAGGGGGTGTTCCTGGGGTCAGGAGGAGAGGAGACTGGGGCATCAGACGTACAAAGAATCCTATGGCCACCTCACCTTTCTTCTGTCCCCTATCCCTAAAGCGAAATCAGTAGGATACTTGTAAGCCTCCAATTTCAGAGGCTTACGAAGAGCATATGGCATCCAGGATTAGTACCCAGGATCATATAGGATTCCACCATGATCCTGTGGCCCTCAAACAGCGTTGGGGGGGGGGCACGGGATAGTTCAGATTTCTGGATCTGAGGTCAGAGATAGCACTCTGACTCTGGACCCAGGAGTCCAAGTTCTGCACCCCCTCTCCCTTGCAGCCGGCATGCGGGGAACTGTGCCAGATGCGTCTCCGAGATTACAAAAGCTACCTCAGAGAGGATGGAAAGGGGGCAGTTCTGTGGGTGGAGAAGGAAGGGGGACAAGGGAAGCGGGGATACAAGCAATCTCCAGTCTTCCCCAGCCTCCTTCCCTCCCACTCTGCAAGCCCTAGCGAAATGGGCAAAAATGGCATCTTCGCAAAAATGCAGACTGAGAGAACCGCAGAGGCGCTAACTGCCTCCATGCTTCTCCCATTCTGCCTCCGATGCCCATCAGCCTCCGAGAGTGACAAACACCCAGGATAACACTGTGCCCTAAACGTCTTTTTAAGAAGGCATTAACCTGGTTTTCACGACATGACAACTCACCATGGTTTATCGAGCATAGTGGGTTGTTGTGTTGTGTGAATCTGCACTGTTTTCACAGGGTGGCTTATTTTTTCATGGC
Source organism: Elgaria multicarinata webbii (assembly GCF_023053635.1). Taxonomy (NCBI): domain Eukaryota; kingdom Metazoa; phylum Chordata; class Lepidosauria; order Squamata; family Anguidae; genus Elgaria; species Elgaria multicarinata. The sequence continues at coordinate 112,990,134 of NC_086178.1, forward strand.
TTGTTTTTGGGTTGTTCATACTCATGGTGGGTTCTTGTGACATCTGAACCTGGCAGGGTGACTTCACCTTGGGCTGTTGGGAACAGCTAGAGAGCTGCCTGGCAAGAACATCTAAACCCCCTGCCGCACCTTGCAATTTCATTAGCACTGCAACCATCTTCCCTTATCCTTTCTCAGAGCCCTCTGTCCCATGCTCTTAAAAATTGGGAAGAAAGGCCTCTGGAGAATGTCCCAAATGTATTCACAATATTTATTTATTTATTTTCAGTCCATTCAGGACTGAATATCTGTTGCTTGGAAATCTGCATAATTTCCTCCTCAGTTTTACTTTTCTGCTTTGAAAATTGCGCAATTTTTTCTTTAGTTTTACTGCTTTGCCATGAGATTTACTCAATTTCCGTTTTTACTATTCTGCCTTGAAATTTTCTCTCCGTGTTTCCTTTTTTGCCATGAGATTTGTGTATATCTAGCAATCCCGCTTACTGCTCTGTAACCCCTATGTATATGTGACAGCTAGCAGTGGAGACCAGTGGAGGGAAGCGACAGGCATGAATGGGAAATGGCAGGGGATGCCAAAAGCACCTGACACCTGCAGGAGAGAAGGAGTTTTAGGGGTAGCTGGTCTTACTTTAGTAGAATGTGAAGCAGCCTTTCAAAAAATATGTGTTTGCTAGCAAGGGTGCCGAAATGAAGGAAGAAATTGACAAGTAAGTTGACTAGAGGGGGTTATCAATATGCTTGGCTAAATAGTGGACAAGCGCTCTTGCACAAGCGTGCAAGAACGTGGGGAAAAAAAGGTTGCAAATGCATTACTGTGTTCATAAGGGCTCAGAAAATTAATTCCATTTGGCGATCTGATGTGGCAGGGGATGGGGGAAATTTTCTTCTGGAGTGAGCAACCCCAGTGGACCAATTGCAGAAAGGGTGCTAACGTAGGTACTGAGGAAACAGGGCGTTCTGCTACAAAGGGTCCTGCGATACATGCCGGAAGCCTGAGGAGTGAAACAACCCATGGCGAGCCACAAAGCACCCCATAGTCTCTCAGGCGAATGAATGAACAACCAACCCATGCTGGCTTATTTTCAGGGTAGCTTAGCGTGACATGTGAACCTGCCCCTAGTTTGTCGTTTTCTTCAAAGAAAAGCCCCGATTCCTTTGATGGAAATTTTGGGTAGTAGTTTGCTACATTGCAAAATTATCCTGATGTCATGAAATCCAGCATAAGTATCTGGCAAATTCTTCATCTCCATAGGAAGTTTGGAAGGAAAGTACCAGTGCTTCATGCATGGAATTCTTTAGCACTTGGACCAAAATCCAATTAAGTCTATAAGCATGCTTAAACCCTTTGAAAGTAATGGATGTAACTATGCTGAACACTGCATTGGATTCTGTGCAGTGACATTTCTTTTTGGATAAATGGTCTGTGCTGTCAGGAGCCCTAATCAGGCATCTACAATTTGAAGTCAGTACAAACATAAGGGAAGGTGTATAGTCTGGCTTCCACCCCCCTTCCCTGCACAACACCAAGAATACAAAGCAGCCATTAAAACAAAGTTGAACAGAGCAAGTTAAAAACAAAACAAAACAGAGGAGTATAACAAATTGATACAGACAAAGGGTTAAAGTCCCAGTGCTCCCAACACCATCATCCTAATCTGGATCACCCTCCTCTGCCTTTTAAAATGCCAGTCATGCAATTACAAATTGCTGAATGGTCGTCTGGTTTTACCATCAGTCACTATCTTCTCCCTCCCTTGTTCTAACTAGATTTGGCAGAACCCAAGTTTGGTCTGTCACTATCATGTCAAGTTTGACCCTTAACCAGGGCTGTTGAAAGGGGAGGCAGGATGCCCTGCAGTTGCCAAAAGGATTATGGGAAGGACCAGGTCCTTTTCAGTGTTGTAGTTAACTGGTTACAGATATGTAGCAAGATTGCAATCAGGAAATGCATTAAAATAGGGACAAAATTTACAGGGATTTGCAAAGGAGGAGGTGCTTCTAATAAGAAAAGAGCACTGTTCCCTTTTGTCTCATGGTCCCTCCCTGGGGGCTCAGTTGTACTGGGGACAGAGGTTTACAGGAGCTGTAGAATAGGATGGAAGGAAATCCGGGTTCATGGTTTAATTCACAAAGCAGGCGGCCTGATTGTCTTTCTTGATGGCAGACATTTTTATCTGTATGGACTCTAGAATGTGGGAACAAACAGAAAACAGAAATGCTGGCAGAGCTTTAGCTGAGTTGAGAAAATACACCAATGTGAAAGAGAGCCAAATCTTGGTACTCCCTGTGGCCAGCAGCTCTGAGCGACCTTCGTGGGTCTCCAGTGTTACTCCTTCAGTACCGAAGTTAATTTTGACCATTTTTCCTAAGCTTGCCTTCTGGGGTTGGATGCTTAGCTCATGAACAGTTTTGAGTAGATTCAGATTTTTTGGTACCTTTCCCGTTATCCCCCCGTCCCCATTGTGAGGTTCATACTGCACTTTCTTCAAATAGTTTCTCTATTTTTACCTGAATTAATTTTCCATCTGGATCCTATAAACAGGATCTAGAATTAATCTTCTTCAGCTTTCACCTGAATCCACAGGAACCTGTCTCTTGTATATCTGCTTGGATATGTAGCTATAAATTCCCCTTTTCGTTTCTTAACTTTTAGGCTAAAGTGCCATACAGTGGGGAATTTAGGCTGCAATCACAATATACACTTAGATATATCTCACTCCTCCTCAGAAGTAAGTGCCATTGAGTTCAATGGGACTTACTCTCAAGGAAGAGCATTTAGGGTTGCAGCTTAAGTAAGCTTTTAACTAATTTGGACCACTAGGGTTTAGAAGGAGCAAAAGCAAAATTGTTCAAATCTTGGCATCTCCAGATAGGGTTGGGAAAACTCCTGCCTTAAACCATAGAGAACTGGTGCCCGTCAGTGCCAGTCACCTCAGTATAAGGCTGCTTCCTATATAGCTAGTTTTGCCGGCATGTAAGTATTGCATGTAAGAGTTCTTCTTCCTTATGCCTGAATACAGCTTATTAAAGTGTACGTCAACTTTTATTTTACAAGTACGTTTTCATAAGAGTTAGTTTGTGGTTAATTTCACATATTGCATGTAACAGCTGTGCGCTCTTGTGGTTTTTTAATATTGCATATTCATGTTTGGTTTTTCCATGAAATCATTACATTTTCTTATACCTTCTATTTTCCCTCCCCTGAAATTCATGTATTCATTTACTTTACTCTTGATTTCTTGTGTTTTATGCCTTCATCTTATAAGCTTGAATACATTCCCTGTCTTTATGAAAATAAATCTTTTAAACTGATTTTACATTAAAGTCTTATCTGGGCCATCCATCAGGCTAATCAGAGCTTCAAAAGCACCAGTGTAACCCTACCTCCAACCCTCTGAAATGCCAAGGATAGCCTGCATATTGGAAAAGTCAATTAGGCTACAATCCTATGCCTTTGTAGACAGAAAACAGCCCTACAACTATCAGCATTCCCCAGGTAGGACTTTTTGTAGGACTTTTCCCATCCAAATATGCATAGCACTGCACCCTTAAGCTTTAGATAATATGTTATATTAGGCCAAACTAGATGAGATGCAAGGAGACATAGTCCCCCAAAAGCTTAAAAAGTACAGCCACAGAGGACTATAGATCTGATCAGGGCAGCAGTGAGGAAGAATTCTTTACTCCTTTCTCAGACTTTTCTTCCTCATACAACCTCCTAGTTGCCTTCTCATCTGTAGGGCTGCAAGCTTCAGATTTGGAATTCCAAAGCATTAGTGGCCATTTTGTATGGAATCTGCCATTTTGTGAACAGCCCTAGTGTGAAGTGAGAAAAGGTCCCACAACTCCAATCATGCATTGCTAGGGATGGGCACATTGACTTGCGTCCAGAAGCAGCGGGCACTTGTGGCCTTGCCGCTGCCACTCGCCTGCGTGATCCGGGCTCCGCAAGACCTTGGATCACTCTCTGCATGGTCCATGAGCGCCCTGCAGCTTCCCACTTTCCCTGCGAGCCGCCCACTTCTCCCTACTACTTGTAAATGCTGGGCCCCTGAAAGTGCACAGATCTCATCTTGCGCACAATGGTTTGTGGAAATGGCTATTTACAGCCTGGATCATGTCATGAGCAGCAGCAGTGAGGCCATGAGCATGTGCTGCTCCCAGACCCCAGTGAATGCGTCCATCCTTAGCAATGCATGATGGGAGTTGTAGGACATGTCTTCGCCTCATGCTAGGGCTGTGCACAGAATGGAGGATTCTGCACAAAATGGCCACCAGTGCTTTGAAATAGCCCTGTCCTGTAGAAAAAAATAAATAAATGGGGAGATTGAACATTTTCTTTGTGTTTCATTTTAAAATACAATTAGTACAAATTTAGCTGACTGGGAATATTGTGAAATTTCATATGGTTGCTATTGTATTCAAAGGCTGGAATTGTACTCTAATCCTTTCACATGAAGAAAGCAACTAAACAATGGAGATCTATTATCTTATTATTAAGTACTCACTAATACTTTTTTAAAATATTTTTTTTGGATTTTTTACCAGTAGCGAAAGCTTTAACATAGCTTGATTTGAGACCAAATTCCACCCAGTGTGGTGCTATTCAATGGCTAAATGTTTCTGCTGTATTAAGTCACCCTGTTCCTTAATTCTTATTATATGTCCACCTGCCTGAGCCACTATTTTGGGCCTGGCTCTGGTTTTTAGACTTCAGGGTTATAGAATCATAGAATAGCAGAGTTGGAAGAGGCCTACAAGGCCAATGAGTCCAACCCCCTGCTGAATGCAGGAATCTACCTTAAAGCATACCTGACAGATGGCTGTCCAGCTGCCTCTTGAATGCCTCTAGTATGGGAGAGCCCACAACCCCCCCCCCCAGGTAACTGGTAACATTGTCGTACTGCTCTAACAGTCAGGAAGTTTTTCCTGATGTCCAGCCGTAATCTGGCTTCCTGTAACTTCAGCCCATTATTCTGTGTCCTGCACTAATGGGATGAACAAGAAGAGATCCTGGTTTAAAAATAAAAAAATATTATGGAAGCCTGAAGTCTGCCCACCCCTGGTCTAGAGTCTGCACTGAAACTGTTTCCTATTCTGTGGACAGAATCTCTCTCTTGATGTTCAGGTTGGGTGTACAGATTACCTTGTTAAGATGGGTCTGGGATAGTGAAGGGAGCAGAGATTTATAGCCCAAGAACTTGTTTCCACATCCTCTTTTTTATTATAGAGATGAGCAACTCTTTCGCAAGATTATGCAACTATTGAGCTAATATATAACCGTCAGTAATCATAAAACTGAACAGTTAGAACTCTGGGAGCAGGAGGAGCTTTAGATATGTTCTTTATGAATTCTTAAATAGATAATAGCTTCATATGCCTTCTGTTCTTCTTAACTGTCCTCTCAAAGCTCTGGAACAAAGACTATACACTTATATGTCACCTTAAGTGCTTCAAATATATCTTGTTACAGAAACACTGCCAAGAAGCAGAGCAATCTGTATATTCAGTTTATTCAACTGACAGTAAAACACAAAATAGAATGATAGTAAAAGATTGCCCCAAAACGTAAAACCACTTAGTAGTGCATACAGACAACTCTTGTGAGAGACGTGTTTCTACTGGGGCCTAAGAAATGTGCTATTTAATAAAAGCCAGTGGCTTATAGTATTTTGCTCTCACTTTTTTTATTCAATTATTGTGCATAGTACAATTATTGTGTATTGTACAATGAGCTTATAGTCAACAAATACAATGACACTCAACTATCCAAACAAAAATTATAAAAAGAAACTGTTCCCATTCTTATTTTAATTACATGAACAGTAGAATGTCCTTACAGCACCACTCATTTAATTCCAGAATGATGTTTGGGCTTATAGGCCACCATCCCTTTGTTGATAAACGCAAGGAAGGGAAACCAGGTTTCCATGAAGTGGTTGTGTTTTGCCACCTCTCTCAGAACTCTGCTATGGAGGGTCGGTCTCTCTGAAAGTGCAATTTTCCAGATACTGTTTTCCAATGTTGTACTATTTCTAGCATACTGCTAGCAACAAAAACAGGATTACCTCACAGTGTGGCAAATTGCCTCTTACATTATCCTTAATGATTATGTGATTTTTTAAATGGTCGGAAGACTCATTCAATAAAGGTATTCATTCATTAGAGATAACAGTGCTAAGAGGGGTTCTGGCACAATGATGCAACTAACAGTATCTGAAATCACCCCAAATAGTCCAGGCCAGAAATGTTGAATCTGGGGACAGTCCTACCACGTATGGATCAGTGTCCCAACATTCCCACATCCTCTCCAGCAAAGTGACAAAAGGGAAGAGTTCACCCAGTGAAGTATGGCTGGAGTGAAGTACCATCTGTAAATTGTTTTAATTGTCAACTCATCCAAATTAGCGGAGATAGTCTTAAAAGGTAGTTTGTTCCAAAGTTTGTTCCAACTGTCATTGTCTATTCGGCACTGCAGATCACTTTCCCAAACTGTCTTTAAACTTTGTGTGTCACCCGTTGTGGCTTCCAAAAGTATGTTATAAATGATAGGTAAGAGTCCTTTCATGTTCTCTGTGGTTTGAAGACACAGAGATTCAAAGTTTGTTAATGACCTGGTTAATGCCATGTTTTTGGCCACCTTTTGAGCAAATACTTTAATTTGGAGTTTCTGCATCCACCCAGCTCATTTCCCAACTAATAGATCATTCAGTTTTGCAGTTGAAATGGGTTGTCCTTTGTTAACAAGATCCCTCAGTCTATAAAGTCCTCTATCTTCCCATGCCCTGTATTGTCCATATTTGTCCCGTTAACAAAATATGCTGGGTGGTTCAGGAATGAGAAAAGAGGAGAGGGAAATGGAGCAAGCTTTGCAACCTAGGACTTACTTCTTCTTCGTGGTCTCTGTGCATCACACATATGGGCTCTGCGCCTGCGCAGGGCCAGCTTCAGAAACTTCTCTAGCTGAAAGTCTTTTAGGCGTGAACCCCTCCCCCACCATCCACTGAGCATGCTCAGAGGTTCCCGCCTAATCCCCTCAGTTCTCTTCAACCGCCTGTGGGTCAACAGCTTGTGGAGACTTCTCGTGTGTGGTATACTTTACCTCAGCTGAAAATATTCTATTTTCCTTCTTGTCTTTTCTCTCCAGTTTTTTAACCTTTTCTATTTAGTTATTTTTTTAAAAAAAAAGTTTGTTGTTACTTAGCCTTGTGGCTTATGGCACATCAAGGCCTCTTCAAGAAGTGCCCCGTTTGTGGGCTGAAGATCACACAAACCGACGGACACTCACTTTGTTTGCTCTGCTTGGGGGAAACACATATTGTGGAATCTTGTGTGTTTGTTTAAGTTCTCGAGGCAAACGAGAAAGAACCGCTCAGACCGCCTTCGGGCGATACTCTGGGATAAGGCGCTGGAGGCAGTGGAGAAACCGAGACCATCTCGATGCTCCAAATCTCCTATCGTAATGGAGTCTATGCCCCAACTTCCTCCAGCACGTAGTGAGCCTTACCGGTTCCCCCCTCCTCCTCCTCTCAGTCCGCATCTGCAAGGGCGGCAGAAGATTTCTAAGAGAGTGAGAGAGTGTTCTGAGACACACGACCCTCAGAGGAATAAGAGCAAAACTCAAGAATATAAATGCGAGGAAAAAGTCGTCGATACTGATTCGTCGATACCGAGGACCCCAGTACCGAACACATCGGTACCGAGGCATGCGGCAGGGCATAGGAGCCCTATGTCAAGCCTTTCACTGCAAAGGTCTCCGCCGCTACCGATAAGCCCGATACCAAGGCTATCGCTTTCACTACCAATAAGCTGATACCGAGGCTATTGCTTCCGAGACCATACTCGATACCGAGACGGGCGACTCCATCTTCGCCACCGGTACTGAACCCTCTGCAGCAAACAGAGCGTATTGCTGACTCGCCGGCACCGTCTCCATTACGGATCATCACGGTACCGGCTGACGACACTACCATAAGGGCATCGGTCTCGGAAGGCGAAATTAGAGGTTCGTCCATGGATAATACCTCGGCTGATCGGGGCCCTTTTTCCCCTCGATACCAAGAAGAGCCACAACCCATCGATACCGACGGATGTCGGTACTGATAAATTCCACAGCAACCGTCAGTCGATACTGAAGGTTATCGATACCGACACGCGTCGCCTTATGGTTAAGCCCGGGACCATTCACCGGCTTTAACTCATTCAGGTCGCCAGTATACCACCCATGGCGAACGACCTATGTCCCCTCCAAGAATGCGGGACTATTACGCTGGTTGGCAACCTCCCCAGTATCCTCCATATTATTACGAGGATTGGAGACACAGAAGGCACCTAGATTACTATTATCAGTACCCACAACCACCCTCCGACGATCTCCCGTCCACCTCTCCCAGAGGACGTCATGGCCATGCCACCGCCGCCTCTACCATCGGTACCGAGGCACGCTCCGCAACCGACGCAAACCGCAGTACCAACCGCTTGGTACCGCCACAAGCATTGCAGACGTTGCCTACATCAGACATGGGACTGGATGTTCCATCGGAGGAGGATTACCAATCAGACTCCTCACAAGATACATCACCACCAGATGACCTCGTGGTCACTGCAGACGTGGTGTCCCCTTCAGAGGACTTAGCAAACTTTACTGATCAGGTACAAAGAATGGCAACGTCCCTAGGGAATCAAATATCCCAACCTGTAGAGAAATTTAATGACCCAGTTTACGATGATGTATACTGTGGGTCATCAACCCCAGTGGCTATTCCATATTTGCCTGTGCTGCTGCGCACAGCGCAACAATCATGGAAGCTGCCCTCCTCTATGCCACAACGTCGAGGAGGCTAGTCAACATATATTTATAAGATGCAGGACTAAATTTTTCCTTTCCTATTTACACACCCAAAACCTAACTCAATAATACTCAAATAATGCACCAGTGGACAAAGAAGGCCGTAGGTTGCACGGCCTGGGGAGAAGAGTATACTCTTCTACAGCTTTATCCCTTCGTGTGCATAATTACCAAGCCACAATGGCAAAACATAAGCTCTTTTTATGGGAGGAGATGACATCTCTCTCCGGATTCTTGCCAGATGACCAAAGGGAACTGGCAGATGTTTTTGTACTGAGGCTATGAGACTTTCTCGACAATAGCTTAATACAGCACACCACGCTACGGACTGCTCCTCAAAGCCATGGTAGTTTCCATTGCGCTATGAAGGCATGCGTAGCTAAGGTCCGCAGGGCTGTCCCAGCAGGCACGCACTCGCATAGAGGACCTGCCGTTCGATGGAAGCCAGATCTAACCACTACTGTTAAGAGTCCCCATGGCTGGCCTCCTCGGTAGCAATAATAACTAGCTTCTTCAGTACACTGAAACTCTCGATACCGAGACTTGCAACAACATAACTAGCTTCTTCAGTACCGAGCCTGAAACCTCTCGGTACCGAGACTGCTCTCAATACCGAGACTGGTAACAATATAACTAGCTTCTTCAGTGCCGAGCCTGAAACCTCTCGGTACCGAGACTGCTCTCAATACCGAGACTGGCAACAATATAACTAGCTTCTTCGATACCAAGAATGAATCTCTCAATGCCGAGACTGGCAACAATTTAGCTTCTTCGGTACAGACTGGAACCCTCGATACCAAGAGTGGCAATTACATAACTAGCATCTTAAATACAGACGCTGGAATTCTTAATGCTGAGACTGGCAATAACATAACTGGCTTTTTTGGTACTAAGGTTGGAACTTTTGGTACTGAGACTTACAATAACATAACTGGCTTCTTCGGTACCAAGACTGGAATTTTTGGTACTGAAAATGACAATAACATAACTGGTTTCTTCGGTACCAAGGCTGGAACCCTTGATACCGAGATTGGCAATAACATTAATAGCTTCTTTGGTACAAACGCTGAGACTCTTGATACCAAGAGGGCATCTCGCATGCAGCTTCAATGTCAGAGGGTGAGATGTAATATCTCTCCGCTCCAAAGCCAATGGACATCTGCCCACCACATCAGGCAGTGTATACCTTGCAGGCTAACCACCAATTTCAAGGTCCCCATTCCAGAGTCTCTACGCTCTGATGCTTTGCTTTCAATGGAGAGCGTTTTATTACCATGGTGTCTGATGTCATCATTCCCCCCCCCCTTTGGAAGAGGAGGGAACACAATGTTAAATGGGCCACGTCTCTTGAGAATACCATACAAGCATGGATACTGGCTTCAGTACCGTGATGGAGATACGTACAACCGAGATCACTGTCAATGCGACCGATACACAGGGCTCAGCTGTTACAGCCACAATGCGTCAGCACAATTACTTAGCTCTTCCCCATTCCATCCCCATTCCATGGGACATCAGGAGATCAACTTGGGGAAGATGAGTTAGAGCATAAGAATAGACCTGATTCCCTTCAATCCTTTAAGGACTATCAGTCGGTCTCAACATTGCTCTCTTCTGCATCACCTACACAGGGTAGAACCTCCTTTGGAGGACTTATACCACTTCATTGAGGATGACCAGGCTTGGTATTGAGACACATAACTAGGAAAATAAAGTGCAGGATTTTGTATCTCATGCTGTATGTACTGAGAAGCCAACTCCAGTGTCGATATTTTTCCTCCCTACACTGTTTCTGACAGTTAAAAATTCCTGGAAGGGCCCTTCTTTGATGGCTCTGACATTGGAAAGTGCAGAATCTTTAAAGTGCAGTAATGGACATGGGGTTTTTTCTTTATGCACCCGTGTTCCAATTCTATATTAGTTCAGTTAGCCCCAAAGGGAGTTTTCAGAACATATTCATCTGCTTTGGGCCCCAGAGTCATACACTATCTAGTTATGATGTCCAGATACAACTTTTCCTCTTGTCAGCAACTTTACTTGACGCGTCACTTCACTGTGAGTTGAGAGCGATGGTGCGCGCTCTGGCGCTTCGCATGCATACCTATGATTAGCAGGTCTCGCTCTGTGAACTAGATTGAGGACCTCCCATTCGATGGTGAAGGATTGTTCAATCTCATTGCTCATCTCGTTTCCTGCATCAGAACCAGCAAATTACAGATGACACACTGTCCTTCTTAATGCTGCTTCTCAGAAGGGAGTAGGTTTTGCCCCATACACATAAAGTATGCATACTTCCATATAGCCATTCAGAACACTCGCCAGAGGTACCTTGGGTTTATCATAGGTACCGATATGTCCCTGTTTGGGTGCGTCTATGGACCTAAGCACAGCCCACCGAATGTTTGCAAAATATATGGCAGTTCATTTGCCTACACAGGGTGAAAGTCTACCTATATTTAGACAACTGGCTTCTAGTAGCATCTTAGAAGAGGATGCTATCGAAGGCAGTAGGAGTAATCCTCAATTTATTGAGCTCTCTGGACCTCATAGTAGAAACCACAATGTTAGACTGTCAATCCTTACCCCCTGATATATGGGACATAATTCTAGCAGCTAAGAAACAAGCGACTAGAAAGTCATATGCTACCAAATGGGAAGCTCACTCCTCCTTTGCACTAAGCAGGAATGAGAAACCCCTTTCAGAGCCTATTTCCACCATCCTCACTTTCCTTTTTCCTTGTTAAAAGAGGCCTTAAATTTCCTCGCTTAGAATTTATCTGGCAGCGATTTCTGCCTCACATTTATGGATTCAGGGCTGTTCGGTCTTCACTCATCCACTGGTTAAGCGCTTTATGAAAGGGATGAAAGATACAGTTCCACCCCTTCGTTCCTTTGTTCCGCAATGGATCCTTTCTGTGGTGCTCAAAGCACTGTCTGCCAAGCCTTTCGAACCGCTGGCAAACATTAAGGTGGTATTCCTTGTTGCCATAACGTCTGCTAGACGTGCATCAGAGTTAGCGGCACTCCGTATGGACTCACCTTATACGGTTTTTCATGCCGACAAAGTGGTCCTTAGACCGGACCCAGCTTTCTTCCAAAGGTTGTTTCTCCTTTCACCTTGGGCAGGATTTTACTCTGCCAAGCTTTTTCCTTGCGCCGACAACTCTTCTTGAGTCGACACTACATACACTGGACAGAACAGTGACTCTCCGGAGATTCCCTAAGATTTTTTGTTTGTTATGGGTCAAACAAAAGGGACTCCAAGCATCTCTGCAGAGAATATCTGCTGGGGTTTTTTCAGTCTATCAAATTAGCCTATGAACTTGCTGGCCCCCCGCTGAAGGGGAAAGTGCGCTCCCACTCCACCAGAGGAGGGGCCACTGCTACAGCTTTTGAAAGAGGTATTGCCATACCGGACCTCTGCAAAGCGGATACCTGGTCGACACCTCTGACTTTTGCCAGTCACTACCGTCTGGACATCAGAGCGCGTAGAGACTGTGCTTTTGGGAGTGCCGTCTTATCGGCAATCCGTTGAATTTTCATCCATCACGTGACACCACCCACCTCCGGATAGTCAGCTTGTTATTCGCCCATATGTGTGATGCACAGAGACCACGAAGAAGAAAGACAGGTTGCTTACCTGTAACTGTAGTTCTTCGAGTGTTCATCTGTGCAGTCACACAACCCTCCCACCGTCCCCACTATGGTGTCATTATTTTTTGATCACCTGGTGGTTCTCCTCAGTGAGACTGTTTAGGCGGTTTCAAGAACTGAGGGGATTAGGCGGGAACCCCTGAGCATGCTCAGTGGATGGTGGGGGAGGGGTTCCCGCCTAAAAGACTTTCAGCTAGAGAAGTTTCCGAAGCTGGCCCTGCGCAGGTGCAGAGCCCATATGTGTGACTGCACAGATGACCACTCGAAGAACTACAGTTACAGGTAAGCAACCTGTCTTTATCCTTGGTGCACAGAAATTGTAATAATCTGATAGTTTTTAGAAATCATTTGGAGAAGTAAATATACGAATACCTTGTCTTAAACATTTTATTCAGCATGCTAAAATAAAACATTCCATAATCCATTTTTTCTCATTTTTTCCATTTTTTTCCAATTTTTCGAGGATGAGGGGAGGGGAGGCTTTGGGGGGGGGGGGGAAACCATTTCCCCCTCGTTTTTCCCCCTGTAAGTAGATCTACATTAAAGTGGGAATTTACTTTGAAAGTTGTGGTGTTTTTTTAAAAAAACACGTGAATTCTAATGTAGAAAAGGCCATTGAACTTTGTAAAAAGGATGAGGGTGTTGTCTATAAGATACTATTCTTATTTCAATTTATTGGTTTGATTTTATAGCTCCTGAAGAAGGAGACATCTCTGAAACGTGTAGACCACAATAAAATTCTTTTCTCTTCTTTTGAGCACTGTAGTTTGCCTCCTATTTTGCTGCTCCTTCTGAATGCCAGGTCAGTCTGCAATAAGACAATCACCATCCATGACTTGACGGTGGATGAAAGGGTTGACCTGGTGTGCATTACTAAGATGTGGGTGGATGAGCTGGGCGGAGTGGATCTGTCTCAGCTCTGTCCACCTGGTACTTGGTGCAGCTCCAGCCTTGATTTGAGGGCCAGGGGGAAGGAGTTGCCATCATCCATAAGGATTCCATCTCCCTCACAACGAAACCCATCCATCCTAGTACTGGTTTTGAGGGCTTATAACTTGTGCTGGGCCAAAGAGACAGACCAGGTAGGCTGCTGGTGTACTGCCCACCCTGCTGGCCAGCAACCTCCTCCCTAAGCTAGCTGGGGTTGTCTCGGAGGTAGTGTTGGAGACCCCTAGGACTGTGGTTTTGGGGGACATCAACATCCATGCTGAGGCTGTCCTGACAGGGGGCAAGGGATGGAACCTGGAGTAGTTCAAAAAGATTTATTATAGCCTACGCATTTTGGACTGTGTAGAGTCCTACATCAGGGCACTCTAAGATAATATGGTTTTACAAGAATAAGGAATTGTAAGATTCGGTTTGTTCCCAAAATGTTCCCCAGTAACTAACAAATCTGAACCCCTCCTCTGTGCACCATCGTCTCATCCACGCATTGAGACTTCTCAGCTGCGCCTATCTAGCTGGCCCTGCACGAGGAACTGGTAGCATATCGGAGAAAGCCACCTTGTTGGTCCTGGATTTCAACCTCCTGCCTAGCAATCTAAATTTGGCTTCCAGGACCTCACGATTACATTTCCCCACATCATTGGTACCAACATGGACCATGACAACTGACTCCACCCCAGCACTGTCTACTATGTTATCTAGATGGCGCGTGATATCTGCAACCTTCGCACCAGGCAGGCAATTTACCATGCGGTCTATACGCCCATCACAAACCCAGCTGTCTATGTGTCTAATGATCTCCTACTACTACAAGCCCCCCTCACCCTGGAGACACATCCTCAATGCGAGAGGATATTTGTGTCGGGTAATCACTGTGCTTATGCGTGCTGTAAATTACAGACCGTACAGTGATAGCAGAGTATACAACGGCTCTTAACTATGGACACAGCAAAGACCAATAAATATAAGGCAGAGATTTGTTTGTGGTGTACAAAAATAAATACTTTACTGACAGATATAATTTAGTTATGGCAAAACAATGTACAATTCAATACTCACACATAGTCACAGAAATACAGCTTACATTAGGGTTCACAGCAATGAGAGTGATGATTTAATCTGATCTGATTAACAATGGTTCAAAACACTCTCCTTATATACATTTTTCTGTACAAATGATGCAACCACTAATTGGCAATCATAGAAAAATACCACTATGCAATAGTCCAATTATTCAATAAAGCCCACCTGCAAAGTTGACCTTTAAGTGATTGTCTTCTGCTGACTCCTCACTTCTTCCAGGATTTGCAGAATATTACAGAAATAAGGAAAAGATAAAAACAGAGCCCATTCCATTCCCACTCAACAATTTGCACATCTCCTGAGGAATGGGTCCCTTCTAAGGGATCATTTCCCTCTTCCTCAGAGCGACGCTCTCCTTCCTCGAGACCCTCATTCTCCGTGGCTGCAGAGGAGCTGTCTCCAAAGGAGTGGGACGTCGCTGTTAGGTCCCTGAAGGTCTCATCTGTCAACCTCTCTGCCTGTCTCTTCTTCTCCAGGTCAGCAACCTTGGCCTCAAGGGAACGAACCTGTTCCCTGAGAGCCAGGAGCTCATTACACTTAGCACACACCCATGACTTCTGTCCAGCAGGTAGATAATCATACATGTGGCACTCAGTGCAATACACTGGGAAGCCCCCACAGCCCTGCTGGCCTTCTACCTTCATAAATGGTTTTTTGTTTATTTGTTTGTTGACCTCCCCTGTCGAACTCCCCCTGACAAACTGCTGTTTGCCCGCTCTATTCGCTCGCTCTGATCCCTCGCTCCCTGGGAGCTGGCTTCCTTTTATAGCTCCTAGTTCAGCTGGGCCCGCTCCTGTTCTCTCCTTCTGCTTTGCTTGGAGTCAGGAATCAGAATGAGAAGCAGAATGGGCCCACTGAGTGGCTGATAGCAATCAGGCCACACACCCTTCAGGCCCCTCAGGCACAGCAGCAGCTCTCAGTACACACCTCTTGACTCAGGTCTCAGGTGCACACGGCAAGCACACAGGCGCACACGGCAAGCGCAAGTCTCTTGCATGACATGAAGACAGTCCTTTAATTGCATTGATATATTAAGCATGCTTGTATTTTGGACAGCATACAAAATCAGTGCCCTCTTGTTTGCTAGGCTTCTGCAGTGGCAATTATATTAAAGGTGCAGTGGCATTTATTATATTAAAGGTCTTGCCATAAATGGCTTCTTGTTTCATTAGGTGAAGCATTTTGGTGCACCTGTTTGCAAAAGAAAAGGAAATCTTACCCTTGGAGGCCACAGGAATAAAAACGCTGGATATATTGTCTCCTCCTTCAAATAGCTTCTAGCATGAATGGAAAGTAGAGCCAAGAGTGACCTTGCCCTTTCCATTTTTACTCACAGATAAATCAGCATGGTTAAGTCGGCCTTTGAAATATAACTCTGCCTGAGCTGTGTTGTTGTTCTAATATTAAATTTGACTTCATTCAAATACCACAGGCTTCTCCATTCAGAGAAAAGCAGCTCACAGTGGCCCAGTTCAAGTGATCATGGAGGGGAAATAAGCCATGGTGGCTTATTTCCACACATACACTCTGCATGTGCTAGTCATTTGCCGGGTGCGGGATTTGCATAATTAACCTTGGACACAAAGCTTGTTGGGTGTGCAAACCTGGCTAGAATGGCATGTAGCATTCTGAGTGGCTTGTTACCCTTGGCAACAACAGTCCTCAGCAACAAGCTGCCCTGGCCAGCTTCATATGACTCAATAAGCCATGCTGCCAAGTCATTATGGAAATCCCCCTGGCATGTGACCAGCACTCAGGCATGGGGGTTAGTGGTGGAATAAGCCACTGATTGGGTTTGAAAGACTTACACCCTTCATTGTTTCTGGGTGGCTTGTTGCGATGTCCTCAGTGTGGTACATAAACCACACACAAGCTACCCTGAAAATCCATGGCTTGTTGGGTTTTCAGGGTGGCCTGTTGTGACATCTGAACCTGGCAGAGTGGCTTCTGCATATTTTGTTGGAAAGGGCTACAGAGCTGCCTGGCAAGAGTGACGAAAAGCCTAACATAACACTGTATTCTCTCTCATTGGTTTGATGTATATTTTTTTACAGGACAATAACAGTGTATTCTTGCTTATTTCTTTTATGTATATGATTTAACTACATAGTTATATTTACTATCATCACTACAGTCAAACTAAGAGTTTTGTTGCTATATTGCTAAGGGGCTGGGAGGACTCTCCTGTCTTGGTTAGGGAAGCTTAAATTCCCCCTCCTGAATTGGCATGGTCCCGAATCGAGGCCATGGATGCTTACCCAGAGGTAACACAATCATGGGTGCAGGCATAACTGTGTTAGGAACAGGCTTCAAGGAGCAGCCTAGGAGGATTTTTTTGTGTTAAAGAAAGAAAATAAACCCCTCAACCACCTTGTCCTATAAAGTAAGCGCCCTGCCTCCACTCCAAAAATGTGGCATATGTATGTTAACATAGGTAAACTTGTCATGTTGTCTGAACCCAAATGTTGATTATGCATCTGGGTGTTGATTGTGGAAATCACACCCTGCACACACAGCAATTTAAATAAGCCACAGTGGCTTAAATAAGCCACCATGGTTTATTCTTATCATGTGAAGAAGCATTTAGCTTCTGATCTCTGATTTTCTGGTCTCTGATTTTTTTTCACTTTCTGATTCTTCTTTCCTTCCAAACTTCCTCTACATTTCATCCTTCTAACTACTTCCTGAAGTTGCCTTTTTGCCTCAGCTTTTTAAAGTTAGGGTGTCATGATGTCCTTGTGTTTGTAGAGTTGTATCATGGTTTGTGTGTTGATTGGGGTTATGTTATGTTATGTTTGAGGGGAGACATGAGGGGAGACATGAGAGCACTCTTCAAATACTTAAAAGGTTGTCACACAGAGGAGGGCCAGGATCTCTTCTTGATCCTCCCAGAGTGCAGGACACGGTATAAGGGGCTCAAGTTAAAGGAAGCCAGATTCCAGCTGGACATCAGGAAAAACTTCCTGACTGTTAGAGCAGTACGACAATGGAACCAGTTACCTAGGGAGGTTGTGGGCTCTCCCACACTAGAGGCCTTCAAGAGGCAGCTGGAAAACCATCTGTCAGGGATGCTTTAGGGTGGATTCCTGCATTGAGCAGGGGGTTGGACTCAATGGCCTTGTAGGCCCCTTCCAACTCTGCTGTTCTATGATTCTATGTTATGTTATGGAGGTGTTTCTGTGTTGCCATGCATGGATTATCTCCTTCTATACATGGCTGATGTGGTGATATTTTCAGTGCATCACACCATGATTGGTGTGCATCACTGGGTTGCCATGGGTGCTGGGGGGGAGTGGGGGGGATTGACAGAGTTGCAATGTTAGTGTCAGGACACTCTGCCCTATCCCCAATCATTCTAGGGTTCCTCAATACCAGACTGGAGACTACCTCTATCACCTTATGCAGGAAGGCTCCTGAGTAGGGTGACCATATGAAAAGGAGGACAGAGCTCCTGTATCTTTAACAGTTACATAGAAAAGGGAATTTCAGCAGGTGTCATTTGTATATATGGAGAACCTGGTGAAATTCCCTCTGCATCACAACTGTTAAAGGTGCAGGAGCTATACTGGAGTGACCAGATTTAAAAGAGGGCAGGGCACCTGTAGCTTTAACTGCTCTGATGAAGAGGAAATTTCACCAGGTTCCCCAGATATACAAATGACACCTGCTGAAATTTCCTTTTCAATACAACTGTTAAAGATACAGGAGCCCTGTCCTCCTTTTCATATGGTCACCCTACTCCTGAGCTACAAGGTGGACAATGCACTAGCAGCAACTCCAATCTGTCCTGAATGCCCAACACAAGCTACAATCACTCCAGATTGGCCTGAAGTCTGGAGAAGGAGATGGAACTCCTGTAGATGACAGTGATTCCCCCTCCCCAACCTCCTAGCGCAGAGGTGAATAACTTGTGGCTCTCCAGATGTTTTGAACCACAAGTGAAAAACCACACTTGTCCTTAACAAAAAACACTGAATGTCTGCAACAGAGCTAAGGAAAATGACATAAATAGCACCAGCCATAACAACTTGATTGCTGTGTCGACAAATATGTGAACAAAAATATTTATTACATTAAAATAATTAAAAACAAGTAACAAAGAGGCCAGACATGTTTTGACAATTTTGTCTTCCTCAGTGGCCCTTTTTGTTTAAGCCTTGATTTATTGTATTTTTTTTTTGTATTGTATTGTAGTTTTTTTTTCTTCGTCATTCTCTATGAACAAAAAGGGCCGCTGAGGAAGACAAAATTGTCGAAACATGTTTGGCCTCCTTGTGATTTGTTTTTGTTTCTTTTAATGTAATAAATATTTTTGTTCTCATATTTGTCAACATAGCAGTCAAGTTGTAACTACTTATGTCATTTCCCTTAACTCTCCAGATGTTTTGGCCTACAATTCCCATCATCCCTCACCTTTGGATAGGCAGGTTAGCGCTGATAGGGGTTGTAGGCAAAACATCTGGAAGGCCTCAAGTTGCCCATCCTATGCAGATGTTGCACTAAATACCCAGGCAGTCATAGCTTGCAGTATTCCTATTAAGACCCTTAAAGGAAGCTGATGCCAGCTGATGGAAGCAGGTAGGAGGCTGCTGGAAAATTCTGGGTTAGGTCTGAGAGGCAAAACCTCAGTCCCCAACAGCTGTTTTTAGAGAAGTCACAGGTAAGCAGGCAGGAAGCAGATGGTAAAGTGCACTCATGTTCTCCATGGCAAGGTGGTCTGTTTTTCTTCTCCCTCTCCTGTTGGACTTTGGAGTACCAGAACCCCTCAAGGCAATATTCCTTTTAAGACCCTGTTACAAGAGGACCACCCACAGGTTCCTCATTTCTGCCATACAGTCATTATGAGGACAAGAAATAATTTAAAAAATGGATTCTTGAACATGCTTTGAGTAAAAAAAAAAAAATTCCAATAAAATGTTACACCATTGACTCCCACCAAGAAGAATGATTTTAGTAGGGGTATTTAGACATGAGTTAGGTGTTACTACCCTAAAACACCTGCTAAATCATCCATTCTCCACTTCGGTTTGGAGCATGTCAGGCACTTGACTTCTGCAAGAATTGAGTTTTCACTAATGCCAATGAAGTAACTGAAGGCTACAGCTGTTTTGCGCTTTCTGAAAGGCAGCTGTTTTATATTTTAGGAAGCTAACTTTAACTTGCACGCTTGGAATGCTGGTGTTTAATTGGAAGGTAAGAGCTCACAATCTCTTGTTCATTTCCATGCCATTATCAAGAGTTTGGGACCCTTAATTCCTACTTCAGTGGAACGCCTTTCTTGTTATTTCAGCTTTGCATTCCCGAAAAATAAACATGTGAACAGTTGGGACAACTGACCCAGCTCCCCAAAGACATTACTGAGTAACGTTCCAATATCTTAACTTCTGCACAATTTCCTCTTTTCCTTCCTTTGTCAGTGTTAAATCTGGCGTAACATTGTGAAAGGTTTCAGTATCTCTGGGTTGAGAGAACAATGGGGAAAAGCCCTTGAACAGCCAGGTGAAAGACACACACCCTCCCCCTCCGGACATGGCCATCATGCCTAATTTAATCCAGAGGAATGAGACACACAACAGCTGAACTGCATGGGAGCTACATTAAGGTGAAAAAATGGACTAAAAGTACTTTGAAAAAATTCACCTTTTCACCCCTCCGAGGGTGTCTGCGGGGCTGCTGTGGATTGACGGCAACATCCTGTGTTGCAAATGAATCATAACTGCTCCCACTCCACATTAAATCAGCTGTGTAGATGCTCTTCAGGACTATCTATGTTTTCATGGATAAGGGTATATGCATTGCTTGCTTGTTTCTGCATTCTGTTTGCTAAGGAGTAGTTTTACCTGAATTGTCTTTGAGAAGCCAAACTCTGGACATGCTCAAAGGCACCCCATCCTGATATTGGTTTCTCAGAAACTGAGGGAAGCACATGCACAGTCTTCACCTTTAAGAGGGAGAGAGAGAAGGAGAAAAGGGAAGCACTCTGTGCTTGCCCAGAAACAGGCTTGACGAAGGGGGGCAAGTGCCCAGGCCAGTCCTGGCCCTTCAGTTCAGGGTCCTGATGGAGCACTTTGTGGGTGAGAAGTGTGGGCTGAGGCAGCCCCAGCAGGACTTCGCCAGAGTTGTGCGTGTCCACTGAAAGCCGCTTACCTCCCCTCCTTGGCGATGCTACTCCTCGATGCTCCGTCAAGGAGCAGTATCAGCCAGGAGAGGAGGAAAGCACCTGTCAGAGGACATGGGCACCTGAGGGCCACCAAAGGCATACTGGGAGGTGTAGTACTGGCATCACTATTTCTCAGTCCTTACTTGGCCCCCATTAACTGACTTTCCCCAACTGCCACTAACTCTGCCCACTATTCCATTCTAGCCTCAGCTGTCAGTCATTCCTCCATTCACTCTTCTGTTTCAATAGCCTTGGGTGGGAGGGGAGATTTATCAGGCTGTGGCAGCCTTCATCCGAAAGTGGCTCGCCATCCTGGGCCTGAAGGGAGAGCGCCTGGGTTGGCTGCCTCAGTTACTAGGCCCCATCGGGAGCAGAAGGGAAGGAGGTCGCAGCTCTGGGCAAAAGGCATGCTGGGAGTTGTAGTTTTTGTTTTCTGTGGGGGCAAGGAAAATCATTACGACAACTTCAAGACGGCCCTGGCCGTCTTGAGGGAGAGAGAGAGAGAGAGAGAGAAAAGAAACTAATTTGTTTTAAAGTTACCTCACAGTCCTAGGACAGGCCTACCTTGCAGGGTTGTGATGAGGGTAAGGGGGGGGGGATGAATTTAATATGTTTAAAGGTTAACTCACAGGCCTAGCACTGGCCAGCTCCTTTAAGATGGTGGATCCATTTCCCTACTATATGTTATTGAGATATCTGGGCAATGCTGGGTATATTTTGAAAACATATTTTTAGGTTTGCATCTTTTTTAGCTGGTAGAAAGGGTGTTGTGTGTCCTGATTGTTTTTGAAGTTTACACGGTTGCGCTGGCCAAGCCATGATGGGAGGTGTAGGCTTTTCAGGTGAAACAAAAAATGTGGTTTATCACGAAGCTCTGATTTAAAACACAGTTCTTATTAACGCAATTTTCCATTTATTCCTACAAAACAATTTACTAACTCAACCAAACTAAAAAAACCCAGCCAACCTAAAGATTAATAACTTGCATAGAAATTTATTATATATCAAAAAAATGTTATAAACATAGACCCAAGAGACGCCGGGCATATCAGCTAGTGGGTATATAAAGCAAGAGCAACTCTAGCAGTTATAGATATTTGTTTACGCTTAAGGTAATTTCCCCCCGCACCTTTGAAATTAGTTAGCCCTGAAAGTAATGAGCCAAAATATTGAATCAGGAAACCTTTCTGGGGCCTAATTTCAGCATAACATTTCCAAAATGCAGAAGGCCTGCTATGACAGGGCACAAGTGCAATATGCTTTGAGCACACTCAACAAATTACATAAGCAAAACCTGGATTCTGGGAGATAACAGTTTATGGAATTGTCAGAAGGAAGTATTGTATTTATTAATAATGCTAAATATTATAGTAAGCGCGGCGAATACTAGAGTTAAAATCAAATAAGCGTGCCAGAGGGCACACAACTGCTCCTCTGGCATTCTTGTTATTTGATCGTTATCAACTGCTGCCCTTGTGTGTGTTTTTGAATACTAGAGTTAACCACCAGATCTTCCACTTCACAGAACTGAATCAAAAATCTGGTCACCACTGATTACTGAAGAAGGGAAAACCAACCCGTACAAGATGAATCTGGCTTCCGAACCGCAGGTTAGTGCTGCGAACGCCCTGTTCCTTTTCACCAGCCTGTGCAGGATTGGATTTACTGTCCTGAAGCACCATATATCACTCTCGCGTAACTAAACAAAGATAGCCATAGTGGCCCATGATGGTCGGGGGGGGGATGCAAAATCCAAAGTTGGGCAATACTTATTAGGATCAACCAAAATGCCTCAAGAAGGATGCAGACAAGCTAGAGCGTGTTCAGAGGAGGGCAACCAGGATGATCAGGGGTCTGGAAACAAAGTCCTATGAAGAGAGACTGAAAGAACTGGGCATATTTAGCCTGGAGAAGAGAAGATTGAGGGGAGACATGATAGCACTCTTCAAATACTTGAAAGGTGGTCACACAGAGGAGGGCCAGGATCTCTTCTCGATCCTCCCAGAGGGCAGGACATGGAATAACGGGCTCAAGTTAAAGGAAGCTGGATTCCAGCTGGACATCAGGAAAAACTTCCTGACTGTTAGAGCAGTACAACAAAGGAATCAGTTACCTAGGGAGGTTGTGGGCTCTCCCACACTAGAGGCCTTCAAGAGGCAGCTGGACAAGCATCTGTCAGGGATGCTTTAGGGTGGATTCCTGCATTGAGCAGGGGGTTGGACTCGATGGCCTTGTAGGCCTCTTCCAACTCTGCTATTCTATGATTCTATGAATGTACATGCTTTCAAGAGTTCTAGAAAACTCTTCATCAGGCTAGGTGCTTAAAAGAAAAAAGAAGTCCAAAAATTAGGCCTGATGTTGTGGCTGTGACGTCTGCAATTTAGATCAAAGGTACTTCCAGACAGTGGCCTCCAGCACTCACCATTCATAACTTTTGCGGTGGAAGCTTCATGTGGAATTGCTCTTGGCTGTCCCCACTATTGCTGGGTTGTTGTTTTTTACGTGCTGCTATGTTCTATTTGCACAGGTGGGTGGAAGAAGGCTGGTTGTC
The DNA here is from genome assembly GCF_023053635.1 of Elgaria multicarinata webbii. Lineage (NCBI taxonomy): Eukaryota > Metazoa > Chordata > Lepidosauria > Squamata > Anguidae > Elgaria > Elgaria multicarinata. The sequence goes on from NC_086178.1 coordinate 113,013,375, forward strand.
GCTGGGTGCAACTTTATTGACCCTTCTCCTTTTCATTGCCTAGTTCTATGTCCCTCCCTAAGAATGTGCACGGGGTGGGGGTACACCATTTTGTTGTCCACGCCTGCCCCTCCAGCGGAGCAAAATTATGGAAGTTCAAAATAAGTAGTTTTGACCATGATTTTAAATTTAGTTTCATCTCTTTAATTAATGGTTTATAATTTAAGTTAAATATCTTGGCTATTTTACGTGGTACTTGTATCCCTAAATATTTTAATGAAGTACGACACATTGGGACCTGAAGGATCCTACACACGTTTAATTGCTGCTGGGGAAGCATATTGAAAAACATACTAACTGATTTCTCAAAGTTTACTCGTAGGCCCACTGCTTGTGCAAAAGATATCAGTTTTTGTTTCAATATTAATGCTGATCATTCTGATATCATATCATCTGCATACCTATTCAATAAGTGTTCTTTGTCCCTCCATGGTAGCCAGTTATAAGAGTATTAGTATGCAGGACATTAGCTGATGGTTGCAGGGAGGGGGAAAGAGCAGAGGAGATAATGGACTGCTTTGTTTTGATCTTCTTTCAATCGGGATTGGTAACAAATCCATCAGATTTGTTCCAACTATGGCCCCGTTTACAGTGTATAGACTTCAAATTGCTGCATTAAATTGATCTCCCAATTGATTTGCTTGAAGAACTTTTAACAAATATGGCCATTCAGAACAATCAAACGCCTTAAAGACATCCAAAGATAATAAGGCTAAGGGTTGTTTTTTAAATGAGGCATCCCAAATTATATTCAGACGTCTTCGAATAAGATCTGCAATATGACATCCTGGAATAAATCCTGCTTGATCCTGATGCACTAAATCTCTTATAATACAATGTAGTCTAGATACTAATATAAAGGAGAACAATTTCTGATCTTGATTGAGCAATATTATAGGGTTAGGGTTATTCCTACCCATTTGTCTGAGAAGTCAACAAGATGCACTATCTCACCCTCATTCCAATCTTGCACTTTGTGTTGCAAGCCTGGAACTTCCAGAGGTCACATTTTTCAACATTATCAAAGTAAAGGAAAACCAATCCTCCACAGATGCAAACAGGTAGAATTTCACATTGGTGGACTATCAGGACAATGGCTTAAGGGGGATTTTTTTAAAAAAAACTTAAAAAATCAAGGGATGAACCAATCTGTTTGAAGCTTGGCAGACCCAAAGCCCTACTTAAAAGTTCTCAGGGTCCCAAGTTTCATCTGTTTATCTTTAAAAATAAGGGAGCTGTGGGCAAGAAGGGGGTGGGGTTGGAGCAGCAAAAGTATGTCAGACTGGCTCAGCCCCTTGGTTTGAAAGGTGTGGAGGAGAACTGCCCCACCCTCCCCTTTCATTAGCAAGCTTTACCTTCACAGCACATGTCCCAACAAAGGAAAAAGTAAGAGGCAGCTCTACATGGAGGCTTTAGGGTGCATTAAATTCACTTGGGGAAAATAATCCAGACTTTCCCCATTCTAGGAAAAGACAGAAAAGGCTGGGAAAGAGGCAGGGTGTCTGCAGGACAGGCACGGTGACATGTGAGTATCATGCTGCAAAACCACACACCAGGCATGGCAAGAGTGCATTAAATTGCTAGTGTGATGGAGCCCTTAGTATTTGACACATATTATTATTATTATTATTATTATTTATTTATATAGCACCATCAATGTACATGGTGCTGTACAGAGTAAAACAGTAAATAGCAAGACCCTGCCGCATAGGCTTACAATCTACTTAATAGTTTGAAAAGCTACTGGAGATTGCAGAGGTTCAGGAATTTTTCATCATCCAGTTCTTCCTTCAACCCCAACTGGAACACTTTTCTGAAAAATGACAATGACAAGCAGCAGCTATTCAGTATGCTGGTTCACAGATCAGTGCGCCTGCTAGGTGCCACTGCAGGAAAAAGAAGTTATCGCAACCAATAGTTCCCATATTGTCATAGAGAACAAAAGCGATCATTCGCTACTAATTCAGTGCTCCTATGAGGAGGCTGATACAAGGTTGATTCTCCATGTTGCTGAAGCTGTTCAAAAAGGACATTAAACATACTCAAATGTAGTTGTATTAGCAATTTTTTCAAGGAAATGAAAGCGGAAGAACTGTGGGTAGGTTTCAGCACAGGAAGGAAGTTCATATACATCCCAATACATGTGATAGCAACATCACTAGGTAGTAAGACTCAAGCTCTCCCATTCTTCCACAGCTTCACAGGTTGTGACAATGTGTCTTTCTTCATAGAATCATAGAATAGCAGAGTTGGAAGGGGCCTACAAGGCCATCGAGTCCAACCCCCTGCTCAATGCAGGAATCCACCCTAAAGCATCCCTGACAGATGGTTGTCCAGCTGCCTCTTGAAGGCTTCTAGGGTGGCATGGTAAAGCTATCGCTTGGGAGACATGGAAGTCTTTCCCTGAAGCAACTGCCATATTTGCAGAGTTATCCCAGCCAGCCTCTGATGTGACACAGCAGCAATTGAAAACAATAGAAAAGTTTGTTATAGTAATGTATGATTGCACTAGCAGCAAAGAAGATGTAAACAGTGCCAGGAAAGAACTATTTGCAAAAAAAAGGGAGACACATGGAACAGATCCCACCAACTTCAAGTGCTCTGTTACAGCATGTAAAATGTGCTGTCTTTCACGCAGGTCATGTGTGGGGAACCTCTTTACAGCCAACACCATCATACCTGTTGTGTACTGTAGCTGCTCCAGCTTTCTCTGGGAGACTAATGAAGCAAAGTGCTAGGCAATTTATAAAGCTTTATTGCAAGCAATAAACACTTCTGTAACACAAACTAGGCACCTTCTGTGAAACTCTCCCTTCAGCAAAAACTATGCAAACTAAGCAAGACAATTGTCCATTCAAAGAAAAGAAAAGGCTTTTCAAATGTCCATAACTTCAAGGTGGTTGATGCGTGGACGATTTCTCATGCAATCTGTCTGACTGTCTCTTTGCTGATAACCTCGCTGAACTTTTTAGTTTCCGGTAATTCCTAGCATCAAGTAAGTTTTCTGAATGCTCACCCCTGGAAGTTGACTCCCTGTCCACTGAAAGCATAGAATTTGGCCTTGAAGAGATAGACTCTGGAGGGGGCAGATTTCCAGCTGAAGCCTCTCCCGTGTGAACCTCCTCCCCCACTGGCTCTAACTGCTTGGTGTCTGGCTTGGCGTCTTCTGAGTCTGAATCTGTATCTGATTGAAATAAGACCTTTATATCTCGACGAGGGTTGCTCCTATGAAAATATTGTTAATGACTTTTTTGTAGCAAATGTTATGCTCTTTAATTTTGTACTGAGACATCTTTTCTGTGAGATTACAAATAATAGAGTTATTGTGTGAAAACTAGGTTTTGGCTGCCATTTTCCAAGATGGCAGCCATTACAATGATTTCCTGAGATGCCCCTAAATCTCATTTTAATCTACGTGGTCATAAATGCCACCATACCAAATTTCACACTTTGTGCATGATTTGGCCAGAAATTGTCATTAAACCACTCTACTATTTAGGGTACATCAGGCCCTGTTCATTATTTTTGGCTGTAACAAAAGGGCTGTAGGTGTAGATTAGCCCAGGGACAGGGTTTCAAGTAGTTTATCAGTGAGTGAATGCCACGGTTGCCAGGCATGATGCCATTGGAGAGTGATTTTCTGTGGCAGTTACCACAGACAAAAGGTATAGGAGTGGTGTGAGGCCAGGCCTTGAGGAAGGAATAATGAGTGAGTACTGGAGACGGGTCAGCTGCAGGCTGCTTTTGGAAGAATTGTGAGACTGAGCCACAGGAAGCAGAAAGAAATTCTGCCAGGAGGGGTTTAAAATTTGGAGGAGTTACTCAAGAGAAGCACAATCCGATCCCTATTTCCTTATCCCCATGTAAGAAAAAAAATGAAGCACATCTATCAATCTTCTTGATCCCGGGGCAAGAAGGAGGTGTAGGCAAGGATTCTCAGATGTAGTCCATGCATGCAATAATTCCCGCATGTGCCCCCCAGCTTTGTACACTATGCATGGGGTCCTTGCAGGGGGCAGCAGCAGGGCCCCAACATCACACCTCCACTGGGCCCCATAAACCCTTTGGGTCGGCCTGCAAAGCTGAACCATGGGCAGCGGGGGCACCAAAGGCACCCCTCACTCAGCATGCTATTTATCCTCGGGCTGCCCCTGATTCCATCCCTCATCAGTACTTACTGCCGCAGGTGCTGACGTGGCCTAACTTGGTTTGCTTGGGGTTTGGGGCGGGGTGTGCGTGTGTGTGTGTCTCTGTGTGTGTCTGCCCTGGAATTATAATGCAGGAATGCAGCTAGCCTCTTTTATGCTCACCCAGGGAATGTACCCAAATCCCTTCCTCCCAGCCAAACTGATGTCATGGTTTCTTTGAAACAGGCCACTGCATGAATTGTCTTTCCTGAGGCTTTTCTTTAAAGCTTGCTGTGTCACATCCTCTAGGGATGAGGTCATTGTTGCTGTTCTGTGTATTTATTCCCATGGAAACATGAGAGTAGAAAGTTATAGAAACTGGGTGTGTGGTTTGACATTTGATAAGGCAGTGAGAAGTTGGCAAGACCTCTGAGGCAAGAAGTAAATAGGATAATAGCCTCCGTTCTGAGACGCCTGGTGAACTTCACATTGTTCCTACCTTTTTTGCATGGATATGAAATGCTTAATAAACAGAGAGAGGGAAGATGTGGGAAGCTATTTGGACTGGTTTTATACCCCGCCCAGGAAAGGGTAACCTTCCCAGTTACTTTAAAATGTTTGTTGGCCAAATGGAATTGGAAGAATTATTATGTAATGATATCATGATTTTTACAATTTCTTTGTTAGTTTTAAGGAGCTATTCATGATTCTGAACATTTGGGACTTTTAGGAGGCCTGGCTGGTCACCACAAGTGTCAGGAAAGCCTGGTACGTCCATTGGAACAGCAGTCACTACTGATCAGGCACTTAGCATGTTAATGTAAATTATACTGATGATATGCTGATAAATGATACTCAGCATTTGTATAGTACTTGTACTGGTTCATAGCACTTTGCTTACTTTGTCTTGTAATCCTTACAACACTGCATACCCCCCCCCCACCAATATTGCAGAGGCGTAAGTGGCATTGGGGGCTGCAGGGAAAAAGGCATTTGCATCCTGGCATTCGTCTTCCCCAACTTGTACAATGGTCTCTATCTGCCCTGTAGTCGAGGGGTAGAGCAGGCTGGAGTAAATAATATCAATAACCCAAAGTGGCTTAGAGGTAAGGGGACATGGTTTGGAGAAATGGGTATGGCCTGGGAGAGTCCAGAGGCCTGGAGGTCCACATTTGGCTCACAGGCTGGAGGTATCACGCCCCTGCATACACAATGCTGAGTTAGTAGCTACATCAAAATGTTCAAATATGAGAATGAGGCCAAATATGAAAATAGTGGCTACATACACCTTATATATTTCATGAGATGCAGCATTTTGTAAATGGGATGTTATCCATTCTGACCCTCTTAACTTCCCTACCATCTGAGGTTGGCTACCTGCTGATACTTAGTTTCTGCTTCTTTGGCTTGTTTACACAGGGTTTGTATTGGCTTGAGCAGCAGGGGAGTGTCTTTGTAGCAGCAAGTTTTTGGAAGCTGCATGGATGCTGTGATGAAACAATGTAGCTAATCCACCTTTCTAAAGCTTTGAGGCTTGGGTCTATGGAACTCCCTACCACAGCACTTAACAAAGTTTTCAGATATTTACAAAACTATGCAAAACAAATACAATAGAAAATCAGTCAAAAAATATTCAATAAAAATGCTATAAAAACAGATAACACCAATAAACCTGAAGCTCACAGACTATGGAGGCCAGGTGAGTCTTCAGAGCCTTTCTAAAGACCTGAAAAGAAGAGGCCTAGTGAATCCCTGATGAAAGTTGATTCCAAACTTGCAGGACCACCATTGCCAAGGCCCTCCCCCTTGTACTATTCACCCTTGGTGGTAGGTAGGTGAGATGGGCCTTTACTGTTGACCTCAGAGTGTGGGCAGGCTGGTATGGGAGAAGGGGATCCATCCATAGGCCCAAACTATTTAAAGCTTTAAAGGTTCAAATCAGCACTTCAAATTGGTTTCAGAAATGCACTGCCACTCTATCAGTAACACATAAGCAAACTGCTCAGGTCCCATCAATATCTGGACAGCCATATTCTACACCAGTTGAAGTTTTTGAATTGTCTTCCAAGGCAACCCCATATACTGCACATTACAGTAATCCAACCTGGATGTTACTAGAGCATGATTAACTGAGGCAAGATCCTCCCTCTTCAGATAGAGTCACAGTTGATGTACCATTCTAAGCTGGTAAAAGGTACTCCTGGCTACCATCACCAGCTGAGTTTCCCCAGTTAGTATCAAGTCTAGAAACTCTCCCAAACTGCACACCTGGGCTTTCGTGGGGAGTGCAACCCCATCTAAGTCCAGATGCTCTATTCGGATTGGTTGGTTTCCCAACCCATAGTGTCACGGAAATGACCAGCGCTGAAAGGGAGCCAGGCAGGCAGGTCCCGATACAAAAGCTTTTATTCAGACTACAGGTGTAGGAGAGAGAGAAAGATTCCAGCAAACCGAAAACCAGGCTCTCTCTGCCATCTTTGAATATTTGGCAATGTTTTATACATTTCAGAAATCCTCTCAAAAACATCCCATTGTCCCATCCTTCCCCCTTTGGCAGATTTCATTCCCATACAGTTACAAGCTAGACTATCTTCCAGGAACAATTCACTCTTAGAAACTTCAGCAAAAACTGGTGCCGAGATCTCTGCGTCCCTTGATAAGAGCTATCAAGGTGCTGAGCTTCACAAAGCTAGTTCAAAACTGCAACATGCCCTGTGCAGGGAACCGAATGTTTTCAGACAAGCAGGAAAATGATGCTTTTCCTGCCTGTGTGCATAGGTCAAGAATGTCAGAGTATTGTGATTGTCCTGTTTATGCATTTTCTCTTGGGAACAGGTTTCTGTGAATTTAGATTCCGTCATCAATATTATCTCTAACTTGTCTGGATTAAGTCTCAGCTTGTTTGTCCTCAACCATCCCAAAGCTGGTTCAAGACATGGTTCAGGCATTCAACAGCCTCCCTAGGATCATTCGATGGAAACAAGGTAGAAATGAGTGTCATCCATGTATTAATGGCACTTCAACCCAAACTTCAGAATGACTTCACCCGACAATCTCATGTTGAAAAGCATAGGGGACAAGATTAAACCTTACAGCACCTCATAGCCAGTGGTCATGGGTTGGAGCAGCAATCCCCTAGCACCACCCTCTGAGATCATTCAAAAAGAACTGGAAGCAGCATAACACTCTGTCTTCTATGCCCAACTCACATAAACGATCCAGAAAAATACCATGGTTCGAGGTATTGAAAGTTACTGAGAGAACTAGGAGAACCCAACAGGGTTATACTCCCCTTGTCTATTCCCTGGCATAAGTCATCTGTTTCTGTCCCAAAGCCATGCTTGAATCCAGATTGGGGTAGATAGACCTCAGTTGGGGAATGCGGCATTAACTATAAAACCTGTAACCACTGCCACCAAAATATACACTCTGTACACTTTGTGAACGGCTATTGGGTGGTATAGAAATGTAATAAATAAATAAATAAATACCACATTGTAACTCAGTGGCTTGGTGCCTATGTCCTATGCACAGAATAGATTCCATTTAGAAGATGAACAATATTAAGGTATTTATTAAGGGAACAAAATATTGCTTTTCAAATGGTGTAATGAGATTGCTTAAATGTATAGTTCTTTCAGCTAAATATGCTTAGTTACAATTTCTAATACATAAGATTCTTCCCTGCTAAACAAACTCTCAATAGCTTCCCTCTCAGTCTATATTTTCCTAACCTTCTACCCAGCGAATCACTCACAGTGAGGAACAGAAGCTTCACAGCAGTCTTCCTCTGTCTCCAGCTCTTCCTGCTACTTCTGGCTTCGAGAATAATTTAGGTATTTCAAACACTAGTTCAGGTCAGAGCTCTGCTTAAAGCCTTCTGCTACTAGGCTCGGCTGCCTGCTTGAAGCTTCATACAACCTCCCAAGCACAAGTTCTTGCTCTTCTCAGCCACCACCTCCAGTCTTTAGGTTTCCATTCAGATTCTTGCAGATTAGAAGGCCTGCTCCTTTCTGAGCTCTGCTCTCTTCAGGCACCAGCTCTGGTGTGGTGGCTGTCAACCACTAACTTCTAACTAAGAGCGCAACCCTAATGGTTCAGTCCTGGATACTGCATTTTAGCTAGATGGGAGTTTTCGCCCAACTAGCAGAGGTTTTGGGGAGGGCGAGAGAAGGCTGAGATGGCTGGGGAGAGCTTGGGTCTGAGGGTAACTTTCACCCCTCTACAACCTTGTTTGTGAGCTTGTAGAAGCAGCCAGTGTGGTTCTTTCCAGGCCGGCTGCAGGGGGTGGGGGTGGGGGCAGGGGCAGGGGCAGGGGGCTCGGTTTCCTGGCTCCAAGATCGGAGGGCTGTCTCTGACCTCAGATCCAGGAATCTGAAATATCCTATGTCCCCCAGATACTGTTTATGGGTCATAGGATTGCCCTCTAACTGACCTTTAAAAAAATAAATTCTTAGCCTGAACTTCTGAGCAAGCATGTTGTTATCCTCTGTCAGGGCCATAACCTATTTAGTGATCAATCAGGTTATTTATGGAATTTCAGTGGTTCTTTCTAACCAGCAGTCAAAATTGTATTTTAGTATCTGCTTAGTACCAATATAACAAAAATCAGCTTCTCCCCTTAGTCATTTTCAAACTGTCAGCTTGAAGCTTCCCTCCCATAGCAACCATGACTGCAAGAACTATCTTATGCCCAACACACAGTAATAAAGCCAGGCTTCGGGCCTACTTCATGAACCTCACTCAGGTTACTTGCAAAATAGAACATTTGCAAATCACAGTCATAAAAATCCAGTGTTGCTTCACATATGCGCAGAAGTAAACGAAAATAAGGGAGTGGCTTAAGAGTCACATTTTAAATTTAGGTTAGCAATTGGATTTCACTTCAGTTCAGAAGATACATGTGTGTTATGGTGCTGGTGGGGCTCAGAACAAAAATCTAACTGCTTCAGGATCTCTGACGATCTAGATTTAGCACCAGCTTGATTTGGCAAGAATGGCACCGGCTTCTTTTATTATTGTTATTATTTATGCTGCTAATAATTCAGGGCCATGGCAGCATCTGCTGCTATTATTATTATTATTATTATTATTAATAATAATTATTATTATTATTATTATTAGGAAGGATCTGTGCTTTGTAAACATCTCTCTCTCTCTCTGCTCTTCCTTTCCTGCTCCCTCTTCCTCAGACAGCTACAGGAGACAAGGGGATGTAAGAGCAGCTTTGGGTCTGACATCATCATCATTATCATTATTATTATTGCTGCTGCTGTTCCTTCATTCACAATATTGGGCTTAAGAGGCGCCCCTCCCACTGCAGGGAGGGGGAGTGCCCGAGGGTGGATTCTTGCATGTCTGTTCAGAAGTAACTCCTCCATTTCACTTTACGAGCATGCGAGCGAGTGAGGGTGGGGAAGCCGGTTGATTCAGAGCTTCGCAGCTACGACGGAGCACAGCTGAGAGGGTGTGGGCACCTGTTAAGCTGCATAGCTTTGTAGATACACGAGGGCATCCTTTCACTGCTATAGAGTTGAACAGAAGAAAGCCCCATCGTTAGTCGCTATTTGCTGCACATTACGACCTTGTAGCCAATCCTGCGAAGTTTCAGGGTAGGAAATTCCATCTTCAGTCTTGCCCATGTATCACTGTGGTTGCCGTTTTGTAACTGTGATGCTGCGGATTTTGGGAGGGATCAGCAGTAAAAGTGGAGCCGTGTAGATGCCGTCCTTGTTCTTTACATATTCTTTAAACAGTTGCCTGCCAGTTACCTTTAACTAAATAGTTAAAGGAAGCCAGATTCCAGCTGGACATCAGGCAAAACTTCCTGACTGTTAGAGCAGTATGACAATGGAATCAGTTACCTAGGGAGGTTGTGGGCTCTCCCAACTAGAGGCCTTCAAGATGCAGCTGGACAACCATCAGTCAGGGATGCTTTAGGGTGGATTCCTGCATTGAGCAGGGGGTTGGACTCGGCCTTGTAGGCCCCTTCCAACTCTGCTGTTCTATGATTCTACCTGCATTCCAGATGCTTCTGATTTTTGTCTCTGCTCCCTTCCATGCAGGATATAAGGCATATAGGAAGTGCACACAACCGGAGTGCTATGCCATTCACTGCCAACACTTCACCTAAACTCATCACTGCTCAGTACAACAATCCAGCAAGCTTGTACTCCCCAGAAAACATACAGACCTTCAACAACGCAGTGGAGTCCAAGTCATCTGTGTGTGACCAGGAGCCCAGTAAGAAGTAAGTGGTTTTGCTTAACAGCACTGCAGGACAAGCACTAAGAGAGTCTTGGGCCATAGGTAGACCTAAGGTTTATCCCTGGATCGTCCAGAGGTCAAACCTGTTCATCTAGGTGACACACAGGGGATCCAGTGCTCAGGCAGGGGCGAACCCTGGATGATCCCAGGATAAACCTTAGGTCTACCTGTGGCCTTGGTCTAACTATCATAGAATCATAGAATAGCAGAGTTGGAAGGGGCCTACAAGGCCATCGGATCCAACCCCCTGCTCAATGCAGGAATCCATCCAGCACTATGCATGAAGTGAGTGTGTTATAATGTATCTCAAACTCTTTCTTTCCGAGTGGTTACTCGGCCAGTATGTTCCTGCAAATCAGGTGTTCCTCAAGATGACAAAGTAAAACTAATGGTTGTTTCTTTGTTCACCAACTGCCTCTGCCTTTGTTCAGCCTTTAAAATTGTCTTCCCACTCATGCAGGTCCCAGCTGATTTTGTAAGTGCCAAGCGAACCTCCTTAGGGAGCTCATTCCACAGCCAGGGTGCCACAGCAGAGAAGGCCCGCCTCCTGGTAGCCACATGCCTCACTTCCTTCCTTTATTATGAGACTGTTGTGCCTTTATGACTTTTGTTCTCCTTCCAGTGAAAATGGTTCTGTTTTGCAGAGAACACTGAGCCTCTTCCAGGTGAGGTAGGGGATTGATGGAGGTAGCACAGACTATCCCTGTACTGAGTGACGGGTTGAGTGGAGTCCACAGTGATTGTCTGTAATACCATAGGCACAATGTAGTAATCTTACTTATTCTGTGTTCCATAATGTGGATATTGAGCAGAATTTCTGCATACATGTGGAAAAATAGAATTGGTTTAATGTTTTAATTGATTTACTATTGCAATTTTCATTCTGTGAAATGCCCAGGGTGTTTCAGCTATAAAAAAATCATAGAATCATAGAATAGTAGAGTTGGAAGGGGCCTATAAGGCCATCGAGTCCAACCCCCTGCTCAATGCAGGAATCCACCCTAAAGTATCCCTGACAGATGGTTGTCCAGCTGCCTCTTGCAGGCCTCTAGTGTGGGATTCAACCTCCCCAGGTAAGTGGTTCCTTATCATACTGCTCTAACAGTCAGGAAGTTTTTCTTGATGTCCAGCCGGAACCTGGCTTCCTGTAACTTGAGCCTGTTATTCCATGTCCTGCATTCTGTGATGATCAAGAAGAGATCCTGGCCCTCCTCTTCGTGACAACCTTTTAAGTATTTGAAGAGTGCTATCATGTCCCCTCAATCTTCTCTTCTCCAGGCTAAACATGCCTCCTAGCTTTTTCCTTCGGCCATACACTGCTCCTCATTGGCCTAAGTGGCACCATCTACTGCCCCTCCCCTATCCTTCTTTTCCTGCCCTTTCCTGCAAAAGCACACCAGCTACATCGTTTCCTCAGGTGTCCAAGCAGCGCCATGGCTGTTTCTGTCAGACCCTGTTGGTCTTCTCCAAACTAGCATTGGCTGGCATGGTTTTTGTTTTATGCAAAAAAAAAGGGTACAAAGTGTTTTGCATAGTGAACATATCTGGATGCTCCTCCTGCCAAGGTTCCTCCAGGTGGCTGCCAAGGTTACTGGAGGGGTAGAGGAGGTAAAGGAAATGAAAGATACATTGATTGTGTTAACTAGGTTGATGGGGGAAGGAGCTGGGATTCCCCTTCTTCTTCCAGCCAAGCCACACACACACCGCACCTGCCATTTTGCTCCTCATTCCATGACTGAGCAAAAGTCCCTAATCTTGGGAACTGTGTTAGGTTTGGAAGGAGCTCCAAAATATTTTGATTGGTGAAGGTATAAATGTTATTTGCCTGCTCTCTTGGGGTGAATAACATTTGCTGTCACAGAACATCTACTTAGCAAGCTTCACCAGTCTCATGCAGGGTGTAGCCAAGAGAGAGAATCTAAGCCTATCAGTGAATTCGCCTTTTGTGAATTAACCTAAAAGGATGAAAAAGTATTAAACGTTTAGGAGGTATATTAAAACCTTTACCAATGACCACCCGATCCCAAACGGACCAATCAATTCTGGACCCAAGCTTATATTGCACACTGAGTGGTAGGCAGGGTGTGTGTCTTTTCGGGCTACATTTTGGAAGCACTGATTAATACATTAATGCTCTCAGCATTTTTGTAAACCGCCCAGAGAGCTTCAGCTATGGGGCAGTATATAAATGTAATAAATCAAATCAATCAATCAACTAAAAAGCTAGTCAGCTTGACAGTCCATTAGCATTCAAGAAAGCTATCAATTATTATTATTATTATTATTATTATTATTATTATTATTATTATTATTATTTATTTATTTATATAGCACCATCAGTGTACATGGTGCTGTACAGAGTAAAACAGTAAATAGCAAGACCCTGCCGCATAGGCTTACAATCTAAGACTGATCTCTTCTGGCAGGCCTATCCAGTGGAATTTTAGAATGTTTTTAGGTTGTCTTAACAATGTATATTATGTTCTTAATTCAGTTTTATGTATTTTATATTTACTGTTGTTCCCCGCCTCGATCAAAATGGAGAGGCGGGTAAGAAATTATTATTATTATTAATTTATTTCTTTAAAGTAAGTGGAAACAGAAAATACCAAGAAAATCCTGTTAGGAGACAGTTGTTTATTTTTGCTGCATTTGAGGGTAGATTTAATCTCACTGCAGCTTGATTTTTTGCTAATACACTTTGCATCTCCAGTTGTTTTAGCTGTGTGTACTTTTTCTTATTTAAAAATGTAGTACAACTGTGTTTGATTTAAATTCCTTCAGCTTGGACCATCTTAACCAGCCTTCCAGTAACCTAGCAATTGACAAGAGCTCCGAGGTTTACAAGATGCTGCTGGAGAACCAAGATTCAAATGAACCACCTCGTCAATCCACCTCATTCTTGGTGCTACAAGAAATTTTAGAATCTGAAGAAAAAGGTAAGAAGTGTGTGTGTTGCTCTAACTAGAAGCATAACATGAAAGGAACTTCTCTGTGGGCCAAACTGTATATGATGCTAAATGTGTCCAAGTCCTCTAAACTGCTGTCTCACAGTATCAACCTACACTTGAGAAAGGGCACTTTTAGCCACCGCCACCACCTGTGCTTAGAATCATAGAATAGCAGAGTTGGAAGGGGCCTACAAGGCCATCGAGTCCAACCCCCTGCTTAATGCAGGAATCCACCCTAAAGCATCCCTGACAGATGGCTGTCCAGCTGCCTCTTGAATGCCTCTAGTGTGGGAGAGCCCACAACGTCCCTAGGTAACTGGTTCCATTGTCGTACTGCTCTAACAGTCAGGAAGTTTTTCCTGATGCCCAGCTGGAATCTGGCTTCCTTTAACTTGAGCCCGTTATTCTATGTCCTGCACTCTGGGAGGATTGAGATGTTGTAAATAAAACGGCCTAAAATATCTATTGTTTAGAGCCTGGATAATTTGGGTCCAGGAAGTGCTTTTATCAAAGCCTCCCACAATCAGGTTGGCCTCGATCCACTGCCTCCCCCTCATTCCATTCTAGCATTTGCTCTGCCTCCATGGTGTCTAAAAATGAGGCGAGGCAACTTGGTATCCTAGCACTGCCTCCATAATGCAAGGGTTGATATTGCCTAAGGCACCCTAACCAATTCTTCCTTATCAATAGAGATCAGTTGCCTGGGTTCTTTTTCTTCGTTTCAAGAGCCAAACAGTTATTAATTATATTCAAGGCATAGAAGAAGCAGTCAGGTGTTAATAAAAAAAAACACACCAAATATGTATAAATAATTATTGTAGAGAGAAAAAGAATAATTGACAAGCACATGCGATGTTAATCCCTGATTAGCTTAACAGTCCTTTTTAGTTTATTTATTTATTTATTACATTTTTATACCGCCCAATAGCCGAAGCTCTCTGGGCGGTTCACAATTTTTTTTCCACTTGCCCCTTCAACTGACTCAGAACTCTCTCCTTCTTCCTTGGGAAGGCGAGCTCAGGTACATTGAATTGCAGGCAGGCTCATTGCTTACATAGGTTTCATATTTGCATAAACTTTTTAACTGCTTTTTAAGGAGTTTTATATAAAGGTTGGGAAGAGGAGAAGGTGAAGGCAGCAGGTGAAGAAGTAGGTCATATGGGGAGGAACAATATGGAGAAACGTTGACTGGTCACAATCAGCCAAACCCTTGATCACTGGAAGCCCTGTCTAAGGCAAAGGTTATGATTATTTTGAATCATGGAGTCAGATCAACCAAACACTTCTTCACCCTGAGGAATAGGTGTTGTTGTTTTTAAAAGCAATGAAATTAAAAAGCCCTCAGAATGCTTTCAAGGGTGAATGGTATGCCATTACCACACACAATGCTTAAACTTGTTCTCGTATTGCACTTGTCTGTACATCAACTGAGAAAGCTCTTTGACTAGAATATCCACTTTCTATCTCACATTAACACCACAGAAGTAGTTGCTGTACCATTCCAGACTAAAACAAATTTTAGGGCTGGTTCTCACTATAAATTTTGTACAGGGGCGTGGATACCCAATTATAAAACACACTGGCCTCTTGTCATATTGGAAGGTATGCATATGAACTGAAAAATTCAATGTGGGTCTGTTTTGAAATATTTAAAAAATAATGGGACCTTTCCTTCCTCATGTGGCGCAGAGCGGTAAAGCAGCAGTTTCTGCAGCTGAAATTCCCCACGGCCTGAGTTCGATCCCAGCAGAAGCTGGTTTCAGGCAGCCGGCTCGGGTCGACTCAACCTTCCATCCTCCCTAGGTCGGTAAAATGAGTACCCAGCTAGCTGGGGGAAAGGTAATCACGGCTGGGGAAGGCAACAGCAAACCACCCCGCTATAAGGCCTGCCAAGAAAACGTCAGCGAAAGCTGGCATCCCTCCAAGAGTCAGTAATGACTCAGTGCCTGCACCAGAGGTTCCTTTCCTTTCTTTTCCTTCAGAACATTTTAAAGGGGATATTGAACATTCATATCTTTCAAACTGAATATTTGGTATGCATTTTGGACAGCAGCACTGATAAAATACCAATGACCTCAGGTGATAACTGCAATATTTTTCAGGCAGCAAAGCTGTGACTTGAGTTATTGTCTTGATTGTATACTTCAGGCATCTCTTCTAATCCATAGAATTGGTTTTTAAATATTTACAGGAGACCCCAATAAGCCTTCTGGATTTAGAAGTGTAAAAGCTCCAATGACCAAAGTTGTAGCTTCAATTGGAAATTCCCAGAAGCTGCCCATGTGTGATAAGTGTGGGTCTGGCATTGTGTAAGTACTAGTATGTCCATTAATTATAACTTTGTTAGTGGTACTGAACATCACTTATTTTGGGGACAAGCTATGTGTGTTTATTTATTTATTACATTTTTATACTGCCCAATAGCCAAAGCTCTCTGAAACCTGAGCTTAGAAAAGACATGGTAAAGAAGAGGATGTGATTGAAGTATAATATCATCTATGATTACACATTCACATACTATTTGAACTAAAGAGCACCCAAAGACATTAAGATGCAGCAGGTTCCAAAACAAACAATCGATCTGAGCCGGTTGGCAGTCATTCTGTCCTCAAGGTTCCCTGTGATGCCATTGAAGTATGGTTATGATAGGGATACTTGTTTGAAATTACACCAGGAAAGCCATGTATTCTATATTAAGATGTAAACAAGCTGATTTTACTGTACGTTAGAAGTGCTGCGCTGGATCAGATCAAGGTCTATCTAGTCTAGGATTCTGTTCACACAGTAGCCAACTAAGTAGGCCATGACTGTAATAGCACCCTCTCGGTTGTTTTTCCCAGTATACTGCCTCTGATACTGGAGGTAGCATAGAGCCACTATGGCTAGTAGCCATTAATAGCCTTATCCTCCATGAATTTATCTAATCCCCCTTTAAAGCCGTTCAAATTGGTGGCCATCACTACATTGTGTGGTAGCGAATTCCATAGTTTAATTATGTACTGTGTTAAGAATTACTTCCTTTTATCTGTCTAGAATCTCCCACTAAAATGGACCATGCATAATTTTGTACATCTCTTGCCATGTCTCTCCTTAATTGCCTTTTTTCCCTGAGCTACAGTCCCAGATGTTGTAACTTTTCCTCATGAGAGTTGTTCCAGCCCACTGATCATTTTTGTTGCCCTTTTGTGCACTTTTTCCAATTCTACATCACTTTTTAGGTGCAATGACCAGAACTGTACGGAGTCCTAAAGTATCGATACCCATTTAATTTGTGGCAGTCGTTATGTTTCTTGCTTTTTTGGGGGGGGGGGCGTTGAATTGTTGTGTGAAATGAAATAATGTAGCTTTTTCGTAATCTTCAGCTTTAATGAACACTTCTGAACTAGAGTGGCCAGCTTCTTTTCCAGGGTCCTTAAGATATCTGCATGGAAGCAAAACATTCAGCAGTTTCATTTTCCCTTCATGTGCTTAAGTGATTAGGAGGGCTGCATCTGCTAAATTGTTAGAAGCCTTTAGCCTTTATAGTGCTGCTTGTTTAAATATTTAAGACTGAGCTGCAGCCTCCACATTGTGACTAGCCAGGAATGGTGAACACCTTTACTATTTACGTAGGTGTGCATGTAGCAGTCTGTAGCGTATGTAGCCAAGCTTTCCTGAACTCTGACCCTCATGCTGTTTTCTCCCCAGAGGTGTATTTGTGAGGCTCCGGGACAAGCATCTCCACCCAGAGTGCTACGTGTGCAGTGACTGTGGAGCGAACCTCAAACAAAAAGGGCATTTCTTTGTGGAGGATTGTATCTACTGCGAGACGCACGCCCGGGAACGCGTCACCCCACCTGAGGGCTATGAAGTGGTCACTGTGTTTCCAAAGTGAACGAATGTTTCAGTGTGGAAGTTCTGCAGAGAGCCATTGTCTTCCGCTTCTGAATTCTTATTGCAGTCATGAAGGTTCAGAAGGCTTTTGCAGTGGACCTTTTTGTTAACTGCTACTAAACATCGCTAATAGTGAAACACTTGCTTTTTTATATATAGATGTGAGGGAATGCTCCTCCGCTTGCTGATACAACTCTTCTTTCTGCCTCTCTCTTCAAAATGAACTGCCAACCAAAATCAGATACTAAAGCCAAATCACAATACCTTTCTTCTGTTCCTAGTTAATAAAGTGGTTGACTGAAAACATGTTCTGAACATTTTCTATTTGTGTTTGAATTATCTCATTAGGTGTGTTGAGGTATTCCTGACTCAAGGCTGGATTTAATTACAAAGGAAGAGCTGGTGAGCATGGCCATATTGTCCAGCAAAAATACTGCATCTTTAATAATAATAATAATAATAATAATAATAATATTTCATACCCGCCTCGCCCTTTGGATTGAGGCAGGGAACATTAGTACAGAATCAATACATCTTAAAATGCTTGATTTTACATTGATCTGGATAGGCCTGCCAGAAAAGGCTAGTCTTTAAAGCTGCCTTAAAATCACACAGAGAGCTAATGTAAGACACCTCCACATGCAGTATCAATGTTTGCACTGCTGGTTTCCCCTTTGATACCATTAATTGTGTGCTACACAAGATTCTGTGCTGTATGTAGTCTTAAGCAGGGATCCCCCAGCTGCTCTTATGGTCACTTCTGTCTTCCAGGATAGCTAATACCTTGGAAGACAGAAACACACTTCAACGTGATCGTGCTAGGCTGGAGCTCTGGGCTGAAAACAGAATGACATTTAATAGGGATAAATGCCAAGTTCTACATCTAGGAAAAGGAAACCAAATGCACAATTACAAGATGGGGGATACTTGGCTCAGCAATACTACAATCAAGAATGATCTTGGAATTGTTGTAAATCACAACCTGAATATGAGCCAACAGTGTGATGTGGCTGCAAAAAAAGCAAATGCTATTTTGGGTTGCATTAATAGAAGTATAGCTTCCAAATCACGCAAGGTACGGGTTCCCCTATATTTGGCACTGGTTAGGCCTCATCTTGAGTATTGCATCCATTTCTGAGCACCACACTTCAAAGATGCAGACAAGCTGGAGGGGGTTCAGAGAAGGGCAACAAGGGTCAGGGGTCAGGAAACAAAGTTGTATGAGGAGAGACTGAAAGAACTGGGCATGTTTATTAGCCTGGAAAAGAGAAGAGACATGATAGCACTCTTCAAATACCTGAAAGGTTGTCACACAGAGGAGGGCCAGGATCTCTTCTCGATCATCTCGGAGTACAGAACACAGACTAATGGACTTAAGTTACAGGAAGCCAGATTCCGGCTGGATATCAAGAAAAACTTCCTGACTGTTAAAGCAGTATGATAATGGAACCAGTTACCTAGGGAGGTTGTGGGCTCTCCCACACTAGAGGCCTTCAAGATGCAGCTGGAGAATCATCTGCCAGGGATGCTTTAAGGTGAATTCCTGCATTGAGCAGGAGGTTGGATTCAATGGCTGAACAGGCCCCTTCCAACTCTACTCTTCTATGATTCTATAATGGTGATGGTAACAAGGCTCATGGCAAGGAGGTAATCAAAACATGACACCTACTGGTTCACAGCTTTCAAGGTGGGGGAATACAATCCTCTAGTGGTTTTGGGAAGCAGCGGAATCTGGGATTGCAACAACTCTACTGATCACAAGCAATACCTGTCAGATGTAGCTGCTATACAAAACACTCATATTTTCAATCTGAGTTTATTTAGTAAAGTTGGCATTAAAGTAATACAATTTAGTTTTGTAAACAAGTACACCGAACCTTTCCTCTCTGTCCAAATAAAATCACAATGGAGGCAAGAAGTCAAAATATTATTTCAAGAAGTTATTTAGCATAATGTCTACAGAACACTGTACAAATCAGATAGCTAGCTGATATAGTAAGTCTGAAAAATTATCTAACATCCATATGGTATCAAAAAGTTCCAAAAGCTTTCTTTTCACATCGGCACACTTAGTAATGCTACATTTAGAGCCTTTCTTGAAAATATTATGATTTGAAACAAACTTTTGAACTCTGAGAATAGAGATCAACAATATGGTAACTACTGTAAGCATATTTGTATTCACGTTACAAGGGCAAGCTGGTTGCATTTCAAAGGATAACTTCTGTGCTGGCATCTTCAGTGTTCTCTACGATCTTGAACATTCCCTTTTTTTCTTTAAGTCCCTCAGAGATTTTCATTTGGTCTAGAAGAAAAAAGGAAAACACACAAATCGGAAGACTAAGCAGCCTTAATAAACAGCATGAAACTCTGGATAACATTTCATCTGATGAAGAAATGGCCAGGATCTCTTCTCGGTCCTCCCAGAGTGCAGGACATGGAATAACGGGCTCAAGTTAAAGGAAGCCAGATTCCAGCTGGGCATCAGGAAAAACTTCCTGACTGTTAGAGCAGTACAACAATGGAACCAGTTACTTAGGGAGGTTGTGGGCTCTCCCACACTAGAGGCAGCTGGACAAGCATCTGTCAGGGATGCTTTAGGGTGGATTCCTGCATTGAGCAGGGGGTTGGACTCGATGGCCTTGTAGGCCCCTTCCAACTCTGCTATTCTATGATTCTATAAGAGGAATACAGTCCATGTTTTAGAGGTCTTAGTCCCCCCCCCCACAAAGTAGAGGCCATCCGCACTGGATAGCATATACTGCAGAGACACTATTGCAAGGAGTAAAATATTTCAAAATACATGTCTGATGGTTGGAAGGATTCTCAAATTTTGTGACTTTGGAAGTGAATCTGCAGTAACTGCAGTGTCCATGTGGGTGATGGCCCATAGACATGGATGCTCCTGGTCAAACATTAGGCAAACTTCAGTTGTGTTCCTGAAATTATCAGAAATTTTCTAATATTTCTCATCCTTTTAAAAAAGACCAATGGTTTTTCTTGGCAACCTGGGATGTGTTGTATTATGTGTGAATAACTTTTTATGCTTCCTTGTGAACTTTATTGTTACAGTCTGCTGAATAAGGCCTCAAAATAAGGGACAGGCTGAAATGAAACAGGCGTTTTGCTAATAAATTTATTCTTGCATCCTAAGAACTTATTTCTCCTCTTGGTGTACCTACTACTTTAGATGCTCATCTCCCTCCACTTTTTTGTTTTGTACATCAAACAGGAATTTAAATGTACATAAACCATACTTTAAACAGAAATACTGCTGCTCCCCCCTCGCCCCCGTCTACTGTCACCAACTGGAGGGGGAAGTGGGATGTTGGGGGCCAACAGCTCAGCGGCACGCAGCCACATAGGGGCCACCTGGCCAAGGGAGGGATGACCTCAATATGCCCCTTGCATTTGCACAGCTAGTCAAAACTGAAATTGACATAGAAGCTGTTAAAACTGTCTATGTTCATCTGTGGTTTGGTAGCTGTGGCTTATGTGCACCTCTGGCCAAGTTTTGGTGGTGGAGATGACTGTGGAGCAAGAATGTCGACAAGAGGTGGGAAGTAGTTGTTCTGGAGAAGGCAAACCAGCTGCGCTCTCTCTCTCTCTCTCTCACTCACTCACTCACACACACACACACACACACACACACACACACAGAGTCAAGGCAGAGGCAGGAAAAATAATAGGAAAAGTACCCAGCCTATGATACCTCCCCACCACGAGATCCTCATTTTTGGAGGAGGAGGAAGCAGTAATGTCCACTTCCATGGCCCACTTGGAAGTCCTGGGAAAGGCCAAGGGGTGTGAGTCAGATAAGGCAAGAGTGGGGACTCCCAAAAGAGTGCAGCAATAGGCATGGAGTTGTGGAAGCTACACTCACTAATTGACCTCACAGCAGACATCATAGTGCCAGAGGACAGCAGCAAGGGCACGTAGGCCTCACAAAAATTGGGGGAAAGATGAACAACAAAACGAGGGAAAGATGAACAACTTGGAAATCCCCATCCAATAGTGTGAGACTGCTGAACTCCAGGGACAGGTGAACAGCTTCCTGTTCACCTGTCATAGCTCATAGAATCATAGAATAGTAGAGATGGAAGGAGCCTGAAAGACCACCGAGTTCGACCCCCTGCTCAATGCAGGACTCCACCCTAAAGCATCCCTCTAAGCTTTGGCAGCCCAATACTGTCATCATAATTGCTCTTTAGCACTGTCCACTGAGGCAGGAGGGTTATGTCAGCAAGTAGCTGTTCAACTAGTCCTAAACCTGATTGGTGTTGGAGAAGGCTATCAATGGCTACTGGTTCTGATGGCCATGTGCTACCTCCAGTATCACCAGCAATAAGCTTATATATGCAAGTTGTTGGGGAACATGGGCAGGAGGGTGCTGTTGCACTCCTATCCTGCTGGTAGGTTGCTGATCGACAGCTGGTTGGCCATTGTGTGAATAGAGTGCTGGACTAGAGTACTAGAGTACTGTCACTTCAGGCACAGGTGAACTCAGTGGCAAAGAGCACCTTTTATCAGCTTAGGCTGATATACCAACTGCGCCCTTATCTGGACAGAGATAGCTTAGCTACAGTTATCCATGCTCTGATAACCTCTCGTTTGGATTACTGCAATGCGTTATACGTGGGGCTGCCTTTGAAAATGGTCCGGAAGCTTCAGCTGGTACAAAACAGGGCAGCACGTTTACTAACAGGGACTGGCTGGCGAGATCATATTACGCCAGTCCTTTCCAGCTTCACTGGCTGCCAGTCCAGGTCCGAGACCGATTCAAAGTGCTGGTATTAACATTTAAAACCCTAAACAGCTTGGGGCCAGGCTATCTGAAGGAACGCCTCCTCCCATATGTACCTGCCCGGACCCTAAGGTCATCCTCAGGGGTCCTTCTCCGCGAGCCCCTGCCAAAGGAAGTGAGGCAGGTGGCTACCAGGAGGAGCAGGGCCTTCTCTGCTGTGGCACCCCGGCTGAGGAATGAGCTCCCTAAGGAGGTTCGCTTGGCACCTACATTATATGCTTTTAGACGCCAGGTGAAGACTTTTTTATTCTCCCAGCATTTTAACAGTCCATAAATAAATTTTAACTTGGTGTTTTAAATTTGTAATTTTGCATTGCTGTTTTTATCTGGTTGAGCTTTTATATTGTATTTTATATTATGGCTTTATACTGTTGTTTTATACTTTGAATGTTTTTAATTTTTGTGAACCGCCCAGATTGCTCCGGCTATTGGGCGGTATAGAAATGTAATAAATTTTATTTTATTTATTTATTTCATTTATTACATTTCTATACCGCCCAATAGCCGGAGCTCTCTGGGCGGTTCACATAAATAAATAAATAAATAAATAGATGGACCCTTGGTCTGATCCAGCATCAGGGCTCTTCTTATGTTTGTGACCACTTCTCTATGTGGCACAGAAGTGTTTGGCACAGTGAGGATTCCCTGACATTATTATCAGTACGCCTCCCACCTCCATGCCATTAAGGATTCTGCCCCCTTCATGTAGTTATCATAATCTTGGTAAGATTTGGAGCAAGATCTGATACAATTAAAGGGGCACTAAGAACAATTAAGGGTGCAATCCTGTGCACATTTAGACAGAACAAAATCCTGCAATTCCCAGAACTGCCAGCCAGCACTGCTTTAGTCCACACCTTGATTTAGCATTTAAGCATCTATAAAGACTGGTCTATTCCGGCAGGGCTATCTAGTGGAATTTTAGGATATTTTTAGGATGTTTTAATAATGTATACTATGTTTTTAAATTCATTTTTATGTAATTTATACTTATTGTTGCTCTCCGCCTCGATCCAAACGAAGAGGTGGGTAAGAATAATTTATTATTATTATTATTATTATTATTATTATTATTATTATTATTATTAATAATAATGAAGTTGCCCATCTGCTCCTTTCCTTAAGCTGTCAGATCAGGATTTTGGGGCAACCTTCTCCTTTCCTCATTTGACCGGAATAACTTCCTGATTTAGATTAAGCATTTTAATTTTTTCCTGCTACCTTCTAGGATACCAAGAAAATGAGAAGAGTAGTCGTTGTGGAAGATTCCCTGCTACGTGAGATTAAAACCCAAGTATGTCGTGAAGACCCATGGACTCGGCAGGTATGCTGTCTCCCTGGAGCACAGATTAGAGATGTAACTGTAGGGTTGCCAAAGCTCATAAAGCCCAGAGACACATATCCTTTTCTTCTCATCCATGTGGGAACAAATGATGTCACCGAGCAGAGCCTCAAAGAAGACTTTGAAGGAAGGAAACTCAAGTACTTTGGGGCCCAGTTTTCTCATTCATCCTCCCAGTTCTTGGAAGAGGATTAGAAAGGGAAAGAAGAAGAATCCGAGTGAACGACTGGCTACGGAGGTGGTGCTGACGCAAGAGTTTTGGATTCTGGGACCACGGGCTACGCTACTTGGAAGATGGACTGTTGGCAAGGGATAGATTGCACCTCACAAGGGCTGGAAAGAATGTGTTTGGT
The DNA here is from genome assembly GCF_023053635.1 of Elgaria multicarinata webbii. Classification (NCBI taxonomy): domain Eukaryota; kingdom Metazoa; phylum Chordata; class Lepidosauria; order Squamata; family Anguidae; genus Elgaria; species Elgaria multicarinata. Next base: position 113,037,131 of record NC_086178.1, read on the forward strand.
CACAACATGAAGAACCTCATCAGGAGGGCTTTAAACTGAATCCTATTGGGAGGGACGTAAACTTTGAGGCAACAATGGATGAAGGTTCATGCATCATAACACAGAGAACAGCTCCAATAGCACCCCAAAATGGTGTTCACAACAATGTAGAATAAAGCCAGACTACAAAGCACATGGTCTTCAATGTCTACTTATAATGCCCAGAGTATTGGAAACAAACAGAATAAACTTGAACTCTTAATACATGAAGGCAAATACAAGCTATCCTTGACTTGATACTGACTTATAGGGATGACTTAGTGGATAAAGTGGCAGTTAGGGGAACTCTGGGGAGAAGTGACCACGTCATACTTGAATTCTTGATTTTAAAGGAAGCAAAAGCTGAGTGTAGCCATACACATACTCTGGATTTTAGGAAAGCTGATTTTAATAAACTCAGAACTATGATAAGTAAGGTCCCGTGGCAAGGGAGCCTAATGAGAAAAGGAGTCCAAGATAGGTGGGAGTTTTTTTTAAAAAAGGAAATTTTAAAGGCACAATTACAAACAATTCCAAGAAGGAATAAAGATAGAAGACAGCAGAAGAAATCAATATGGCTCCACAAAAAACTTAGAGATGACCTGAAAACAAAGAAAAAGGAAGGCCAGGCTACAAAAGAAGAGCACAGACAGGGAGCACAGAAGTGCAAAAATGGTGGTTCAACTGCTTAATGAGGGTGGCAAAGTGATCACAGATGACAAAGAAAAGGCCAAAGTGCTCAATTCCTACTTTGGCTCAATCTTCTCCCAAAAGCAGGTCTATGACCCCCCTGGAAAAAGTGAAGCAGAAGTTGAGGGAGCAGGATTGCAGTTTGAGATTGATAAACAAATGGTCAAGGAACACCTAATTTCTTTGAACAAGTTCCAATCTCCAGGGCCCGATGAACTGCATCCTAGAGTAATGAAGGAACTAGCAGAAGAACTCTCAGAACCACTGTCTATTATCTTTGCAAAATCAAGGAAGACGGGTGAAGTGCCGGACAACTGGAGAAGGGTATCTTCAAAAAGGGCAAAAGGAGGTGTCTGGGAACTGCAGACCAATCAGTCTGACATCCATCCCTGGGAAATTTTTGGAGCAGATTATAAAAACTTCCTGACTGTTAGAGCAGTACGACAATGGAACCAATTACCCAGGGAGGTTGTGGGCTCTGTCACACTAGAGGAATTCAAGCGGCAGTTGGACAGTCATCTATTACGCATGCTTTAAGGTGGATTCCTGCACTGAACGGGTGGGTTTTTTTTGGCCTTGTAGGCTCCTTCCAGCTCAACTATTCTATGTTTCTAGTGCAATTATTATTGTTCTATATTGTGTGTAAAATATTGTTTTAAACATCTTAAGCTTACATCTTTTACTTGCATCCCAATTCAATAGCTGTAAGCTGAAGTATTGTCCATTCTTACCACATTGGTCTTTAATTGGGCCTTGGTTTGCACCTCCTTGTCCAATCAAGACACATAAAAACCAAACGAGAGGGGAGCCCACTCTTCCTCTAGAAACTGTATTGTGGGTTACAATGTCTCAGAGTTGTTACCTCAAATTAGCTGCTGGTGAATGTGATTCAACCAAGTAAATAAGACACATCAATAGCATCTGTACTTACTGATAAGGTCACCTCTGTCCAGTAGTAACTCTAAATCCTTGTCAGTTATTACTTTCTCTTTTGATCCTTTAATCTCTCTGTAAGAGGAAAGAAAAATTATTTTCAAAAAGACAAGCAAATTACAGCTCAATACTATGCATGGTTCCTCAGAAAGTCTTTGTTGTTTATTCGTTCAGTCGCTTCCGACTCTTCGTGACTTCATGGACCAGCCCACGCCAGAGCTTTCTGTCGGCTGTCGCCACCCCTAGCCTCCCCCAAGGTCGAGTCCGTCAATGGGCCTTATTCCACTGTAAATGTGTTGTGAATTGCCATAAAAACATCATGAAAACATTTCTGCTATCCAAGGGTTTATTTTTCTGTGCCTTATGTTCTTCTTATATTAACTACTTGCCTGTCCTTATGAGCAGAACATACCTGTCATAGTCCCTGGATTGTAGCAACTCCATTAACTCCTTGGGATCCAAGCAGCTCTTTGACTGGTTTACTCCAAATTTGCCACCTTTGAACTGATCTTGAAGACAAACAAGAAAAAGACACCTTAGTTATAGCATCACCATTTTGTCAGTCATTCTCTTAAAACATGAATAACCGCATCACAGTTCCACAGTGTTAGCTCATCAACACACTGCCGTACCGACACCTCAATGCAGACACACACACACACAATTAAGGATCAGACAGCACTCTTCAAAGACTTGAAAGGCTGTCACCCAGAGGAGGGCCAGGATCTCTTCTCGATCCTCCCAGAGTGCAGGACCACAGAATAATGGGCTCAAGTGACAGGAAGCCAGATTCCAGCTGGACATCAGGGAAAACTTCTATTTAAGAAGCCCCCAAACTTACGTTCCTGACCTTAGATGCATCTGCAAGAAGACCCTGGACATGTGAATTTATTATAACGAATTTCCTTTTTTAAAGTAACTACTTAATTTTCATTAGATAGTTATATTTTTGTAATGTTATTTTTTAAATGATTTTTGTGTCTCTACTGTTGTTTGCCTGTTTGCACTTTGCTTGGTTACGCAGCAGGGTGTCTCAAAACCGATTAGGATATGTTCTGAAACAAAATCAAATTAACAAACAACAAAGAGCATGCATTTTAATCCAGATATTTCCATCTATTTACATATTTTTGTGAACAAAGGTCTAGTCAGTTTAGTCACTACCTTTTTATCTCCTCATCCCAAAATTAAACTTTCTTTTTCTTCTATTTTCCAGAAGCTGTAAATACCACACTTTCAAGGGAATGTAAATACCACACGTTCCAGCAAACTAGCTAGCAAAAACATTTAAGCGTGCAGAAAAGGATTCATATGTCTAGCTCTATCTCAGACAATTCAGGTTTGTGAATTATATTATGCAGTCCTGTCCATTACAGATGGCAATTTCCACTTAGGTAACATATAAGATGTGTATTGATTAATTTAAAAAAAATAGGTAGACATCATATACAGTTTGGCATATGTTTCATTTTCCAAAATGGCTGTCAGCCATCTCTTATGAACCATGGCACAAACATCTATAACATTTATGTCAAACTATAGATTTTTTGGTGTAAGAACGCAATGGCAACACCCCTAAAGCTGTGACAGTGAACCTTTTGAAATTATACAGAAAGGTATCAAAATATTTTTAATAATTCTAAGTTGTAAAAAAAATATAGATGAAAATTGTTTAATATCAAAAACTCTGTATGCAGTTCATCCAAAAGAGGACCTCTCCTCTTATTCCATGACTGCGAAGTTTGTTCAGAAATCTTTGGTGGGGGACTTTATCAAAAGCCTTTTGAAGTCCAAGTAAACAACTTTCACCAGATCACCCGTCTACATGTTTGTTGACACTCTCAAAAGAATTCTAGTAGATCTCGTATTAGGTCCTGGGCAGCACCACTTAGGATTAAGTCCAGGGTTGCCTCCCCTCTGGTCAGTTCCATGACCAACTGTTCCAGGCCACAGTCATTCAGGACATCGAGAAATTTAACCTCTTTGTTATGACTGGAATATGAATTTATCCAGTCAATGTGAGGATAATTGAAGTCACCCATTATTATTATTATTATTATTATTATTATTATTATTAATTATTATTTTTAAACAGAGGACTTATCACTCCCTCCTTTAGGCAATACAGAAACACACCTTGCAATAAAGAAACATTCACCACTATCTTTGCACACTTGGCTTGACCCTGCCTTGCTGCTTTTCTAAGCCAGGAAGGGCAAGGGGTCCAGCACACAAGGGGCAGGCCTCAACTCTCCAAGGACCCTGTCCACATGCTCAGGCTGTACAAATTGAATATATCCATTATAGCTGGACAAGCACAAGGCCAAAGTTACACCCAGTATCCAAGTCAACAGAGATGTGATCTACTTTATTTGCAAAGTGTTGTGCAAATTGGTCACATGGGCCAGAGCATAATAGGCCTTTGACCACCCATAAAAGCTCTGTTGATCGACACTGCGCAGACGCAATGGTGGCAAAGTACGATTTCTTCGCTACCCTCAGTGACAATGAGTTGGCTTTCAAATAAATAGGTTTTCAAACTGCATCCCATGTTCAGTCAGATTCATCCCAGGTTTTCTGCCAACATCACTCTAGGTGCTGTCCCACTTATTTCAATGCCCCCGGCTCCCTGGAAAACCAGGGACCTAGTTTAGTTCCACTCTGTGGGAGAAGATGCTCAAGAACTATCACGTCAACACTTCCCCATTCCAAGGTTCAACAGAATCAATCTCAGCTTTTAAAGCTCAGCTAAAAACTTTTCTTTTCCCTAAAGCTTTTAAAACTTGATGTTACTCGGACTTTAGACTGTTAGTTATACTGTTAGTTTTTCCCTACCCTGTGCCTGTTTACCCTACCCAGTGCCTGTTTGCATTCTCTCCCCCTCCTTATTGCTTTACTATGACTTTATTAGAATGTAAGCCTATGCGGCAGGGTCTTGCTATTTACTGTTTTACTCTGTACAGCACCATGCACATTGATGGTGCTATATAAATAAATAAATAAATAAATAAATAAATAATAATAATAATAATAATAATAATAATAATAATAATAATCCGGATCCGTCAGTCTCCTGGGCAGGACTCTTAATTGGCATCCCATACTTGCAGAGGCTCAAAGTCCTAGTAAGTCTACACCCCACCCAGTAGTGTTCTGTTCATGACAATGGAACTTTGGAAAAAATTCCACCTCAGATCACCATCATCTCACCCAATGCAGATAACCAGATCAAGACTGTGCCTTGCCGAATGAGTGGGGCCTGATACCAGTTGACACAGCCCCCATTGTTGCCATTCAGGCCATGAAGTCCTGAGCCACGAGGCGGCCTCAGCATGTGTGTTGAAATTTCCTAGTACATTAAGTCAGGGAGACTCGAGCACTACCCCTGAGACCATCCTGACTAGCTAAGGAAGGGAGACAGTTGGACAGCAGGGCAGAGAGTAGATCCGCCTTCTGATACAGACTTAAAATTGGAGGCTTGTGAGATGGGCCCCCTGTACAGAAGAGAATCACAATAGATCATTATGTCGTCCCCGCCCTCCCATCTCCAAATCCTTGCCTGCTGCGTTATGGAAGACACCACATGGGCAAATCTGCAAGAGATTTAATCCCTCAGTCTCATCCAACCAAGACTCCATGATAGAGGCCAGGTCAGCTTCCTATTCACTGACCTGGCATTCAGCAGCAGTCCCTTCAACTAGGGCTGTGCTCTGCTTCTCTTCGGGTTGGAGAAGCAGATCGGGGTGCTTCGCTTCCCCTTAAGGCGGAGGCGAAGAGGATCGGGGGGGGGGGGGCAGCAGAGCGTCATGGAGCGGATCAAGATGAAGGCGGATCCTTCGCCTCGATCTGGAGCTCCAAAAAAAAGGTAAGGGTGCTTTACCTGGCGCTGCCGCCGCCCGTGCAGCAACAGCGGCAGAGCAGTCTTACCTGGTCCGTCACGGCCCGTTGCCGGCTTCACTTGAGCTCATGGCTCAACCCGGAAGTGAAAGCCCCAAGCCACGGGTTGAGCCGCGGGCTGAAGTGAAGTGGTTGACAGGCCGCAACGGATGCAGATAAGGGGGAGGGGGGGGCTTACCTTGTGCCGCTGCTGCAGTCTGTGCAGCGACGGAGCCAGGTAAGGGGACGGGGGGGGGAAGGGTCTTACCTGTGTCTGTTGCGTTCCGGCGGCGGCTTCAACTGAGCCCAAGGATTCAAACTGGAAGACCAGGCCGTCTGGTCTTCCTGTTTGAGTCCTTGGGCTGAGTTGAAACCGCCGCCAGAATGCAACGGACGCAGGCAAGGGGGGGGAGGGCCTTACTTGGCGTCGCCCCCGCCGCTGCGGAGATCCGATTTGGAACCGGAGCTCCGCAGCGAATCATAGGCGAATCGATGTGGGGCGAATCGGATTGGGGGGTCCGTGTACAGCCCTACCTTCAACCCAGGAAGAGAAAAGGCAATATATTACATGCTTTCTCTTTCTGTATAAATTCAACAGGTTAACTGATATAGCATTGAGGTTGTAACTACAATCTTTGTTAAACCAAAACCCCTTATAATTTGACATACATTTTATGGATATTAATGATATAGGGGCTGGCAGCCATTTTTTGAAAATGATTTCCACAGACTGATGCCAAGCTGTTCATGATGTGTACCTAATTTCCTCCCCCCCTCCCAATCTAAAACATGTCTTCTATGTCACCCAGGTGGAAATTCGCATCAATAATGCGATAGTCCTATGGAAATCTATAACAGAGACAGTATCACCAATTTATACCAGCAACATATACAGATTTTAGAAAAGTGACAATCACAGTTACTGGTGCAACAAGGAAAAACTCAATATGGATTTATAAGGGAAATGAAATTATTACTAACTTTTGTGGATAACCAGCTTCTCCAATTTCCTTTTGGCTGCAGCTCTCTCTACAATCTTTTGGTCGATGGTATTTGCAGTTACAAAGCGATATACAACCACTGGCTTTGTTTGGCCAATTCTATGACATCGGTCTTGGGCCTGAAGGTCAGACTGAGGGTTCTAAGGAAAGAAAATATGTGAAAAGGAATTCAGTAACTAAAGTTGTACTATTCAATAACTAATGTATCAGATTAATGTTTTTATTTTTTTCCAGGCAGTACAAGTTTCCCCCAAGTTAAGAGTTCTGGCCTCTTGTCGAAGAACTGTTTCCGAAGTAATGCTTGGGGGTGGGGGGATTACAAAGAAACCCAGCTATACAGAAAAAATAATGAAGTTGGTGACCTTTTATCGCTATTATTATGCAGAAGACTCAAGTTTTCTCTCCCCTGCATTAATTATTTGGTGCCTGGTGTTTAGGAAAAGCACCCGATGAGCACTAGAAGCTGCCTTCTTGGTCCAGGGGAGGGGACCTGGGACAGTCTGCATTCCAGCACTGAGCTACGGGCCCAGACATACCCCATCACTGAAGTATTATCTTCTCCATAATACTTTGTAGCTATTACCTGTTGTGGTAATGCAGGGAATGCACTACATGCAAAGTATATGTACTTTGCTACTGAGCAACGGGCTCTCCCATCCTATCTGGCCAACAGAAGAGTTTTGCACGTGTACTAATGAGCTGGGCTTTTATTAAATTTTCTTTTCCCAAGTTATTTCCATGTAATTTTTAAAATGTAACTTGATTTGAGGCTTTTAGTTTGGATAGGGATAAGAAAAATAAAATTCTTTAAATGAAATATGAATTTCTGAAATAAAATCTTGTGAGCGTCACACTGTTTTTAAGAGCCGTAGAAACTGGCATGCTTTCCACTACCACCACCCCTTCTTGAGTTTTTTAAAATATACATACATGGATTTGTATCTATCCATACCAATTCCTGAATATAAAATGCATATATAGAAAAATACAACATTCTAGCAACATTTTAGCGGACCAGTTATCCAAATAAAATCCATCTGAAGGTGGATTCTCCATGCCACCCATTCAACAGGTCCTCAATCCACTGCATTATAAGTGGTGAGCTTTTATCTTTCAAATGTTGCAATATTATTCTTTTAGCTGTCAAGAGGACGAAGAGAACCGATTTAACACTGACATTCATTCATTTCTATGAAGCCGGTAAATAATTTAAAATTATTTTATATTTTAAAGACTGTTACAGTGTAATAACCTCTTTCGAAAAGGGCACAACTACTGGTCACTGACAAAACATATGTTTAAAAGAAGCATTAGCTGTATTGTACGGTCAGCAATTAGCTGAATTAGACAGTCCCTTATTAAAGAGACGTTGTGGTGTCAAACAGACATGAATCCAAATTTTTTGCTGAACAACATGGAGCCTAAGATTCATAGATGCAACAGGTACAGGTGCCAATGTGGCAATCCACCATCTAAGCAGAATGAGACCATCCAATTACCTAACCCATTCCTGCTTGAAACCGTGTATATCTTATTCATTCTCCATTAGCAATTATTGATGGACCTGGACCTTGGGTCGCTTTGGTTGACCAGCCTCAGTCAGCGCTTCCAATAACGACTGAGACTCTGATGCTGTAAAAATGGCTGGGCCAAATGTAAACACTAACAAATGCTGCAATTGCAAGGACTGCCGTTCAGCCATACTCGGCAAGTCATATTTATTTGGCATGCAGGATAGAAAACAACAAGAACTCATCATCAGCACCAACAGGTTGTTCTAAAGCACAAATCACTTAATTTGTTCATGTTTTAAAAACAATTTTTAGATCTTGACTGCCCTATGTGGCATGAGAAGCTGGCACAGCTAAGCAAAACCAGGCAAGCTTTTTATGGTAAACCACAACCTGAATTTAAGGGGTAGGGAAGAGGATTATGGCTATTATTTTCCCCATCAGGCAAGTGCTCATCAAGCAGCATTGAAGAACTGTTTCTAAACTTGCACCAGATTTCAGGAATAATTTGATGGGGCACCGCTGGTGTCTTCCATCACAAGAGGACTACAGTCCTTCTCTGAGTGTGGAGTTCAACACAAAGCCGTTTGAGATCAGGGCCTATATCTCAATGTAAATGTATCAGTTTGCAAAACATACCCAGTCACTATCATAAATTATTACAGTATCTGCTGCAGTCAAATTAATGCCAAGACCTCCAGCCCGCGTGCTCAGCAGAAACATAAAAACCTCAGCATCTGTGTTAAAGTTATTCATCTGTAAAAGACAGAAACAATATGTAGAATAAGGAGATGATTTCCCCAAGCAAACAGTAACAAACACAAAATAGCTGGTTTGTCTTTCAACATACAACCTTCCAGGGAAAGCTATAGGCGTGTGTGTGTGTGTGTGTGTGTGTGTGTGTGATGTATCATTCATACTCTGGTATGCTACTGTGCAGAGTCATTACAGAGTCTAAACTCTCTTTTTAACTGTAATTGGAGAACGCTCTTCCAGCACTGGCAATTTGTTATTTGAACATTTCCACAAGAATTCTGCTACTGTTCCTTAGTACATTTTCTCCATAGATCACCCCCTTATGTGTTTGTTGGAGGGGCATACTGGGGCTGTGTTTAGACAACATGAAAACCCACAGTTCAACAAACAACCCTCACGCAACCACTGAAAGTAGGTGTTGTGAGAACACCCTCATTGAACAAGCACCTTTAGCCAAAATGTAGGGCTGAGAAGATTCAGAAAACTGGAATCTTGGAAACAGTGGAAATTTTGACAGTGCCTTCTCTTCCTAGCAAATAGCAAGCTGAAACACACACACACACCCCCCACACCTATATGGTACATTTAGAACCCTGCCCAAACGAAAATCCATCAGATGAAGCTAAAAAGGGAAAGAGTTCAAGATGTGAGGAGAGCTGTTGCAACCACAGCTCTCCTCACATCCTCAATTTGTCACGAGAGCCTCTGCCTAAATTTGTCATCAACACATATTAAGACATAATATCATGCAGCATTTAAATAGCGCTTCACATACATTGTATTGAAATCCTTACAGCAGATCTTTAAAGTAGAGCAATATGATCTCTATGCTGAAGAGGGAGGGGGAAGACGCTGAGGCTGCCTCTTGGTGAGTCCATGGCAAAAGAAATACTGAAGACAGGGACTCTCTGATTAAGAGCTCGATCCAGGGCCCTATCCTACAGCAGCACTCATGTATCTCCAGCTAAGCTTCTCTTCCTTTTCCCATATTACTATTTTTTTTTGTTTATATATAGCTTTCATATGTGACACAAAGAACCAAGTAAGCTAAGCGCATACGCCTCCCAGGAAAGAGTCACCTACATTTCTCTCTCTCTCTGCATAGGACATGGTTCCATCCAGGCGACTGAATTGGTAATTCCTCAGATAGCAGTAGTCCATCAAAATATCCAACATTTGTGTCATTTGTGAGAAGAGCAGCACCTATATAGAGTAAAGACTTCTCAGTAACCTTAAGCCAAGTGTTCAAGTAACTGTTTTTTACACCACAAACAAATACCTTGTGTCCTCGCTTTTTTAGTTCTGGAAGCATGCGATCCAAGAGTAGAAATTTGCCTGAACTCTTCACTAGTTCCTCATCAACCTTGATGTGAGAAAACACACAATTTATATCAAATTTGCATTAGAAATGACTGGTTTTACACACTACCTTTTTCTGCCCTTCTAGTAATCATAAAGAGCCACGATGATTTTCAGCCCAGATGGGGCTTCTTTCTCTTGAGGAAGGTAATTTATTGCTCTGACTGTGGTGTTTTATGCAGCCACTAGAGCATATATGAAAAGGTATATAAGCATCGTTTAAAACATGCCAAATTGGTTTCATTCCAATGGGCAATACAGCAAGGTGTATTCTCCCAAGTCACCTGCTGTTGACTTGGGAAAATTTTTGTGGGCCTGAGCAACTATCTTTTGTACTCTGTTGGGGGGTGCTAGAGTTTGACAGAGACCTGCTTGAAGAGAGGTGTGAGCTTTCTTCGCATGTATTTTCTGTATCCATTTTCTATCAATAAACTGTCATCTTTTTGAACAAGTGGTTTTGTTTCATCTTGGTAATTTAAAGAATCTACTCTGACTGGGACCTAACCAAATGAGGCCTACAGATCAATACACATAAAATTCTGTTCTAATGTCTTCAATTGCTCTTCAATTGAGCAATTCAGCCCCTGCCAAAGGAAGTGAGGCAGGTGGCTACTAGGAGGAGGGCTTTCTCCGCTGTGGCACCCCGGCTGTGGAATGAGCTCCCCAGAGAGGTCCGCCTGGCACTTACACTGTACTCTTTTCGTCGCCAGCTGAAGACCTTTTTATTCTCTCAGTATTTTAACACTTAATTTTAACTTAAATTTACATTTTACTGTTCTAACATTGTATCATTCCTATCTAACTAACTATCTATCTATCTTTGTATCTTATATCAATTTTGCTGCGTGGTTTTATCCTGGTTGTGCTTTTTATACTGTATTTTGTATTTGTGTTTTAACCTGTTGGTTGTTTTATTATGGTTTAAATTTTTGTGAACCGCCCAGAGAGCTTCGGCTATTGGGCGGTATAAAAATGCAATAAATAAATAAATAAATTCAACTGTACTGAAAAAGTTCCATTCACACACACGTACACACTCTTGTGAAGAGCTGATTTTATTTGATCACCCAAAGCAATCAAACACAAGCAGCTCTTCAAACAACACTGAAATTAACAAAACCCTTCTAAGTGATTAAAAGTAGAATCCTATGTCTAGGCAGATGTTTCACTGAATTCAGTGGGGCTTAATCCAACATAAGTGGGTATAGGGTTGCAATTTAAAGCAATTACCTTAAACTGTTGTGTGGTTGAGTCCAGTGGATATTCAATAAGGTATGGGTGATTGCAACACTTCCTTAGCAACATCATAATGTTTTGCAACTTCAGGTTGACTTCTGAATCCAAAGGTGCATTCATTTCTATCACTGACCTTGCAAACGATAGGTAAGTTTGTAAGCATGACAGAATAAAACTACGAATTCTAGTATAGACAGAATCCAGCTAATGTAATTAAATGTTGCATCTCAAGACACACTCTCCAAAATTACTGTTTTAGCACTAGCATTGCTGATATACTGTAGAGTGTCTTATTTGTACAAGATCAGACTTTACAGGGGGGAAAAATATCTTGAAAGCTTCTGCTATGAAGCTATTTCCATCTTTACATAAGTACCTTTCTTTTTCAACTTCGCCTTGCATTTTATTGACCAGTTCTTCGAGTTTATCAGGGAAGTCACTTTCATTGAGTTCACGATAACTAACCACTTTCCGACTGCGTCGCTTTGGTCGGCCTGAAGAGCTCAGCTCAATAGGTTCCTCCTATAAAATAGAACAGTGACTCTGACTGCTACCCTTTCTCATGACCCATCCAAAACAAAACAGCCATGAAAAAAGTGTAAGCTCTCTACAGGTAGTCTAGTGAAACCAGCAGACTTGTTTCTAGCTCTGTTCAATTACCAAAAAGCATGCTAGGACTTTCGTATACTCCACACAATAAATGGAACATACATCACTCTGACCTTTCTTGAATAACAATGTGCACAAAATGGGGCTCCCATATCAAAATGATAGCACCACAAGGAAGATTATCTTATACTTTTGAGAAACACAGCTATAGTGTTTTGCTCATTGAAGCACCACATTATAATACAGACAGATGTGATTCAGTGACGGTGACCTGCAAGGTATGAAGTACATTTGCTCTCCTGACTGGAGACAACATGGTGTACATTTGCAGCAAGTGCAAACTAGTTGCGTTACTAGAAGAAAAGGAACAGTGAGTGGCCACTAGAATGTTTAAGGGAGGATGAAGAGTTCTTGGGGCAGAACACAGGAGGCACTGCGGTGGACCACTCAGAAAGAGCCGCAGGGTGGACAAAAGGAGGAGCAACCTGCATGGATGACACTGGCATACAGGAAGAAGAAACTCAGAAGGCATGATGCACCACGGGAGCTAAGAAAGCTCTTTGAGGCTCTTGCAGAAGAGAATGGTTCTGAGCGTTCGGGGAAGGTCTACAGCAAACCCTCGTTGGTCAGGGAGCAATGAGGGTTTGCTTGTAGGACTGCAAATGGTCGTTACTGCAGGCACACAGGTACAATATGATACAGCCCCCGCTCATTACCTCCCCTCTGTTTGAGTAGGTACCATTGATAAGCACTCTGAGTCCGATTCTGTAGCCAACTGTGGATCCACATAATAGTTGTTCCATCCAGCCCAAGAACAAGTCCTGCCAAAGTAGTATGGGAGAGTCCATGGCCAACCTAGGTAATTGTTGTGCTGCTCTAACAGTCAGGAAGTTCTTCCTGATGTCCAGCTGGAATCTGGCTTCCTGTAACTTGAGCCCATTATGATGTGTCCTGCACTCTGGGATGGTTAAGGAGAGATCCTGGCCCTCCTCTGTGTGACAACCCTTCACGTACTTGAAGAGTGCATACACACACACGCTATTTTTATAGATACATTTTTATAGATACAGCCAGAAACAAAAGGGTACCCCATTTGTAGCTGAATAGATAACAACACACGAATTCAAAGCCACAAAAATGGCAGTTTAGGATTAACAGATCCTGTGTCAGGCTTCCAAAGCAAATACCTGTTCATTTCCCAGCATCTTTTGAATTGTCTTGTTTACAATGGCACTGTAGAAGGTTTCTTGTTTCTTTACAAGAGGCGCATAGACCACAACTTCACGCTTGGGAGGAACCTCTAGAGCAACATCTGATTTCAGTCTTCGCAGTAAGAAGGGAGTCAAAATCTAGAGTTTAAATATATATTTTTAAAAATCATACATTCCTAACAGCTCAAGCTCAAATGACAGAAATACCGCTCAGCTCAAAGGAACTACATTAGTAAACCAAGGACATGGGCATATATTTCCCCCCCTAGGTGTCCAGTTATTTTTATTAGACATTTTGATAGCAAGAATATATTTTGGTAGATCCCTTATAGCCCATGTTAGTCCTACTTAGAGTAGACCCACATGAGACATGGGACTCATGTCTACTCTAAGAAGGAACTAACATTGAATACAGCCCACTCTACTCAAAAAACTTCCTCAAAAGAAAAGTATTTCCAGTTTTGAAAAGGTTTTGCAACAATGGTTCAGAATATTAGTTGAAGCATATTCAGTGTAGTGTAGAGTGTTGGGCAGGGAGTCGGGAGATTCAGGTTCTACTTCCCACCCAGCCATAGAAGCTCCCTGGGTGACTTTGGTCCAGTCACAGGCCTTAACTAGACATAAGGTTTATCCCAGTTTCGTCCCTGCCTGCTCCCGGGATCCTGTGTGTGTCACTTAGATGAACAGGGATGCCCCCGGGACAATCCCGGGATAAACCTTAAGTCTAGCTAAGGCCACAGACTCTCAGCCTAACCTACCTCACAGGGTTGTTGTTGTGAGGATAAAATGAAGAGGAGGATTACATACACTGCCTTGGGTTTTTTGGAAGAAAAAAGGCGGGATAAAAATGCAATAAATAAATTAAAAAAGCATTTTCCAAGTCATACTAAAGCCAAAAGCTTCTGTGCATTCACTATCATGACACAATAGCCCTCTTCTATTGTAACTACCCACAGCAGAGGAAGCTAAAAACTAATAGTACCTTACAAAACAAGACCTTCTCAATTCACTCAGGAGAGGGTGTCCATGAAAGCTGATGCCATAATAAATTTGCTAGTCTTTGAGATAGCGCAAGTCTCTGTTGTTTTTGCTGCAAGAGACTTTTATGGCTACCCCTCTGAGAATTATTCTGTCTTTGGATGCAAACAACACTGCCTATACTGCAGACAGATAGGATTGATTGCTAACTTAAGCAACAAATGAACGTTCAGGTACTGAGTGCAAAAGAGATGTAATAACGAAGTAGAACCACCCAACATTTTGAGTAAATATGCTACTCATCAGGGACAAGAAATATACAGGGTACATGTGAATTTCTGTCCAAGTGCATATACATGGGATTATAATAAAACAATGTACTAAAATACTTTTAAGGAAAAGAATTTGTAAAGGACTTCGATTACTACTACATTTTAAGGAATGAAAACCAAGACCTGGTGCAGCATGTGCAAGATGTTCTGTTCTCTTTCGTTAGCAACAATATCTTCGGCAATTTCAGAAATACTAGTAATGTCAAACCAGGACTCAAAGCTGGAGGGAAAAAATCAGAATAGGATAACAAACGTAAGAATTCATGAGATTAAATTCAGTTCTCTCCTAAGAAAGCAGAGTTTATTTATTTGATTTGGACCCTCGCCTTTCTACCAAGAAATTGGCACTCAAGGCAGCTTATAATCATAGATAAATAAAATTTGATTAAAACAACAATGAAACAAATACAATGAAACAATTAAACACACAATAAAAAGTGTGCAGCCCAATAACCCTGTTTACATGCCACAAAGGTCTACTTAAATAAAAAAATGTCTGCCTGCCGGCATAAGGAGACCAAAAAGGGAGCCAACCTAGCCTCCCTCAGCACAGAATTCCACAGCCCCCTGAAAACAGCAGCCATTGAGAAGGCCCTCTCTAGTATCACCACGAAACATGCCTCTGAAGGTGGCGGTACTGGAAGAAGGCTAACCGCTAAAGATTTTAAGACCTGGGCTGGTTTGTATGGGAGAAGGTGGTCTTTCAGGTAGCCTGGTCCCAAGCCCTATACATAACCAGCACTTTGAAGTGCCCGGAAATAGACTGACACCCAGTGAAGCTGTTCTAAGAGGGAGTCATGCGCTTCATGTAAATACAGGTTGCTTACCTGTAACTGTAGTTCTTCGAGTGGTCATCTATGCATTCACACATATGGGCTTTGCGCCTGTGCAGAGACCAGACCGGAACCTTCTATAGCTGAGTGGAACGTTTTTGGCAGGAACCCCTCCCCCACGCTACCGCGCACGTCCATGGGGTTCCCGCCCTTACCTCAGTTTACAGGAGTCCGACATTGTGCCCCCATAAACATGAGTGTAATTTCAATAAAGTACATTCCACATATAACTGTGTCATTTGTAAGTCTCACACCACCAAGTGGGGATGGTGGGTGGGTTGTGTGAATGCATAGATGACCACTCGAAGAACTACAGTTACAGGTAAGCAACCTGCATTTCTTCTTCGTGGTCTCTATGCATCACACATATGGGCGAGTAGCAAGCTGACATATCTTTGGAGGTGGGTTGGTGCATCATCTGAAGATCTCCGAGAGCACTGTCCTTCCAAACGAGTAGTCGTGCCTAGCACGGGTGTCCAAACTGTAGTGCCTAACAAATGTGGACGGAGTGGACCACGTTGCAGCTCTACAGACTTCTGTCAAGGGAACACCTCTGCTGAAGGCAACAGATGTTGCGACAGCTCTGGTAGAATGAGCTGTCACAGGTTTCACAAGCTCTCGTTTAGAGATAGAGTAAGCAAGTTCAATTGTCTCTACAATCCAGCGTGACAGTTGCTGGCATGAAACAGGGAGTCCCTTATAAGGCTCACCATAACAAATAAACAATTGCTTTGTTTTCCTAAAACTCTCTGTCCTAGCCTTGTAAGAGGCAAGAGCTCTCCTTACATCAAGTGTATGTAAAGAAAACTCAACAGGTGTTGTTGGATTCGGAAAGAAAGCTGGTAGAGTGATATATTGGGACAGATGAAAGGTTGACACTACCTTAGGCAAGAAGGCAGGGTCTGTGCGTAACACAACCTTATCTTTGTGAAAGATAGTGTAAGGAGCATCTATCCTGAGAGCTCTAAGCTCACTTGCACGTCTAGCAGAAGTGATGGCTACTAAAAAGACAGTCTTGAATGTTAGAAGCCTAAGGTCAGATAAGGCCATGGGCTCGAAGGGCTTCTTTGTCAATGCCTGTAACACCACTGATAGGCTCCATGGTGGAACGATACTCTTTACTGTCGGTATCATATTTTTAAGCGCCTTTAAAAATTTCCTTGATGTTGGATGTACAAAAGCTGTAAAACCATCCATGCCTCGATGAAAAGATGTAATAGCCGCTAAGTGAACTCTGATGGAAGTGAGTTTGAGTCCCTGTTGATAAAGTGCCATAGGTATTTGAGAATCAATGACAAAGGGCAAGATTCAGGAGCTTGATCGTTTTCCAAGGCAAAAGTTTGAAATCTCTGCTACTTTGCCGCGTAAGATTTTCTCGTTGAAGGCTTTAGTGATGCCAACAATATATGGTCTACAGTTAAATCTTTGATACGAGGGGAGGAGTGGATGATATCCTCCATGCCGTCATCTTGAGGGTCGACAGGTTTGCGTGTCGAACCCTGCCCTGGTGTCGAGACAACAGTGTCGGTATCGGCGGGAGTCTGATGTAATTCCCGTCCGACAGTCGAAGGGCGTGGGAGAACCACGTCTGTCGAGGCCACCACGGTGTGATAAGGATGCAGTCCGACCTGTCCGACTGGATTTTGGCCAGCACCTTCGTCAACAGTGGAAACAGAGGAAAGATGTAAAGAAGATTTCCTTTCCAGGTTCTGGTGAAAGTATCTCCTAGCGAGTGCTTTCCTCTTCCTGCTCTGCTGCAGAACCTGGAACAAGCTGCGTTTTCTTCGGTAGCGAAGACATCGACAGCAGGGAGGCTCCAGTACCGAAAGAGAACGTCTCTTACTTCGGTATCGAGCTCCCATTCGTGGTCGACGTGGAAAGACCTGCTGAGGGCGTCCGCGATGATGTTTTCCTTGCCCGCTACATGGATCGCCGTCAGGTGAGTATTTCTCTTTATGCACCAGTTCCAAATCCTGAGTGCCGATCGATTCAGAGGATGAGACCTTGTCCCACCTTGTCTATTGATGTACGCCACTACCGTGGTGTTGTCCGTCGCGATCAGGACGTTTCGGCCCTCGATCATTTGTGAAAAAGTTTTTATTGCATTCTCCACTGCTAGCAGTTCTAGGTGATTTAAGTGCATTATGCCTGTTACAGGTCTAGAAATCATTGGTCTGATGGCTTTGGTTATATTCTCCCTCCTTTTCTGAGGACTGGAATTGAGACAGGTGGACCCCTGGGAGCTGGATGCAAGAATATCTATATAGGAATAAATATGCATCCCCTGTAGCCTCAGGTGAGCAGTGAAAGCTCTGGGTTAAGTGTATGTACCCCTAAGGATCCCTTGGGAGGGAGAAGAACACCTGTGAGAATCAGACTGATCGCCAGAGGCTTTATACCTAAAGCAGGTGTGGTCCTCCAGGTGTTTTTTGTCTCCACCTTCCATTAGCCCCAGCCAGCATGGCCAATGGTCAAGGAATAATGAAAGCTGTAGTCCAACAGTATCTGGAAGAGCCACATATTCCCCACCCCTGAACTAAAGCATCTGAAGACTCACAGCTGAAACTGTGAAAGGAATGAATATTAGGCTGTTTTTCTTAATAGGTAGGAAGGAATTTGTCTCCGCCTCTAGAAGCACTCTCTCTCGTATCTAGGTATGGCCAAAAGAACTTGAGTGTTAGAGAAGTTTGATTATTCCATCTGGGTTGGTCTATCCTGGTTTTAACCTATAAAGCCTTACATGAGTTGGGACCGCAATAGCTGACAGAACGCCTCTCCCAAGATGAACCTACCCGTACACTACGCTCAACATCTAAGGTTCTCCTCCGGGTGCCTACTCCGAGAGAAGCTCGGAGGATGGCAACAAGGGAGGGGGCCTTCTCAGTGGTGGCCCCTCCCCCCATTATGGACCGATCTCCCCGACAAGGCTCACCTGGTGCCATCTGGTGTCACCTGGTGTTATATTTTCAGTGCCAGGTCAAGACTTTTCTCTTCTCCCAGGCATTTCACAGTAAAAAATTTTTTTGAACTGACCCCAGAATAGTTGTTTTTAAATGGATATTGTCTGTTTTTGTTTTTTATTTTAAATTTTGTATATTTGTTTTTAATGTTCACGGTCTTTAATCTTTGTAAACCACCAAGAGAGCTTCAGCTATGGGGCGGTATAGAAATGTTCATCATCATCATCATCATCATCATCATCATCATCATCCCTATTTCTGATGAAATTCTCACTGAGATCCTGCACCTAGTACACTGGCAGATTGGTTATTAGAATTCCAGTTGGAGGCAGTCTCCTTTTACGATAGGGCAGAAAGAGTGTGACTGGGTCCATGCCACGACTTGGTGCTGGTAAAGCACTGCCCCAGGATGGCCTCCCTCTGTGGCAAGGACTTTGCGCCATGAGGCACCTCTTTCCAGAGAAGGGTCTGGTCACTGCCCATCTGAGGGAGGACATCTCACGGAAGCATTCCTCAACTGACCAGCCACCGTTGTTTATTGGTTCTTCCTTTTAATTTGCTGTTTTAATCTTTTTCCCCCCTTTAATCTTTTTACTGTTTTATACCTATGTACACCGCTCCAAAATCTATTTTAGATATACAGCAGCATATAAATATTGTAAGGAAATCATTAAGAAATAAGGGTGGGAAACAACCGTCAGGCTACTTTGCCCTGTGTGACAAAGCTCCATCAAGCCCCCAAGCTTTGGAGTTAGGCAGGAGCAGAATTGGGGAGGGGGCTTCCCACACACGAAAAGAGGCAAAAGCTTATTAGCAATAGCCCTCCCTGTTGGAATGAAAGGGAGGAGCAACCCATGTAAGAATACTCCACTCCTCTAAAGGAGACTGTATGTTTTATTTTCACATGTTTAAAGTTTGAGATTGACACTTATGTGGGAATGTTGGACTATAACATATATTTTCAGACAGAACCTGGTACAAAACAACAGTTGATCACTGCTTACCTTTTCAAATCATCAAACACATCAGGAAGCAGGAAATTAAGCAGAGACCAAAGCTCAGATAAGTTGTTTTGCAATGGAGTTCCAGTTAATAGAAGTTTATTGTCAGTGCTAAACCGTTTTAACTCCTGAACAAGACGACAATTCATATTCTTAATCCTGTGTCCTTCATCCACGATCAAGTATTTCCAGCAGAAGTTCTAGAGAAAAGAAATCATCTGTTATTTAAAAAATCAAAAACAGAAACCCATATGGGCTTCAGTTCTACCAAGTGTCTCTATTCAGCTGAATGAAAAACTGAACACATTGTAATGGAACTTGTAGCAAGAAATGCTTCCTTGCATGCAGCGTAAACAATGCCACTGATTGTTTTTACACTGGCAAGTTGTCCAGCCGTACCCATCTCAGTACTGTCTAAATGTTTTAGACAACAACCCCCATCATCCCTTGTCATTGGTCATGTTGACTGGTGGTGATGGGAGATGTGGTTCAAAACCCCTCTAGAGGACTAGACTGGGACTGGTATAGGCCAAATCACCTTTCAAGCAGTTACTTGCATTTCAAATGATCACTATGGAGATATCTATCAAATAATAGCATGGCCTGGGGAGTGAGAAGATGTGTAAACCTTCGCTGAACATTCCAAAATATAATTAAGGCCTGTGCATCAAAGCGAAGACCCCTGACAAGCCTCTCTTGCAGAATTTCCAAAATGGCTTTCTGCCTCAATCACCTGTTCCAAGCCAAATAAGAACTTCCAAGTATTACCATCCACCATATTGGTGAAACAGCACCTAGAAGCCAGAAAGGTGGTAAGGATCTATCCAGATGTGTTCAGCCGTTCCTGCTCAGCCACCAGGAAATCAGGATGCAGAATCAGCCCTGTACAGTTTCTTCCTCAGTGGCAAGGACTAATGTAGCCTGATTAAACCAGAGATCAAATCTGGAAACTAAACGTCTCTTTGACCAGGGGCAATACCTTCTGTTCCTTTACCCTGTAAACTGATACATTTGACGTCAGCACTTTTCATCCCTGAATCAACACTATGAGTTTGCACAAAGTATTTTATCAGGGACCATGAGCGGCCATATTGATAGAACAGCATTTCCTTACACACCTGAAGGTAATTTCTGTCTCTCATGGCTATTTCAAAAGATGTAATGACTACAGGATGGACATTCAGAGAACCTCCTCTCTTTCGAATTTTATGAATCAATGCACGCCGTTCTTGCTGGGTCCCATGATACAGCATTATAGGTATCTAAAATAATTTGTAAAAACAATTTTAAAATGTCATACAAATCACATGCATACATAACACAAAACTATGATCTAGCATTAAGGTAATTATCCCATTAATCACTAATTCTGAATCATTAACCAACCATTCATGTTTCGCCATGGTTAAGAACTGGCCAAATCAAGATGGTATATTATGGTTTAAGGTGGATTTGCATTAGCCGTGGTTTGCATCTGTACCACACAAATAATACTGAAACCAGTTCTTCCCACCCATACCTGCAATAGGACAAGAAAGACTCATAATGCTCCCTGTATATTTACTTCAGGAGCAGAGTTTAGCTAGGCAGCCTAAATCGTGCTTTCACTATATGTTTGGGTTCCTAACCAGGGTTAAAGTGACAAATAACTATTAGTGCTAATTGTGATTAACCATTACCTTTGGATGAAAAGGTCAATTAAATAAGACTCCCATGTAGACTCAGGTGAGCCACTAGAGAAATAATCAGTTTTGAAAATGTTTTCAGTGTAGGAAAAAGAATTGGAATAAAAGGGCTTTGTATCAATATTGATTATTCCTATAAGCACATTAAAGAACTTGTGGAGTTTTTAGCGTATATGAATATGTAGATTTGTTTCCATGAGATCAACAGAGGCTAGAAAGATTCCATCAGAACTTGCTTTATCACACACACAGTGGAGTAAACACCTGAGAAATTTTCTTTGGCGATTTTTCTAGCAAGGAAGTGCTAGGTTGCTCAGAGAACTCAAAATATATTGTCTTGAACTTGCACTTTGGAGGAAGAACAAACATCTGAAGAAACAGAAATGAGGTTTACACAATAACCTTCTTGAATAGTTTGAATCTCCCAACTCTCTTAAGAAGAAGTTTCCCCAACTTGGGGAAACCATCATGTTGGAACTCTCTAATCCTTAGGCTTAAATTGCCGTTTAAAAATAGTCATAAGGAATTATTCAGATGGTTTCAAAGGCTGTTTCTCTTATCCAGTAACAGAAGGGGAAGACTATGTTTCCTGGTTGTCCCCAAAAAATACCAGGAAAGGAGTATTAGCTAGAATAGCATTAGAGCTTGTGAGTTTTATGTAAACCAATAAATTTAGTCTGATCACAGTACCTTGCTTGACACAACGTGGACAAAATAGTGCAATAGCCAGCACAGCCGTTGGCCATGTTGGCTGATAATGGAATTTGTAGTTCATCACATCTTGAGGGCACCAGCCTGGGGAAGCTGCCATAGGGAGTCTTCAACCCGTATGTTGGATAGTGGAGGAAGGTGTGATCTCTGCTCCCTCCGTAGCTCCATATAAAACTAGCAAGAGGATGCATGCCTTGAGGTGACCTGAACTCCATCGCCCTGTGTGTTGCTGGTTTTCCCTCCTGAATCAGCCAAATGTTGCTTCTGCTTAGGAGTACTCTACATCTGCAGGCACCAGAACCTTAAAAGGAATGGCTGTGAGGCACTGCCATTTAAATATGGTTGCTGCTTAAAAGAAACACCTTTTCTTTCCTGCCTCACTTAAAAGCTTGGCATTATGAGCTTTATTTTGTTTTTAAAGCAAAACACCTTCCCTTATTTATGTTACTACGGGTGTGTGGGTGTGTGTGTCTGAGAATACTTGTGTCTCATGACTGTAGTGGGAGCCCAGGAACCTCTCTGGTAGAATAGAAACTGAGAAGGATTCTTCTCCCAGGAGATGGTTCCAGAAGCCTCTGTAAGTTCTGTACCTCTTAAAGCAGGATACCAATCATCACGATATGCCATCCTTCCATTGAAAAGAGTCTGTTTATTTTATTTTTTAAAAGGTATCTTACCTCAGGAGTAAATCTTCTGAATTCTGCCACCCAGTTAGGAAGCGTAGACAGGGGCCCGCAGACAAGGAACGGCCCAGCAACGCCTCTCTCCACCATTAAGGCTATTGTTGCAATACATTGGATTGTCTTTCCTAAGCCCATTTCATCAGCCAGAATACCATTGATGCCATTCTCCCACAGCATCTGCACACGGAGGGAAAATATGCTTTGTGTGTGCATAATGGGTACCCACTGAAAGTTGAAACCCCTTATACGTATAATACAAGTCATCATTTAGTACTTCCACAATGTTTATGTGAATACCGAGTTATGTTATTTTCAAGACTATTACTTGATTAATATTACGACTAGTGTTTAATTAATATTAATAGTTTTAGCTTCGAAGTGTACAGGCAAACCATGGATTAGGGATGTTTATTGGCTTTCATTTTCCATTTACTCAATATTCAAATCCATAGTATTGATATGACAGCTGTAGAATAGCTTCCTAGTGTACCAGCATACAAGAGAGTTATGGTAAACAATTCCTCTCATGTTGATGAAAATGAAGCATTTTTTGTCCAATTTCCAAATAACACCAAAGAGTTTTTCGAAATCTAGTTATCACCCCCTTAATTACCCCTAAGTATAGCAGTGGGATGATTACAGAGGAAAGGAATACCTGCTCGTTAATCTCCAATATTCAAATCTCTAGATGCAGTGGTCACTGGAAATGGAAGCACTGTAATCATAGTTTGTCAATTCAGGCATCACACCAAAACTTAGTTAAGCTTCCTTTGCTATGGTTTGGTACTAATTCTGAACTCTGCTACAACGTTATGCCAGAGGCAAGCAGGCAGGCAAATTAAGAGTTTTATGGTGCAGAAACAGCTATATCATATTGCACCATATGTTCAAGTTTGAGATCAGTGTCAACAACAGGAGATGGCATTAATGGCAAACCAATTGGAAACATGTACACGATTGTCTTTTACTCTTCTTTAACATGACTAATAAGATGATAAGGTAAAGTGTAAATTCATACCCTAAGCCATTCCATGCCTTCAACTTGGTACCACCTCATTATTCCTCCAATGAAAAGCTTTGGTTGCTGAAAAGGTATTGGCTGTCCGTTAAATTTTCGTATTGGGTCAATGAAATGCTTGGCATTGTGGCGCATTGCCTCGGCCAACCTGTCCTTAATAATTATATTTGAGTCCCCATTATTCTGGATTTCTTCTGCACAGAGTTTTGGAGGAGAGCTTTCAATCTATAGGACGAAGTTCACAGACAACTGATTATTTGATAAACACACTTGGCAAGGCTCAAAATAGATCTCATTTAGGTAAGCTACTTTAGTGATGATGGTTAAGTCTGACAAACCCAATGTTGTTTGTAAACAAAAAGCAGCCTCTAATGAAAACTATTCTGAGCTCAAGAAACTTTTTTTTAAAAAACTACTATTAAAGGCACTTCCTACAATTATACTATACATAGTCAACCGTTTTATACTACTACTCAAGTAATGAAACTTTGTACCATTTCAAGGCAGCAGCATTCACTGTAATAAGTTGTTAAGAAATACAACATATGAAAGCCATAAGCCCCCATAAAAATAGATGTGCAAAGAATCTCAGAGTCTGTAGAAATCTCGCATGTAGAAATCTCATTTTTAGTTGCAAAATTTAGGGTTTTTACTCAACATGAGAAGGACTACTGCTAGTCACTATTATCACCTGTGCATAGAGATGTAAAGTTTCTGGAAATTTTGATGCCATGGAAGAAACCCATTTTTTTCCGGGGGTTTCGGAAAAAAACAGATTATTATTTTTTTGGAAAATTTGAAATAATGCAATATTAGCAAGGAAGACCTAGGTTTAAATCTCTGTTCAGCTATGAAGCTTGCTGGGTGCCTTTCAAATAATCATAATCTCTTTGCCTGACCTACCTCAACAGGTTTGTTTTGAGGATGAGGAGCGGAGGAAGTATGTGCAGCCATTTGATTTCTTTGAAGGGTGGAATAAAAATGAAGTAAGTAAATATTTATTTAATAACATTGAATCAGAGACTTCATTTAAAAAAAAAAGTCATGATCCAATGGCTTCCTCCAAGGGGCCCCTGCCAAATGAGACAAGGCAGGTAACTGTAAGAGAGCAAGCCTTTACAGTGGTGGTATCCTGCATGTGAAATGCCCAGAGAATCGTCTGGTGCCTAGGTTATGTTTTTTACAGCACTAGGTGAAGACATCTTTTATTCTCCCAGTCATTTTAAAGACTGTCGATGCTTTTAGATTTTTGCACTAATTTATTTTTCTCCTTGTTTTATTTTGGTGTTTTGCAACCACCCAAGTGCCTTTATGAGAAGAATCGGTGACCATGTGCAGGTGCAAAATATGCCACACAAGAATGTGTGAATGCAAGCGTGAAAATCTCTAACAATAATCCTATATATCAAACCCAAGTTCAAAAATTTACTTGCACTTACCAGTAAAAAAAAGTATGTCGTTTGAATGTAGTTTCTGATTCAATGTTATTAGAAAAAAAAATGTTTACTGACTTCAGATATATTTCACCCTTCCTATAAGGAACCTATAGTGGTATACAAGTCCCCCGCCCCCGCACTTGTCTTATCTTCACAACAATTCAGTTAGGGTATGTTAAGAGATGGTGACTCACCAAAGTGCTTTTTTAAAAACAAAACAAAGCAAAACAGGGGTCTATGGCAGGTCCTGGACTAGTAAGACATTCCTTATTAAAGCAAATTCTCTCCTCTCATTCCTAGGCTTTTACTGAGTGGATAAGTAGAATCATATTCCATAACCAATAAGTTATTTGATTTGATTAGAGGTGAAGCTCCAAGCTCCTTACCACTACATTCAGTAGCCTTATTTAATTC
This sequence comes from Elgaria multicarinata webbii, assembly GCF_023053635.1. Classification (NCBI taxonomy): domain Eukaryota; kingdom Metazoa; phylum Chordata; class Lepidosauria; order Squamata; family Anguidae; genus Elgaria; species Elgaria multicarinata. The sequence continues at coordinate 113,062,382 of NC_086178.1, forward strand.
CAAATGCTCTATCTCTAAAGGATTTGGCATCAAAAGTTATTTAAAATCAATTTTCACAATTGTTGAAGAAAATTTTAGCAATAGAAATAAATGTTTGTCCCGCAGAAATGTAAGCACAAGAATAGCAGGCCCTGATCTGAAATAAGTATTTCCAAGGAAATCAAAAGTTACAAACAGAACTTAAACAAAAGCTGATATACCTGATTCTTTTCCAGTTTGCTTTTTTTGCTTGCTGACAAGATTTCCTACCAAAAAGAACGTGCAAAAATATGTTTTCTCAACAACTTAAAATGAACTTAGCAACATTAAATTCCACAGTACTGTCAACAAAAAATATATATTAAAGGCTGACCTGTAAGGGACAGACAAGTGTTTATATTTATGGACATGTCTACACAACATGAAGAATACAATTCAGATATTAAAACCATATATATTGAACAGTGTTGAGCATGTAAGTCTAGAACATTTTAGGCATGGGAGCACTCTTATAGCAGAAGCAGAAAGGATGCAGGACAAAATTCTTTTGTCACGTTGGTTGTCTTCCTAAAGGAATGTGTCCCTACCCCATATCACAAAAGCAAGATTTCATTAAGGCTCAGCCCTTTTTCCTCTGGGGGAAAAAGTATGTAGGAAAAGCCTTTGCCTCCTGTGAAATGACATGAAAAACAGTATTGACTGAGGGACTAAACATCCATATGGAATGCACAGAGACCCAGACCAAGAAAGAAGTTCCTACCTGGGAGACAACCCACCTCCAAGCTAACATCACTGCAACTAGGAGGAGAACTGCTATGAACTCCATAGACAGTCTAAACATGGATGACCCACCATCAGGGATAAGAAGGGGGAGGTCTGCTGGTGGGGCAGAACGCAGAGGCCCACTTTCCACTCTTGCTCTTTCCTCCTCTGTTTCCTTTCTGTTGCTGGCTAAGGGGAATACTAGCCAGGTGATAAGCTGCACACACTCAGAATGTCCCCCCACAAACTACTCTTTTTGTCTTGTATACTGCCACTGCATTTCCACAAATGGCTCTGCTGGAATATTTTTTTTCCAGTAAGGGGCCAGGGTGACGTAATCGTTTCTCTTCCTGGCATTTAAAAACCCAAGGGCAGGCTGATATATCTCCTTTAACCTGTAATCACTTTAACTAGGCCCATGTCAGGTCCCCCCATTTGTCCCCATTGTGGTGTGCTGTAGCTGCTCAAGTGGTCAAAAGTTCCTGGGCCAATCCTCAAAGCTTTATTGCAAACAATGCTTTTGTGACACAAACTAGGCACCTTTATGGGAAAATCCCCCCTAGGCAATGCTATACAAACTAAGCAAAACAATTGACCATTCAAAGGAAAGAAAAGGCTTTTCAAATGTCCCAAGCTTCAAGGGGGAGGATGTGTAGAGGCCTTCTCTCGTAATCTCTCCAACTGTCTCTTTGCTAATTCCTGCAATTCCTAGCATCTAGTAATGTTTTGGAATGTTCACCCTGTTGACTCCCTGTCTCCTGAGAGCATAGGATCTGGCCTTGAGGAGACAGACTCTGGGAGGGGGGCATTCGCAGGTAGAGGCTCTCCCGTGTGAACTTCCTCCCCCACTGGCTTGGCATCTTCTGAATCAGAACCTGTTTCTGATTGATTACCTGCGTCACCTGCTCCCAACACAGGAGCAGTAGGGGCATACATGACACCCATATCCGTTCTCCCAGATACATCTCCAGATTTTAAGGGGAAAAAACAACCTCTCCCCCACCCCGCCACCAGGGCAGACAGGAAGCTTAGAAACAAGCCCTGCCACCCAAAACCCACTGAGAGAAGTTACCTTAAGGAGGCCCTCCTTTACAAAAGAAGTCTGTAAATACCTCCCAGACCCCCATTCAGCATTCCCTCTCTGCTTAATTCAAGTTGCCCAAGCTCTCAGCAAGTCACAAGACAAAGAGAGAGGTCTGCATGGAGAAGATACAGAGATACGCCCAGATCTCCCATTCCTCCAATATGCAGTTGCACTACCTGTGCACATACTTGCAAGTGTCTGTGTGTGAGAGGAAAGGAAACAGGGCTTTTATACAACCTTCCAGGAATATATACAACCTCATCATATAAGTGGATCACATCCTTAGTGATTACTGTATTTTAAGGGTAAAAGATATCCACTAATGAGGAGCATCACAGCTTGGAATGCACCCAAGTGTGTTACTTTCTATTAAAATAAGTTTAATACCCACTTACTTAACATCTTCTGTTGTCTTTGATAATATGCACTCCCCCTTTTGACTCATACAGTCTTTAAAACAAATATTGTAAATATATCACCTAACCTGAACATCGACCAATGGAGAGTCAAACTTGCACCCAGTACATCTGGGATTAAATCTCTACCTTGTCATGAAGCTCACTAGATATCCTTGGGCCAGTTACTACTCAGGAGAAATGCTTGGTAGATTCACACACTTCCAAATTACCTCTTTTGACATGACATCAGAAATATTGTATGTTGTGTCTTCTCTGACTCTCTTCTTTTTTCCAGCTGCAACAAAATATAATAGTTTTCAGCAGGTGAACTATTCAGATAAACAGTAAAGTAACTTAGCTTTTAGAGTTTATAGGACTTACCGAATTTGCCTTCTCTCTCAGAAGTTAGGTTTTCATTCTAAAAAGCAAAGCATTTAGAACAAAACCACTTACTTTTATTTTTGCATATAATGAGGATTAAAATTGCTGCCATAAACAATTAAACTATTTCCAAATATTTTTTCAAGACACCTTACTGTACAAGTTAGAAACTAGATAATAAACTAATATCAAAACTGTATATGCCCGCAGGGATTTCTTTTTCATATAAACACTTTAAAATAAATACAGCTATTTACCCACAGTTCATAGCACTTAAATCCAACAAACAAAAAATATCTACAATACACAAAGAAAATGATAAACAAACAACTGAAGCAGCAGCAAAATCTCCAAAACAACATTACTGCTTTGCTTTTCCAAAACTAGTCTACACATTTCAATAAAAAAATTTATGAAGACTTTCTAAAATAAAAAAACTTTTTTTTAAATCTTCGGAAATATAGCAGAAAGGAAGTAATGTGCCTATTTCATGGAAAAGAGTTCTTGGCTGCTACCAAGAATGGCCTACTCCTAGTGGGATTCAATTTGACTTCCACATAAGACAGAATTCAGAGCAGGGTGTCGTTAGAAAAGTGCTGAGGTTGGGGTAGTGACTTATACGGGATTAAACCTTCTTTGAGATAATCAGACCCCAAGCCATTTAGGGTTTTAGAAGACAAGTGCGTAGTGAGTTTGTTAGTGAGCAGAAATATGGACCTCACACAGTTCCAAAATGCTGCTAAGAGACCTCTGTAGACTAAAACAGTGAATAAATGTTAGCAGGCTTTAGCTGACAGGAGTAGGCCTCATTCTCTGGATGGGCCTCTCATAGTTCTGTCACCCTTTTCTCATAGAGTCTTATCTTAAGATGAGCTGAGAGGTTTTCATTCCCAACTAGAAAGTCACTAGAAAGTCAATTAGTTTCCCAAGCTGAGATGCTTTGGGAACCTGCTTCTTCTGAGAGGGGGGAAGGATGTAGCCTGTCAGCTCCTGAGAGGGGGGTAGGCAGGCATCTAACAGAGGAGACTATAAGATCCAATCCATAGGCTTTGTGCTTCGGTCTCGCTTCAGCAGGTATTGCTCAACCGGCCTGGAGAACCTGCTGTGGCTCAAAGGGATGGCTGCCATCTATCATGGGGGCCTCAGTAGACAACCAGCTATTAGACCTTGATTAGCTGGAAGGAGATGTTAACTTCCTCTGCATGTATACATTCAGCGTCCATTTTTTATCAATAAGCTGTTGACTTTTTGCACAAGTGGCTTGTTTCATCTTGGTAAAGAAACTGACTGATGACTTGGACCTGGCAGAACCAGAACTCAGATCTGAATCAGAACACAAAGTACCAGAAACAACTTGGCAACTAGATGTATCAGAACTGGTGACACATGGGAGTATCAGGCCATAACTATAATTACACTGGTTGGAGTTTCCAGATTGCCTTCAAAAGGCAGCCTCACATAGAGCAAGTGATGATAATTTGGTCTAGAAATCACCAAAGCGTGAATGACAAAAGCAATGTCTCTGTCTTGGGGTAGCAGGTGTACTTAGCATATTGTCTAAAGCTGAGAAAAAGCAATCAAAGCCACAGCAACAATCTGAGAATCCAGAAGCAAAGCTAGGCCCAGGAGTATCCATAATCCCCATTAAGTCATTCCAGAAGGCTACTATGGTCAATAGTATTTAAAGCTGCTGAGAGATTGAAGAGAATCAATAGGGTTTCTTACCCACCACCACCACCCATCTCTTTTCTGGCAAAGTTTCCTCACCAATGTGACCAAACCATGCTGTCCAAATCTGGGCCTGAAACCAACACATTTTCCGCCAAAGAAGCAGCAGCTTTTGAAACTCCCCCACAAAAAAGTCCAAACTGTGTGGAAGAATCTGGATCCACTCTTACATAGACGTTTTCCAGCAGCAAACCAAAAAGCCAAGGTCAGAGGGGGCACCCTCTGGACTAGCATCTCATAAGCACATGGTGCTGCCACTAGGAGGAAAATAGCACACACAAATGTGAATGTGCAAAAGTGCTGCTGTTCTTACAGGGGCATTTGGCTCCCAACCAAAGAGCATACAAAACTGTGCCCCTGAAGATGAATATTTTTGCCACTCTCTACATTTATCTCATTTTCAACATTTATTTTACCTTTGCAGTGTTTAATGGTTCTTTCTTTTTTTCTACCTTTTCTTTCTTTCGTTGCTCCTTTAAAAAAAAGGAAAAAAATTGCTTGCATCCAACAATAGTTGTTAATCACGTAAGGTTTGAAGAAAGAGTACTGCATACAGCTGTCCAAATGTATAATACAACCTATTAACCAGACTGAAAACACGCAATAATTTGATTTTTTTTTAGTAGTAAGTAAAAAAAAAAATCCTGAACGTTTTTTGCAGACATGTTTATTTGTGTCCAGAACTGAAACCTGTCAGCAAAGTTTATATATTTCACTGGCCAGCCAATGGATGTGGAACATCAATTTTGCAATCTTCATAAGATACAGTATTAACCTAAAAATGGCAGGTTTATATATTGCTGATGAGTAACTGTTTTGTTGTGCCGCTGTCGGTAAGTGAGAACAGGTCTACCACCAAAGGCCTGTGAAAAGGCAAATGTCATTGTCCAGGATGGAACCTGGTTCACTGATAACAGCGGACCCCGTAACAGAGATACAGACACAGGAACCAGACTCTGTGAAAATTACTAATTCTGTCCCGTGTACTCTGGCAACACTATTACAGGACCTAATAATGGCAGTGTGGTATAGTAGTTAGAGTGTTGGATTATGATTCAGGAGTCACTGTGTGACTTTGGGCAAATCACTGACTCTCAACCTAACCTATCTCACAGGGTTGTTGCGAGGATAAAATGGAGAAGAGGACTGTGTAAGCTGCCATGGGCTCTATACAAGAGGAACAAGTTTTGTGTTTAGGCTAAAGCTATTTATTAATTCAAAGAATAAAAGTGGGACATTATAGCTCACATCAGATAAAAAGAACATCAAACTTCATTTTTAAAAAAATAATATAACGACTTTGTGGAGGGTTTCTATGTAAAGTGCAATTTCTATGTTTTAACTTTAGTGTTCAGTTACCTCTAGTTGCTGCTGTTCCATTTTAGTTAGCAGGAACTTTGAGTAGATATTGCTTTTTTCAAGCAAGTGTTGAAGTCTCTTGTAGCGAATTTCATTTGAGTCTCTATCACCGGACATTCGGGCCTATGAGACAAAAAAGAAGCAACCACTTATTGGTTCCAGCAGAAACTGAGTATAGTATTGCAGCCCACCATAAAATTTAAGGGCACAGTTCTATCGCTATTGCCATTAGCCTCAGAACCCCACCCCTGCCCTGCATTTTTGCTAGAGGTGATTTCGCCTGTCTAGCAGCTGTGCCGGAGGGAGGGAGGCTGCGGCGGCCCTAGGAAACAGAAACACATAGAAACACAGCGCCCCAGTCTTGCCTCCTCCCCTCCTCCAGGAATACCTCCACGCTGTTTTGAGAGAGTGTGGAGAGGTAGCCAGTGCAGCTGAATGTCAGCTACGAGAGGGAAGGGACTGCAGTTTCCTGGATTCCTAGTATGGAGCCCTGTCTACAAGCTCGGAGCCAGGAAGCTGAACAAAACTATGTCCCCCACCAGATACTGTCTAGATCAACATCTTGATCAACATCAACATCTTGGTTGATGTTATATGCAAACCAGATCTATGTTTTGCTGAAATACATTAGTAACTGCAGATGCCATGGGCTAAATAGGCTTTTGAATTGATCCGGCAGGGCTCTTTTTACATTCTTAAACAACCTGACAAATTATATGAGTTTTTAAGTGACAATAAGTTGTGAGAGTCTCACTTCAGTGCCTGTAGCAAATCTTCCAAGCTGCAACCTGAAACGGATATATTAAAAACCACTGGTTTATATAGCAATGGAATTGCAGGATTACACAAGATTAAAAGTAAGTGCTATTCACACAAACCCATCACCTTCTCCATTATCTGCCTCTCCTTCTCTCTTCCTTCTGCCTCAAGCGCCTCCTCCTCCTGCAGCATAGCTGGAGTGATCACAGTGGCTCCGATCTCCTCACCCATCTCTGCCTGCAAAAGCCCTAAAATAAAACACAGATAAACATGTTTAGGAAATCACACCTTGACCTGGGGCACATCTTGGCCTGGGCAAAATGAAAAAAGGCTGGGGTAGAGAAATGTAAATGTCTTATACTATACAAAGTGATACTTGTGAGTTCTGCAAAGAACTTCCTGAAACACCTTAAAATACCTGCACCGTGTCCTTTCCCACCTGCACACCCCCTCACAACCCCCCTCTTCTGTGAAGGGCAGCGCATTCCACTTTAGGAACTTGCTCCCCTACTTTGTGATTTTCAGGTTGTTCTAAACAAAGGCCTTATAACAAAGGCCTTTTATATTGTATTTTATATTATGGTTTTATACTGTTGTTTTACACTTTGGTTTTAATTTTTGTGAACCGCCCAGAGAGCTCCGGCTATTGGGCGGCATAGAAATGTAATAAATAAATAATTCCCCTCGTTTCCTTCTGCCTCCATTTCCCTCTCCTTGTTCCCGCAGGGCTCATACTTTATAACCCTAACCCCGCCCCCCCAAAAAACAATGCTAGCGACATTCAGACGATACTGCAGTTTGGGGGTTCCCCTCTCCCACCCCAGGGGAGCAACATGGGTCTCTGGATTTGGGGTGGGGGTGGGGCTTCCACTCGTTTGTATGCTGCACGTCTTGGACTAAAAAACAGAGCGAAGCTCCTTCTGAGGACAACGTTTCCGAGGAAGTACTCCACACGTGCTCAGGAGTTACCTTGCCTCACGTTTGGTTATTTCTGCCCTCACCTGCGCCTTTCCCAGCCGAGGAGCTGCTCTTGTTTTCCACTGGCATTGCTCCGCCGATGGCCGCCGCTTCCTCCGCCGATGGGCGCCTTCTCCTTCGCCTTCTTCCCCGCGTCTTGTTCCAGCGGCAGCGACGGGAGCAGCCTCTGCCTTCAGCAGGAGCGAAAACCGCGCACTTTCCAAGTCTCGCGAGATGAGATGAGATGAGACAAGCTCCTCCTCCTCCTCCTCCTCCCACCTTCGCGCGAAAACGGCTCGCCTGCCTACCAGTCATAGAGATAGAAAAGCAGAATGACACGCTCTAGACTTCAGGGTAAACCTGGCTCAGGCAAGCCGCGTCACTAACCCGCCCGCTATTGGGAAGGTAGAAGCATTGCATTGGGAACATAGATGGAAAAGCGAAAGAAGCGACATGCCAGTTTGCGGGAGGCGAAACTTCCGAGTTCCTGTCCCCTCTCCCCCCCGCGACGGAAGCGAGACCCACCCCGTAAAACAACAACAGAGAAACCCACTATTTTAATGCCAAGCTCTACATTTAGGAAATAGAAACCAAATGCACAGTTACAAGATGGGGGATACTTGGATCAGCAATACTACAAAAGAGAAGGAACTTGGAATTGTTGTAGATCACAAGCTGAATATGAGCCAATAGTGAGATGTGGCTGCAAGAAAGGCAAATGCTATTTTGGGCTGCATTAATAGAAGTATAGCTTCCAAATCACGTGAGGTACTGGTTCCTCTCTATTCGGCCCTGGTTAGGCCTCATCTAGAGTATTGCGTCCAGTTCTGGGCTCCACAATTCAAGAAGGACGCAGACAAGCTGGAGCGTGTTCAGAGGAGGGCAACCAGGATGATCAGGGGTCTAGAAACAAAGCCCTATGAAGAGAGACTGAAGGAACTGGTCATGTTTAGCCTGGAGAAGAGAAGATTGAGGGGAGATATGAGAGCACTCTTCAAATACTTAAAAGGTTGTCACACAGAGGAGGGCCAGGATCTCTTCTCGATCCTCCCAGAGTGCAGGACATGGAATAATGGGCTCAAATTAAAGGAAGCCAGATTCCAGCTGGACATCAGGAAAAACTTCCTGACTGTTAGAGCAGTACAACAATGGAACCAGTTACCTAGGGAGGTTGTGAGCTCTCCCACACTAGAGACCTTCAAGAGGCAGCTGGACAACCATCTGTCAGGGATGCTTTAGGGTGGATTCCTGCATTGAGCAGGGGGTTGGACTCGATGGCCTTGTAGGCCCCTTCCAACTCTGCTATTCTATGATTCTATGATAATGCGGCTGATGTTGAGCAGTATCCCCCACCCCTACCTAAGGCAGCCCTACCTAAAGCTTAGCTACAGTTATCCATGCTCTGATAACCTCTCGTTTGGATTACTGCAATGCGTTATACGTGGGGCTGCCTTTGAAAACGGTCCGGAAACTTCAACTGGTGCAAAACAGGGCAGCAAGGTTATTAACAGGGACTGGCCGGCGAGATCACATTACGCCAGTCCTTTTACAACTTCATTGGCTGCCAGTCCAGGTCCGGGCCCAATTCAAAGTGCTGGTATTGACATTTAAAGCCCTAAACGGTTTGGGGCCAGGTTATCTGAAGGAACGCCTCCTCCCATATGTACCTACCCGGACCTTAAGATCATCTACAGGGATTATCAGGAGAGAAGATACCTGAATCATGGGAACATTCAGTGATAATTCTGATCCCAAAACCAGATAAAGATTTGACTAATCCCGATTCTTATAGACCTATTTCTTTAATAAATCAGGATGCTAAAATTTTTACATCTATTATGGCCAAACGATTAAATAAATTCTTGGCAGAATATATAGGAGCAGATCAATGTGGGTTTGTGGTAGGAAGACATATGCATAATTTAGTGGGTAGAGTTTTAAATGTAATAAATGTAATAAAAAAAGCAAATATTAAGGCAGGTATTATGGCATTAGATATTTTTAAAGCTTTTGATTGTGTGAGCTGGCAGGCACTAAAGAGTATTATAGATAAATTGGGATTTGGAAATAAATTTAAAAATGTAATAGAACAGCTATATTCCCAAAATACGGCGGTAGTGGTGGTAAATGACGGACTTACTGAAAAGATACGACTAGCCAGAGGAACAAGACAAGGATGTCCGCTCTCGCCGGTCCTGTTTGTAATGGTTATGGAAGTTTTGGCGAAGGCACTAAGGGAGGATGAAGAGTTAGAAGGAATTGGAGAGGTAAGGGAAATAAAGTTAAACATGTTTGCGGATGACACTTTATTGACCATTAAGAATCCATTAAGAAAGTTAGAAAGAATTAAATATCAGTTGAGGGAATTTGAGGAAATTACAGGGTTAAAAATAAATTGGTCTAAATCAGAGATGATGTTGTTTAACTATACCAAGAAGGAAGAAAAGGATTGGGAATTTAAGGGAATGGAATTGAAAGTTAAGAATGAGATTAAATATTTGGGAATTAAAATTACAAAAAATTTAGAGAATCTTGAAAAGGAAAATTTAACGAGGTTAAAGAAAGAGGTATTAGAGAAATTGGAGAAATATAAAAGATTAAATTTATCTTGGTTCGGAAGAATAGCTTTAATAAAAATGAAGATATTAGCTAAAATTAATTTTGTATTTAGAATGTTACCTATAAAAATATCAGAAACCGAGATAAAAAGTTGGCAAAATATTATTAATAAATATTGTAATGGAGAAAAGAGAGCAAGAGTGAATAAAAATAATTGGTACCTAAGCCAAAAAAAGGGGGGAATGGGTCTCCCAAACATAAAATTATACTACGTAGCAAATAGATTAAGACATGTTGTAGAAGCAATTATGGGAGTAGGAGATTTATATTGGATGGAAGAAAAAACCATAAATAAGGTAGAGATGAATTTGGAGAATGTTTTTTTTAAAGACGGAGGAAGAAAGTGGGTTGGAAGTATAGATAATCCACTCCTGAGGACTCAATGGGAAATTTGGAGTAAATTTAAAGGGAAGCTGCTTCCGAGCAACTCTCCCTTAGCACCGATAATAATGTTAAAGAATTTCCCAGAGGATCTAAAGGGTAGATTATGTAAAATATTAAAAGAGAAAAATAAAATAAGATTAAAGGATTGGGTAAGAGATATTAAAACAAGAGAGGATATGGAAAATTTGTTAAAGGAGAAGAAGCTATCTTGGTTAGAATATGGTCAATTAGAGCAATGGAATAAAAAGTGGATTAAAGATAATAGAATGTGCAGAAAGATGACGAGGTTTGAAGAATTAGTAGTAAGTAAGGAGGAAGGGAAAGGAGGGAGTATAGTTTCAAAAGGATTAATGAGTGAAATATATAAAATATTGTTAGAGAAGGAGTTTAGAGAGAATACAGAGAAAATGGTTTGGGAATCAGATTTGAAGATACAAATAGGGCGACAGAGCTGGGAGGGACTATGGAAACAAAGAGTGTTGAGAAGTTTATCAGTAAGAATAAAGGAGAATTATTTTAAAATTTTATGGAGGTGGTACCTAACCCCGGTTAGATTGAATAAGATAAGTGATCAACATTCAGCAAATTGTTGGAGAGGATGTGGGGAAAAAGGAACGTATTTACATATGTGGTGGCAATGCAAATATGTACAAAGATTATGGAAGATGGTGTTTTCAGAAATTGAAGAAATAGTGGGAATGAAAATAGAACAAACACCAAAAATAGCATTGCTGTCACTATTTGAAGATATAAAGTGTGGAAAAGGAACTATAGAGCTGATATCGAGTTTGTTGGTTGCAGCACGATTGATGATAGCTAGGAACTGGAAGATCCAAGGGGAATATTCTATTGAGGAATGGTATAAAGTAGTATGGGACATAGCCATTAATGATAAACTGACATGTAATATTAAGTGGAGAAAAGGCGTAACTAAAATAAATGAGTTCGAAGGAATCTGGAAACAGTTCCAAGTGTTCGTGTTTACTAAGGGAAGTGGGAAACCACCAGCAGAAGAAATGATTAGATTTTGGACTCAAGAATGATCCCGAGGTGGGGGGTGCACATTTATGTTAAGAATGAAGATGTTGTAGTGTGATAAGGCATATGTAATAGTTTTTGATATTTGTACTCAACAATTATTCAATATGTATGCAGCAGATATTTGATGTATTTTTTTTTCTTATTGTGTTAGTTTCAGTTATATTTTGGAAATGTTTATCTATGTTTATATAGTGTTGAAAATGAATAAAAATTAAAAAAAAAAAAAAAAAAAGATCATCTACAGGGGGCCTTCTCCGTGAGCCCCTGCCAAAGGAAGTGAGGCAGGTGGCTACTAGGAGGAGGGCTTTCTCCGCTGTGGCACCCCGGTTGTGGAACGAGCTCCCCAGAGAGGTCCGCTTGGCGCCTACACTGTACTGCTTTCGTCGCCAGCTGAAGACCTTTTTATTCACTCAGTATTTTAACACTTAATTTTAACTTAAATTTAAATTTTACTGTTTTAACTCTGTATTTTAATCCTATATCAACTTTGCTGTGTGGTTTTATCCTGGTTGCGCTTTTTATACTGTATTTCGTAATTGTGTTTTAAACTGTTGGGTGTTTTACTGTGGTTTTAATTTTTGTGAACCGCCCAGAGAGCTTCGGCTATTGGGCGGTATAAAAATGTAATAAATAAATAAATAAATAAATAAATAAGCAATGTAGGATTGCCATATTCTGAATCCACAAAACTGGGACAATTTTTTGGGGTGGGGTCTAGGATTTTTTAAAAAACAACTGAGCAATCAATCACTTTATTATGGTCTGAGACCAGCACAACATTAATCTAGAAACAGCAACCATACGAAGTAGTGCAGATCCTTAGTTCCCTTCTCCCAGGGATTTAACAGTCCTCTGAGGTTAATAGGTTATGATGTGTCCTCATAGCCAAGTGGCAGAATTTAGCAACCTTATAGTAAATGAGGGGTTTCTATCGGCAAGGATAAACTTGGTATAAAATTCTTCGGTGTTACCTGAAAGTCCTGTAGTAGAGGATGGATTAAGCCTGACCGGGCCTCTGAGTATAACGAGCAGTGTAAAAGCACATGAGAGGATGTCTCTATCTCACCTGAATCACATGGGCATAACCTTTGGGGGACTGGAATTCCTTGATATCTGCCTTCTGTGAACTTGGAAGGGAGAGCATTACAGCGAGCCCTAGTAAACGCCCACCTGTATTTATAATATGTAAGGGAGCTCAGATAGGCCGCAAGGCCATCTGAGGAGAACAGTAAATATATAGGATTTGGCTGAACAACTGAGCAATATGTAAAGGTCTAGGGAAAGAAAGCTATCTAAGCTTTAGTTATCTAATACTGCAATCCTATGTGTGTCTACTCAAAAACAAATCCTATTAAGTTAAATAGGGCTTATTCCCAGGTAAGTATGCATAGGATTGCAGCCTAAAGCACTTAAGCACCTGCAAATAAATAAAAGGCAAAGAACAGTGTAAGCAAACAAACACAAAAAAGTCACTAAATTACATTTTTCTACTAGTTCTCAAAAGCTAGAGGAGACTTCACTATGGAGACTTACACTCCACTGAGCAGGCTCAAGGCACCATTTCGGAGGTTGGAATTTCTCTGGCTGGCTGGAACAGGAATCCGGGATTCTTGACTGACTGGCCGGGACATTTTGGAAATGCTTGGAAACCGTGACATTCCCGGTTTTCTGGGACGTACGGCGATGCCAACACCTCGTCCCCTCCCCTCCCATGCTCTGTGGCTGCCATCTTGGCTCCTGGCAGCCAAAGCTTTCTGGAGTATGGGCTCCCTGGATTTTTTGTTCCCACGCAAAGTGCCTGCTGCATCTTCAGAAAGGCGTCGTCCTGTCCAGAAAGAAAGCTTGGACCAACTCCAGAACCACATAAGCACAGTACAGTTTTTGTGAACCGCCCAGAGAGCTTTGGCTATTGGGCGGTATAAAAATGTAATAAATCAATAAATAGAAATACAACAATAGTGTCTAGCTTGTGTCTTTGGACACATAACTTTAGTTAAAGAAACTGAAAGTCCAGAACTTTCAAGAAGCAAGTACTGGTGTAGTTAGGCTGGACAAAGCCATTTTCATGAGATGCAAAAAAATTGAAATTCATGCCCCATGTTTGATTGGTAGGTAAATAAAGCCAGACTGCTCACTTGAGGGAATGATATTAAAGGCAAAACTGAAGTGCTTTAGCCACATAATGAGAAGACAGGATACCCTGGAGAAGATGCTGATGCTAGGGAAAGTGGAAGGCAAAAGGAAGAGGGGCCGACCAAGGGCACGATGGAGGGATGATATTCTGGAGGTGACAGACTTGACCTTGGGGGAGCTAGGGGTGGCGATAGCCAACAGAGAGCTCTGGCTTGGGCTGGTCCATGAAGTCATGAAGAGTCATAGAATCATAGAATAGCAGAGTTGGAAGGGGCCTACAAGGCCATCGAGTCCAACCCCCTGTTCAATGCAGGAATCCACGCTAAAGCATCCCTGACAGAGGGTTGTCCAGCTGCCTCTTGAAGGCCTCTAGTTATTATTATTATTATTTATTTATTTATATAGCACCATCAATGTACATGGTGCTGTACAGAGTAAAACAGTAAATAGCAAGACCGTGCCACATAGGCTTACAATCTAATAAAATCATAGTAAAACAATAAGGAGGGGAAGAGAATGCAAACAGGTACAGGGTAGGGTAAGGAGGCACAGGGTAGGTAACTGAACGAATAAACAGTCGGAAGCGACTGAACGAATAAACAACATCATTTTTATGAGACTACCAGTGTAGGGTTAGCATATTTGAGATTTCATGTAAAAAAATTTAAATGAGAGAAATTTAGTACGTTGTTTTTTAAAAAATTAAAAATCCAATGTAAATTCATTTTTTAAATTATATATATATATATATATATATATATATATATATATATATATATATATATATATATATTTGAAGTCCACTCAGAGTAGAGCTTTCAGTGTATCATGCTCCCTCTCTATGGAACTCCCTACCTGTTCGTGTTAGGCAGGCACAAACCTTGTTGCATTTTCTGTCCCTGCTGAAGGCATTTTTATTTAAACAAGCTTTCCTTGACTGACCAGCCACGGTTTTATTGGTATACATTTGATTTTAAGAATTTTAATTCTGTAGTTTGATTCTTCTTTTTTTATTGTTCACTACTCAGGAATTTTAGTGGATATATAATGATATCTAAATCTTGTAACTACGTAAGATCTATGATGGTGGCACCTGGCATCTTTTTCTCTGTTCAAAAGCAGCCAGAGATTTTGACTGGTGTTGGAGAGGGACACTGCAATGTAAAAATGAATTTTAAAAACTGTTTTAGATTTTTCCTCATCTAACATTTTGTAATTCTACCCTTGTGCAACAGTGACAGATACTAAACATGGAAATTTTTGGCTTGTAATGTAAATAAAAGTTTTTGTTAAAGATTCTTCTGTATTATTTCATTTAAATATGGTAAATTACACATAATAGCAAGCTGTTAGGCCTTAGCTAGACCTAAGGTTTATCCCGGGGTCGTCCCTGCCTGCTCCCGGGATATCCTGTGTGTCATTTCCATGAACAAGGATGACCCCGGGACAATCCCAGGATAAACCTTAGGTCTAGCTAAGGCCTCTGTCTTATATTAAATTGAGCAAAATTAATGCAAAAGTATAATCTCCCATGGCAGAATAAGGCAGATTAGTAGAGAAATGACCTCAGGTCTGCAAATTCAGGAGGGGGCAAAAAGCTCTGTAATAGATGCCATGCTTTGCATGCAAAAGGTCCTAGGGTCAGTCCCAGGCTGGGAAAATGCCTTCCTGAAACACTGGGGAGCTACTGCCAGTCAGCATAGAACAGAGATATAGAACTGTGTTTTGGGAGAAATTGTGTAACTATATATTTACAAAAGCATCTCAGACAGAGTCCCTCCTACACAAACTATCTTAGGTGTTTGGACAACCATAATGAGAAGCAAATTTCATTCCTCAATTACGTACTCACTACTCTCTCCACAAAGCAGGGAATATTGCAGGAGCCCCTTGGAAGCAATTCCAATTTCATGTTCTACAGCACCAGGATGACTTTGGCAATTGTCCCCTTGATATATTTACATAAGACAACAACACATTTTTGTTAAAAGAGGCTAACAATACAGTTGTTTCTCAGACAATCCTATGAACTAGATGTTGAAGCCAACTTCAGATTGCAGCATGGTCTTTGAATAGGAATCAGCCATAAACATCTACAACTAGCTGGCTGCACAGTGTCTGGAAGTGCTTTCGGCAGGCTGCTCACCCCTGCTGCCACTTTAAACTAAAGTGTTCCAACCAGGTTCATGCTTAATGAACACAGGAAGCAGTTTGCTGGAAAAATAAATAGTAAGAAATCATGTGCGAGATTGCTGGAAACCACAAAAACATCTTCCATTTCTTTCAGGTGCACAGGGAAAAATTAAGAATTCCAGTCCCTAGTCCAGCCAGCAAGAATCTGGAAAAAAAATTGGCTGCTAGTGCAGCACTTTAATTTAAAGTGGAAGTTTTGATGGGAACAGTGCCAAGAGTATCCCTCCAACTCAAGGGCCAAATCTGCCCCTCCTGGGGTTCCCCAGATGGTCAGGCCCCTTCCCTGACCCCACTTCTTTCCCCCAACCTCCAATCATTTAGCATTTTCCCTGTTTTCCCCCATTATAAAAGGTTGAACTGCATCTCCTATGGCTTAGTCACTGCAGGAAGTGCTTTGAGCTGGTATTTTTTGTAGCTTTGGCTGGAATTTGGCCCTTGGTGCTATTTCCCACTTTTGTTTCTGTCAAGTCTTCGGAGTTTCTTCTCTTCATTTTTTGAGTCTTTACAGATGTCCTTACTTGGTTGGGTCCACCTAAGTCTCACTGGAATTAATAGAGCTTATAAGACATGATAGCACTCTTCAAATAATTAAAAGGTTGTCACACAGAGAAGGGCCAGGATCTCTTCTCCATTCTCCCAGAGTGCAGGACACGGAATAACGGGCTCAAGTTAAAGGAAGCTGGATTCCAGCTGGACATCAGGAAAAACTTCCTGGCTGTTAGAGCAGTACGACAATGGAATCAGTTACCTAGGGAGGTTGTGGGCTCTCCCATACTAGAGGCCTTCAAGAGGCAGCTGGACAACCCTCTGTCAGGGAAGCTTTAGGGTGGATTCCTGCATTGAGCAGGGGGTTGGACTCGATGGCCTTGTAGGCCCCCTTCCAACTCTGCTATTCTAGGATTCTATGTAGGATTGCAACCACTTGCCACCCCATGACAAACAGCTGCATTTAATTACACACTCAAGCTAACCAGGTCCCAAAAGTGAAAGTAGCCTGGACTGATAAAACAAGCCTCATGAGTGCCGGTGAGAGTCAGGGGTGTAAAAAGCACAGAGATCTTTGGCTGTGGGGCAGTATATAAAGGTAATAAAGATAAATAAAAAAATAAATATCACTCTGAAGCTGGACATCTTTTTTCCCACAAAGAAAGAACAAGATGAGGCCAACTTAATTTCAAGGTTTTTATTTCTCAGAAAAGCATGATGGCGAAGATGCTTTAGAGCAATTTCCATACCATTTTAGAGACAATCATGCTACACTGGGAGCTTCCATATTTACAAATCAAGGCTTTACTGAGCACAAAAATGACCATGCTCTTGCCCAATAGGAAAGCAGGTGCAGATCTATTATGGAAAAAGTTATTGTGGCAGACTGCTGAAACAGTTAACAGTGGCTTCTGGTTACGTTTTCTGTAAAAGGAGTAACAAAAAGAATGAAAAGGAACAGATTCTAAAAGATAAAGATTTTAGCCTTAGTCAAGGGCAGCCACAGCTACTTTTAAGAAGTCCCACACAACTCTAGTCAAAAGTATTTTTGAAGCACAAATTTTGTAAAATTCATCAAGTCAGTGATGTGATCGAATTTCTTACGAGAAATATCACGTGATCTAGAAGAAAAGTTTTATTACACAATATCCTCCTTTCATCGTTTCTCCAGTTTTTTGTACTTCGCTTCTGCAGAAGACAAAACATACAATCAGTGCAAGCAAAACAAGTAACAAGTTCCCTTTCAATTATGAATTTATTTATTTAAAACATTTATATCCCGCCCTATAGTATTACGATCTCAGAGTGGCGTACAGATAAAAACACAGTATAAAACAATAAATATGCACAATTAAAAACAAATTAAACCATGATCCGAGTTAAAACAATATATAATTTAAAAGCAGTAAAAGCAGTTAAAACAATGTGCCAGTGAGTTTAACCATCAAAGGCTTTGTTAAAAAGCCATGTTTTTACTTGGCGTCGAAATGCAATCAATGTTGGCGCCAATCGGGCCTCCAAGGGGAGGGCATTCCACAGTCGGGGTGCCACAACAGAGAAGGCCCTCTCCCTTGTCCCAACATAGCATATATGTTGCATTGGTGGGATGCGGAGAAGGGCTCCAACAGATTTAAGGATGAATCCAGGATGTATGTCTAGCCACAGTTCTCCACCACCCTTGGGAGGAATTCAATATTCTGTGGAAATTACAGAATTCCCATCGTCATTATACATTGTGGTCAGACGTTTAAGTCATTCTACTTTCTGTCTAACCCAACATACATACAGTAACAAAAATAGACTTTCTGCAGGAAAAAGAAAACACTAACACCAGGATCCAAAGAACTACTTTACTCAGTGGAATGGTCTTTTAAATGGCAGGCCCTTATGCCAGATTACCAACTTTGCTTTGAAACATCCCCTCCGTTACAAACAACATGGAATGTTGCTGTTTAAGCAACCTTCATTTGAAGTTCCCTTGAGCATACAGAGTTACATAGTTCTTTGGATCCAATGTGACAAGTGATATCATAAGTAGCTACCAAGTTTCTTTGAATAAGCATCCAGTTTGTAGGCCGCCTGTTCCAAAGATGCCACCTGCTCTTCAATTAGACTGATTTGTTCCAGATATGGCTGAAGTCCAGCATCTTGGAAAAAGTGGAGCCGTGTGGAGAAAATAAATAACGATCAGTTATTGACTCATTAAGGGTGAACAACTTTCATCACCTCTTGGCTCTTTAGACTTTTCACGGTCTAGCTCCTTCCTATCTCTCCTCTCTCATCTCACACTATTGCCCCGCTCGTGCTCTTCGCTCCTCTGATGCCATGTTTCTCGCCTGCCCAAGGGCCTCTACTTCCCTTGCTCGGCTTCGTCCATTCTCTTCTGCTGCCCCTTACGCCTGGAACACTCTTCCAGAACATTTGAGAACTACAAGTTCAACCACAGCTTTTAAAGCTCAACTAAAAACTTTTCTTTTTCCTAAAGCTTTTAAAACTTGATGTTGTGCAGACTTCTACTGTTACTTTCTACTGTTAGTTTTTCCCTACCCTGTGCCTGCTTACCCTACCCTGTACCTGTTTGCATTCTCTTCCCCTCCTTATTGTTTTACTATGATTTTATTAGATTGTAAGCCTATGTGGCACGGTCTTGCTATTTACTGTTTTACTCTGTACAGCACCATGTACATTGATGGTGCTATATAAATAAATAATAATAATAATAATAATAATAGATTCAAAACAAAGTGGCCAGAATACAGACGTTCATTTCCGCATAGAGAATGAAACTATTCCTGTTATATCTTTTTATATCTTAAAGTTATCATTATCTATTCAGCAATGGGATAAAGTGGTGTTAAGGATTATTATTTTAGTTTTATAAGCATCATAAGAACTGTAAACATTTGTATATCAAAATCACTGAATAAACAGATATAAAGGCAATGCATATGGAACAACAACCAGCAATTGCGCATCCAATATTTGTTTATAAAAAGAAAAAGATAAACAAACAGATTTTAAAATGTGAATTTTTTTGGCATTAAAATACTAGCTTCAGTCATAAAGAAGAGTATGCTGCAATACCACTTATAAACTAAGCCAGAATCAATTAGGAACAAGCCATAACTCAGAGACAAAGATTAGCCATTAACCCTGAATTAAACAACTAATAAAGCCAAGTTAATAAGCATAATGTGGTCCCTTCATCTCATCCTTCACACTGATATCAGGTTCCAACTGATCAACGACTCCATTCAAATGCTAGCACAGAGATCTTCACTAAGACTGCTCTGCCAGCATATTTCTCCCTCATTTGAAGGGACCACATGTAGAAAACAATATGAAAATGTAATTAATAAAAAATAATGAATTACATTCTGCTCCTACATATCCTCCATAATTCCATCAGGAACCCATGTGGATGGTTCATGGATATTACTACCCTATAATGCTTTTCTTAAAACCATAATCACATTACAAAAATAAATGAAACTACTACGTTCCATTCACAATCAATCTATGTTCAGGTTTACAGGAATCTTTTCACATGAGAATCCATGAATAATTTTCATAATACATGGATTTGATTCTACATCGTTAATACACTACATCATTAATACACTCACTGTTGGATTTTTAAGAGATAAGAGGGGAGATGGTGAAGACATAGAAAGGGTTTGCTTTTTCAGTTCAGACTGAATTGGAAAATATCTTAGATACATATTTGGGAGTAGTCAATTGTCAAAGGCAGTGGCTACAATTCAAATAAATTATATTCACACACAAAGAAGAACTGTATACACATAGCAAGAGATTTCGTCTAGAAGCCCACCACCTTTCCCATTAACAAATTAAAAATTAAAATTAAAAATTTCCCCATTAAAATTTCCCCTTTTTACTCTAAAATACTTTTGGCCTTTTTACCTGTTGGAGAAGCTAAAGCAGCCTACTCCATCCTGGTGCTCTCCAAATGTATTGAACTACAACCCCCATCTTTGGCCATATTATCTGGCATGATGGGAGTTGTAGTCCAGCACATCTGGAGGCACTGAGTTGGGGAAAACAGTGCTAAAGAAAACCTTCAAAAATTCCTCTTGTACACACATTTCTCACAACTGAACTTGCAGCTTCTTTGGATTTTGGCCCATAACATATCCTGTGATTGAAAGCCCTTCTCTCTTTCTACTTACATTTTTGATTCAAGTCTTTCAGGTTTCGACTTATATTTATAGCAATATCTTTCATTTCCAGGTACTTCAAACTCGTCAGCTTGTTCATATTTTCCAAGAGTTTATAGTCTTCACTAGTGGCTAAAAATAGGAGAAGGAAGAAAGGGAAAAGGCCTGCTTTATCTTCTATTATTATAGGACATAATTTGAATGACAATTAAGTTTCAATGAGGTAGCAGAATATTCGGATAGCTCGCTCAAGCTGGATATTTTAAACATGGAATTTCAATCTCTGGTCATGAAAATTATCACTGGAAGCAATCATCTTCCATTTCACTGTAACCACTCCTTAAATACTTACTTCTCATAAACAGCAAGGAGAAAATAAGAGTGTCACTGACTGTTTTCTAGCTGGGCAGTACACATGAAGCAACCAGATAGCGGTGAGGTGGGGCTACAGTGTGTAAAGGAAGCACGCCCCAACAATAGCTGGCTTCTCGACTGGATCTAGCACGGATCCCCAGGACTGGGATCTCTCCCACCCAGGCATCATATTTTTCAGGGAACTGCCTGTAAAGCTGCTCCTTGGCCATCAGATCTTTGGCCCCCTTCAGATCACGGACTCCCTCCGCATCCAGCCAAGCCTCCATAGCCGTCATCATTCATGTAGTGAACGCTGCAAAAGTTTCCTTTGGGCTCTTAGTCAGCTGCCGGAACTTTTGACGGCAATGTTCTGCCGTGAGGGCATACTGCTCCTTCGCCACGGTCTTGAAGTGCCCATAGTCATGGCGCAACTCCCGGGGAATGGTGGCTATCATCTCCCTCAATGTCCCGGAGACCTGCGGCCGCAACAGGCTCATCTTCTGGGAAGCCGGGACTCCCAACTCCTCACAGGTGTCCTCAAAGAGCGCCAGGAAAGCCCCCACATCGTCTCCCTCCTGGTACACCGGGAACGCCCGTCGGTCGAACCGTTGTCTCGACGTTCCTGCCGGCTCCCTCTCTCTCCATCTCAACCACCCTCAAGTGGCGGGTCATCAGCTCCAAGCATTCAGTATACATGCGCTGCATCTTCCCCATATCACTTTCTCCTTCTGTCCTCACGCCTGGGCCATTTCCGTCCGCCCTCTCCTGAGGGAGAGGAATCTCTTGGGGTTGCGGGACCTGCATGCCTGGGCCACCTCCGTCCATCATCCCTGCCTGGAATGCGATCTTCGGTCGGACATCGAACCATGTCCTCTCCTGCCCTTCGCCTGGCATCCAAAGCTGTGCGGTGTCGTCTCCGGGCCCTCTGGCGTGGTTTGGTTTGAGAACTCCCTGCCTGATGCCACTCAGGGAAGGTAGAAGATAAAAGATTTTGGCAGCACTCTTATACACATTTACTTGGAATTAAGTACCACTGAACTCAATAGTATTTACTTCTGAGAAAATATGCATTGGATTTTGTTTAATGCAAGCTTACCTGTCAATTCGCCTGTTAGGTAAATGGCCATTTTTTGGAACATATCCTTACAAAGTTCATTGATATCTTCCTCTGCTGGTTCTGTAGCTTCTTCTGCTGTTTCAACAGCAGGATCGTCTATTCAGATTTAGAAGAACAACAGAAAATGGAAAAGGAAAACAGTAGCAGTTTTAGTTGCATCCACATTCACGGAAATGAATGAAGCTATCCAATATTTATCTTTAAAAATTCAGTACTTATACAGGAATGGGATAAAGTGGTGTATTGAGGATTAGGAGATCTTTTACTTTTTTAAGTGTTGTGAGAACAGTAGTAATACATTTGTATAAGGAAAACAATGTGAATATGCAATTAATAAAAGAACATATTACATACTGCTTCTACTGATTAAAGTCATTGTCAAATCTAGATGTGGATGACTTTCTTTGGGAAGGGCACTGCATAGATGGGGTGCCAGCGCCAAAAATGCCATTTCTATCTCATTTAGTGGGGACACTTGGAGAAGCGCCTACAAAGATAATCTCAACGCTTGCTCAACGCCAAAGACTACAGAAATGTATCATGCAAAATCATATACCAGTACACATATTTTTTTCAGACTTTTGGCTCACATTAACACCACTCACCACAATTTCATTTCTAAACAATTAGGGAAAATCAACTCCCTTGGGAAAAACATCACAGCCAAGATATAGAATGAAAGACAATCGGCCAGTTTGCACGACACAACAGCCCATGGTTGGTTAATTTTTGATGGATTGATTGATTACATTTATATATCGCCCCATAGCCGAAGCTCTCTGGGCCGTTTACGAAAGTTAACCCTAACCCCTGAAGAGCTGAGACATATATGGCTGGCCTCTTTTATCTGATTTATACACTGCATTTCTACCAAAAAATGGCACTCAAAGAGGCTTGCAAAAATAATTTGAAATCAATAAAATACATTAAAATACAACAAAAACTACAATTACAGAATATAAACTACATCTAAACCAACAGACCAACTTACAGGCCTTCTTGAATGAAACGGTCCTTGTTTGCCAGCAGAAGAAAAGCAGAGGAGCAAACCCAGCCTTGCTTGTGAAGGAGTATGAATATACAGCCACCAACTGGTGGTCATGTCAGGAAAACCCAGCCAGTTGGGGTTGAGTGCTCAACAATGCTTGGATAATCCACAGTAGGGCTATGCAAGAATTGTTTAGCCCACAAATAACTCCTGCTGGCCAGGTTCACATGACACAACAACCCCCAGTTGGGGGATGCATAATCATAATGGTGGCTGGCATGTGCCACAGCTCCAAAAAGGTTAATTAACCCACGATGGCCTTGCATGTTTTCCGAACCAGATCACTGAAAATTGATCTGCTCATGCAGTGTCTGCAATGCAGGATACAACTATGGCATCCCTGACAGATGGCCATCCAACCTCTGCTTAATATTTCATTCTCTTCCATTAAGAAGCTAGTCCTAATATCTAGCTGAAATCTGCTTCCCTGCAATATCCATCCATTGGTTCTACCTGTGCTCTCTGAAGCAACAGATAATGTCTTTGCCATTTTCCAGATGGCATCCTTAATCTTCTCTTCTCCAGGTGAAACATACCTAGCTCTTTCAAGCATTCCTCATTGGCCTTGGTTCCAGACCACTCAACACCCTTGGTTATCCTTCTCTGGACATAGTTCAGTTGGGGCATGTCCAACACAGTATGGAACACAACTATTACTCTCCATGAACTGGACACTACACTTCTAAGATTGAATTAGCTTTTTTGATAGTTCATTGCTGGCTTATCAGGCTGGTGGGGGTGGCTATAGGATTCTTTCAGATTCCTGGATCTGAGGCTGGAGATAGCACTCAAACCCAGGAATCTGAACTCCCCTCCCTGCTGGCAGACTGAACCATACCGGTGAACTCAAAGGGAAGGGAGAGGGTGTGTGTGTGCCAGTGGGCAGGGAGAGTATGGCTTATGCCCTATCTCCAGCCTTTCCCAGTCTCCTTCCCTCTTTCATGCCTAAGCTAGATGGGCCAGTCTAGCTAAACTGCAGATCTAGAGACAGAGTGCAGCTCCCTCATTGCTTTGGATACTTGTAAGCCTAGGAGTGCCCAGTGCAAATCCGATAGGATTGCACTCCGAGAAACATGTACTGTTTCTCGGAGTGCACATGTACTGCTGCCAAGCCAAATCTCCTCTCATTCAGTACTTGTGCCTTTAATTCTTTTTGACCTAGATGCAGGACTTTACATTGACCTCTGAATTTCATCTTGTTGGGTTCAGCATAGAATCATAGAATAGCAGAATTGGAAGGGACCTACAAGGCCATCGAGTCCAACTCCCTGCTCAATGCAGGAATCCACCCTAAAGCATCCCTGACAGATGGTTGTCCAGTTGCCTCTTGAAGGCCTCCAGTGTGGGAGAGCCCACAATCTCCCTAGGTAACTGATTCCATTGTCGTACTGCTCTAACGGTCAGGAAGTTTTTCCTGATGTCCAGCCGGAATCTGGCTTCCTTTAACTTGAGCCCGTTATTCCGTGTCCTGCACTCTGGGAGGATCGAGAAGAGATCCTGGCCCTCCTCTGTGTGACAACCTTTGAAGTATTTGAAGAGTGCTATCATGTCTCCCCTCAATCTTCTCTTCTCAAGGCTAAACATGCCTAGTTCTTTCAGTCTCTCTTCATAGGGCTTTGTTTCCAGACCCCTGACCATCCTGGCTGCCCTCTTCTGAACACGCTCCAGCTTGTCTGCATCCTTCTTGAATTGTGGAGCCCAGAACTGGATTACTGGATTCATTACAACTTCTCAAGATTATTTTGACTCTTGATTGTCTTCTATGGTGTTACCTGTCTCTTCCAGCTTTGTGTCATCTGTAGATTTGGTAAGCCACCTCTCTGTGCCGTCATCCAAGTATGCACAACAGTGTTGAACAGCACAGGGCCTAGTGTAGAGCTTTGTGACACTGAACTCAAGACCTCCCTCCAGTTTGATGCAGAGCCATGGCTAAGCACTCCTTGAGTACTGTTGCTGAACCACCTGTGGATCTCCAACAACTGTTTCCATCACAGGATTCAGAGAATGTATCAGACACTGGGAGTCCAATAAGTCTGAACGAACACTAAGCACCTCATTTTAAGAATAACTTGATTTTTTAAAAACAGGTAGCCATTTACTTTTAAAAACTAATCTTACATGCTTCACCCAAAGGTCAGGATATCTACCTATGGATTAAAAGAGTGTTTAAAATGGTGTTCTACTATAAGAACACCATTTAGCACCATCATGAAATAGAAAAAAACGCATGTTTTAGCGTTGATGAAAGTTACAGTACATCAAGCCCTTCCTGCTCCAAACACATATAGGCTTTATGCTGTCAGCTCCTGAAACGACCCACAAGCGGGGAGCTTCCACCCGGGGCAATCCTTCCTTCCGCCTTTCAAGAGGCTGATTAAAGAAACGTTTGCCCTGAGAAGGGAAAAGAGGAGGCGGCTCAGCCCACGAGTTCGCTGTTATTGCGTGTGGTTGTTACTGCCTCTCGGAGAAACGTTCATTAATCGTGTTTTTTTTCTTTTCTTCCAAAAATGACAAATCAATACTGTCAAAAAACTTTTTTAAAAACCCAGACACAACTAAATTCATAAGGCAGCGTGCCTACTTGCTTTTTGGTCACGTTGCAAAGGTCAGGCTGTGTAGGAAACGCCTCTTGCGTGGAGGGTCCCCAAATCCTGCCTCCCCAGTTCCCTGCCTCGGGAGGAAGCGGCAGCCGCGGTCCCGGGAGTGGCGGGGGGGGGGGGCTTTCTGAGGAAGCCCCACGGGACCCCCCACCCTCCGCCTGCTCGAGCCGGACCAAGGAGAGCAGCAGCAGCCCCCCCACCCCCCAAGAGGAGAAGAACCCTCAGCCCCCCCTTCATCTTACGCTTGGCGGGTGGCAGCTGAGCCTCCAGGGGCTCCTCCGGGGCGGGGGTGGCCATGGCAACCGGCCCCCCCTCGCGCCCTTCGAGCAGGAAGACACCGGCCACTTCCGGGACGCCTCCGGCGCCTACTGCGCATGTCGGAAGTGGGCGGGCTGATAACTAGGCCGCCTCCTTGTCCCGGGCGGCTTCCCTTGCGGGCGGCGCTCTCAGGTGGGCGGTTTCTTCGCCTTCGGATTCATGTATTCATTCATTGCATTTTTATACCGCCCAATAGCCGAAGCTCTCTGGGCGGTTTACAAAAATGAAAACTACAACAATATTTAATAATAATAATAATAATAATAATAATAATAATAATAATAATAATAATAAATTTATTTATTTATTTATTACCCGCCTCTCCCTTTGGATCGAGGCGGGGAACAACATTAGTGCAGGAATCAACACATTTTTTAAAAAAATCTTGATTTTACATTAATCTGGGTAGGCCTGCCAGAAAGGCTAGTCTTCAAAGCTGATTTAAAATCACAGAGGGAGTTAATATTATGACTCTCCTCCTGCAGGCCGTTACATAATCCAGGGCGACAGAAGAAAAGGCCCTCTGAGAAACTGATGTCAGCCTAGTTTTGGCTGACTGAAGTAAGTTCACCCCAGAGGACCTGATAATAATAATAATAATAATAATAATAATAATAATAATAATAATAATAATAATTTATTTCTTACCCGCCTCTCCCTTTGGGTTGAGGCATTCTGTACATTAGTACAGAATCAATACATCTTAAAAGTTCTTAATTTTACATTGATCTGGATAGGCCTGCCAGAATATACTAATCAAGAACATCACAATAATATTCAAAAATACACTAAATACAAGTTTACAGCAAAACAAACACAGATAAGATAAAAAAGAAAAGGAAGCTGGAGAGCTCTTCCCACCCCCAGCCCCTTATCAGCGAATTAAAAGTGTCAGCTACTTCTAGGAGACGGTGTGTGTGTGTTTGTGTGTGTGTGAAATAGAAGACTTCATAGGGCAATATTGTGTCCCCACTAACCCCAAAGTAGAAGCAAATGATTTTCAAACTGGGCTTGTACTGTGTGAAAAATGTTATTATTTAGCTTTTTAATTTTGTTTAAAAACAAAACAACACCCGCCAATTTTCAAGGGGGAGAAACCAATTTAGTTAATAGTGTCCATGTTTTGAAATCACACAGTCATGTCAAAAATGCGCTATATAGCAAAAAAAAAAAATACATACAAAACATGCCGTATTTCTTAGATTCTAAGGCGCCATCAATTGTAAGACGCACACGAATTTCAGTACCACCAACAGAAAAAATGCTTTGATTCTAAGAAATAATAAACACATCTACGATTCTAAGACGCACCCCATTTTTAGCGATGTTTATATGGGGAAAAAGTGCGTCTTAGAATTGAAGAAATACAGTATTTCAAGATGGAACAAAGGTAAGTCTTGTCAAATAATAAACCGCCTCCTAAGTAGCCACTTAATTGAATGCAGGCAACCGTTGTGCTTACTTAAGTCCTATGCTCAGAATATGCTGGTTGAGGTGTGGATGAACCATAGACTGTGAGACAAACTCCTGCCATGAAAGATGCTGTTAGATATGCTGGCAGAAGAGTCCCCAAAGCACCGAGGTCAAAAGGTTTGACTATGGCGATCTCACAAAAATCGCGGTGTCTCTAAAACTGCCACACTTATGCACAAATGTTGGGGTGTTTAGGGGGTGATAGCCCCCCCGCATCCTCTTTTTGGGGCCAATAATTATGACTTAAGATACATGGATGAAACAAGCAGCCTCTGTTTGCAGAATAGTGTGCATAATTCCAGACTGTCCAGTCTGACTGACTGTTGGGGGTATACAGGCTTTCTGAGCCCACCAGAAAAGGGGACATATAATTTAGGTTGTAAGATATATTGGGCAGGTTGCACAGTCTGGAATTACCGCATTTCTTCGATTCTAAGATGCCATCGATTGTAAGACGCACATTAATTTCAGTACCACCAACAGAAAAAAAAGCTTTGATTCTAAGAAATAATAAACACACCTGCGATTCTAAGACGCACCCCATTTTTAGTGATGTTTATATGGGGAAAAAGTATATCTTAGAATCGGAGAAATACAGTACACTATTCCCCAACAGATGGTGGTTTCATCCGTGTACCTTATGAAGTAATTTTTGGCTCTGAAAAGCAGTTTGGGGGGCCACCAGTTACTAAACACCCCAACATTTGTGCATAAGTATGGCAGTTTTAAAGGACTGGACTTGCCCATAGGGAAACCATACTTGCCCATAGGGATCCATTGGAAAGCACTTGCCCCTAGGGACCTATAGGACAGAATTGTCCATAGAGAAACCATACTTGCCCATACAACTGCATGTATGTTGTGTAGTTGTGTGCTTTGAGCACTCTATATACATTAGATCATTCACATTACTGCCTTCTTGGAATGCAGAGATGGCCAGGGCGGTGGACACGATTGCTCCTGAGCGCCCTCTCTCACGTTGTGGAGCCACACCAGCCCCCTGGTTTTCCAGTGAGCTGGCAGCAATGAAACGAGTGAGACGGAGGCTAGAGCGACGTTGGCGGAAAACTCGGAGTGAATCTGATCGAACACAGGCTAGAGCCTATCTGAAGGCCTACTCTGCGGCAATTCGGGCAGCGAAAAAACTTTTTTTCTCTGCCACTATTGCGTCTGCAAAGAGCCGTCCAGCAAAGCTGTTTCGGGTGGTCAGGGGCCTTCTACACTCTGGCCCCCCAAAAGTGATTTCAGACCTTTCAACAGCCTGTTGTGACCAATTTGCCCAGCACTTTGCAGACAAAATCGCTCGGATCCGCTCTGACTTGGATGCTAATGTTGATGCAGACCCAGTGGATGTAACTTTGGCACCTGCTTGTCCAGTATTATTGGATACCTTTCAATTTGCACAGTCCGATGATGTGGACAGGGTCCTTGGATTGGTGAGAGCCACCACGTGTATACTAGATCCTTGCCCTTCCTGGCTTATAAAAGCTGCCAGAGGGGGACTGGCTGAGTGGGTAAGCGGAGTGGTCAATGCCTCCCTTCGCCAAGGTAGGGTCCCAGCCTGTTTGAAGGAGGCAGTGGTAAGACCCACACTGAAAAAGCCCTCCTTGGCCCCCACTGTATTGGATAACTACCGGCCAGTCTCCAACATCCCATTTTTGGGCAAGGTATTAGAGCGTGTGGTGGCCTCCCAACTCCAGGGATTCCTGGATGAGACGGATTATCTAGATCCATTTCAATCTGGCTTCAGGCCTGGTTATGGGACAGAAACAGCTTTGGTCGCCTTGGTGGATGATCTTCGCCGGGAACTGGACAGGGGGAGTATGTCCCTGCTGGTTCTGCTGGACCTCTCAGCGGCGTTCGATACCATCGACCATGGTATCCTTCTGGGCCGCCTTGCTGGGATGGGTCTTGGAGGCACTGTTTTACAGTGGCTCCATTCCTTCCTGGATGGACGGACCCAGAAGGTGGTACTGGGGGACTCCTGTTTGACTCCTTGGCCATTGGCCTGTGGAGTCCCTCAGGGCTCTGTTTTGTCCCCCATGCTATTTAACATATACATGAAACCGTTGGGAGGGGTTATCCGGAGTTGTGGGGTGCAGTGCCACCAGTACGCTGATGACACCCAACTCTACTACTCCTTTCCACCCAATTCCAAGGAAGCAGTTTCTGTGCTAAACCGCTGTTTGTTGGCAGTAATGGATTGGATGAGGGCGAACAAATTGAAGCTCAATCCAGATAAGACAGAGGTGCTCCTGGTCAGTCGAAAGGCAGATCAGGGAATAGGGATTCAGCTTGTGTTGGATGGGGTTACACTCCCCCTGAAGACGCAGGTCCGCAGCTTGGGTGTGCTTCTGGATTCAGCCCTGAGCCTGGATACCCAGGTTTCGGCGGTGGCCAGGAGTTCATTTGCACAGTTAAAGCTAGTGCGCCAGCTGCGCCCGTTCCTAGAGATGTCGGACCTGGCCACGGTGACACATGCCTTAGTTACATCCCGATTGGATTACTGTAACGCGCTCTACGTGGGGCTGCCTTTGAAGAGTGTTCGGAAACTCCAGCTGGTTCAAAGAGCTGCAGCCAGATTGTTGACCGGGGCTGGTTACAGGGAGCAGACAACTCCCCTGTTAAAACAGCTCCACTGGCTTCCAGTCTGTTTCCGGGCACAATTCAAAGTGCTGGTTATGACCTATAAAGCTCTATATGGTTCGGGTCCAGGTTATTTGAAAGAACGTATTCTCCCTTATGAGCCTGCCCGTGCTTTGAGATCTTCTGGAGAGGCCCTTCTTTTAGTCCCACCTTCTTCACAGGCACGCTTGGTGGGAACATGGCAGAGGGCCTTCTCGTTGGCTGCTCCGGTGCTCTGGAACTCTCTTCCTGGGGAAGCTAGGCTGGCCCCCTCCTTGATGGGCTTTCGGAAGCAGGCTAAAACTTTTTTGTTCAAGCAGGCCTTTGGAGAATAATCCAGCCCTCCATCTATGTTAATGTTTTATAATTTTGTTGTGTATTTTTTAATTGTTTATGGTTTTGTTTCCCTCCCCCCCCCATGTATATTTTAAACTTTGTAAGGCCACCTTGAGGCCCAGCATTGGGCAAAAGGCGGGATACAAATAAATATAATAATAATAATAATAATAATAATAATAATAATAATAATAATAATAATAATTCTTTTGTTTGAACGTGCTGATCATGACCATATATGGCAATATTTTAAAGACATTCCCTCTGTAGGTAGAAAAAGGAAAGCATTCTCTCTTCAGTGAGATAAAGGGATGCCAGTCCTACTTGTAATAATGAAACGGTATGAAAATGCATCAGTTCATTTTCATTAATTTCATTGCGTCCTACCAGTTGGGTATCTTCAGCTACTAGATGGCAGATTTTCCTAACCAGTCCATAGCTTTGCAGTCCAACCAGTTTGAAGCCAGAAGAGAAAAGCAGTGGAAGCTGGTGGCTCTATGATTTTGATGGGGCTGTGAATCCATTTTGGGTTTTCAGTCAGAATCATCCAGAATCCTTAATGAGCTCTCCAAGGTGCTGAATACTAGCCCCAATTTAGACCAGCACCTTGGATAGATCCTTCAAAGTTCTGACTGACTCCCAGAATGGATTCACAGCCCCACCGAAATCGGAGCCATCAGCCTCCACTGGCCTAAGGGGCAGAGTTATCCATCCCACCCTTGACTGTGGCGTCATCCAGAAAAGAGCCCCCAAAGATGATCCTAAGAATCAGGCGGGAACATATGGGAGAAGATGCTCCTTAAGTTAGACTGATCCTGAGCCATTGAAATAAAAAGCTTTCCATAAACAAATAAACCAACTTTCCCCATAAATAATTAAAAATAAACCCACTTTTTCTGGGAGTAAATGCAATACACCCCATCTTTCATACCTCATCTTGGGTGATATGTTCGTCCAAGTCTCCCCCTTCTCTCTCTTCTTGCACACACACATTTCTTCAACTCTTCTTATGTCTCTCTCATGGCGATGACAGAGGCAGGTGCACCCAGGTAACTTGTGGCTATTGCTGCTTGCATGAGACCTGTGACACCCTGAGGCTACCCTCTTCTGAAGCTGCCACCAAGTGACCACACCCTCCCCAGCCATGGGCTGAGCCACTACTGTGATGTCACAAACAGGCTCACATGCCAGGGCTGCAAAAGTTGACTGCAATGAGCCCACCTCAATCAAAGATTAAGCTTTATTTTTTATATTTCTATCCCACCTTTTTCCCTGCCAAGCTCCCAAGGTGGTTCCATTTTTATCCTCACAACAACCCTGTGAGGTAGATTAGGCTGAGTATCACCGACTGCCCCAAAGTCATCCAGTCAGCTTCAAGACTGAGTGGAGTCTTGAACCCTGGTCTCCTGGTCCCAGACCAACATTCTAACCACTAGGACACACTGGCTCTCAATGCCATCACTTCAGAAGCCCTGGGGTTGCCCTCCTCTGAAGCTTGCAGTTGACAAGTTAGCAAGGCCTCTTTACCCATTGACTGATGTCACAATAGGCCAGAAGCCTACAGCATCCTTGGCCAGTTGCCAGGGCTCACTGCTGTGCTGATATCTACCCCCACCACACATACACACATCAAGTCACATTGAGCCACTATTTAAAAATACCCAAAATGCCCTGGAGTGAGACTATATCACAGGTACATCACAGAGAATTCACCAAAACAGGAAGGGGCCCATTAGCTTAGGGCTGGGGAATTTCAGGACCTTAGGGCCAAATCTGGCCTTACAAGAGTGCCAATCTCTGGCTCTTGCCACACGGCCAAGCCCCCTTCACCTAGCCCCCACTCCACCCCAATCCTTTGGTGTTTTCCTGCCTTTTGTGCAATTTTACCACCATTGTAAAAGGTTGAAATGACCCTGCGAAGGGTTAGATACTGGCAGTAAGAGTCTTAACTAAAATATGCTGGTATTCTTTGTATTTTTGTCCCTGCCCCTTTGGCCTCAGCCTTTTTGCTTTGCCCCCTCCCCTGGATTGTGTCTCTCCCCCCAAGAGTTTACCAAAATGGAATTTGGCCTTGGGCTGAAAGAGGCTCCCTACCATCACACTGACCCCCTCATCAGACCTCGAGCTACCACTCCTGGGGA
Source organism: Elgaria multicarinata webbii (assembly GCF_023053635.1). NCBI lineage: Eukaryota > Metazoa > Chordata > Lepidosauria > Squamata > Anguidae > Elgaria > Elgaria multicarinata. Next base: position 113,094,835 of record NC_086178.1, read on the forward strand.
TCCTGTTAGGAGGCCTGAGAAGACACTCATATTGTTATGTTTTGGGGGTCAGTCTATATCATAGAATCATAGAATAGCAGAGTTGGAAGGGGCCTACAAGGCCATCTAGTCCAAACCCCTGCTCAATGCAGGAATCCACCCTAAAGCATCCCTGGCAGATGGTTGTCCAGCTGCCTCTTGAAGGCCTCCAGTGTGGGAGAGCCCACAACCTCCCTAGGTAACTGATTCCACCGTCGCACTGCTCTAATGGTCAGGAAGTTTTTCCTGATGTCCAGCCAGAATCTGGCTTCCTTTAACTTGAGCCCATTATTCCATGTCCTGCACTCTGGGAGGATCGAGAAGAGATCCTGGCCCTCCTCTGTGTGACAACCTTTTAAGTATTTGAAGAGTGTTATCGTGTCTCCCCTCAATCTTCTCTTCTCCAGGCTAAACATGCCCAGTTCTTTCAGTCTCTCTTCATAGGGCTTTGTTTCTAGACCCCTGATCATCCTGGTTTCTCTCTTCTGAACACACTCCAGCTTGTCTGCATCCTTCTTGAATTGTAGAGCCCAGAACTGGACACAATACTCTAGATGAGGCCTAACCAGGGCCAAATAGAGAGGAACCAGTACCTCACGTGATTTGGAAGCTATACTTCTATTAATGCAGCCCAAAATAGCATTTGCCTTTCTTGCAGCCATATTGCACTGTTGGCTCATATTCAGCTTGCGATCTACAACAATTCTAAGATCTTTGTAGTATTGCTGAGCCAAGTGTCCCCCATCTTGTAACCGTGCATTTGGTTACTATTCCCTAAATGTAGAACTTGGCATTTATCCCTATTAAATTTCATTCTGTTGTTTTCAGCCCAGCACTCCAGCCTATCAAGATCACTTTGAAGTTTGTTTCTGTCTTCCAGGGTATTAGCTATCCCACCCAATTTTGTGTCATCTGCAAATTTGATCAGCGTTCCCTGCACCTCCTCGTCCAAATCATTAATAAAAATGTTGAAGAGCACTGGGCCCAGGACTGAGCCCTGCGGCACCCCACTCGTTGCCTCTCCCCAGTTTGAGAAGGTTCCATTGATAAGTATTCTTTGAGTCCGATTCTGTAGCCAACTGTGAATCCACTGAATAGTTGTTCCATCTAGCCCACTTTTAGCTAGTTTGTTAATCAGAATGTCATGTGGTACTTTGTCAAAAGCTTTGCTGAAGTCAAGATATATGACGTCCACAGCATTCCCACAGTCCACAAGGGAGGTTATCCTATCAAAAAATGAGATCAAATTAGTCTGACAGGATTTGTTCCTGACAAATCCATGTTGGCTTCTAGTAATCACTGCATTGATTTCAAGGTGTTTACAGATTGACTTCTTTATAATCTGCTCCAGAATTTTCCCAGGGATGGATGTCAGACTGACTGGTCTGTAGTTCCCAGGTTCCTCCTTTTTGCCCTTTTTGAAGATAGGGACAACGTTAGCCCTCCTCCAGTCGTCCGGCACCTCTCCCGTCTTCCATGATTTTGCAAAGATAATAGACAAAGGTTCTGAGAGTTCTTCTGCTAGCTCCTTCATTACTCTAGGATGCAGTTCATCGGGCCCTGGAGATTTAAACTCATTCAAGGAAATTAGGTGTTCTTTGACCATTTGTTTATCAATCTCAAACTGCAATCCTGCCCCCTCAACTTCTGCTTCACTTTTTCCAGGGGGGTCATAGACCCGCTTTTGGGAGAAGACCGAGGCAAAGTAGGAATTGAGCACTTCAGCCTTTTCTTTGTCGTCTGTTATCAATTTGCCATCCTCATTAAGCAGTTGAACCACCATTTCTTTCCTCTGTCTTTTACTACTCACGTATCTGAAGAAAGCCTTTTTATTGCTTTTAGCATCCCTCGCTAATCTCAGCTCATTCACAGCTTTAGCCTTCCTGACGCCATTTCAGTACTTCTGCGCCACTTGTCTGTACTCTTCTTTTGCCTTCCTTCCACTTCCTATATGTATCCCTTTTTATTTTCAGGTCATCTCTAAGCTTTTTGTGGAGCCACATTGGTTTCCTCTGTTGTCTTCTATCTTTTCTCCTGGTTGGAATTGTTTGTAACTGTGCCTTTAAAATTTCATTTTTTAAATACTCCCACCCATCTTGCACTCCTTTTCTCATTAGGCTCCCTTGCCACGGGACCTTACTTATTATAGTTCTGAGTTTATTAAAATCAGCTTTCCTAAAATCCAGAGTACGTGTATGGCTACGCTCGACTTTTGTCTCCTTCATAATCAAGAATTCAAGTATGACGTGGTCACTTTCCCCCAAAGTTCCCGTAACTGCCACTTTATCCACTAAGTCATCCCTATTGGTCAATAACAAGTCAAGGATTGCCGATCCTCTAGTTCCTTCCACCACTTTCTGTAGGAGAAAGTTATCACCCATACAAGTCAGGAATTTCTTGGAAGGGCCGCTTTTGGCAGTAATGGTCTCCCAACAGATATCAGGGTAATTGAAGTCCCCCATCACTACTACATCACACTTCCTTGAAACACTGGCAATTTGTTTCTCAAAAGTTTCGTCCTCTTCTTCTCCTTGATTGGGTGGTCGGTAGTAGACTCCGATTATCATATTCTTTTTATTCCTAGCCCCATTTATTTTAATCCAGACGCTCTCAATGGGGCTCCCAGTCTCATCCGCCTGTATTTCTGTGCAGGGATAGGTATTTTTAACATATAGTGCAACTCCACCTCCCTTTCTATTTCTTCTGTTCTTTTTGAACAAGTTATATCCTTCAATTGCTATATTCCAGTCATGGGAGTCATCCCACCAAGTTTCAGTTATACCTATCAAGTCGTATTTGCCTTCATGTAATAAGAGTTCAAGTTCATTCTGTTTGTTTCCCATGCTCTGGGCATTAGTATATAGACATCTAAGACTGTGTGTTTTATAGTCTGGCTTTGTTCCTACATTGTTGCAGACACTATTTTGGGACACTGTTGGAGCTGTTCTCTGTACTGTGGTGCATTGGCCCTCATCCATTGTTGCCTCAAAATTTACGTTTCCCACCCCCGTAAGATTCAGTTTAAAGCCCATCCTGATCAAATTCTTCATGCTGTGGCCGAACTCATTCTTTCCAGCCCTTGTGAGGTGCAACCCATCCCTTGCCAGCAGTCCATGTTCCAAGTAGCGTAGCCCGTGGTCCCAGAATCCAAAACTCTCACGACGGCACCACCTTCGAAGCCAGTCGTTCATCCGGAGTATTTTTCTTTCCCTTTCTAATCCTCTTCCAAGAACCGGGAGGATGGATGAGAAAACTACCTGGGCTCCAAAGTTCTTCAGTTTCCTTCCCAGAGCTTCAAAGTCTGAAATGATTTCTTCGTAGCTCTGCTTGGTGACATCATTTGTTCCCACATGGATGATAAGAAAGGGGTATGTGTCCGTGGGCTTTATGAGCTTCGGTAACCCTTCAGTCACATCTCTAATCTGTGCTCCTCATGGCCTCCAATACCATCTGTACACCGATGATACAACTATATCTGTCATCTCCGGAACTTTCTCCTGATGTTCACGATCGTATCTCGGCATGTCTTTCAAATATCTCAGCTTGGCTGCTTCATCGTCGTTTGAAACTCAGTATGGCAAAGACTGAATTGCTCGTTTTTCCTCCTAAACCTTCTCCTCATCTCTCATTCTCTCTTACTGTCAATGATGTTACGCTTACTCCGGTCAAGGAAGCTCGTAGCCTTGGCTTTATATTTGACTCCTCGCTCTCCTTTATTCCTCATATTGAGGCAGTAGCTAAATCTTGTCGATTTTTCCTGTATAATATTGCCAGGATTCGATCATTTTTGTCTGTCTCTTCCGCCAAGACGCTTGTTCATGCACTGGTTATTTCACGGTTGGACTACTGCAACCTTCTTCTCTCTGGCCTTCCTTCTTCTCACATCAGTCCGTTGGTTTCTGTTCACCACTCTGCCGCAAAGATCATCTTCTTGGCTCGCCGCTCTGACCATGTTACTCCACTTCTGAAATCTCTTCATTGGCTTCCAATTCACTTCAGAATCCAATATAAACTTCTCCTGTTAACCTTCAAAGCTTTTCACGGTCTAGCTCCTTCCTATCTCTCCTCTCTCATCTCACACTATTGCCCCGCTCGTGCTCTTCGCTCCTCTGATGCCATGTTTCTCGCCTGCCCAAGGGTCTCTACTTCCCTTGCTCGGCTTCGTCCATTCTCTTCCGCTGCCCCTTACGCCTGGAACGCTCTACCAGAACATTTGAGAACTACAAGTTCAATCGCAGCTTTTAAAGCTCAACTAAAAACTTTTCTTTTTCCTAAAGCTTTTAAAACTTGATGTTGTGCAGACTTTATACTGTTAGTTTTACCCTACCCTGTGCCTGCTTATCCTACCCTGTGCCTGTTTGCATTCTCTTCCCCTCCTTATTGTTTTACTATGATTTTATTAGATTGTAAGCCTATGCGGCAGAGTCTTGCTATTTACTGTTTTACTCTGTACAGCACCATGTACATTGATGGTGCTATATAAATAAATAATAATAATAATAATAATGCTCCAGGGAGACAGCACACCTGGCAAGTCCATGGGTCTTCACGACATACTTGGGTTTCAATCCCACGCAGCAGGGAGTCTCCCACAACGACTACTCTTCTCTTCTTCTTGGTTCACCTACCTTCTGCCTCTTGGTCACTGTTGCATGGTGCCTCCTGCACTTCTTCCTCTGCAAACTGTCCTTCAGTCTCATTCTCCAGAAGCTGAAAGCGGTTCCACCGGTGCAGAATGCCTTCTAGTTCTTCTGCTCCTAACTGTCACTCTTTTCCAGGGAATTCCCTCTTCATTGGCTTTCCTCCCCTCAGCATACTCCACTTCGGCTTCAGCTGGCTGTTGTTCTTCAATCTCATGTGCTTCTTGTTGCTGTTGCAGTTCCACCGTTCGGTCTAAGAACTCCTCGACTTCTCTTATTCCTTGGAGGGTGGACACTCGCTGCTCAAGTCCTCTCACATTTTCTTCCAAAAGTGCTACCAGCTTGCACTTGTTGCAGGTATACGCCATGTTGAGCTCAGGCAGAAACACGAACATTGCACACCCTTTGCAGGTCACCACCTCTAGGGACTCCTTCCCATCCATATTGTCGATTTTTGCTTTGGTTTTTTTCCTTTTTGATTATAGTGGAATTGCCTTTGCTTTGTTGTGTCCTCTCTGAAGGTACACAACTATATGAGTATGTCTTAAGGGAAAGTAAGATCTTTTGGTTGTTGGGGTTTTTTTTTTGGTGGTGGTGGTTTTGTGGGTTTTTTTCTCTTTATGTTTTTCTTTGTTTTTCCCACCTCTTTTTTTATTTTTTTAGAGGCCTCCCCCTTGACCTCCCCTGCTGAACTCCCCCTGTCAAACTCCTGTTTGCTCTTCCTGTTTGCTCGCTCCCTGGGAATCTGGCTTACTTTTATAGCTCCTACTTGAGCTGGGCCAGCTGCTCTTCCCTGCTTCTGCTCAGCTCCAAGTCAGGAACCAGAATGAGGTCACTGAAAGGCCAACAACAATCATCAGCAATTAGGCACTGATTGCTGAGTCCAACTGACAATCAGGCCACTCCCCCTTCAGCTCCTGCAGCAACTATCCACACTCACCTTCTTCACTCAGCACTCAGGAGCACATGGCAAGCACACGGCCTCTTTGAATTGGCAGCCTCCTGGGTTTCCTTGAGGCTTCTCTTCTTCCCCTTTCCTCTTCCCCTACACTCCCCCTGTCAAACTCCTGTTCGCTCACTCCCTGGGAATCTGGCTTACTTTTATAGCTCCTACTTGAGCTGGGCCAGCTGCTCTTCCCTGCTTCTGCTCAGCTCCAGGGAATATGACCTCCAGGGAACCCTTACAACTCAGTGTGTCTGAGTAAAAGATATTGGGGATTCCTTCACATACAACCCCGCGCGCACACACACTGTAATTAATTTCTAAATGGGTAACCCTTTTGTTCTACAAGGCCTGAGGGGTTAGGAGGAAATGAATATGAGCGAAGGCTGAACCTGGGACAAGAGGAGAGCGACTTTTGTCTTGCAGGAGAAGATCTTCTGGGCAGCAGAGAGGAAGCAGGGTTGACTTTGAGTTGGGTTGTTGTTGTAGGCCGTGAACCTAAACCCAGAGTAAATAAACCTTCATCAAAGAAACATCACTAGTACCTATTGCCCTCCTTTCTAGGATACTGGAGTTTGTGTAAGCACTGAAATCCCTACAAGTTCACCCCTCTCAAAACTGGAGTGCAGGAGTGTAACAATAAGTTCTTTAACATAGTCCCATTTGTCCTATGCCGTCATGACCATTATACACAAACATGGGCATATGGTGAGCCATTACACCACAGCTTGCAGAATGATGCACTAAAGACCTTAGAAAAATATCTTGTAGTATTAGAAGACGAATAATACAATATGGTTCCAAGTTAAGACATAAGGTTCTGGATGTGCCATTCGTACGGCCTTTCATAGAATATTCTCATTATAACAATGATTTCAGGTTTGTAGTTATCAGTAGCATGTATGCTCACAGATGTAGCTACTTTCTTTTAAAGAAGGCAGATGGACTTTTAGGCACCGTGCAACTGAATGGTTTGTACATGTGTTCATAATTGGCGTCTTTTTTGGAAGGTGATTCTATCACACACACACACACACACACACACACACACACACGAATTTCTCAATCTATAAATCACACACACACGCCCAAATAATTTTTTACACAACATGGCAGCACAGGCTTAAATGTATTCCCTATTCAGTCACAACCCCATGAAAAGATTTTTACATGAATCTATTGGGCTCTGATGGGAATGGGTTTTGTTAAAAGAAAAGTATTTGTGCTGAGGGAAATGATCCTGTACCCGCCCAGAAATGAACAAAGGAGATCAGCAACCACCAGCAGGAAGAAACATTAAAAAAAAGCAAGAGACATTAAAAACAACAGCAATAAGATCATACGAGGATGATGATGTTGATGATAGTGATATTCTTGAAACTGCCTGCCCACCCCACCCCCGGCCCCTGCTCATACTGAGCTAGCCAGATAGGCTACAGTTAATCAGCAAACAGTACAACTTTAGCAGAACTATTATACACTGGGCAAAAGAGGCTGATACCAAAAAGCGACATGCACATATATATGTGCTAAACATTAAAAACCTCAAAAAGCTTTTAGCAACCGGCACAGAAATATTCTACCAACCAGATTCAATTCACAAAAAGGCAAAAGTGGGTTGATGGGAGAATCTTTTAAAACATACTTAATTTAAAGAGGGCGCAGTTGGTGGCCACGGAGAAAGCAGAGGCAGCGACCTGGTACCTCCTTGTCCCTCCTTTCCTCCTCTGGCTTGCTTTTTCCTCTTTAGTTGGATCTCGCTCCAGCAGGGATGTTGAAAGGAGAGAGCAAGAAAGGCATGGGCAGCGTCCACTCACTGAGGCTGCTCTTTGTTTCGGAAGCCTCAGCCTGGCCTGCTTGGCACGTGCTCGCTCTCCTCTTCCTCACTCACTCCTTCCGAACCTTCCCACCCTGTCCCACCTCTTTCTAAAACAAGCCACAAATAATCTTCATGACAGCAAGGCCTCGAAACCCCATTTTAGTAAGTCTGTCTCTGTTCAATGGGGTTTACTCAAAGGTAAGCATGCATGTGATTTTAGTATGACTTGGATGTAAATGCAGTTGAAATCAATGGGATCTACTCAACCCTGCAACCATCTCCAGTTCACGCTCCAAAGCCTCCAGGCAGGGTGAGGGAAACCGGCCTAGCCTAGGCAACAGGGAATAACCACGAAAGTACGAAGGAGAGAGAGAGACTTTTCCCCGAAGTGAGTTCAGTAACAAGAGAAGCTACTTCCTAGGAAAAAGCAGTGCAAGACCAGGAGTGCCCCATGTCGATTACTAGGGAGGGTGAGGTGTCCAACTACCACCAACCAATGAACTTTAGGGGGAGGTACAAAGGAGTTCTGAGAGTGCATCTCAACAGAACAACAGTGATACGCTGGTGCGCAGGAGAGGAGAGGTGTAAAGATGATTGAAACGTAAAAGTGCAAAGGTGTAAGTGCTCAGGCTTTCATACGCTATGGAAACGAAGGTGGATAATTCAAGGGCAAACCAGGGCAAACGTGTAGGTGTGATGGGGCTCATAGACTCCCAAGCCCTACCTCACCATTTACCATTTCCCTTTCTTGGTAAACTCTTAATTCCCCACTTCTGTCTTTCTCTGCCTTTATTATTGCTATTAAGAATAGCCTGCTGCTCTAGGGCTAGGTAGTTGGCATACTAATTAAACCTCCCTCTTTTTGGTGACATGTATGAGTAAAATAAAGCTGTTTTTTTTTTGTTTTTGCAATCTTGTCAGTGAGCATTTCCCCCATTTTATTAAAGTATAGAGCATGATCTTCTGTGAGCACACCACATCTCTGCAAAGGATACCTGTATTTCTGAGCATTGGCTTTAGAATTGTGTCACATATGTGTTAGGAATATGCAGTATGAAATATGAGGGTGTCATATAAATATACTGTATTAAGTTGTCCAAATTAAATATATCCTGTATTAAGTTTGTGGATGCTTGTTAATGATTCACCACTACCAAAAGCTACTGTTGCATGTTTGCTAACATTCCCAGGTACCTGAAAAGCATCTCAAATATGTCTTTACATGCTAAAACAATTAAGGACTTGATTTGCCCTATATTCTATATGGGGGTGGGGGCACGACTGAATTGTTTTGTTAGACTGAGTTGTTTTAGCCTGCCCTTTGGTTAAGGTTATGTGAAAGACTTAATTAGAAGAGGATGTCAGTCTACTTTCCTAAGGACTGTTTTCAAGGTGTGTGTTTTCCTGTGGCTTGGCTGCATTGTGAGGACCTTTGCAGTCCATGACATGGTGGCCAGCGTGCTCCCAACCAGCCATTTCCACCTGGAAAAGCTACAGTATTGAAGAATCCTTTTACTCCATTCTTTTTAGTTAAAGTGGCTCCTAGGCGCTTGTTCTCAGTGTGCCCCCCCCCCCCCCCGCGGTGCCTTCACATTAAATCCTGGATGTGCCTGTGACCTGGCTGTGACGTGGGCTGGTCCTTCCCCCATTCACTCCTTGAGTGTTCCCAATGAGCTCCTGCATTAATTAACTTTGGAACTTTGTTAATTTGTTTCACAAAGGGCCTGCCCTCCAATTTCAAACTATGCCTACAGCTGTGACTGATGGCAGATATCATCATATCCCGTTGGCCCTCCGCTTGTGTATTTGTGGGGGCCCAGAAATGGAAGATTTGCCTCATTATTTGTTTTTCTTGTTCTTTATATTCTGAACCAAGAACCAAATCCTTGGAATCTATCTTATATCAATTACATCCCAATACCATTTCATAAAAAAAATTCTATCTCCTGTCTGACACTGACTCTAGGGTAACCCACAAGGTATCTCCTTTTGCCCTGTCAGCAATGAAAATTCGGCCAAGACTTATTTCTGAGATCGCAGTTGACTGTTCTGGAGATGTTCTTATTTAACTACAGTTTTTTTTAATTGTAATCTATGTTTTTAATTGGATTGAATTTTATCCTTTTATTATGTAAGACCTATATGTGATTATATGCAGTATTTTAATATTGCTGTCCCTTCATACTGTATTTATTTGGCATGCGAATGGCCTATGGCCTAAGCATTAATAAATTACTACTACTACTACTACTACTACTACTACTACTACACAAAGGGCCTGTGTTAATTCTCTTCTGTGATGTGGTGTGAGCTCTGGATCTGTGCAGCTCCAGAGTTGCAAAGGGACTGTGTTAATTCACTTTTGTGATGTGGTGTGAGCTCTGGAGCTGCGCAGCTCCAGAGTTGGGAGTTGCATTGATTGGGTTCTCTAATGTGTTAGGGATGGTGTGATACTTTTTGGAGTGGGGGTTATTTGTGCCAGTGGGGTGTTCTCATGGGGAGCCAGAATTGTGGGTTAGTTACTCCCCATTCCCATTCATTAAACTGTAGTGGCAGGGGGAACCCGGAGAGGGGCAGGTAACAAACTTCTCTCCGGATGACCTTGGCTCTACTCCGCCCCACTCTCCAACCTGGAAGTATGTCTTTTCCAGCACTTAAACGCCAGGGTCTAGAGAAGGCTGGGTCCTCCATGTAACAGTGATGGAGCAAAGCTGATTTCAGCATGTTAGAAATATGGCAGGTTCTTGTCCCTGACCTTAGGTACGAAAGACGAGCGTAGAAAAAGCACTGCAGAGGACACCACGTATCAGTATACTGAGGTGCGACTCGAACCGGGTCGGACCCTGATCGGAGCTTGCACACCACTTTTATTCACATAGGGTCAGCTGACAATGGAAAAAGGGGAGTGGAATGAAGGGGGTGGGATGCACAAAGAAAAAGGGGAGTGGAATACATTTACACAACCTGTGTGAGAGAAGTGGGATACAATTATAAAACCTGTGTGAGAGGAGTGGGCTAAACAGGATACCTTTACCTAATCCCATCTCCCTTCCCTGCCATTCCACATCTCTCTGGAATGTGTGAGTCAGCCACTTCCTCCTGCAGGGTCTACAGAAAACACAAAGGGCAGCTTAGAGTTCAATTAACCCCTTCATTTCTTACAATCCCCCCTTTGAGACTCACTTCCTCTTTAAAATGATGTGAAGTCTCACTTATCTGTTTTACTTTCACGAGGTATCACGATGTATTTTCTTCTCGAGTCTCGATCTTGCTGGCTTAGGGCTATGTAGGTAACTCTTATTTGCTTTTGAGTGACTGACTCAGACACATTATGAATCAAAACAGTAAGGCAGGGAATACAGCATGGCAATAAAAGAAACAGTAATGACACTATAAGCACTATGGGAACTAGACTGCGAAGCCATCTAATATCAGGCAACCATGACCATAACCAAGAAAGATAGAATCACTTCCCTCATTCTTCTAAGGGCCTTCTTGAATCAGCGTTTCCATATGATGGATAGTGCGGTCAATACTTGGTGCATAATCAGAAATATACATACAACAATGGGACTTGATCAAAACACACACACCTCTTTTCGCGGCTAAAATAAAATCGAGGGCTTGGCGATTTTGTAAGGCCACATTCTTAATTTCACTTTGTTCTTTGGCCAACATTTTAACACTAGAAATTGTATCATTGAACAAACTCTCCGTCTAATTGGATAATAGGTGTAAGTCTCTATAGTTAAAGGCAACTCCCACTCTTGGAATTATTCTTCTAGCAACCTCCGTCCCTCAATTAAATCTTAAGGGAGAGTTAACTTCCCTTCGATTACGAAGCCTTCTTTTGATTGTGACCTATGATGAATAATTAAAGGGGATAGCATGCACTACCAATCTTTTACTCCCCCCCTTCCCGGTGGAACATGCAGACACATCTAACAATCAGATACATTTAGGGTTTTTGACAATTGCTTAATATCCTGAAAATATGCATTTTTCTCCCATAGATGTTTTTCTTTATACTCAAGAGCATATACCTGGGAAGGAGTGGCAAAGAACAACACAATAATTGCCCACATTCTCATGATTTCGCAATTGCAAACCCCAATAGATTTTCTTGTGTGCTACTGTTCATAGGTACAGATTTTAAGCTTAGCTTTCCCAAGGTGCTTTGACGTGTATGTCTTTTCCTTGCTGGCTTCTTGTGTGGGACCTCTGTCAGCTTCCGGTACTGTGGCAGAGGGACCTACGTTGGTGTCCTCAGGGATGTATGGCTTTAACCTATTACAATGTGTCCACTTAGTTGATCCTAGCAATTTTATACAGGCATGCGTCACCAGTCCAACCACATATGGCCCTTCCCAAGACTCCCCCAAAGTCACTTTATTCCACTTGTTCAGCCACACTCGGTCTCCTGGCTTGTATTGATGCAAGGGGGCGTCCAAGGGAAGTGTCTGGGTCGTCACTGCATATTCTCGAAGCTGTAAGAGACATAACTGAAGGCCAGTTAAATGTTCTCGTAATCGGCTGTCTCCTATCTCCCATGTAACTCCAAATGAATGTGGCCAGGGAATGGGGGGGTGGAAATCCAAAAAGCATCTCAAAGGGAGACACCCCCAACCCCTTTCTGGGCATGATTCAAGCTTTTGTCAGGGCTATTGGTAACGCCTCTACCCAAGACATCTGAAGTTCTATTTGTAATTTTTGCAACGTGCTCTTCAGAGTCCTATTCATTCTCTCAACCTGCCCTGAGGCCTGAGGCCTCCAGGGTGCATGCAGCTTCCACTCAATTTGCAAAGCTTGTGCAAAAGCCTGTGTTACTTTTGAAGTAAAATGAGACCTTAAGTCACTCTCTAAACATTCAGATACTCTATACCTGGGGACAATCTCTTGTAACAGTTTAACAACTACAATGCAAGCTGTACAGTTTCTACAAGGAAACGCTTCTACCCACCCCGTAAGCTGGCAAACAATAACCAAAAGATATTTATATCCCTTGGAGGGCGGGAGCTCAGCAAAATCAATTTGCACTCGTTGGAAAGGGTAATATGCAAGCGGCCGACCACTTGGTGGCACTTATTTTGCAGAAGGTCCAGCCTTCTGACATACTTGACAACTCTGGGTGACCCGCTTCGCTGCCATGGTGATCCCTGGGCAAAACATTTGCTCTTTAACATATTCAATCAGGGCTGTCATTCCTGGGTGCCCCAACTGGGCATGAATCATTACAGCAAGGGGGTGTACTAAGGCCTCTGGGATATAAATTCTTCTATCTGGGAGCCCCTTCCATCTTTCTGGGAGGTCCGTCACGGTCAGCTCTTTTTCTAGCAGCCTCTTGCGCTGCCTCATCTGCTAGCTGGTTTCCTTTTCGAAGGTATGGATCAGTGCTCTTCTCGTGTGCCCGCACATGCACTATGGAGACTTTTTCTGGAAGCTTGACAGCCAAAAGCAGTTGTTCTAGCAAACTCTGGTGTTGTACAGGCTGTCCATGTGAAGACACAGACCCCCGAGTGGACCAAAGTCTAGCATGGGCGTGGCAAACCCCAAATGCATACAAACTGTCTGTATAAATGTTCACTTCTTGCCCCTTTCCAAGTTCAAGGGCTCTCATTAATGCCACTAACTCATCTGCTTGAGCTGAATATTTACTGGGCAATTTCTCCAGGTACTTTCGAGCAGTTTAATCATGATTACAGCACATCTGGTATATCTCTGTCCATCTTTAACAAAGCTGGATCCATCCACAAACATCTCAAGGTCTGGCTTCACAATTCACCTGGTCCCTTCTTCTGCCCCTCTCCTTCTTTCTAAAATGCTGCTATCATCTTCACAGTTCTCTTTTCTCAAACACCCCCCTTGCTATCTCTAGTAAGGCCAGCAGGGGCAATCTCGGAGCTCTCGAGTCTTTTGGAGCTTTTCTGAATATCTGGGGCAGCCTGCCCGATAAATTGCATAGTCATTAAATGCAAATTCTCTGGTAGGCTCATATCAAGGTCCATATTCTTCTTCAAACCCTGTCTTCAGCCTTTCCAAAAAGGCAGCTGGAGTCTCATTCTTCTCCTGCCTGATATCAAGGGCCTTACTGAGATTCGGGGCTTTCCTGGCTGACTTTCGCATTCCTTCTAGTAGCAGAGAAAAATATCTCTGGTGCCTTTCTCTTCTTGCATCACTATTCACGTTCCAACCAGGGTCTTGTGTAGGAAGGGCAGCTATAATTTCATTTTTAGTGGCCCCAGGCTTCCCGGACAGAAACTGCACTCTTGCTCTTGCCAATATCGTGGACTTAATCTCCGGCAGGCAAGAATTAAGGAGCATTTGGGAGTCATGCCATGTGGGGCAGTGAGTACTAGCGAGAGGTTCACTCTCCTGACGCGGATGCCATGGGGGCCGTGGGCATGGTATATGGAGGAGGCACAAGATCATCATCTTCTTGCTGAAACACTTCCTTTTTTTTTTTTTTTTTTTACAGAATGTTTCAATGATTCTTCTTGAGGTTTTATTCTACGGATCACCATGACAGGGTTGCAGGCAAACACCCATTTGGGTGGTGGCTTAGAGGTGACCACAGTCTGCCAAAGAATCGATATAGGGAAATTGATCTAGTCTCCTTGCGTCTGTCACTATAACATGAACAGCGCTAACAAGTGCTGGGGAGAAAGAACCCTCTTTTGGCCAAGAAGGACAGAGAACAGGCCATTCTTTTTCACATAAGTGCTGCAACCTATCCCTCTTCATCTTAACACCATAATCACCACAAAATGCCTTAAAATTCTTCAAACAACATCCTAGAGGCGTTTCCCCTCCTGAACGGGACTGTGCACCACCCATCGTGATGGGGTCCTAGGGTCTGCTCCCAAACACTCTTGCCAATCGCTTTGCTCCTCGCCGGCCCTGATCCGCCTTTCAGCTTGCAATCAGAGAACCGCGGCTAAGAGCTCCACACTCGCTCGGACCATCGGACCCTGCTCGGAAGGTCTCCTTAGTGTCCTTCAATCAACTCCACACAAGCAGACCCTGCCCTCCCTCTATGTGTCTGGCGTTTCACAGATCACACTCACCGGGTCTCGGTGCACTCCTTCCGTTCCCTCGGCCGACCCTTTAGGCGCGTCTGCAGTGGCTCGAGCCTAGCCCGTTTCCGACCAGTGGGTTCTACGGAGCTCCAAAGCGCGGTCCCACGTTGGAGAGACAGCTGAACTCAGCCGGTCGCGACTTCTCTTCCACCGTGCCTTCGCAGCTTTGGACTACCGCAGCCCACTCAGGGACGGATCCGAGTCCATGGCACCAGAAATTGTTAGAAATATGGCAGGTTCTTGTCCCTGACCTTAGGTACGAAAGACGAGCGTAGAAAAAGCACTGCAGAGGACACCACGTATCAGTATACTGAGGTGCGACTCGAACCGGGTCGGACCCTGATCGGAGCTTGCACACCACTTTTATTCACATAGGGTCAGCTGACAATGGAAAAAGGGGAGTGGAATGAAGGGGGTGGGATGCACAAAGAAAAAGGGGAGTGGAATACATTTACACAACCTGTGTGAGAGAAGTGGGATACAATTATAAAACCTGTGTGAGAGGAGTGGGCTAAACAGGATACCTTTACCTAATCCCATCTCCCTTCCCTGCCATTCCACATCTCTCTGGAATGTGTGAGTCAGCCACTTCCTCCTGCAGGGTCTACAGAAAACACAAAGGGCAGCTTAGAGTTCAATTAACCCCTTCATTTCTTACAAGCATATTGTGGCAAATAACACCAATGCATCATGCTTCTCCCGTGCTTGTGAAGATGAGGCCTAGATGCCCTGGGGCTAATCTCTCATGGAGCTTTCTTTGAAGGATACAGTCAAGCAGGGGTGGGGGCAGGGACATTGCTGGGTACTTAAAAGATTCAGGCCCCAGGCCCTGTAAGACAAAATATGCATATGCTAATTTATGTCTATATATGCAAATTTAGAAATAATTTCTACATTTTATGTAAATTTCATAGGAGGCAAAGCCAGCCAATTAATTTTCCATCTAGATAATCTTAAATAAAATGAATTCTTGAATTCATTTCCATCCTGATCCAGATAATCGCAAACCAATGATTCCCACCTAATTGCCATGCAAGGGATGAATGGATGGGGATTGCAGTATGTGGAAAGGGGAGATTTTTATCCTTTCATTCCCAGCTACATTTCCCCCTTGAAAATTGCCCCCTTCCTGGCATTTAAGCAGTGTAGGGTGAGAGAGAAAATGCTTCCATTGTCTCCAATGGAAACTCAGGGCTTTACTGAGAGCTTCATCCCATGTACCTGTTCCTTCAAATTATCCCTTACAGTGCTAAGCTGACTTGTTGTTGCTGCTACTACCGGGTGGCAGCAATCCTTTGCATACCAGGAAATGGGTTTAAGGGGGAAAATGTAAAAAAATCATTTAAAAAATCAACAGATGACCCAATCCGATTCAAATTTGGTATGCTTAACCGCAAACCACCCCGCTATAAGGCCTGCCAAGAAAACGTCAGCGAAAGATGGCGTCCCTCCAAGAGTCAGTAATGACTCAGTGCTTGCACGAGAGGTTTCTTTCCTTTTTCCTAAAGTTTCCTTAATATCTATTACTGTGCCAATTTTGATGTCTTTTATCTTTAAAGCTTACGCAGATGTAAGCATTTGTTTAATTTTTCTTGTTCCTGCGCCCCAGTGGCCGCTCGGAAGATACGCTTGAAATCCGGTTGCTAAATATTGCACTTATTTTGCCTTTATAGCACAATTAAAGCAGGATGCATGGGAGTACTTCATAGTCAAAGCAGATTATAAGGTGGAAAACTTCTGAGTCCTTTGCATGCAATTCGCAGTGATTGTAAGCCTGTGGGCAGGGACTGTCAAGAAATACTTTTGTAAGCCGCCATGAGAGCCTTTTTTGGCTGAATGGCGGCATAAAAATCCTTAAATAAATAAAATAAATAAATAAACCTTGGTGTGATAAAGCTCTGAATTAGGGTGTGGCCATAGCTCAGTGATAGGGCACATGCTTTGCATATAGAAGGTCCCAGTTTCAATCCCAGGGATCTCCAGGTAGAGTTAGGAAAGAATCCTGCCTCAAACCCTGTAGAACAGTGGTTCCTAAAGTGGGCGGTACCGCCCCATTGGGGGCGGTGGGATTGCATGGGGGGCGCTAAGAGGCAGGGGGGCAGCTTGAGGTGGTCTTTTCCAAGAAGCGCCTCTCCAGAAGGTCTTAAAACCCAGGGACATTTTTATGGGAGAAGGTAGTTTGGTCCCAAGCCATATAGGGGAAGAATCCACACATGTATTAATACCATTTAAGAAGAGTCCTTTTAACGGTGAATTGAAATGTTTCAAAAACACCAAAACGCTAATGAAGAGACATATCCTGCTTTGTGTGCCCTGCCATGCTGGCTGCAAAACAGAGGTGTTCGCTCTCTTTCCCCTCCCTCCCTTGGCAAGCCTGTGGCGGGTGCTTCAGATTTTGGATAAATAGTCAATTAATTGTTACTGTTTTGAATTTTATTGTTATTATCATCCTTAGTGGGTCGATGAAAATTACTATTCTGAATAATGATTTTATAGTGTAGGGTAGGGGGCACTGGGCATGAGCTTGTGGAACCAAGGGGGTGGTTACCTGAAAAAGTTTGGGAACCACTGCTGTAGAATCACTGCCACTTCAGTACGGGACCTGATGAACCAATGATCTGTTTCAGTATAAACCAGCTTCCTATCTACACTGCACCTTCAACCAAGAAGGCAAAGAAAGGCTTTAATTTCTGACTCAGGAGCATCTGTAAGCTTTTATTTATTTATTTATTTATTTATTACATATTTATACCACCCCATAACCAAATCTCTCTGGGCGGTTTACATAAGATTAAAACAATTAAAAATCATATACAAAATTTAAAAACACAAAAACATATGACATACACAGAAACATATCTAAAAAAACAATTATAAACAAATATAAAAACAGATCCAGAATCAATGAAGCTTGTAACATATTACTAAATGCCTGGAAAAGAGAAAAGTTTTAACCTGGTGCTGAAAAGATAGCAACTACTTGCTATAAAGTAAGTAACTACTTGTTGTTGTTTATTCGTTCAGTCGCTTCCGACTCTTCGTGACTTCATGGACGCCAGAGCTTTCTGTCGGCTGTCGCCACCCCCAGCTCCCCCAAGGTCAAGTCTGTCACCTCCAGAATATCATCCATCCATTTTGCCCTTGGTCGGCCCCTCTTCCTTTTGCCTTCCACTTTCCCTAGCATCAGCCTCTTCTCCAGGGTATCCTGTCTTCTCATTATGTGGCCAAAGTACTTCAGTTTTGCCTTTAATACTAGGGATGTGCTCCGCTTCTAATCGGACCGGCGAATTAGAAGCGGAGCGGGGGACTTCGCCTGCCCTTAAGGCGGAGGCGAAGAGGATTGGGGGGCCGGCGGAGCGTGGTGAAGAGGATCGAGGTGAAGGCGGATCCTTCGCCACGATCTGGAGCGCCGCCGGAAAGGTAAGTGGGGTTTACCGGGCCCTGCTGCTGTTGCTGTCGCCCATGCGGCGACGGCGGTAGGACCCAGTAACCCCTCCGCCCTCCTCTCCCTCACCTGCCTCCGTCCGCGGTCCGTCGGCTTCTTCAATTGAGCCCACGGTTCAACCAGGAAGTCTGGTTGAACCGCGGGCTCAATTGAAGAAGCCGACGGACCGCGGATGGAGGCAGGTAAGGCCCCCCTACCCCTTGGTGCCTTACCGGGCTCTGCTGCCGTCGCCGTCGGCTTGTACCTTGGCGTACGTGTGTATCCCTGGATAAGCTATCATGGTGGCGAGGTTGAAGTTTCTAACGTACAAATTGACAGAGCTATCGAAAGGGGTGTGAATGGGGTGCCTGTTTTTTATAAATTCCCGAAAAATCAGGGGATGATGGGACTGCCTTGAGTCTTGGCGTGCATGTGTATCCCTGGATAAGCTATCATGGTGGCAAGTTTGAGGTTTCTAACGTGCAGATTGACAGAGCTATCAAAAGGGGTGTGAATGGGGTGCCCGGTTTTCATAAATTCCCCAAAAATCAGGGGATGATGGGACTGCCTTGAGTCTTGGCGTACGTGTGTATCCCTGGATAAGCTATCATGGTGGCGAGCTTGAGGTTTTTAACTTGCAAATTGATGGAGCTATCGAAAGGGGTTTGAATGGGGTGCCCGATTTTCATAAATTTCCCAAAAATAAGGGGATGATGGGACTGCCTTGAGTCTTAGCGTGTGTGTGTATCCCTGGATAAGCTATCATGGTGGCGAGTTTGAAGTTTTTAACGTGCAAATTGACGGGGCTATCGAAAGGGATGTGAATGGGGTGCCCTATTTTAATAAATTCCCAAAAAATCAGGGGATGATGGGACTGCCTTGAGTCTTGCCGTGCATGTGTATCCCTGGATAAGCTATCATGGTGGTGAGTTTGAGGTTTTTAACGTGCAAATTGACGGAGCTATCGAAAGGGGTGTGAATGGGGTGCCCGATTTTCATAAATTCCTCAAAAATCAGGGGATGATGGGATTGCCTTGAGTCTTGGCGTGCGTGTGTATACATCCATGAGGTGTCATGGTGCCAAACTTGAGGTTTCTAACTTTAACAGAAAAAAAATTGTATACTTTTTTAGCTTAATGCAAGCCTATGGGGGGGGGGGAAAAACGGAGCTCCGATCCGGATCTGGAGCTCCGCAGTGGAGTGGACATAGGTGGAGCGGGGGCGGGGCGGAGCGGCCCGATCCGCAAATCATGGATCTGGAAGAGAAGCGGAGCGGGGGGTCTGTGCACACCCCTATTTAATACCATTCCCTCAAGTGAGCAGTCTGGCTTTATTTCCTGGAGTATGGACTGGTTTGATCTTCTCGCAGTCCACAGCACTCTCAGAATTTTCCTCCAACACCACAGTTCAAAAGCATCTATCTTCCTTCGCTCAGCTTTCCTTATGGTCCAGCTCTCGCAGCCATAGATTACTACGGGGAATACCATTGCTTTAACTATGTGGACCTTTGTTGTCAGTGTGGTGTCCCTGCTCTTAACTATTTTATCAAGATTCGTCATTGCTCTCCTCCCAAGAAGTAAACGTCTTCTGATTTCCTGGCTGCAGTCAGCATCTGCAGTAATCTTTGCGCCCAGAAATACAAAGTCTGTCACTGCCTCCACATTTTCTCCCTCTATTTGCCAGTTATCAATCAAGCTGGTTGCCATAATCTTGGGTTTTTTGAGGTTTAACTGCAACCCAGCTTTTGCACTTTCTTCTTTCACCTTTGTCATAAGGCTCCTCAGCTCCTCCTCGCTTTCAGCCATCAAAGTGGTGTCATCTGCATATCTGAGATTGTTAATGTTTCTTCCTGCGATTTTAACTCCAGCCTTGGATTCATCAAGCCCAGCACGTCGCATGATGTGTTCTGCATACAAGTTGAATAGGTAAGGTGAGAGTATACAACCCTGCCGTACTCCTTTCCCAATCTTAAACCAGTCCGTTGTTCCGTGGTCTGTTCTTACCGTTGCTACTTGGTCGCTATACAGATTCCTCAGGAGGCAGACAAGATGACTTGGTATCCCCATACCACCAAGAACTTGCCACAGTTTGTTATGAACCACCCAGTCAAAGGCTTTAGAATAGTCAATAAAACAGAAATAGATATTTTTCTGGAACTCCCTGGCTTTCTCCATTATCCAGCGGATATTGGCAATTTGGTCTCTAGTTCCTCTGCCTTTTCTAAACCCAGCTTGTACATCTGGCAATTCCCGCTCCACGAATTGCTGGAGTCTACCTTGCAGGATCTTGAGCATTACCTTGCTGGCGTGTGAAATAAGTGCCACTGTCCGATAGTTTGAACATTCTTTAGTGTTTCCCTTTTTTGGTATGGGGATATAAGTTGATTTTTTCCAGTTTGATGGCCATTCTTGTGTTTTCCAAATTTGCTGGCATATGGCATGCATCACCTTGACAGCATCATCTTGCAATATTTTAAACAGTTCAGCTGGGATACCGTCGTCTCCTGCTGCCTTGTTATTAGCAATGCTTCTTAAGGCCCATACAACCTCACTCTTCAGGATGTCTGGCTCTAACTCACTGACCACACCGTCTGAGCTATCCCCGATATTATTATCCTTCCTATACAGATCTTCCGTATATTCTTGCCACCTTTTCTTGATCTCTTCTGTTTCTGTTAGGTCCTTGCCATCTTTGTTTTTGATCATACCCATTTTTGCCTGGAATTTACCTCTGATGTTTCTAATTTTCTGGAAGAGGTCTCTTGTCCTTCCTATTCTATTGTCTTCTTCCACTTCTGCACATTGCTTGTTTAAAAATAATTCCTTATCTCTTCTGGCTAACCTCTGGAATTTTGCATTTAATTGGGCGTATCTCCCCCTATCACTGTTGCCTTTTGCTTTCCTTCTTTCTTGGGCTACTTCCAGTGTCTCAGCAGACAGCCATCTTGCCTTCTTGGTTTTCTTTTTCTTTGGGACGTTTTTTGTTGCCACCTCTTGGACAATGTTGCGAACTTCTGTCCATAGTTCTTCCGGGACCCTATCTACTAAATCTAGTCCCTTAAATCTATTCTTCACTTCCACTGCATATTCATTAGGAATATTAGTGAGCTCATATCTAACTGATCTGTGAGTCTTCCCTATTCTCTTTAGTTTGATTCTAAATTGTGCAATAAGAAGTTCGTGATCTGAACTACAGTCAGCTCCAGGTCTTGTTTTTACCGTCTGTATAGATGTCCGCCACCTTTGGCTGCAAAGGATGTAGTCAATCTGATTTCGGTCTCAGCCATCTGGTGAAGTCCATGTATAAAGCCGTCTTTTAGGTTGTTGGAAGAGAGTGTTTGTTATGCACAGTGAGTTGTCCTGCAAAATTCTATCAGCCTATGTCCCGCTTCATTTTGTTCTCCTAGACCATGCTTACCTGTAATTCCAGATGTTATTTGACTACCCACCTTAGCGTTCCAG
Source organism: Elgaria multicarinata webbii (assembly GCF_023053635.1). Lineage (NCBI taxonomy): Eukaryota > Metazoa > Chordata > Lepidosauria > Squamata > Anguidae > Elgaria > Elgaria multicarinata. Next base: position 113,116,216 of record NC_086178.1, read on the forward strand.
TCTCCTGTAATGAAAATAACATCTCTTTTTGGTGTATTATCCAGTAGGTGCTGCAGATCCTCATAGAACTGATCTACTTCTGCTTCTTCAGCATCTGTGGTTGGGGCATATATTTGGATCACTGTGATGTTAAATGGCTTACCCTGAATTTGAATTGAGATCATTCTATCATTTTTTGGATTGTATCCAAGCACTGCTTTAGCCACTTTATTATTAATTATGAAGGCTACTCCGTTTCTTCTGTGATCCTCTTGTCCACAGTAGTAGATCTGGTGGTGATCTGATGTAAAGTGGCCCATTCCAGTCCATTTCAGTTCACTGACACCCAATATATCTATATTTAATCTTGACATCTCTCCAATAACCACATCCAATTTGCCCTGGCTCATAGATCTTACATTCCAGGTTCCTATAGTGTGTTGATCTTTAGAACATCGGATTCGTCGTTCACCACCAGCACCATCAGCCGCTAGCCGTCCTTTCGGCTTTGAGCTAGCTGCGTCATCACATCTGGGGCTAGTTGAACTTATCCTTTGTTCCTCCCCAGAAGCATTTTGACCATCTTCTGACCTGGGGGTCCCATCTTCTGATGGTATATCAACATATCTCTGGTTGTACTGATCCATTTAGTTTTCACGGCAAGAATACTGGGGTGGGTTGCCATTACCTTCCCCAGGGATCGTATTTAGTCTGACCTCTCTACCATGACCTTCCCGTCTTGGGTGTCCCTTCACAGTTTAGCTCATGGCATCCTTGAGGTGCTCAAGCTCCAGCACCATGACAAGGTAACGATCTCCTTTGCTGGAGAGTAACTACTTACTATGACACTATTATGTCATCTAGGGCACATGTTAAGTTAGATAAAATTTTCTTCTCTTTTTGCTCTTTGATTGCAATTATATGCTTTTTGTGCATGTTTGCTAATAAAATATAACATTTTGGTCAAGTAAACCTATGTTCACTTTAACGAAACAGTTTAATGATCTGGGAGAAATCTACTGGGTTTTTCTCACCCCTCACATTAATGTCTTTGTCCTTCTTCTCTAGGTAAGTTATTAAGAAAAAATGATAGTCCTTAGGTGGTATTCGGTGGTTAGAGATTGGCAACTGGCAGAAATAAAACATGACATATTATTATTATTATTTAAATTTCTATACCGCCCCATAGCCGAAGCTCTCTGGGCAGTTTACATAAGATATATGAAGTAAATGAACGTCATTAGACAAGTATTTTATGGCATGCTTGTGACTGGCCACTCATGTTTTTTGTGGGTCCATTTGATTCTGCCGTTTGCCTTCCTCTGGTCTTCTTTCCATCATAAAATAGGACAGAGAAAATCCATATTTGGTGGGGGGGTATAGTGAAACTTACCACCATTTCATTTTGTGTGCAGGAGAAGCAATGCAATAAAAATGCCCACTGAATGGTTGTTGCTTGCCTCCTCTTTGTTCCCCGTGTGAAGAAAGAGGAAGCTGTTTGTTGCTATTGTGGGACAGCAGCAGGAGGCAAAGTGACCGTAGGAAAACATGATCCCAGTGTGGTGTAGTGGCTAAGGTGTTGGACTGGGAGTCAGGAGATCCGGGTTCTAGTCCCCACTCGGCCATGGAAACCCACTGGGTGACTTTGGGCCAGTCACAGACTCTCAGCCCATCCTACCTTGTTGTGAGGATAAAATGGAGAGGAGGATTATGTACGCCACCTTGGGTTCCATGGAGGAAAAATGGTGGGCTATAAATGTAATAATAAGTAACCCACCCACCCACCCCCCGTCTGATGGCGTTCTATGTGTCAACGGAAGTTATTGAAAGTTTCTACTGCTCTACTCAACAGAGTGTGGCACCTCTACTGAATTTTAGTGTGTGTTAAGGTAGAAAGCAGTCAAAACCAACAGTGAACAGAATTGAATGGAAGCTGATTCCAAACACTTTTAAAGTCTTATAAATGAGGAGTCAGCAGTTGGATGTTGCTGGGCTAAATCAGAGATGCCCTCTGCCAACCTTGAGGCAAAAGATGTATAAAGAAAAGTCTTATCTGTACAACACAACTAGCTAGCAGAAAACTTTGCAAGATTTAGGAGATAAAGCTTAAAAGATGCTGAAGGAAAAAATATGTTATTCTTATTTATTTTATTTATTTATTTATTAATTACATTTCTATACTGCCCAATAGCCAGAGCTCTCTGGGTGGTTCACAAAAATTAAAAACATTCAAAATATAAAACAGTATAAAACCATAATATAAAATACAATATAAAAGCTCAACTAGATCAAAACAGCAAGCAATGCAAAATTACAAATTTAAAACACCAAGTTAAAATGTATTTATAGACTGTTAAAATGCTGGGGAAATAAAAAGGTCTTCACCTGGCATCTAAAAGCATATAATGTAGGTACCAAGCAAACCTCCTTAGGGAGCTCATTCCACAGCCGGGGTGCCACAGCAGAAAAGGTCCTCCTCCTGGTAGCCACCTGCCTCACTTCCTTTGGCAGGGGCTCACGGAGAAGGACCCCTGAGGATGACCTAGGGTCCGGGCAGATACATATGGGAGGAGGCGTTCCTTAAGATAGCCTGGCCCCAAGCCGTTTAGAGTTTTAAATGTTAATACCAGCACTTTGAATCGGTCCCGGACCTGGACAGTGAAGCTGGAAAAGGACTGGCGTGATGTGGTCTTATCGGCCAGTCTCTGTTAGTAACCGTGCTGCCCTGTTTTGCACCAGTTGAAGTTTCCGGATCGTTTTCAAAGGCAGCCCCACTTAGAACGCATTGCAGTAATCCAAACGAGAGGTTATCAGAGCATGGATAACTGTAGCTAGGCTATCTCTGTCCAGATAAGGGCGTAGTTGGTATATCAGCCTAAACTGATAGAAGGTGCTCTTTGCCACTGAGTTCACCTGTGCCTCAAGTGACAGTTCCGGATTCAAGAGCACCCCCAAACTACGGACCCGATCCTTTAGGGTGAGTGCAACCCCGTCCAGGACAGGGCAAACATCACCTCGCCGGACCGATGAACCACCCGCTAACAATACCTCCGTCTTGTCTGGATTGAATCTCAGTTTATTAGCCCTCATCCAGTCTATTACCGTGCCCAGGCACTGGTTCAGAACAGTCACTGCCTCACCTGGGTTTGATGAAAAGGAAAGGTAGAGCTGGGTATCCTCCGCATATTGGTGACACCTCAGTCCACATCTCCGGATAACCTCCCCCAGCGGCTTCATGTATGTGTTAAACAGCATAAGGGATAAGGTAGAGCCCTGTGGAACTCCATGGCTTAGGAGCCACAGCACAGAGCAATAATCCCCCAGCACCACCTTCTGGAATCGGCCATCCCAGTAGGAGCGGAACCACTGCAATGCAGTACCTCCAACTCCCAGCTCAGACAACCTATCCAGAATGATACCATGGTCGATGGTATCGAAGGCCGCTGAGAGGTCCAGGAGAACCAACAGGGTCGCACTCCCCCTGTTTCTCTCCCGGCAGAAGTCATCAAACAGGGCGACCAAGGCAGTTTCCGTTCCAAAACCACGCCTGAAACCCGATTGAAATGGATCTAGATAATCCGTTTCATTCAAGAGTGCCTGAAGTTGTCCTGCAACCACCCGCTCAAGCACCTTGCCCAGGAAAGGGATATTAGCCACCGGCCTGTAGTTGTTAACGTCCTCTGGGTCCAGATTAGGCTTCTTCAGGAGTGGTTTAATTACCGCCTCTTTTAAAGAGGCCGGCACCACTTCCTCTCTCAAGGAGGCATTTACAACCTCCTGGACCCAGCCGGCAATCCCCCCCTTACTTGATGTAATGAGCGATGAGGGGCAAGGGACAAGCACACAGGTGGTCGACCGGACTTGGCCAAGCACCTTGTCCACATCCTCGGGCCTCACTAACTGAAACTCATCCAATAAAACTGAACCGGACGGCGCTCCGAACACCTCTACTAGTGGAGCTGCATTAAGTGTGGTGTCCAATTCATGACGAATCTGAGCGACTTTATCTTCAAATTGCCGTGCAAATTTGACACAGCATGCTACTGAGGGTTCCACCATCTCTCGCCCTGGCCCAGAGTGTAACAGGTCATGAACCACATGGAAAAGCTCCGCCGGACGACACTGAGAAGATGCAATGCTGGTGGAAAAGAACTGTCTCTTTGCCACCCTCACTGCCACAGAATAGGCTCGATAGTGAGCTGTAGCCTGTGTTCGATCAGACCCAGCACGAGTTTTCCTCCACCTGCGTTCTAGCCGTCTCCCCTCTTGCTTCATTGCCCTCAGCTCAGGTGTATACCAAGGAGCTGGCCGGGCTCTGCTCAGAGGGAGAGGGCGCTTGGGCGCGATTGTGTCAACTGCCCAAGTCATCTCTGCATTCCACAGAGCGACCTGGGCTTCGACAGGAGCACTTAAAAGCACTATGACTGATCTGTGTTCTATCTAAATGTAACCATTTTTCACACGATGCACTACGGACAAAAGATAATGGAAACTTTCAATTCAGGAGATAAAGAATGTGAAGACTGGCCAAGATGGCTGCGGTCTTGTTCAGGCCTCGTAACAGGGAGGGAGGGGGGAGTTCATGAGACTAGCTCTCAAAGACCATCTTAGAAAAAACAGTTTGCTGAGCAGAGTACTCTTCTCCGAAAGCAACACCTGGGCAGTTATCAGCCTAGCCCAAGGTCGTGCTAATTGCGTGTTGATTTGTTTCAGCTGTGGGAAAAACGGCCTGGTGGGAAGGCCCCCCCCATCTGAAAGGGAGGGGGAGCCAGAGGCCTGAGGGAGCTTGGGATTGGCTAGGATGGGTCCTGGTACCGACAGGTCCAAAAAGGAATAAAGGAGTGGGCAACCAGGGGTTGCCTTCGAGGCATGATTTATGGTGGGCTAATGTTTTAATTGCTGCTAAATTACCTCAAAAACCTCTTTCCTTCACTCCCCCTTTCCCCTTCCTGTGCATTCCCTTGTCCGCGTGCTCAGTATGATTGGTTGGAGCCTGCATGATAGGTCTAGTGTCTAGTAATAAAACTGCTTCAATCCCTGGTTAGTTGTGTGTGGTTATTCTCTGAGAGGCGGGTTAATACTGTCTTGGTACGGGTTTAGGGAGGTGGGAGCCTGGGTAATCGGTCAATTGGTCCAGAGCCTACCTTGCAGGGACATTGGGTGGGCCCCAACTTTCCTTCACAAAGAAGGGCCTATTGTTTCTGAGGAGAACACCTGAAATGCATTAGGCATAACAACTATCAACTGAAGTGCTTTTATAAAGAAAACATACTTTTTCTTCATGACATTTTGAGGTTCACCTCCTTTTGTTTGTTTGAAAATACTGCTGCCCTCCACTCTTTTTCCTTCAGTTGAATTTCTGTTGCTGGCCTACAACCCTTGACTTCCATTTCAAAGCTGACCTTAAGTAAAACTAGCTGCTGACAAACCAGGGATCTAAACAAATTTCCTGAGAAATATCCAAGGCTGGCCTCAAATAAAATAAAATAAAATAGTAAATAGGTAGAACTTTATTTAAAAACAAAATTGTTCAATCATTCTTGTATGAAAAGTAGATTAAACATCAACTGTGTTTGTGTGTGTATATATGTGGGTGAGTGGTCCGATATGGTCTTCCAAATTAATAGAAAAAACAGCTTGTGTTAGTTGAACCTGGAAAGGCCTGGCTGCAGCTGAATGGGGCTGTTAGGTGAACTTTTTCATAAAACGGATTTTGGTGTATGCTATCAGGAGGAAGATGACTGTCAAGCACAGAAGAGCCACAATGTTCTCCCACATGGCCCAGTTAGTTGGCTCTATTCCCTGGCTGCAGAGGTATGTTTCACCATAGCACCTGTTAAAGAATAATTCACAGATTTGTTGTGTTATTCATTAGCTTGCCAAATCTGATACTGATACAAAGAGAACTGCAACACACAAAGCCACACACCAAATCTGGTTGTATTTGCACTGTTTTACTTCCATTTTATTGGATGCCCACCCCCGTATTCTGTTATGTACATACTACAATATGAGCAGTTTTCCAGTGTTCAGTGTCTGTGGGACCTGTGGGGATGTAGCATTGGCTGCTTACTTGGACATGCTTGGTGTTCAGGTCCTTCTGTCTTTGCCACTGTATGCTTCACATTAGGGCTGTGCACCGCCTCAGATCTGAACCCTGAATCCGAAGCGGATAGGGGTGGTTCAGACCCTTCCAAACCGGATCTGAGGCGGTTCAAGCGAAGGCCAAGGTGGTCCAAAGCTGAAACCAATTGGCTCCGAAGCTTCGGGTCGCCTCGCACTTCGGAGCCGACTCTGACCCCCACCTGTCTCCTTACCTGCTGCCTCCATCACCGCCACCATCCTTCTTCTGCCGACTTCCGGTGTCGCCGCCGGAAATGAAAGGGAGTAAGCCACGCAATTTTAAGTTATCACGCGGCCTACTTCCTTTCACTTTTGGCAGCCCCCAGGAGAAAGATGGTGGTGGCAACGGAGGCAGCAGGTAAGCCCCCCTCCCTCTCCCCCCTTACCTGCATCCACCACCACTGCTGGACGCAAGCCGGCGGTGGCGGACCCAGGTAAGCCCCCCTCCCCCTTCCTTACTTAGCTGGGTCTGCCACCGCCGCCAGCTTGCATCCGGCAGCTTCAACTCAAGGACGCTGAAGGCTGGAAACAGGCCGCGGTGGTGGTGGCAAACCGAGGTAAGCCCCCCCTCCCCCCCTTACCTGCATCTGGCAGTTTCCATATCTTTCCTCCCCCCCACCTGCAACCTTATATGAAGTGGAGTTTTTTACAATACAGAACGATGTGTGCTGTGATTTAGGTGGAATTACTTTTGTGAGCAATCTCAAATTTAAGAGGGTAAAAATTCTTTTGAAATATATATGTGTGTGTGTGTTTTTCAGGCTAGGATATAACAGACTGAAACTTACATTTGTTCAAGCCAAGAACTTTGGGGACAATTGTGCACTGATGGAGTTTCTGTGGTGTTCAGCATATTATCTTCACAGAAATGCAGGTCTCTAAACTCATTTACTTCAAGGGCCTGTGTAGGAAACCAAAACAGAGCAGCAGTACTGACAAAGAATCTCCAAACCACCTTGCAATATTGACTCAATATTTACAGATTTTAATGAATCCACAGTTAAACTCTGCTACTTTATCAACAGAAAACCTACCCAAGTAGACTTTCACTCCTTAACCAGGCTAATAATTAACAGCTGAATTTCTTATTTGTCTAATTTGAAGTAACTTAGAAGGTCTGGATTTTTGAACAATGTCTGTGTACTTACTGTGAGAAAAAATGCAATACTTTCAACCAAAGGTCGCACCAATCTTTCTCTTTTGAAAATTTATTCATTTATTTAGAGTATTTTTATCCCGCACCTCAGCCAAAAGGCTCTCGGAGCGGCTTACAATGTATCAATAAAGAAGACAGTCCCTACCCTCAGGCTTACATTCTAAAAAAAGACGTGACACACAAGGAAAAGTGGATGGGGAGGGAAGAGGGAGAAAATAAAAAGAAATTAAGGAGACTGTTTAGGCTGGTGGGAAGGCCCTGCTCCGTCCTCTCATCTCCCAATGGAGGGGCAAACCAACAGCTCCTTCTTCCCCACAAGGTGAAGATGTTAGCCCTGTTGGGGGGGGGTCCAACTGAAGCAGGCCCCGATGGTGCCTGCCTGCTCTAATCTCCCTCGCAGGGAGATCAAAGAATGATAGAATCATAGAATAGCAGAGTTGGAAGGGGCCTACAAGGCCATCGAGTCCAACCCCCTGCTCAATGCAGGAATCCACCCTAAAGCATCCCTGACAGATGGTTGTCCAGCTGCCTCTTGAATGCCTCTAGTGTGGGAGAGCCCACAACCTCCCTAGGTAACTGATTCCACCGTTGCACTGCTGTAACAGTCAGGAAGTTTTTCCTGATGTCCAGCCGGAATCTGGCTTCCTTTAACTTGAGCCCGTTATTCCGTGTCCTGCTCTCTGGGAGGATCAAGAAGAGATCCTGGCCCTCCTCTGTGTGACAACCTTTTAAGTATTTGAAGAGTGCTATCATGTCTCCCCTCAATCTTCTCTTCTCCAGGCTAAACATGCCCAGTTCTTTCAGTCTCTCTTCATAGGGCTTTGTTTCTAGACCTCTGATCATCCTGGTTGCCCTCTTCTGAACATGCTCCAGCTTGTCTGCGTCCTTCTTGAATTGTGGAGCCCAGAACTGGACGCAATACTCTAGATGAGGCCTAACCAGGGCCGAATAGAGAGGAACCAGTACCTCACGTGATTTGGAAGCTATACTTCTATTAATGCAGCCCAAAATAGCATTTGCCTTTCTTGCAGCCATATCGCACTGTTGGCTCATATTCAGCTTGTGATCTACAACAATTCCAAGTTCCTTCTCGTTTGTAGTATTGCTGAGCCAAGTGTCCCCCATCTTGTAACTGTGCATTTAGTTTCTATTCCCTAAATGTAGAACTTGGCATTTATCCCTATTAAATTTCATTCTGTTGTTTTCAGCCCAGCACTCCAGCCTATCAAGATCACTTTGAAGTTTGTTTCTGTCTTCCAGGGTATTAGCTATCCCACCCAATTTTGTGTCATCTGCAAATTTGATCAGCGTTCCCTGCACCTCCTCGTCCAAATCATTAATAAAAATGTTGAAGAGCACTGGGCCCAGGACTGAGCCCTGCGGCACCCCACTCGTTGCCTCTCCCCAGTTTGAGAAGGTTCCATTGATAAGTACTCTTTGAGTCCGATTCTGTAGCCAACTGTGGATCCACCTAATAGTTGTTCCATCTAGCCCACTTTTAGCTAGTTTGTTAATCAGAATGTCATGTGGTACTTTGTCAAAAGCTTTGCTGAAGTCAAGATATATGACATCCACAGCATTCCCACAGTCCACAAGGGAGGTTATCCTATCAAAAAATGAGACCAAGTTAGTCTGACAGGATTTGTTCTTGACAAATCCATGTTGGCTTCTAGTAATTACTGCATTGATTTCAAGGTGTTTACAGATTGACTTCTTTATAATCTGCTCCAGAATTTTCCCAGGGATGGATGTCAGACTGACTGGTCTGTAGTTCCCAGGTTCCTCCTTTTTGCCCTTTTTGAAGATAGGGACAACGTTAGCCCTCCTCCAGTCGTCTGGCACCTCACCCGACTTCCATGATTTTGCAAAGATAATAGACAAAGGTTCTGAGAGTTCTTCCGCTAGCTCCTTCATTACTCTTGGATGCAGTTCATCGGGCCCTGGGGATTTGAACTCATTTAAGGAAATTAGGTCTTCTTTGACCATTTGTTTATCAATCTCAAACTGCAATCCTGCCCCCTCAACTTCTGCTTCACTTTTTCCAGGGGGGTCATAGACCCGCTTTTGGGAGAAGACCGAGGCAAAGTAGGAATTGAGCACTTCAGCCTTTTCTTTGTCGTCTGTTATCAATTTGCCATCCTCATTAAGCAGTTGAACCACCATTTCTTTCCTCTGTCTTTTACTACTCACGTATCTGAAGAAAGCCTTTTTATTGCTTTTAGCATCCCTCGCTAATCTCAGCTCATTCACAGCTTTAGCCTTCCTGACGCCATTTCGGCACTTCTGCGCCACTTGTCTGTACTCTTCTTTTGTAGCCTGGCCTTCCTTCCACTTCCTATATCTATCCCTTTTTGTTTTCAGTTCATCAATAAGCTTTTTGTGGAGCCACATTGGTTTCCTCTGTTGTCTTCTATCTTTTCTCCTTGTTGGAATTGTTTGTAACTGTGCCTTTAAAATTTCATTTTTTAGATACTCCCACCCATCCTGCACTCCTTTTCTCTTTAGGCTCCCTTGCCACGGGACCTTACTTATTATAGTTCTGAGTTTATTAAAATCAGCTTTCCTAAAATCCAGAGTACGTGTATGGCTACGCTCAACTTTTGTCTCCTTCATAATCAAGAATTCAAGTATGACGTGGTCACTTTCCCCCAGAGTTCCCGTAACTGCCACTTTATCCACTAAGTCATCCCTATTGGTCAATAACAAGTCAAGGATTGCCGATCCTCTAGTTCCTTCCACCACTTTCTGTAGGAGAAAGTTATCACCCATACATGTCAGGAATTTCTTGGAAGGGCCGCTTTTGGCAGTAATGGTCTCCCAACAGATATCAGGGTAATTGAAGTCCCCCATCACTACTACATCACACTTCCTTGAAACACTGGCAATTTGTTTCTCAAAAGTTTCGTCCTCGTCTTCTCCTTGATTGGGTGGTCGGTAATAGACTCCGATTATCATATTCTTTTTATTCCTAGCCCCATTTATTTTAATCCAGATGCTCTCGACGGGGCTCCCAATCTCATCCGCCTGTATTTCTGTGCAGGGATAGGTATTTTTAACATATAGTGCAACTCCACCTCCCTTTCTATTTCTTCTGTTCTTTTTGAACAAGTTATATCCTTCAATTGCTATATTCCAGTCATGGGAGTCATCCCACCAAGTTTCAGTTATACCTATCAAGTCGTATTTGCCTTCATGTAATAAGAGTTCAAGTTCATTCTGTTTGTTTCCCATGCTCTTGGCATTAGTATATAGACATCTAAGACTGTGTGTTTTATAGTCTGGCTTTGTTCCTACCTTGTTGCAGACACTATTTTGAGACACTGTTGGAGCTGTTCTCTGTACTGTGGTGCATTGGCCCTCATCCATTGTTGCCTCAAAATTTGCGTCTCCGACCCCCGTAAGATTCAGTTTAAAGCCCATCCTGATCAAATTCTTCATGCTGTGGCCGAACTCATTCTTTCCAGCCCTTGTGAGGTGCAACCCATCCCTTGCCAGCAGTCCATGTTCCAAGTAGCGTAGCCCGTGGTCCCAGAATCCAAAACTCTCACGACGGCACCACCTTCGAAGCCAGTCGTTCATCCGGAGTATTTTTCTTTCCCTTTCTAATCCTCTTCCAAGAACCGGGAGGATGGATGAGAAAACTACCTGGGCCCCAAAGTTCTTCAGTTTCCTTCCCAGAGCTTCAAAGTCTGAAATGATTTCTTCGTAGCTCTGCTTGGCGACATCATTTGTTCCCACATGGATGATAAGAAAGGGGTATGTGTCCGTGGGCTTTATGAGCTTCGGTAACCCTTCAGTCACATCTCTAATCTGTGCTCCAGGGAGACAGCACACCTGGCGAGTCCATGGGTCTTCACGACATACTTGGGTTTCAATCCCATGCAGCAGGGAGTCTCCCACAACGACTACTCTTCTCTTCTTCTTGGTTGACCTACCTTCTGTCTCTTGGTCACTGTTGCATGGTGTCCCCTGTACTTCTTCCTCTGCAAACTGTCCTTCAGTCTCATTCTCCAGAAGCTGAAAGCAGTTGCTTAACTCCACTGGCTCCACTGGTGCAGAACGCCCTCTAATTCCTCCTCTCCTAACAGTCACTCTTTTCCAGGGAGTTTCTTCTTCATTGGCTTTCCTCCCCTCAGCATACTCTACTTCTGCTTCAGCTGGCTGTTGTTCTTCAATCTCATGTGCTTCTTGTTGCTGTTGCAGTTCCACCGTTGGGTCTAAGAACTCCTCGACTTCTCTTATTCCTTGGAGGGTGGACACTCGCTGCTCAAGTCCTCTCACTTTTTCTTCCAAAAGTGCCACCAGCTTGCACTTGTTGCAGGTATACGCCATGTTGAGCTCAGGCAGAAACAGGAACATTGCATACCCTTTGCAGGTCACCACCTCTAGGGACTCCTTCCCATCCATATTGTCGATTTCTGCTTTGGGTTTTTTCCTTTTTGATTATAGTAGAATTGCCTTTGCTTTGTTGTGTCCTCTCTGAAGGTACACAACTATAGGAGTATGTCTTAAGGGAAAGTAATCTTTTTTGGGTTTTTTTTGCTTTTCTTTGGTGGTGGTTTTGTGGGTTTTTTTCTCTTTATGTTTTTCTTTTTTTCCCCCCACCTCTTTTTTTTTAATTTATTTTTTTATTTTTATTTTTTTAGAAGCCTCCCCTGCCGAACTCCTGTTTGCTCTTCCTGTTCGCTCGCTCCCTGGGAATCTGGCTTACTTTTATAGCTCCTACTTGAGCTGGGCCAGCTGCTCTTCCCTGCTTCTGCTTAGCTCCAAGTCAGGAACCAGAATGAGGTCACTGAAATGCCAACAATCAGGCACTGATTGCTGAGTCCAACTGACAATCAGTCCACTCCCCCTTCAGCTCCTGCAGCAACTATAAACACCGACCCTCTCACTCAGCACTCAGGAGCACATGGCAAGCACACGGCCTCTTTGAATTGGCAGCCTCCTGGGTTTCCTTGAGGCTTCTCTTCTTCCCCTTTCCTTGGTCTCCTCTTCCCCTACACTCCCCCTGTCAAACTCCTGCTTGCTCTTCCTGTTCGCTCGCTCCCTGGGAATCTGGCTTACTTTTATAGCTCCTACTTGAGCTGGCCAGCTGCTCTTCCCTGCTTCTGCTTAGCTCCAAGTCAGGAACCAGATGTCAATGGTTGCTCTCAAAGAAGTTGATTTTCAACATCTGTTCATGTATAAGTATATCTGACATGTAGAGCTCCATCACACCAGCAGTTTAACACACTGTCGCCACATCTGGTATCTGGTATTGCAGCACGGGACTCACATTATGTCATCCCTGTCTTCCTCCGTTTTGCATATTATTTTGGTGTGGGGAAAGTCTGGATTATTTTCCCCAAGTGGATTTAATGCACCCTTAAGACTCCATGTATTGCTATCCTCTTGTTTTTTCCCTTTTTGGGACATGTGTTTTGAATGGAGTCTTGCTGACAACAGGGGATGGTGGGACGGTTCTCCATTTCCAGTGCGCCGTGTCAAATTTATAACTGAATGGGAACCTTTTGTAAACTTTATGAAGAGACGAGAAAAAAAGAGACGAGACTTGTGCTTAGTAAGTTGAATGGACTTTTTACTCCTCCAATCCCACCTTCACTGCCCACAGAAATGGAGCCCGGCCAATGAAACGTTAAATCAGTAAATCACTAAACAACAAAGCCAGAGTGAGGAGGGGGAAGGAGCCCACGCCACTGAGGACCCCAGCAGATCTCTATTTTTATGAACTAGAGATGCACAGCTGTGCATTATCAAGTAAAGGAAAACATCCTCCACAAATGCAAACAGGTGGAATTTTGCATTGGTGGAGTATCAGGAGAATGGTTTGAGGGGGAAATATTTTTAAAATTCCTACAAATCAAGGTATGAACGGATCTGATTTAAACTTGGCATGCCTAAGCCCTCCTTTAGAGCTATCATGGTGCCACATTTCATCACTTTATATTTAAAAATTATATGTATGTAAGCATTTTGGTTAGCCACAGATGTCAATATCAAAGCTATCCTCATCTCACAGCCTCTTCCAAATATGGAGAGAGACTTACTTCTGAGTAAACAAATATAGAACTGACTTTTAATAGTGTGGTCACTCAGAAGCTTTTTTAAAAAGTCTAAAACAGCAAACTGGAAAGAAGTACTCTGCAACCTTATGCTTACTTCTGAGGTCTTACTTTTGTTTACTCAGAAGTAAGTCTCTCTCTGATCAATGGGGTTTATTCAAAGGTAAGGATGATTGGGATTTTAGTATGACTTGGGTGTAAATGCAGTGAAATCAATGGGATTTACTCTTGAGTAAGGGGATCAAGCCTGGGCAATAAATGAGCTCCATTGAACACACACACACACACACACCTCCGATTCTGTCTTAACCCACTCCTGTGCAGAATAGGAGAGGTGTATGTTAATGGGAAGGAACGACTTGAGGGAGAAATTAAAATTTCCTTAAAAATCAAGGGATGTACCAATCTGATTCAAACTTGGCATGCCTAGGGCCCTACTTAAGATCTTTCACAGTCCCAAGTTTCATCTCTTTATCTTTAAAAATGAGGGAGCTGTAAGCATTTTGGTTAATTCCCCTAGGAGCTCAAATGAGTGAGGAAGGCAGGCTGCCACTTGATCACAATGTCTATCAATGACAAGAACCAGTGAACTGGAGGGGGAAGGAGAAGGGGTGGGCACAACAGCAGTGAGAGAGCAAACAAGTGAAAAGAGAGTTCTCCGCTGTAGCAACAATCATGAAAGGGAGGGACGCTTGTCATGCTTACAAAATGGAGGTATTATTGTATTGAAGAATGGTATAAGTATGGGATATAGCCATTAATGATAAATTGACTTGTAATATTAAATTCAGAAGAGGTATAGCTAAAACAAATGATTTTGAAGGAATCTGGAAACAGTTCCTAATATTCGTGTTTTCTGTTTAATCTTTTTTTATTATTTCCAAACATCAGTAAATAAAAAACACTAACAAAACAAACACATCCACAAAAATAATACAAAACAAAATCAAACAAACAAACAAAACACCAAATAAAATGTTCTTCCAATATTCTCCTCAGCAAAAATATATAATAATATTGTCATTATTATTGTTTTTCTTTATCACTGTCAAATCCAAATCTCTAATTTCTCTCTCCACATTTTCTACACTATTGGTTGAATCCACAGATATACAAGTCATTTTTTTCTCGTCTCTTCATAAAGTTTACAAAAGGTTCCCATTCAGTTATAAATCTTACAGTTGATTTTCCCCTCATTATTGCCGTGAGTTTCGCCATCTCCGCTAGCTCGAACATCTTCAGTAGCCATTCCTCTGTTGTGGGCACTATTTTGCCCTTCCATCTTTGTGCATATATCAGTCTTGCAGCTGTCGTCATATATAAGAATATAGTCCCATGATTCTTTTTCATCTGCTCATCCATAAATCCCAAAAGAAAGTATTCTGGTTTCAATTGGATATTAATTTTTAGGATTTTTTGGATTACAGAATGAATTTGTATCCAGAAAGTCTTTGCTTTTTTGCAGGTCCACCATGCATGGTAGAATGTCCCTTCCTGCTCTTCACATTTCCAGCACAATCCTGATGCCCCTTTATACATTTTAGCCAATTTTGCTGGTGGCATATGCCACCTATACATCATTTTGTAAAAAATTTCTTTAAGATTGGTACTTAACGTAAATTTTAGCCCTCTTGTCCACATATTTTCCCATTGTGCCATTGGTATACTATGTCCCATATTCTGGCCCCATTTTATCAAACATTCTTTCACTTGTTCTTCCTCCATCTCAAACCTCAATAAGAGTTTATAAATTTTAGCAATAACATGTTCATCGTTCGTACATAATGCCCTTTCAAATTCTGACTTTGTTGTTTCAAAACCACAGGCTTTTTTATCAATTTTAAACCTTTCTGACATTTGCATATATTCAAACCATTGACATGGGTACCCTTCTTTTGTCAACTCTTCTCTTGACTTTAATTGATAATCCCCTTGCCATGGTTCTAAAATATCACGGTATGTACACCAATTGTAATTGCCTGTCCTCTCCCTTCTTTGATATGCTTCCTGTACTGATATCCATAATGGTGGTTTTTGACATAATCTGGGCTTATATTTATTCCATATTTTCAGGATAGCATGCCGTATATAATGGTTGTTGAACTCTACATTAACTTTAACTTTCTCATACCATATATAACCATGCCACCCAAATCTCAAGTCATGCCCCTCTAAATCCAATAGCCTTTTGTTTTTCAACACTATCCAGTCTTTCATCCATACCAAGCCACATGCAGCAAAGTATAATCTTAGATTTGGTAAATCTAGACCCCCCCTTTCTTTTGCATCCTGTAATAATTTATATTTAATTCTTGGCTTTTTTGCTTTCCATATAAATTTGGATATGTCCATCTCCCATTGTTTAAATGGTAACTCCGAATTCACTATAGGTATTGTCTGAAACAAAAACAACATTCTTGGTAACACATTCATCTTGATAGTGGCAATTCTTCCCAGCATTGATAGTTGTATTTTATCCCATTTAATTAAATCTTTTTTGATTTCATTCCACACTTTAACATAGTTATTATAGAACAACATACAATTTTTATTTGTTAACGTTATTCCTAAGTACTTTACCTTCTTTTCAATCTTAAACCCTGTTTTTTCTATTAGTTTTGATTGATCTTGGGAGTTCAATTTTTTTGTTAATATCTTTGTCTTCTGTTTATTAACCTTAAAGCCTGCTACTACACCAAATTCTTTTAGTTTATGCATCAGAACTTCTATTCCCTTTAATGGGTCTTCTAGGGTAAGTACCAGATCATCTGCGAACGCTCTCAATTTATATGATTCTTTTTTAATCTTTATGCCACCAATTTTTTCATCTTGTCTTATATCCCTGTTCAATATTTCCAAAACTAAGATAAATAACAGGGGTGACAATGGGCAACCTTGCCTTGTTCCTCTCTGTACTTCACATGGTTTTGATAGTTCCCCATTAATGATTATTTGTGCCTTTTGTGAAGACTAAATCGATTTAACCCATTTCATGAAGTTATCTCCAAAACACATTTCTTCTAAAATTTTGAAAATAAAGTTCCAGTTAACATTATCAAACGCCTTCTCCGCATCAAGAAAAATCAAGGCAGCTTGTTTCTCTGGTTGTTTATCTAGGTATTCCACAATATTTAAGATGGTTCTAACATTGTCTTTTAACTGTCTCTTTGGTAGAAAGCCATTCTGATCTTCATGAATTATCTCTTGTAGAACTTTTTAAAATCTTTCTGCCAGTATTGTTGTGAATAATTTATAATCATTGTTCAATAATGAGATTGGTCTGTAATTTTTAGTCAAAGTAGGATCTTGTCCTTCTTTTGGTGTTAATGTTATATATGTCATTTTCCAAGTATCTGGTATCTTCCCGGTATCCAGGATGGAGTTCATTACATTTTGTAGCGGTTGTAACAACTCCTTTTCAAAGTTTTTGTAATACGCTCCTGAAAAACCATCTGGGCCTGGCGATTTTCCCAGTTTAATTTTTCTGAATGCCTCCACCATTTCTGTTACTGTTATAGATCTATTCATGATCTGTTTCTGTTCTTCTGTAATTTTGGGTAATTTTTGCTTTTTAATGTATTCATCTATTTTTTCTGGTGCAACCTCGTGTCTTTTGTTAAATTTGAGTAGAAATGGTGGAAGCTTCTTTGTATGGTTGTATTATCTTTTAGTTCCAGATCTCCTTCTTGTATCTTTATTATCGTGTTCTTTTGTCTCTCTTTTCGCAATTTATAAGCCAACCACCTCCCTGGCTTATTTGCAAATTCAAAGTTCCTTTGTTTCATATAGCTTAATTTTGCTTCCATCTCTCTTAATGATAACATGGATAGCTGTTGCTGTAGTGTTTTAATTTGCTGGATAATAATTGCACTTCCAGGCGTGTTCTTTAATTCTTCTTCTTTTCTTTTGATTTCGTTCATAATATTTTGCGTCTGCTCTTGCCTTTCCCTCTTGAGTCTTTTATTTTGTTGTATGAAGTAGCCCCTATTGGTTGCCTTACTTGCATCCCAGACCATTCTCACATCTGTACCTTTATTTAAGTTTATCTCAAAGTATTCTTTTAATTTGCTTTTTGCCTCTTCTAAAATACTCTCATTTTGTAGTAATGCTTCATTTAATCTCCATCTTGGGGTAATTACTTTTCTTTTGTAGACCATCAGTAAAGGATTATGATCTGAGAGAAATCTGGGTAGAATCTCTATTTTGTTCACTTTAGTAACAAAGTCTCTAGTTGTTAAGATCATGTCTATTCTTGACAGTGATCTGTGTCTTTCTGAAAAGTAAGTAAATTCCTTTGAATTGCCATTTTTTTGTCTCCATATGTCTATCAGTCCCAAATTGTCCGTCATATCAAAAAAGCTTTTGGGGAGTTTGCCCTGGTGACTTCTGATATCCTTCTCTGAAGTCCTGTCCATTTTTGGCACCATCACTCCATTCCAGTCACCCATCAGACACCAGCTGTCAAAGGATATATCAGTTAGGCTATTCATGAGTCTCTCATAGAATTCAGCTTTGTGCTCATTGGGAGCATAAACTCCCAATACCATAGTTGTGGTTCCATTTAAATTAATTTTAACTCCTATGTAACGTCCTTGTTCATCAGAGATTACCAATTCTGGTTTCAGGTGTGGTTTAATATACAAGACAACACCATTTTTCTTTTTCATATTTGCTGCGATAAATTCTTCTCCTAAATTCTTATTGTATAAGAATTTTATGTCATTTTTTCTGATATGAGTCTCTTGTAGACAAATAACGTCCTGTTTTAATTTTCTCAGTTGATGAAAGATTCTTTGCCTCTTTTGAGGCCCGTTGATTCCATTAATGTTCCAAGTTAAAAATTTGTAATCCATCATGAGTTAATCTTAGTCCTCATTTGTGGCACCAGCGGCACCCTCCAAGTCTTCTTCATCTGATTTTGTCATTTCCAGGTCTTTTTCAAGTTTTTCCAAAAAGTTTCTTGCTTTCTGAACTGAGTTTAGTTTATATCTTTGGCTTTTAAAGGTGAAGGTAACACCTTCTGGAAAGTCCCATCTAAAAATAATCTTTTTTTGTTTTAAGATTGATATCAGGGATGCATAATCCTTCCTCCTTTGTAAAATCCTCATAGGAATTTCCTTTAACACAATTATCTCTTTCCCGTTGATCTTCAATCTGTTAGAGTAATGCTCTTTAAGAATCTGGTCCCTTGTAATCTTTTTCACGAAATGGACCAATACATCTCTTGGTACCTTCTTTGTCCTGGCATAAGTGGAATTTATTCTGTAGACTCTATCAATTCCATTTTCTATAATTTCCTCATCTTCATCAAGAAACATTGCCAGATTTTTAATCATCTCTTCTCTGATGTCTTCATTTTTAAATTCTGAAATGGATCTAAATCTCAGAATATTTTCCTTTTCTTTTAATTCTAGCTGCGCCAAGGCATCTTGTCCCCTTTCTAATTCCTTGTTCAGAACCTGAATCTTGCTCTCTTGAATTTCCACTCTATCCTTAGTATCTCTAACCTCCATTGCTATTTGTTTCAAAGATTTATCCAGTCCTTTTATCTCTTGGGACACTTCATTCTTTATGTCTGCCATTTGTTTACCCAGATTGCTTCCCAGTTCATCAATCTTTTTACTTAGCTGCTCAAACATCTTCTTTTCATTATCAGACGTATCTAACTTTTCAGACGAAAGGTCTAATGATCCTTTTCTTTCACCTCTTACATTTTTCTTAGACATGTTTCCCAGTTGTTTAGTTCTTTTGGTTATCAACTGCTGTGAAACCTCCTCCGCATAACAACAGCTTGCCAGAGAAAAGTCTTTTCCTCCCCCACCTCCTGAAACTTTTCCTTTCAAGCCTCCTTCTCGCATTTAGCCCAAGGTAAGAAACTTCACTTATACTCTTCTTTATTCTTATACTGTCTTTTATTCTTTAGTCATTCAGAGACCGGATAATTCACCACTACATATCTGTGTTTCCTTTCGATGATTTACTTTACTTTCCCCTTTTGTTCTTAACTCAGAGAAAAGAGATTGTCTCACCCTTATGTTGTAAGTAATTCTTTTCTTCTGTTGAGATGAATATCACTGACCTTCGAAGTTGTATTTCATGCTAATTTGTTGTTGTCAGTGGTGAATGCCGATGGACTTTGCATCTTGAAACTTCATATAGATCAAGATCTTCAAAACGACCATGGGAGATGATTCCCAAGCACTACACGCTCCTGGCTTTGCTTAGCAGTCTTTTTGTCAGCAAATAATTGTCTGGCAAAATAAACCTCGCGTAAGACAGCCAGCGAGCTATGTTTGTTTGGTTTCCCTGCTATTCCCTATGATCTAGAGAATTTTGCTCGGCTGAGCCTTCTAGCCGTCAATCAGGTAGTTTTGTCTCCCCGTTTAGCACGGAGCTTCAGCCCACCATTGCTTCTTCACCAGAAGTCATCCGAAGCTTGAGGGTCATATTCGTGTTTTCTAAGGGAAGTGGGGAACCACCAGCAGAAGAAAGTATGAGATTTTGGAATCAGGAATGAGATCCCGAGGTGGGGGGTGCACTTATATGTTAAGTTTGATTATGTTATATAGATATGATATTGATGTTATTCAACATTTATGTAGTATGTTGTTTCTTTAATTGTAATGGTGTATGTTTAAGTATTGTAGAAAATAAAAAAATATTAAAAAACAAAAAAACAAAAAACAAAATGGAGGTAAAAAACATGGAGGCAAACCAGGGGGGGAAATAGGTGTGATGGCGCTCGTAGTTCATCTGATGCGTAGCTGCCGAAAGCAGTAGTTCCTCATCTCCTCCATTTTCCTTTTAGGGTTTAAGTAAGGCAAAACATGTGATATGACATCACCACAAGAGGTCCAGAAAAATTGGCTTGGATGGCTACCAACCTGTTTACTGTCCCTCTAGTCCTCTGACATATACTGAGGGTTTGAGAGGCAAGTGAGGTTTTTCATTTGCACTGGGATTATGAGAAGGTAAGAAACAACATTCGTTGTTACTCAGACTCCTCTCCTGCTGTTTCTCACTGTTTCCAAAATGCAGTGAAAATGAGAGCTGCGCTGTTGGGCATACTGCTCACCAGAGCATCATGGTGATCTTCAAGACTGACTCCAGAACTGGTGGAACAGACATGGTTGGTACTGAGGAAGGAGGGATCCAATGTGTGCAGCTTGTCATTGGAGTTGATGCAATGCTTCTTCCTCTTTTGTTTCTTTGATCCAGCCCTGGAGGCTGTAGCTAAAGAATGCATAGATTGTGACTTCTTGGACTTTATAGGTGGTAGAGGATTATTGAGTTTGACTGCTGAGCCCTAATCTAATTCAGCTGCATGAGCAGACTGGGGAACTTGGTCTAGTAGCAATTCCTGAAGCAAGACCAATGCTGATGCTATTTGAGGGACAGGTTTGCAATCTAGCACAAGTGCCAGCTGTGAAGAAGCCTCCATAGGGTGACATGCCTTAGATGCCATACAGAGAAACAAATGAAACTGGCGTCAAGCAAATAGCTGAGGAAGTAGTATGGAACAGACAATTTGTGTGGAGTGCCTGGATTGGATGTGAGAGAATGATGGAATCTCTGCAAAGATTTTCTGCAGTAAGAGAAAAGGTGGAAGAAGTAGCAGGAAATGGGAGGGTTAAAGTTGAAGGCAGCAGCTGTACGCACCCCCATAGCATTCTGTGAATGAGGCAGGGTGATTGCACCATAAAATCGCATCTGGAAGCAACTGAAGTGAATCTCTGATGAAAGACTCTTTCTGCTGCATTATAATGACCTGAGGATTAATTTTTAAAGTCTTACCAAGAAATAAATTGCTTAAATAGAAACAGAAGTCAAAAGTTTACTGAAATTAAAATAGTAACTGCAGCATACTAACCGTTAGGCCATATCTGGGAATGCTCAAGTATTTCAGCCAGTTCAACGAACTCATTACAGAGGGGAGATTCACTAATAAGCCAGAAAAGATCTGGAAATGTGGAGAGAAAGTTGTATTTTACTACATTTTAACATTCAGGAGATAACCTCAATCAGGCTTATAGACCCTTCATAGTAATCGATTCATGATTGAACATTCCAAATAGGAAATTACAGAAAAATACAAATGGTGTTGTAGAACTGACCCCAAGTCTGCACCATGCATGCAAGACCTACCATCATGAAGACAAAGCAAACAGTGATAAGAAGGTTGGCAATGGCCACTACATCCATTCCAGCTGAAACAGCAAGGGCCATTGAGGTGGCTGTGTAGGACACGAGCACCAATGTCAGCATGAAGAAGAAGAATCGACTTACTACCATCTGGTAGCCTGAAAACAGCAAGGCAGATAGGGCCAATGAATGCTCAGGTAATCAAGTTGAAAAGCAGAAAGGACTATGCAGTGGCAAATGCCATTAAGAAAGACACTGAGAGCATGACTCTCCCCCTCTCCCAATGCTGCACCTGTAAGTTGGAGAAATGAGACTTGTCCCTATACAGTTGATTGGAAATACTTGGGAAAACTGTAAAGTATATTCTACTCATCCTCCTTGTTTATTTATAACCCACATTTTAGGCCCACACAGCCGCTACCCCCAAGGCAGCCCAAAATCACAAGATATAAATTCAATCAGAAAACATTAAATCAGATAACTAACAACACAAACCAACTAAAATGTATTCATAGCAAGAAGGAAACCCTGAAAACCCAACAAAGAGGCTTTTCTATGGTATGGAGTTCCACAGTCACAACGATGTGACCAAAATTACCCTGTCTCACATCCCAGTCAACTGGACATCCAATGGTCATGGGATGCAGAATAAGCATCAGATGAAGAGTAAGGCGTCACCATGGGCAGGCTCTAGTTTCAAATTATTTAGAACCAAGTGGTCAATACTGAAGACAAGAAACCTATTGGATCCAAAAAGGTCTTTCTACAGTATCATGGGTAGGTGGGTGTCCAACGTGGTGCCCATGGTCACCATTGTGTCTACAGACACCTTATTGGCACCCATGGTCGCTACTGTGACCGCAGACATCTCCTTAAAAGTAGGTTATAAATAATTACAATAAAAACAAATATATTGTTGTAATTCTCACTTGTGTTGCTCTGATTCCCTGCCTCTAGATGTAACATATCACATAGAGATCTTATCCCCTGCTGTGGTCACAGCACAAGCAAGCAAGGAAGGTAGGATAGCATGCAAGAAATAAAGATTATTTACCAATCATCCAATAGCTTATACATGAAAATATAATTGCAGGCATGGTCCTCATGGGTAGCAAATCTCCAATCATCAAAGCAAGGAAATATACTGAGATTCGGTAGTACCCACTAGTATACTGGTGGCTGTGAGGACAAGATACACACATAAGAAATATTGTTCAAGAAATTACTAATTAGAAATAAAATGGAATAATCTAACTTATTCTTGGGATCACATCTGAGAACTGACACCGATATTCTTACTAAATGTAGAATCCTTGAATAGTAGAGTTGGAAGGGGCCTATAAGGACATCGAGTCCAACCCCCTGCTCAATGCAGGAATCTACATTAAAGCATCCCTGATAGATGGCTGTTCAGCTGCCTCTTGAATGCCTCTAGTGTGGGAGAGCCCACAACCTCCCTAGCTAATTGGTTCCATTGTCATGTACTGCTCTAAGAGTCAGGAAGTTTTTCCTGATATCCAGCTGGAATCTGGCTTCCTTTAACTTGATGATGAAGGAGGAGGCAAACTCTGGTGCTCAAAGGAAGAAAGAAAATTTATTGTGCTCCATGCGTTTCGAAGAAGTCTCCTTCTTGAGCAGCTATAAAACAATTAAATTCACCAGCGATTTATCACACACTCGCCATGCCTGGTATTGCGGTTTTTCACATGACGTCGTCCATGTCCTGCACTCTTTTCACCTCCATGTTTTGTTTCTTCTTGGAGCAGGGGAAGTCTGGATTATTTTCCCTCCCTGCGAAATAAATACGCTCCTCCCTCCCGTGTATTGCTGTCGTTGTGTTCTATCTGACCATCCCATTCTTTGTTGGGGGCGTGTGTGTCTAAGGGCGGTCTCATTAACGAAAGAGGAGGGCGGGGCAGTTCTCTGCTCAACTGTGAAGGCGGAGGGAGAGAGGTCCCATTTACCTCTATGTTCTTACTCCTGAACATATGTTAAAGAACATTTCATTCTATGTTCTTACTCCTGAGTAAACCCCGTGGCTTCTGTGTCCCTTGGAAAACCCATGGCTTCCTTTCCCTGGGGTGGCATCGGGTAATTCCGATGCTGAGGAGGGAGCACAGGGTTTCTGTTGGGAGAAACAAGTATTGTTGTACAAATACCTCTGCAGCTTGCAAATAAACGCAAGCGTGAGTTTTGAATCTTCAACGCAGTTTATTTAGAGAAGTCCTTCAAAAACAAAACAACCAGGCTTGTAGCAGCAAATTATAACAAAGTAATTGTCTCGCCAGAAATCAAAGTAAGCATAACAGCTTTACGGTTCTCCGTGACAAAAGTTGGCTTTGCATCAAAACAGCATACTCCTTTCTCTAGCAGCGGCAGCAACTTACGCCATACCCTCAAACCTCCACTGGCTGACAGCATATTGCTGTGAAAGAGCGAGCTTTTTACTCCCTTCACTCAAACACCAACAGGTGTTCTGAGCTTGCAAGTCTCAGCCAATAATCTGACATTAATTACTGTTAAGGTTAACACGAAAACCTGACATCCTCCTGCTTTTTGTGTACACCGATACAGTAATTACCTCATTTAATACAATTGTAAGTATTTTGTCAACTTCTGATGTTGTTCCTTACTTATCGGTTTAGACAACAAATCCGCAGGAATGTCTTTTCCAGCTAAATATTGAACTTGCAATAAACCATTTCTTATACATTCTTTTGCATGACACAATTTGATTTGCAAATATTTGGTTCTTTGCTTACAACTATCAGTTTTTAAGATAGAAATACTTGATTGATTGTCTTGATAAACAATGACAGGTTGGTACATCAATCTCGGCATCCTTTAACAATTGTAATAACCATTCAATGTTTACAATTGCATAGTTAAAAGCGTTCAGTTCTGCTTCACATGAACTTAATGAGACTGTAGACTGTTTTTTACAGGACCAATCAAATAAACTGTTATTTAACATGTAACAAACTCCAGATGTACTTTTTCTGTCATTTATATCATCTCCAAAACTAGCATCAGCATGAATTTCTAAACCTCCAGTGCATTCCTTTGTAAACTTCAGTTTGTAGTTCAAAGTACCTTTTAAATAACGTGCTATTCGCTTCATAGCTTTCCAAGTATGTTCTGTGGGTTTAGCAGTTTGCCTACTCAATAAATTTACACTCACAGAAATATCTGGTCGGGTAGCATTGGCAATAAAGCTTAGTTGCCCTAGTATACTTCTGTACAAGATAGCATTTTCAAAATGTTTACTTTGACCATCTGCTTGGAAATTCTGCACCATTGGAGTATCAACAGAATTAGCATTCTGCAAATTAAGTTTGTCAATTATATCCCTTATTTTCTTTGATTGATGCAAATAAATATTGCCCTCTTGATCTTTTTCTACTTCTAAAGAAAGATAATTAGTTACATTACCTAAGTCTTTTAACTCAAATTGTTCTTTTAAATTCTGTACAAACCTGCTGTCAAGAAGTTCCATGAAAGGTTTTTTTTTAACCAACCTCCAGGTTTTATTCTTATCTAGTGAATTTAATTCAGTTTGTATGGCTTGAAGCCAAGGTTTAGCATTTTCTTCAGACAGTTTCTGTACATCTTTATAACTTTGAGGTTCATAAATGGCTCTACCAGCAAATTCATCAGAGTATCTCACAGGAGGTATACTTTTGGTAGAACGTTCTGACTTACGCACTACAACATGCTCATCCTTAGAACTATTAGCATCACTATCCTTTTCCACTGTGTCCATAGTATGCAATGGTTTTTTATCTTGCATCACTCCCTAATTCTTCTGATTGTTTTAAACTGTCCCTTTCATTACTGCTATCCTCACTTTCATCACTATCACCACTATCATTACTTTCTGTTTCACTTTCGTCAACAGGAGTGGATTGGAAAATTCCAACTCGTTCCCAATTAACATTATACTCAACACTTCTTGTTAATCTTATATTTTGAGTGTTTGTCATTAGCACTCTATATGACCCTTTTTCATAACCAAGAAATATTCCATGTTGACCTTTTTCTTGTAATTTCTGACTTTGTGGTGTATGCACCCACATGTCAGATCCAAAAATCTTAAAATGACTCACAGAAGGTTTTTTGTTGTACAATTTTTGATAAGGAGTGCATTCTATTACTGAACTTACGCACATAGTTAAAACAGTTCAGTGCCTCCGCCCAGAACTCATCTCCTAAGTTGGCATCGTGCAGAAGTGTTTTTAACCCCTGCAACAGGGTTTGGTTCATTCTCTCACACAAACCGTTTTGCCATGGAGAACGTGGGGTGGCAATCATGTGCTCTATCCCCTGCTGTGAAAGAAAACTTTCAAATTCTGCAGAGCAGAATTCTCCACCTCTATCTGTGAAAAAACAGGTGACTTGGGTATTATGCTTATTATTAACCCAAGCACAAAATGATTTAAACTTTTCAAAGGCCTCATTTTTCTTCTGAAGCATATATACAAAAGAATATCTCGTATATTGATCTATGAGGACCATAAAGTAATTTCCTCCACCTCTGGAAACCTTAAGGGGTCCAACAAGATCGCCATGAACAATCTGAAATGGTTTTTCAGCTTTTCTATTTGTCATTTTTCTCTTAGGGGTTTGCTTAACCTTATGCTTTGCACAGGATACGCATTTCATGTGGTACTTACAACTTTTCAGTTTCATCCCTTCTACTATAGGCTGCATTTTGGATACCGCTTTAAAATTTAAATGACCAAACAGCCTATGATAAGAGTGAATACAATTATTATGTAATTGAGCATTTGACTTTGATTTCAAAGTTTTAACCTCACAACACTATCATCCTCCTCTTTTTCTTTCCAGTATAATAGAAACAGCCCATTTCTCTTTTTAGCATACAAAATCACTTTGTTGTTTTTTATCAATTCACATTTGAACTTCGAGAATTTAACAACAACATTCTGCTCAGTTATTTGTGATACACTCAATAAATTTTCAGATAACTCAGGAGCATATAGTACGTTCTTAATTGAGGCATTTAGGCTTTTAAGGAACACAGTTCCAAGCCCTTTACTCTCAATTACTTCCCCATTGGCAAGATGGATATTCCCCTTTTGTTTTGTTAAACCTGTAAACAAACTCTTATCTTTGCACATATTGCGGGTAGCACCACTGTCTATCACAAAATGGTCCCACCTTTTCTTTGAAGTGGACACAGCAACAAGCGCTTTAACTTGTCGCTTAAACACCCCTTGCTGTTTTCCTTGTCGTTGTTTATTCCTTTTTTTACAATTTCTACGTAGATGCCCCATCTCTCCACAAGAAAAACAATGACATACTTTTAGTGCCGCTATCTTCTCACTCTCAGCAGTTAAATTACCCCTGCTCTTTGATATGTGCTTTTGTGAAGTTGCAACTGCATATTTACACCTGAAAGCCACACACTTATCTACTTCAGCCATGAGCCTCGCTTGAATAAGTTCCAGAGTCAGCTGTGCTGGGGGCAAAGCAGCTAATTGAGCAGCGATACTTTCATAACTTTCATTTAAACTGCTCAATACAACGTAGCAGAATTGCAAGTCAGGAATTTCTACTTCACGTCGTAATAACTCATCTCGGAGCGACCTTAAATTCCTCAGATGTTTAGCTAGGTCACCATCTGGAGCAAGTTCAGCCCGATACATTTGTTTGAAATACACAATGGTCGACCCAGTTCCACGACGAAGATGAATTGTCTCTAATGCTGTCCACATTAGTTTTGCAGTTTGTTTTCCACGGATATTAACCAATTGTTGGTCTGAGACAGCCAAAATAATTAGAGCCTTTGCTTTGGCGTCATTATTACTCCATGCCTGCGTAACGGGCGCGGGAGGATCTTCTGCTATGACTCTCCAAACTTTTTCTTTAACCAGATATGCCTCCATCCGGTAACACCAAATAGAAAAATTCAAGTCATCAAGCTGAGGGAAATAAAAGCCGCTGTCTTTACGTTCCGCCATTGAGCCTTGCGTTAACAGCCAGCAATTAAGCAATTAAACAGTAGCCAGAAGAGCAGGCAAATGTCCAGCACTCACGTTGTTTAAACAAACTCACTCTGCCGTCCCGAAGCCTCTCTGGTACAGCATCCAAGGTTCCAGAAATCTTCTCCTGGGACTGCATTAAAGTTCAAAATTCTTCTCCTGGGCCCATAACCAGATGTTGGGAGAAACAAGTATTGTTGTACAAATTCCTCCGCAGCTTGCAAATAAACGCAAGTGTGAGTTTTGAATCTTCAACGCAGTTTATTTAGAGAAGTTCTTCAAAAACAAAACAACCAGGCTTGTAGCAGCAAATTATAACAAAGCAATTGTCTCACCAGAAATCAAAGTAAGCATAACAGCTTTACGGTTCTCCTTGACAAAAGTTGGCTTTGCATCAAAACAGCATACTCCTTTCTCTGGCAGCGGCAGCAGCTTATGCCACACCCTCAAACCTCCACTGGCTGACAGCATATTGCTGTGAAAGAGCGAGCTTTTTACTCCCTTCACTCAAACACCAACAGGTGTTCCGAGCTTGCAAGTCTTAGCCAATAATCTGACATTAATTATTGTTAAGGTTAACACGAAAACCTGACAGTTTCTAGGTGACCATCCAGGGACCAGAGCTGCCCCCTCCCTCTTCCTGGTGGACCGTGAGCAATCACAGGTCACTTCCACCAGGCACCGCCCAGCCGTGCCTCTGCTGTGACTTTGGAGCGAGGCAAGGGACTGTCTTGACATTGTCTTGTGTGTCCTTGCCTCACTACGGAGAAAAAAGTTGGGATGAGTCCCCAACATTTTTTCTCCACAGCTTCGGTGGAAAGCCCCAGGATGAATGAGCAATTGCAGCATCGTCATATAATCGATGATGCCCCACTGCGCATGCACCCCAGGGCTTTCTGAGTGTTCAGACAGCCCCATCATATGCCATTCATCTGCCTCCACCTGCCCCTTATTTCTTTGTGAGGAGATTGATACTTACATAAATAATTTCTTATCCCGGATGAACAGTTCAATGGCTGACATGCTGGAGAAACAGTGGTTTGTGATGATAAAAAACAAAGATCCAACTCTGAAGGAATAAACCAAAACAAAGTCAACAACTTTCATTAACTATTGAAACTTCAGATAGTCAAAATGAAGTCAACAGCCTTCCTTAACTTTATATAGAATCATGGAATTTGTTATATAGCAGGAATTCATATTTTCTTTATAACCTAGAATAAACTTCCAAGTAGGCACAAGTGTTATATGTATGACACAGGAGGAAAGGATAACTAGCAAGGCAAAGGGGTAGAGAAGGGGTCCTCAACACAGCATTCGTGGACACCATGGTGCCCCCGGGACCTGCAGTGGCGCCCACAAAGCTCTCCCCTGCCTGCCTCCTTCACAAAAATTGTTTGAAGAAAAACCCTGGAAAATATTAGGGCAATCATCTTTCTCTTCCCTCTACCCTTTTGCATTGCTGTTTCTCCCAGCCTCAAGCCTCACTGTTCCCCCTCCTCTTTAGCTTATGGCTCTTTCTTTCCCCTCTCCCCCATTCCCTTGCTATTTCCCCCTCCCTCCTGGGCTCACTATTTCTCTCTCCCGCCCTTCTTTAATTCACTTTTGACTAGCCAGGCCCCCCCTGGCATTACGTGACTAGCCACATCCTCCATGGGAGCCATTTTGTAGTGGTGCCCAGCAGTTTCTCAAATTCCTAAATGTGCTCCCACATCCCAAAAGGCTGGGGTAGCCTGGGATAGAGGGAAGAAAAAGAGTGAGATAAAAGGGAATTGGGGGAGGCTAGCAGCTGGGACAGAAAAGAGAGCAAAGGGGGGAAAGGCCTGTTTGGGCAGAATAAGATGGGGTGAGGCCAGGAAGCAACACTTTCCTTCTCTTCCAGCTCATCATCAGCAGATTCAGAACAGGTAGGAAAACCTAGCATCCCAACTTTTTCCAAGTTTTTTTTAAATTAAAAATATTTGTTTTTGAAGGGGGCAGAGAGTGGAGAGCTTTGTGGTCACCATTGGAGGTCCCTGCAGGCATTATAGTACCCACATTGGGGACCCCTGTCTTGGAAGTATAATTTTAAGAACTGTTTAAAAACCTATTGCACATTCTTATAAACCCATCAACAATCTAAGCCTGTAATCTTGGAACGTTTCCCTTTCCCCCTCCTTCAACTCTTTCTCTCCACACCTGCTGTGTTTCATGCTACATATACTTATATCCTGAGAGCTGGTGGGGTGCGGCTAAATGCATATGTAACCATAAGTAAGGAATCTGGGTGAGGCACCAGGGCTTAGTTAAACTCGGAAGCCCTTCTTTTTACAAAACTTAAGCATTTATTAGTAACAACTTAACCATTAACACACTGAGTCAGAGGCAGCTGGACAGCCATCTGTCAGGGATGCTTTAAGGTGGATTCCTGCATTGAGCAGGGGGGTTGGACTCGATGGCCTTGTAGGCCCCTTCCAACTCTGCTATTCTATGATTTTATGCGTTAGCTCAACTCCTAAATAGCTGTTCAGCCGTTCCTGCTGGGCTCTGCACATTGCCCGGGTAAACCTCTTATGCCTCTCCTGAAATGCTGCTCACCGTGGCTGGCTGCCCAGTTCCCTGCTCCTTACAGCTATTTCAAAGATAGGTTTGTTGCAAATGAGGAATGCAGTATTATATAAAAATAAAACTTTTATTGCCTCAAACAAACATAGCTTCTAACTAACTTCTCTCCAGCCCTGACTGACTCCTGAGAGTGCTGAGTCACTGACTGCTGTGTCACCTCCTGATTGGGCGAGTATTCCTTCAATCAATGTCTGTGTCCCTGACTTCCTCTTCCATCTAACTTCCTGTGTGTCTCACTTAGTTCTACCTATTGATACATCTTTCCTTTTTTTATTTTAACCAACAATACATTACAACTCCCATTTACCCCCCCAAAAAGTTAAACATAGTCTTGTAGATGGTGTGGCTTCTGTACCAGGCGACCTGCTCGAGTTCTTACTTGTTTTGCTATAGGAGATGTAGTTTCTAGGGGTGTGCACAGACCCCCCGCTCCGCTTCACTTGCAGATCCTCCATTTTCCGGATCGGGCCGCTCCGCCCCGCCCCCGCTCCGCCCACTTCCGCTCCACTCCGCCCGGAGCTCCGGATCCGGATCCGGAGCTCCGTTTCTCCCCCCCCATAGGCTTGCATTGAAAGCTAAAAAATTATACAACTTTTTTTCTGTTCAAGTTAGAAACCTCATGTTTGGCACCATGACACCTCATGGGGATATACACACGCATGCCAAGTTTCAAAGCAATCCCATCATCCCCTGATTTTTGGTGAATTTTTGAAAATCGGGCACCCCACACACAACATCCCTGCGAGGTGGGCAGGGGAGGAGGGAGGGAAGGCAGGCAGGCATGCAGCTGGCATTTCTGGGGGCATAAGGAAGTGAGCCAAGGATAAGCCAGTAATGCATATAAAATGGAATAAATCAATCAATAAACAAAGGAGGGGTGGAATTAAAAGCAGCAGTGTTGCTCAATAAACAACAAGAAGAACTTTTTTTAAAAGGCTATATCTGTCTTTTACCAGCAATAGGGGGACGTGCCCGGGGGAGGGGGAAGTAGCTGCCAGTTCAAGACACTGACAGCCACAGCTCTGAGAAGAAGTAAAACGCTCACTTCGACTCAGAACAGGCATTGCTCCACCACTGAAAAGTGACCATTCACTTCAACTCATGATAGGCATTGCTCCACCGTTTTACTCTCTTTGGAAGGCTCTATGGCCTTCCAGTGCAGGAGAGAGTGGGGGCACGTCCACGATGAGATGCCCTAGGGGAGCTCATCCCCTTGCACCACATCGATTCAGTTGTTCCCCAAGGTTAGGGTGGGGAGCAGTGCTGTGTTTCTATCTCTTATTCTTGGCTTAGTATATGATTTCAGGTTGTGTTTGTGCATTTGGTGGGGCTACTGTGTTAAAAAACACGGGGAAAAGCCCGTTCAGATGAAGAAAGAGAAGTTTCCCAGAATCCCAAGTTACCTGTTTTGCCTATGCCCTCCTCCAACTTTGGGATCATCATGACCGGGAGCTGACTCTGCCCCTCAGCCCTTTGAAAAAGGTATTTTTCCCGCCGATTTTTTAAAAACGTCTAGCCCGCGACCCGTACGATGCAGAAAGTTGAGAGTGGTCTCAAAATGACCCCCGTCCACGACTCTCTGTGCACAAGAATTTTCAGAACGATAGCTTAAACCCCCCCCCAGTTATCCCCGATTCTTTCCCTCAATGCAATCCTATGGGCGAAAAGCCGAAAACGCAGTTTGAGCCGCGCGGTTGACCCGATTTTCACAAAAATATAGCCCGCGACCCGTACGATGCAGAAAGTTGAGAGTGGTCTCAAAATGACCCCCGTCCACGACTCTCTGTGCACAAGAATTTCCAGAACGATAGCTTAAACCCCCCCCCCAGTTATCCCCGATTCTTTCCCTCAATGCAATCCTATGGGCGAAAAGCCGAAAACGCAGTTTGAGCCGCGCGGTTGACCCGATTTTCACAAAAATATAGCCCGCGACCCAGACAACGCAGAAAGTTGAGAGTGGTCTCAAAATGACCCCCATCCACGACTCTCTGTGCACAAGAATTTCCAGAACGATAGCTTCAAAAACAACGTAGTTATGCGCGATTATTTGCCGCAATGCAATCCTATGGCGAAATGTTTTCAAGATGGCGACCGGAGCGCTCCGCCTGAACTCGGAGCTCCGAAAAATGGGCGCTTCTCTTCGCCTTGCTTCTAGGGGGTCTGCGGTCCGCTCCTACTCCGCCTCTGGGTAAGGCGGAGCAGGCCAATCCGCTACTGCTTCTACGCTCCTAATCGGAGCGGAGCACATCCCTAGTAGTTTCTCTGGGGTGATAAGCGGTATCATGGGTCTCTCTGGCAGGGGATTCTGAATGACCTCTTGCCTGGCGGCCAGACTGTGAAGTGGGTGCTCTCTCCTCCTGGAATTGCTGTTCTTGGTTGTGGTTCTGCACACCTGCATTTGATACTAGTTGGCTGCTCCTCCGCAGATGTCTACGGTTTCTTCTGAAGACTTGACCCTCTGGTGTCACCACCTCAAATGACCGTGTGTTCACTTGCCTTTGTACTTCTGCCTTTCGCCATTCCTTGTTCTCTTGCCCTGCTGGCTGAATCCAGACTTGCTCACCACTGTGTAGATCAGGTAGATCTTTGGCCGACTTATTATAATAATGGGCCTGTCTAGATTTTTGTTCTGCTATAGAGTCAGCTCGTCTGTTATGGATTTCTGGCTGCAGCAAATTTCCTCGCATTGGAAGTAAGGTCTTAGTTCTTCGACCCATGAGACTCTGAGCTGGACTCGCATCCAAGCCTTGTGATGGGGTGTTCCTGTGGTCTAAGACAGCTAGATATGGATCTGTCCCAGCTTTCTTGGCTTTGACCAAAATACGCTTTGCTGTTTTGACAGCTGACTCAGCTTTCCCATTGCTCTGGGGATAGGCCGGTGACGATGTCTGATGATCAAATTCCCACTGTGCTCTGAAGGCCCTAAATTCTTCAGACACAAACTAAGGGCCATTGTCTGAAAATAAAACATCGGGTATTCCATAACGGGCAAAGTGTCCTTTAAGCTTTCTGATAATTGTTCGAGATCGGGTATCTAGCAAGGAGTCTATCTCCCAGAAATTGGAATAGTAGTCCACCGTTATGAGGTAGTCTTTGTCTCGCAACTTGAATAAGTCTACTCCAACCTTTTCCCAAGGCCTCCTTGGAATCTCATGTGGGTGGAGTGTTTCTTTTTGCTGTCTGTCACCTAGAGAATTGCAGGTCTCACATTGTGCCATGTAAGTTTTCAGCTGATCATTCATGCCAGGCCAATATACGCATTCTCTCGCTCTCCTCAGACAGCTCTCAATTCCCATATGTGAGGAGTGTATCCTTTTCATTATGTCCAAGCGCATTGCCTCTGGGATGATAGCTCTGTTTGCCCTAAAGAGAATTCCATCTTGCACACTGAGCTCCTCTCTCATTGAGAAATAGGGTGTAGCTTCCACTGGTAGCTGATGTTTGGTCTCTGGCCAACCATCCAGGACAATGCGTTTAACTATCTATAAGTTGGTATCCTGCTCTGTGCCTTCCTGTATTGCTTGTAGGCGTGGCCGTGAAATGGGTAGATATTGCAGCATATTTATTGACTCTATGTCCTTTTCAACTGAACCATCTTCACTGGGCTCTGAGAGATATGCTCTGCTTAATGTGTCTGCCATTACCAGGTGCTTGCCTGGATGATATTGGATCTGTACATCATACTTTTGCAATCTCATCAACATCCTTTGAAGCCTCTTTGGGGCACTCAATAATGGTTTCCGCACAATGGTTTCCAGTGGCTTGTGGTCAGATTGGACATGTACTGTCTGTCCAAAAGTGAGCTGGTGGAAGCGTTCCATCCCAAAAAGGATAGCTAACAGTTCTTTTTCAATTTGTGCATAACCTCTCTCTGTTTCTGACAGTGCTCTACTGGCAAAAGCAATTGGTTGTTGTTTTTGTAAAAGGGACGCTCCAAGCCCCTTTTGTGAGGCATCACATTGTAGGACTAGCTGTTCTCCTGGGCTGTAGTACTTCAGTACAGGGGTCTTGGATATAGTATCCTTAATTTTATGAAATGCTTGCTGATGACTCTCTGACCATTCCCATTCTACTTCTTTGTGTGTCAACTTTCTGAGTGGCTCACAGTCAGCTGCTAACCCTTTACAAAACTTCGCCAGGTAGTTTACCATGCCTAAGAATCGTTGCACACCTTTCACATCCTCGGGTCGTGGCATCTCTCGGATTGCCTTAACTTTTCCAGGGTCCACCTTCAACCCATCTGCAGTCAGCAGGTGGCCAATGTAAGGTACTTCTTTCAGTCTTAATCTGGCCTTATCCTGATTCAATTTGATGTTCCTCTCTCTGCACCTCTCCAGAAAATGGCACAACTTTTTGTCATGATCCCTTGTTGCTTCTATTATCGTATCTCCTTCTCCCACAATTAGGATATCATCTGCGATTATCTTCAGGCTTGGGATGTTCTCTAGCTCTTGATTCAACCTGCGTTGAAACAATTCTGGGGCAGGGCTGATGCCCATTGGCATTCGTAACCAGCAGTATCTGCCAAAAGGGGTTGCAAATGTGGTCAGGTAGCTAGATTCCTTATCCAGTTCTATGTGCCAAAATCCATTTTTCACATCAAACACTGAAAAAACCTTGGCTCGTGATAGGTCACATAGAACATTGTCAATGGTTGACAGGGGATAATGACTGCGTTTTAATGCCTTATTTAAAGGTTTAGGGTCAATACAAATAAGGAGTTTTCCAGAGGGTTTCCGTGCAATGACCAAGCTGCTGATCCATTCTGTGCTAGTCTCTACTGGAGCAATTATGCCTTTGCTTTGAAGGCTTGCTAGTTCCTTCTTCAGTGGTTCTGCCAGTGCCATAGGAACTCTCCTTTTAGGGATCTTTACTGGTTCTACTGAAGGATCTACCTCAAGTTTCAATTTCCCTGCCAAATGTCCTTCCCCTTCAAAAACATCCCCAAAATCTTTCAGTATTTTCTCCATAGTCCAAATCCTGGACTGGTTCTGCTCACTGGCTTGTACAGCATTCAGGATGTTCTTATGTTGCACATGAATCAATTGCATAGCTTGGACTGCTTTGCTTCCTAGCAGTGGTCTGTGGGCATTCCCTTCCACGATGATGAACTCTAAGCGATAGAGTCTATTATTCTTTGGATTGCGAATCTTTAGCCTGCACTTCCCCACAGGTTTCAGGGTACTGCTATTGTACATAATGAGCAATTGGCCACATGGTTCCAGATCTGTTTCCTTGTCTATTAGAGCTAATGGCAGCACATTGCAGGTGGCTCCACAATCCAGTTGGAAACGAACTGGGTGTTTGTTCAACAACATAGTGGCAAACAATGTGGTGGGGTAGGTTACCTTCTTCCCTGTATTCCCCACTATGTGGACATCATGATTCACTGGACCCAAAGTGAGGCTTAAAACATCCTCACAGTTTTCAGACTCATCGCTTTCATTCTGTATTGTTCTCACAGCCAGCCTATTAGGTTTCTTCTCACTCTTGCACTGACTTTGGAAATGGTTGGGTTTGCCACAACCTTTACACTTCTGTCCATATGCTGGGCACCTTTCTTTTCTCTTTTCGTGTTGTTTCCCACAGAACATACACTGTATTTTAGGCAGTCGTCTCTGAGGCTGCCGGCCCTGCTCATTATACTGACTTGACTGGTGTTGGACTGCATGCACCTGCACCTCATGGGTGCCTTCTAATGTCCTAAGCCTCTCTTTAGTAGCTTCAGCTGCCCTAGCAATCTCCAAACAACGAGTCAGTGTTAAATCTGGCTCCCGCAAGAGCCTCTCACGGAGATGTTGGTCTGTGGTCCCACAGACAATTCTGTCTCTGATGAGGGAGTCTGTGATAGCCCCAAAATTACAGGTTGTTGCCAAAGTCCTTAGTGCAGTAACATAAGCATCCAGTCTCTCTTCAGACCCCTGCTGCCTCATAAAGAATTGATATCGTTCCATTGCTTCATTTTGTTTAGGTATGCAGTAATCATCCAGCCCTTTTACTAGCTGTTGCAGAGTAGAAGTTGTACTAAACCCAAGAGTTTTGCATATCTCTCGCCCCTTTTCTCCAATCAGATAATATAATAACTTTACCTTTTGCTTTTCTTCCTCTTTTGTGAAGGCAAGATCCAGGTACAATTCAATCTCCTCTTTCCAGTTCTGCCAAGCTTGAGCCAGATTAGGCCCAGTGAAATCCAGTGATTGGGGGGGGGGGGCTTTCAAACCTCGCTCCATAATCCAAAATCTCAAGCTGTTTTTTGTTGTTGTTGTAAATGGGTCATGTTAGACTTCTGACACCATGTTTCAAAGATAGGTTTGTTGCAAATGAGGAATGCAGTATTATATAAAAATAAAACTTGTATTGCCTCAAACAAACATAGCTTCTAACTAACTTCTCTCCAGCCCTGACTGACTCCTGAGAGTGCTGAGTCACTGACTGCTGTGTCACCTCCTGATTGGGCGAGTATTCCTTCAATCAAAGTCTCAGTGTCCCTGACTTCCTCTTCCATCTAACTTCCTGTGTGTCTCACTTAGTTCTACCTATTGATACAACAGCCATTCTGTCCAACGTCGCCTTCTCGTTCTTATCTTCCCCAAATCCCTGGAAAACCTTCCCCCTTTCCTTTTTCTCCTTCTCTCTTCACTGCTCCGCTTCTAACTGTTCCCAACTGCCACAGCCTTCTATTCCAGCCTTCCGTTACCATGACAACCCATGTCACATTCTTCACCCCCAGTTTCCATAAGTCCATCCCTGGGCTCTTACACCCTTTGCAATTCAATTAATATCAGAACCATGGAACTTACTTCATTCAAAACAAATGACTTCACTAATAAAATGTTCACACTCCTTCTCTCATATCTGGCAAATTCCAAGATGTCCCTCGCATAGCATTCTCCCACCAGTTCCCAGCTATGAATCTGCCCTTTGCAGCATCCCCGGAGTTACTCACGGGATCTTTTGTTTTGCCCACAGTGACTATGTCACCAGGTAGGATCTCCCTTCTCCCAAACAGCAGATAAGAAGGTGCAAAACCTGTAGTTATTATAGAGGGACCTCACTTCAGACAGATGTTCTGACCAGCATTTTTTCTCTCCTTCAGCCAATCTCCTCTGTAAGGTTATCACCACTTGATTTATTGTCTCACACATTCCCTTCCCCTGTGGATGATAACTACTAGTATGCATTTTCTTTATCCCATATAGGCAGAGCAGATTGGAAAGGGAGTGGTCAAGATATAGGGGCAGAAGAAAGGGCAGAACCAATTAAGCCAATAAAGACAAATTAAAGGAAGGTTAATCAGGTTAACTCTTTCCAGACAAACAACAAGCGTCATTGCCCATTTCTAACACTATTTGGGCAAGTGAGTGGTCAACTAGCCATGGCATGGAGAGGAAGAACTGCAAATTAATTTCTTGCTTGTCTGCCAGCTCTCTAGAACAAATGAGAAAAGGACCTGGTGGAGGCAGGACCATTGATGTCACCTTGCTTGAATTCTCCTGCCTCCAACCTGGAGTCAGCCTGGATGGAGTTACAGAATTTTATATTAGAGAAATAAATCTCAAAATATTTTAGTAATTACCTATTTTGAATTCCACTCTGATCAAGCTTTACACAAAAGAAAATGGTCCCCACAATCAATGCTAGGACAATGGTCACAAAGACCTAGAGCACAGGAAAAGAATAAGAAAAAGGATTAATGGCACAAATGCTGATTGATACAACTATGTAACAGCTAAAAGAAATCTGTCTGTGTCTTCCTGAATGGAAAAATTCAAAACAAGCAAAGCAATGGCTTTCATTAACTCAAGTTAACTTCTGTTGATGAAGGCATATGCAAGATTTCATGTTAACTTTCTATAGAAAACAAGGAAGTTACTTATTGTGAAAATGTTTTGTATTACTATAGAAAATATAAATATAATTATAAAATGAAGTTTCTCTCAATGATCCCCAACCAGTATTTTTATCAAAGGACAGTTCAGTGCCATTGGAGCCAACTGGTTCCACTGTGCCTGGGTCCAGCTCCAGCTGAGAGCCCCCTCCCTCCTGCTGCCAACTGTCTCTGCAGAGACCACCAGTGAGGGAGGAAGCAGCAGCCAGGCACCTCTCCACCATGCCTGGGTCCAGCTCCAGCTGAGAGCCCCCTCCCTCCTGCTACCAACTGTCAACTGTCATTGCTGAACTTTGCAACTAAGATTGTAGTGCCTGAATTTGCTTTCCTTTCCCCCCTCCTCCTCCCTCCCAATCCCCTTTCCTTTTGTGTCATGTCTTTTAGATTGTAAGCCTGTGGGCAGGGACTGTCAAGAAATACTTTTGTAAGCCGCCGTGAGAGCCTTTTTGAGCTGAATGGTGGCATAAAAATGCTTAAATAAATAAATAAATAAATAAATAAATAAATAAATGTACTCATTCATGGATTGCAGCCTAGGCCCTCCAATCGCAGACATATCATCATGATAGGATTCTGGATGTATCATACATTTTGATTTGGTATATTATGTTAGCATATAAGTCTGCTCCTTACCTGTGCTACAGAAGCTTGGGGATTTCGGATGAGGTTTTTGAGGGAGCGCTGGGACACCCAATACAGTTGTGTGAAGAAGCTATTTGCATATGTCACTTGATTCATATGCCTTGGTTTCTTCTGTGAGTTCCCCGGGCCATTTTCCAATTTCTTTAACTTCTCCATCATGTCCTGGCATTGGATGGAGATTATGTATTTTCCGTGCAGCAAGTCTACCAATGTCTTCTCCATGTTTTCTTCCTCTGCGTTATTTTCATCATTGCTCTCTGAAATAAAAGCACCAAAAGCACCTGCAGGGTGTTATAAATGAATGTGTCGCAGAAGTAAAGTGGCAGATCACTACTCCAAACAGTGGAATCCTGCTTTATTGCCATCTGAGCATAGCATTGTCCCCTACTCACCAATGTGATTCTGCTCTTCTTTTCTCTTGGGTTCCTGATCACATTTGCTTGCTGCCACAGCAGTGGAATCACCATTGATCACATCAAGAAAGAAATCAGCTGGGTTGTTGAAAGGCTCACACTCATACCCTTTAAAAAGGGAACAAACATAGCTGTAAGCTTCATATCTTTTCCTGATAACTAATAAACATCTCCCCACGTTTTCTTACAGGATATTCAGAGCAAAAATTAAATGTTTAAAACGAGCGTTTTCAGTTTTAAGGAAATATTTTCTTTAATTTGCCTGGTTTCTATGGCGATATACATATTTCAGTGTCAAAGTGATAAACTCTCAATTCGAGCACCAAAAAAGTAGACATTAAAAAGTAAAAGTGTAAGGGCACAATCCTATGAATGATTACATCCTAAATTGCTAAACATTTTAGCCCCAGACAACTTTTCATTTAAACATTATTTCAAATTATGTATTTGGTTGAACTTGTATTTTATCAATGCTAACAACTGTTCTACTTGGAGTGACATCATTCCAATGGTACAGACGATGCAGATGTGAATCACTGAAGCTACATTCCTGAGCGCATATATTTAAGGATGCACAGTTAAGGTTCGAAAGGAAAAAAGCAGGTTCTACCATTGAAAAGAGTAATGGGGGATGTTGGTCATTCTAACCTTAATAAAACCGAACAGCTTTCACCAATCTTTCTGAAATTTACATATGCCAGAACGAAATGCCTATTTAACATAACCTGAAAATTTCAGGAAGATTGGTAAAAGATTGAGGGAGAAAGGACAGTTAACAGAAGAAGAAAAAACTTGGTCACACAAAAGTGTTTCTGAAAAAGTGTTAGCAACTGTTTGTGCCCAGTTCTGATGGGTCCAGGATGGCCACCACATGTTAACCATTGTCATTTCAATTTCCCCTTTCTACTCTACTTGATGGAGTGGAATTTCTTTCTTTCTTTTAATTCTATTTACTTAGTTTTTAAATATTTGTATAATACAGTATAATACAAATTATACTGTTTTAACTCTGTATTTTAACCTTATATCAATTTTGCTGCGTGGTTTTATCCTGGTTGTGCTTTTTATATTGTATTTTGTATTTGTATTTTTAACTTGTTGGTTGTTTTATGATGGTTTTAATTTTTGTGAACCGCCCAGAGAGCTTCGGCTATTGGGCGGTATAAAAATGTAATAAATAAATAAATAAATAAATAAAAAAAGCCTTTGGAAGCTTATAACGTGGCACTCAGAATGTTGAGGGGGAGGATGGAATAATGGCCATCTAGAGTAAAAGCAGTCAACAGCAGCAGCTCTGAATTACTGTGACCTCTGTGACATGTGTGTACGTGGACAAGCAATCCCCTCAGTGTGACCTGACAAGGAAGCTATGGAATTGAATGGGGCTAAAACTTTAGTTCATAAGCAGGCCTGTCTTTCCTGGAGGGAGTTTTGCTGCCTGAAGTCTGAGAAGCAGACTCAGCCTTGTTCTTGCCTATTTTGGGCTATCTTTTCTCAAGGCCAGATTCTCTGACCTAGGCACCTGGCCCTGAGCAGTTTGGTGTAGTTTTTGCCCCCTAGGGTGACCATATGACAGGAAAAAGTCAGATTTGTTAGGATTTTTGGTTACAAATCTGGGGGGGGGGATTATGAAATTTGAAGAAAAATCTGGATTTTTCCCATCTTCCCCACCCAAAGGGCAGCTCTACTTTAATGGAAATTAACAAAAATGCTTACAGCTCTGTCACTTTTAAAGATAAAGAGATGAAACTTGGCACCATGATAGCTCTTAAGGAGGGCTTTAGCTGTGCCAAGTTTGAAACAGTTCTGTTCATCTGTTGATTTTTAGATCTTTTTTAAAAGTTTGAGGTTTTAAAATCATTACTTTTTTTTTAAAAAAAAAAACTCCTGGAGCCATATCCTTCAAACTTAGGTTGTCAAACCGCCTCTTTGGGGTCTTGTACCTTGAGCAGTTTCAGCCCTTAGCATCAAGGGGATCTCCAATTTTTAGCTATGAAGTGCTGGGCGAGCAGGGCACCTTTCCATTTGATAGCCCATCAGGTACCTGTTGCTCAGCAGAAGCGAAGCATCCACAGATAAAAATGTGGGAAAGGAGAGGTCAGTCAAAGCCCATAGGGCAAAACAGAATGAGCCAAAGGCCTTTTTCTCAGAGTCCCACATCATGGGCGATAAAGGGTCATCCTTAGAGAAAAACTCTCACAACCAACAGTGAGGTGCCAGTTGAGAGAGAGGCTCTCATCGTTTGCAGATGTCCTGTTGCTGTGGATGTTGGAACCTGGCATGTCGTTGCTTTGCTTCGCTACCTGTTTCCTTCCACTTCACTTTGTTCACTTGTGAGCTAGGCTGTGTCTGCAATGCTGGCATGCAAAGCAGAACATTTGAAGTGCGTGTCAGAGAAAAATAGATAGATTTACAGGTTTGACTGGCTGGCATATCTCTTAGAGTCAGAGATGGCTGTAGCTGAGCCCTGAGAGGCTCTGGCCTTTTAAGAATGTCCAGTGTTGGTGCTGGCGGCAGAGTTTTTTTAAAACAAGAGTCACCAGATGCCTTTTGAATGCCTCTAGTGTGGTAGAGCCCACCACTTCCTTGGGTAATTGGTTCCATTGTCGTACTGCTCTAACAGTCAGGACGTTTTTCCTGATGTCCAACTGGAATCTGGCTTCCTGTAACTTGAGCCCATTATTCTGTGTCCTGCACTCTGGGAGGATCGAGACGAGATCCTGGC
Organism: Elgaria multicarinata webbii; assembly: GCF_023053635.1. Lineage (NCBI taxonomy): Eukaryota > Metazoa > Chordata > Lepidosauria > Squamata > Anguidae > Elgaria > Elgaria multicarinata. Next base: position 113,157,955 of record NC_086178.1, read on the forward strand.
CCTCCTCTGTGTGACCACCTTTTAAGTATTTGAGTGCTATCATGTCTCCCCTCCATCTTCTCTTCTCAAGGCTAAACATGCCCAGTTGTTTCAGTCTCTCTTCATAGGGCTTTGTTTCCAGACCCCTGATCATCCTCGATGCCCTCGTCTGAACTCACTCCAGCTTGTCTGCAGTGCATCCTTCTTGAAATGTGGTGCCCTGAACTAGATGCAATACTCAAGATGAGGCCTAACCAGTGCCGAAAAGAGGGGAACCAGTACCTTATGCGATTTGGAAGCTATACTTGTTTTAACGCAGCCCAGAATAGCATTTGCTTTTTTGCAGCCACATTACACTGTTGGCTCATATTCAGCTTGTAATCTACAACCATTCCGAGATCCTTCTCGCTTGTAGTTCTGCTGAGCCAAGTTTCTCCCATCTTGTAACTGTGCATTTGGTTTCTTTTTCCTAGGTGTAGAACTTGGCACTTATCCCTATTAAATTTCATTCTGTTGTTTTCAGCTTAGCACTCCAGCCTATCAAGATCACTTTGAAGTTTGTTTCTGTCTTCCAGGGTATTAGCTATCCCACCCAATTTTGTGTCATCTGCAAATTTGATAAGTGTTCCCTGCACCTCCTCATCCAAATCATTAATAAAAATGTTGAAGAGCACTGGGCCCAGGACTAAGCCCTGTGGTACCCCACTCATTACCTCCCCCAAGTTTGAGAAGGTTCTGTTGATAAGCACTCTTTGAGTCCAATTCTGTAGCCAACTGTGGAGTCCAATTTGAGTCCGATTCTGAAGCTAACACTAGCTTTGATACTGTATTGAATGTCAACATGGTGTAACATCCTGGCTGAGACTGGCTTGGTTGTCAACTGTATAATATCTGGTCAACAGTTATCCACAGCCCCACAGTCACCTCTGCATATCCTATTCTCCATCCTGTCCTCATGGTTTATCTGCTATGAGAGAATGAAAATTTCACTTGCACTTTCTGCATCATTAAGACTTGTGATATTAAGTGGCATTAAGGCTTGTGAGCCTTAACTCGCAATTTCCCTGCTTTTTGGTGCTTGGTTGAAAACTGTAGAGCCTTAACGTTGTTTTGTCAATGGTAGGCTTTTTGTTTAATGAATGGAGGGAGCAATCCTATGGCCCTAGACAGAGTCTTGGGGCAATAAAAAAACATGGAGTCTTGGATGCAAAGTCAGAGACAGTGCTCCGACCACAGATCCATGAATCTACACTCTCTCTCTCCCCTTTCCCTCTTCCTCGCAGTTGGTGAGGAGAGAACCGCACCTGCTGTCTCTCGGAGAAGGGGTACAGGGGGCGTGCCCGTGGGCAGGGATGGGGAGGGGACTGAGACTTGTACCAAATGTCATGTTACTCAGAACTTTAAAGTGATTCCAGAATTCTTAAGGCACAGACCTGTGTTCTCCCCACCCCTGAAATCAGTCCCTACAGCCCATTTCTACCCCTGCCATGGGGCCAGGGAGGAAAGTCACACCATTAGATCCTATGGGGAGAAAGAGGCTGCCCGTGAGGGTAGAAAGTGCAATCCTGTGGGTCCTCTGAGTCTGCCACTGCCGTCCCTTTCTACTGCTTAGGGATTTATGATATTAAGTGATATATAAGTACCCTATTTCTTCAATTCTAAGATACACTTTTTCCCCCATATAAACATCTCTAAAAATGGGGTGAGTCTTTTCTGTTGTTGGTACTGAAATTAGTGTGCGTCTTACAATCAATGGCATCTTACAATCGAAGAAATACGGTATTACTAATAAATGAATAATAATAAACACCCTCTCACATAGTCAATAATGGGGCAAAGCCATTCCATTAGTCAATATGGAGGAGAAAGAGGCTACAGAGTTGGATTCAAAGGGTAGGGATAGTGAGCCCAGGCCATCCACCCCACACACCCTGGGGTTTTGCCCATGCTACCCTCCCTAACATGTCCCCATTAGAACTAATGAGGGAAAACTAGGGTGACCCTATGAAAAGGAGGACAGGGCTCCTGTATCTTTAACAGTTGCATAGAAAAGGGAATTTCAGCAGGTGTCATTTGTATGCATGTCACACCTGGTGAAATTTCCTCTTCATCACCACAGTTAAAGCTTCAGGAGCTATACTAGAGTGACCAGATTTAAAAGAGGGCAGGGCACATGCAGCTTTAACTGTTGTGATGAAGAGGGAATTTCACCAGGTTCCCCATATATACAAATGACACCTGTTGAAATTTCATTTTCAATACAACTGTTAAAGATACAGGAACCCTGTCCTCCTTTTCATATGGTCACCCTAGGAAAAGGAGCATCTGCTCTGGTTCAGATCAATATCAAAGCTGGAGCAAAATTTGGGGGTTTGTTAAAGGTTGCCTTGGTTTTATTTCAGTTTCACTGAGCCTCTTAAGTTTCTTCCTAAGCCTGGATGTAGTGAAATTTATTGACATAGAATCATAGAGTTGGAAGGAGCCATTTAGGCCATCGACCCCAACCCCCTGCTCAGTGCAGGAATCCAGTTTAAAGTATCAGATTTAAAGCACATCTCCACTCAGTCTTCTCTTCTCAAGGCTACTCAGTTCCTTCCATCTTTCCTCATAGGACTTCCTTTCTAGTTCCCTGATCAACTTTGAACCGGTTCTAATTTATCTGAATCCTTCTTAAAGTGGAACTATTACTTTCCATGATTTTGAAACTAAAATTCCATTTGCCTTTTTTGCAGCTATATTACACTGCTGACTCATATTCAGCTTCTGATCGACTACATTCCTACCTGTCATTGCTCTACTTTTGTAATAACAAAGCAAACTTACCAATAGAATGAAAATACTCCAGTGCTTCCTTGGCTGGCCCATGATAGAGTACCTTCCCCAAAGCCAGCAGTGTCAGACTGTCAAAAAGCTTGTAGATGGAGTAACGAGGCTGATGAATTGAGAAAATTATGGTTCTGCCTCTTTTGGAGAGCCTGGGATAGAAAGCCAAGTTCAAAGCCACTGTCGCTTAACATACATACATAAATATACAGTTTGTTTTCAATAATAACTAGGTCAATATTTATTTATTTATTTATTTATTTATTACATTTTTATACCGCCCAATAGCCGAAGCTCTCTGGGTGGTTCACAAAAATTAAAACCATGATAAAACAACCAACAGGTTAAAAGCACAAATACAAAATACAGTATAAAAAGCACAAATAATCTGATATAAGTGTATTAAGTGTACAGCTAATCTCTAAACTTAATCAATACTGCTTTCTCTCTGTGACTGCATTTTCTCTTTCTCTCTGGCCATGCTGTGCTATCTGGAGATGATGGGTACTTTAGTCCCACAACACAATCCAGACTTTTTGCGCTCCAAAAAGAAATGAAACATGGAGGATAATAGCCTAAATGAGTGCAGGACATGGACGATGTCATGTGGGTACTCGGCTGCAAAACTGCATACCAGGCAGGGGGAATGTGCGACAAATCGCTGGTGTGATGGAGCCCATAACATGTCAGTTAGCAGCTAGGACTGAGGTACAAAGGAGATCTGAGAGTGCATCTCAATGGAACAACAGCGATAGGATCGTGCGCAGGAGAGGAGAGGTGTAAAGATGGATGGCGCAAAGGTGTAAGTGATCAGGCCTTCACACGCTATGGAAATGAAGGCGGATAATTTGATGAGGGCAAACATGTAGGTGTGACGGAGCCCTGACACGTGAGGAAAGCTGCCATTGACAGCAATAGGAGCTTTCCTCCTGATGCAAATACTAAGTATGGGGGCCCTTAATCAGAATTGTAACCATGGTGGGGGCAAAGAGTTAGAGCCCCATTCCCTACACTGCAATCCCAATCTGGATTGCAGCCCTGAAGCTGCTATTTAGTGAAGAAAAAAATAAACATGCAATTTCTAATTTGGCTCTGAATTCACCTACAGCTTGGGTTGCTATCTTTTCCTTGGCAAGTCTCCTTTGGCTCCTATAGCATGCACATGTTGAATTCTGCCTGTTGTGCAGCACCTGAAGTCATGGGATACCTGCCAGAATAAAGATGGCAATTTTATCCCCAGCCTTGTTATAAGTGTCGATTTCATTTTAGTTCTGTCCCTGAAAAGTAGAATTGCAGGATGCCTATGTAAGTTCAAACCATCTGATTATCTCCCAGGTTGCATGGAGGATCACTGAGAGCCTTTAGGGCTTCCCAGCAAGGATGACTCTTACCTCTTCAGCAGGAGAAGTACAGCATTAGCTGTGCTGGCATCGAGGCCCGTGGTGGGTTCGTCCAGGAACAGCACCGGAGGCTCGGTGATTAGCTCCATTGCTATGTTAGTCCTCTTCCGTTCTCCCCCAGACACACCTCGAATTAGTTCAGTTCCAACCTGCAAAAGATTAGCTTAGGTATGCAAATTGTGTACCAGATCCTCCAAGGGTTTGCTGGGAGTGAAAGACTCTGAAGGTTGCTATCTCATATAGTAATCCAGACCAACAAAAGAAGCTGGTAGCAGTACCCAGGAGGGGCTCATCCCAACCCCCATGGAGAATACATTATGCAAAGCACACCACTGGGATAGTTACAGTGCCTTTACAATGCCAGGATAAAACCACACAACAGAAATTGATATAGGTTAAAATACGGAATTAAAACAACAAAATTTAAATTTAAGTCAAATTAGGTGTTAAAATACTGAGAAAATAAAAAGGTCTTCAGCTGGCAACAAAAGGAGTACAGTGAAAGTGCCAGGCAAACCTCTCTGGGGAGCTCGTTCCACAGCCGGGGTGCCGCAGCAGAGAAAGCCCTCCTCCTAGTAGCCACCTGCCTCATTTCCTTGTGGCTTCAAGTAGAGATATTGGCACTAAGAGCATCATCACATGGGGGTGGGGTGGGGAATCGCATTTCCTTACCGTCGCTTCTCCGCCTCAGCTTTTGTCCCTCATTACTTCCTCTTTCTTCCCAGAGGAAGTAGACAAAGACCACGTGGCCCATTCAGGGGCTGTTTTTATTTTGCCACTTTTCCTGCACACAGCAGAAGATTGCGGCACATTCTGTTTTTTGTTTTTTGTTTTTTTTAAAGTCTTATTAAAAGGGGTCTATTTTGTGATGGAAAAATGAGCGGAAGGAGCGGGAGGCGCACGGGGGCTGGATGACGGCGTCTAAAGAACGCACACACTTCCGTAAGTGGGCAGTAGCGAGTGTGTGATAAAACACTCATCTGGTGAACCTCTAAGAGATATTAACACCAATACAAATGGTAACATCTAAGGGGATATCATCAAAGTCTTTTCAATTACCCCCAAGTTTACTACATGTATTTCAAATTTGGGAACAGCATTTCCCACCAGTCCCCCGGATATGTTTACCTTAGCATCAGCCACCTTGTTCAGCCCCAGCTCATCAATAATCTGAACCACTCGCTCTTCCTTCTCCTGGAAGCTGATAGAGCCAGGGAGCCGCAGAGCTGCAGAGAAGAGCAAATTCTCCCTCACGGTCATGGTGCCCATAACGACATCGTCCTGAAAGCAGCATATATTTATGTAATGTTAGGAAGCGCTCGCAAAGGAACATGGCTGGGTTTTCCTCCCAGTGAAAGCTTAGCAGGTGTATTAAGCTTGTCCTTTCTCCTGACACCCACACTTGTACTCTTTTGTAGGTTGTCTGTGGGTTACAGTAGAACAAGTTCTCTTTTTCACTCTCCTATTTCTTATAGATAATGGTCTGCATTCAGTGGTTTGCATCCTAGCAGGGCCGGTGCCAGACTATTTTGCACCCTAGGCAAGGTGAGCTACTTTCACCCCCACCCCCCAAAAAATGCCAACTTTGATTTTTAAGAACAGATGTTTCCTGGAAAAAATAAGAAGCACAAAACTTGAAACTGCTAAATTTATTTTAAAGTGCAAGATGCCAATTATAGTAAACAAATTGGAAAGGAACGTCTATGGGTCTAAAATGCATTATTTAATAGGAATATCACCTCCAAATCACCCCCACAACTCACACACATGCGCACACACACACTCAGCATCACTCACTCCAAACAAACACATGCACGAACACATGTATTCACTCAAAGACCCCATGCATCCCATTCACCCATACATTCTCTCTCTCTCTCTTCTGGACGCGTTCTGGAAGTCCGAACGTGGAGCTGCCCCACCCCCACCCCCACCCCAGAGTCCCTGGCTTCGCTTCGGCTGGGCGGTCTCAGGACGCCATCTCGCCCGCCCAGGCCCAGCTGAATCCTCAGGCCAGGCAGGCTCACAGCCAACGCGCGTGAGTGCTGCGCTGTGCCCGGCGCCCCTCTTAGCTTGGTGCTCTAGGCGGCCGCCTGAGTGGCCTCTATGGTAGCACCGGCCCTGCATCCTAGAACACAAACGGTAGCACCGGAGAGCTTAATAGCAAACAAAATCCCACACCTTTTTAATTTAGAAATAATAATTGATTTGTTTATTTTTCTCAGCATTTGGATATAATCAAGAATTTCAATTTTTTAAAAAATTTCCTGGTCTTTACAAATAGAACTATGGCAACAGGAAAAAGTGCAATTATTCCATTAATCACGTCAGTCACCAGCATCACATCATTTATTTATTTATTTTACAGAAAACCTTCGGAAATTAGGCCTACCAAAATACATGCACGCCAACATCCAGAAAGCAGTCATACTTAAAACATGTTCAATAGTCAAGAAATTTCTGAATCAATAAAAGACAGGATGACTTGGCAAAGCCCATCATGTTCATCTGGAAAAACCACCATGAGCAAGAAAAGAGAGATAGATGATGATGATGATGATGATGATGATGATGATGATGATGATGATGATAATAATAATATAATGCAACCCTGTTAATTTTTAAAAATATTTTTAAGAAGGATGAACAATTATCAGCATTTTTTACAAAACACACGTCATGCCAATTATATCAAACAAATTGGAAAGGAACGTCTATGGGTCAAAATGCATTATTTAATAGGAATATCACCTCCAAATCATCCCCCCAACTCACACACAGAAAACTACAGCCCTCACCCCCCCCCCACACACACACTGCAAACATGCTCATGCATTCATTCACTCAAAGCAAGGCATCCCATTCAGACATCATCACATCAATATACTCACACACTGCCAGCACACACACACACACACACACACACACTCAGGATTGCACACTCCCAAACACATGCACACACACACACACATCCATTCACTCAAACAACCAGGTATCCCATTCGGACATCAATACACACACACACACACACACACACACAGAGTCAGGATCACACACTCCAAAACACACTCACGCACACATCCATTCATTCAAACAACCAGGCACCCTATTCACCCATATACTCTCTCACATACACACCTTAATCTTACCTGCAACTTGCTTCTTCTTCCCTTGCTGCTGCTGCTGCTGCTGCTTCTCCTTCTCCTTCTCCTCCTCCTCCTCCTCCTGGGCTGGCAATCATGCTAGGCCACAGAAGGCTAGATTGACATGGGGGAGGGCTGGAGGATGCATTCCCAGAAGTCCAGCCCCACCCCCTGGGCCAATCTAGGCCTTGTCCGCCACCTTCTCCTGGACCGGCATGATTGCGCCAGCCCAGCAGACGAGTAGATTGGCGCAGGGGAGGGCTAGAGGATGTGTTCCCAGAAGTCCGGGAATGTGTCCTCCAGCCCCCGCCCCCGGGCTGATGTTGGCCTTGTCTGTGGCCTTCTCCTGGGCCAGAGTGATCGCGCCAGCCCAGCAGAAGGCTAGATTGGCGCGGGGTATGGGGAGGTGAGGGTATGAATTTTCTTGATCCTTCCTCCTGTCTCTTCCTCCCCCTCCCCAAGCACCCTTGCGAGATGGGGTGAAAAATCTATATAGTGAAAAACACCCAAGATGGTGAAGAAAAGATAGCCTTGGCTGCTGCTCCAGCCCTTGCCAGCTTCAGCCTCTGAGTTTGGGAGCTTCCAAGCAGCGAGTGCGCAACTGATAGGATTACACCCTAAGTAAATCAATGGTAACAACTGGGTATTAATATAACATGGGCCTGTCTTTATGCACAGAAAGCCCCAGCGGGTGGGTGTGCATGTTGGCACTGCGTTGATTATCGCGGGGGTTTCCCACAAAGCTGCGAAGAAAAGAAGCGGCAGGAAAGTTTTCTGACTGTTTTCTCCAGAGTGAGGCAAGAACGGTGCATCCGTCATCCATTCTCGCTCTGGAGTCATGGCCAGATGGAAGGCGACCCCTGATTGGTCGCCATCCCCCCTGGGCAGAGAGCAGGAGGGGGGCCTGGCCGCCGGTAACCCTGAGCTTTTGCTGCTGCATTGGGATTAGTCGTCACCATCCTGAAGCAGCGATAGCATGGGGTGGGGGTGGGGGTTTATCACAGGGGAAGGCAGCAATTTTTTGCTTCCGTCAGAATTCTGAGTATTTGAAAAAAAAAAATTCCCATAAACTATGCATGTCTCCTTTTCATTTCCAGGCACTAATCCAGAATGAGACACTAACCTGAACAACATATCCTGAGATGCACTTGAAATTTGGAGGTTGTGGGACACCGTCTATGAGAACACGCCCAGACAAACCAGCAGGATCCTTTCGAGCAGCCAGAACATCTAGGAGACTGCAGAGAGAAAAATGGCCTCTGAGGATCTTCTGCTTGTCATACGCTAGTTCCAAATATAGAATCATAGAATCATAGAATAGCAGAGTTGGAAGGGGCCTCCAAGGCCATCGAGTCCAACCCCCTGCTCAATGCAGGAATCCACCCTAAAGCATCCCTGACAGATGGTTGTCCAGCTGCCTCTTGAATGCCTCCAGTGTGGGAGAGCCCACCACCTCCCTAGGTAACTGATTGTCGTACTGCTCTAACAGGAAATTTTTCCTGATGTCCAGCTGGAATCTGGCTTACTTTAACTTGAGCCCATTATTCTGTGTCCTGCACTCTGGGAGGATCGAGAAGAGATCCTGGTAATTACAATTACCGTATTTCTTCAGTTCTAAGACACACTTTTTCCCCATATAAACATCTCTAAAAATGGGGTGCGTCTTAGAATCGCGGGTGCATTTATTATTTCTTAGAATCAAAGTTTTTTTTTCTGTTGGTGGCACTGAAGTTAGTGTGTGTCTTACAATCGATGGTGTCTTAGAATCGAAGAAATACGGTAACACAGGGAAGTCTTTTTCAGGATGCAAACTCTGAGGGAGAAGTAATGAAAGGACAGTGTTGTGTTGTTCCTACTCAGTTACACAGCCCATATTCTAATTCTAAAATGTAGAATTGTTCATATAAAAGAAATCCCTGAGAAATTCAAATTCTGTGGTTAGGAAACTCATTAAATTGAAAGAAAATACTATTGTTCTCCAAGGGAAGAGTAGCCCAAGCTACAATGGAGTAACAGGTTATTCAGAGCACAGGAACTTAATCACATGAATAACTTGTGGTAGCAGGAGTTTCCACAGGTGAAATTCTTCCCATTGCTGCATCTGCAGGGTGAGAAAAATGTCACTTTCTGTATTTCTGCCTAGCACAGGAGCCCTGCCAGAAGGCACAGGAGCCCTGCCAGAAAAAAAAGATGGCAATCTTGATTACATGTGAATGCTTACAAATACACTGCACTTGGCAGGTAAAATTTCCCTGCAACTAGAATTTTCCATTTTAAAAACAAATTGACATTGTCACATAGTTGTTTTGAAGATTAGGTGCACTGGAAGAGAGTTTCAACGTTTTCTTTCCTTGTTTTTCTTCCTGTCTAAATATCCTGCACTGAAGCTGGTATTAGGTCAATGTGGGGGGTGGGGAACATCTGCCGTCTGTCCCACCTCATCCAACTTCTGAGGAGACAATTTAGACACTGAAAAGAGCAAGAAAGGAAAGAGTTAAACAACCTCTCCCAAAGCACCACTTCCATATCTTCATAGCAACTGCGTGGAGCTGTTAATTTGTACAAGCAAACAAACCATCTTACTATAGATCTCCTGCATCACTTCTAGTTTGCTCTCAAGGTATACTTACGAAGATTTGCCACTGCCAGTTGGCCCCAGGATAGCATTCATGCCTGGCTTCATGATGCCACTGGAAGTAATGGGAATAAAAAAATGATTTCCGTTTATGAATCCTTGTGTGATCTCAGATTAAGACACTGGGTTCAGAATACAAATCAAGCTTATTAAAGCAAACAACATGCCTTTGTTCCCTTTGCTTGTTCCCACCTCCTTCCTTACCCCAGGGTAGTTGATGTTAGTTAGCCCTTTCAGGTATGGAGGTAGTCTAGCTGGACATGCCCTGCTGTTTTATTGCCTGCTCCTGTCTCCCTTGCTCCTTCATTATGCATAATGTATACTGCATGACAGTGTTCTAGCCTGGAGGTTAGTGGAGCATGAATCACCAAGGACGGTTATCCCTGTCCAGGAATGACTGCTGCTGGCAAACCAGTCAAAGCTGGCAACAGGCACTCTGAGCTGCCGAGGCCACTTGGGCCTCAAATGTATTAAAAAGCCCCTCCCTTCCCCACAAACTGTGGGCTTGCTCTTTCAGGAGGTACACAACCTGATCAGAGTCTGGGACGTGACAAAAGATGGTTAATAGACCTTAAAATAGGGTGACTATATGGAAAGGATGACAGGGCTCCAGTATCTTTAACAGTTGTATAGAAAAGGGAATTTCAGCAGGTGTCACTTGCATGCATGCAGCACCTGGTGAAATTCCCTCTTCATTTCATCAGTTAAAGCTGCAGGAGCCCTGCCCTCATTTGTATCTGGTCAAGAGGGCACGGCTTTTCCCAGGGATAAAGAAACCCTGGGAAAACCCGATTCTTCCCGTGGTCTCGGGACTGTCCCAAAACTGCAGGAGGAGTGGGCACCCATCCCGCCTGGTGCTGTGCTTACTCGCGAGTAAGCGTGGCACCAGAAATGGGCATGGAGCCACGCCACACAGCTCTGTGCCCATCAGGGGAGGGGGTGGCAGCAATTCCTCTGTCCTTGTGATGGCGGGGGATATTAAGGGGTGCACGGTCATTTCCCCCCCCACTTACTTTTCCACTGGAGCAGGGCCACACTCTTGCGCGACCACCCCCACTCATGGGGGGGGGAAGACGACTGTGATGTGCCTCTTGCCTCCTGGCACATCTTGCACCACATGTGGACCAAGGGGTAGGATCTTGGAACCTGGAAGTCCCGAGATCCTCCCCTCTCCCTTCTGGAAGGCCAGGAGGTGTAGAAAGGGCCTTAATACAGCAGCTAGCCTGCTGCAGGCCTGGAGCTCTTGAAGGCATCTCAAGCACTTTCAGGGCTTGGCCATGCTCCATTCACACCAGCTCAGAATATTTTCACAGGGATCCTGTCAAGATCAGGTTGTTAACTATGAAAGTTGCAGAGGTTTCCAAACCCCAGAACACCTCAAATACGAACACATTCTATACATTTAGTATGTGGAAAACAAAGCCTTGCCTTTCTTGTCTTTAATACTCAGTGAATTCAGAAGAAGACCTCCAAGAGATTTCTCTATTATACATTTTCAGTATTGCATACACTTACTATACTTCATGAAGGATTCTCTTCTCCACCACTGTCCGCTTGCCTGGGAAGCCACGGGACTCCTTGATGGAATACTGGATGTTGTGGAAGCTCACGACTGAACCCCGAGGGGATCGGAGAGATTCCCGGGTTGGGACTGAACGCAAGAATGGGCCTCCTTGTTCTGTTTCATTTCCAGCAGATTCGTTCATGTGGTTAGGCAAAGATGTTGCTGCTGCATCTTTGCCACAGATGTCAAAATCTATTGGACCAATGCTGACAGAGTCTTTGATGTTATGAAGAGTTCCCATTTTTTGGACTTGCCTGAAATGTTACAATCTTTTGAAGTCACTTTTGAATACAACATTGGCATCAAAATTTAACCACTGTCTTCAAGGAATTGGAGAAATATAAAGAGCCTTAGATCTTATCATTCATCACTTCTATAGCACTTGTAGTATTTGAAGATTTATTATTATTATTGTAATAACATTTGTATTATACAAATATGTTTTTGTGGGCTTACAATCTAGTGGACATGATATAAGAGGAAAAAGAGATGGTGAACAAAGAGGAAAATAAACAAGTTCAGGCACAATTTCTAAAAGTGACATTGTTCTTCTTCTAATGATCAGCTTGAATGGAGACGGAACAGTTCAGGTATAAGAGGAGCCAAAAGGCTGCTGGTCTCTCAACAAAGCCAGTAGAGTAGACCCCAGGGTCCCATTACACTATTCTTATATCACAGAAGCTTCGTGATTTGGTTTACTTTTCCCACTTCACAGACAGGGGAACATGAGGCTGAGAAGTAGTGATTTGCTCTAGTGGGACTGAGCCAACTAATCAAGCCCCTTTCCAAAGCATGAGCAAACATACTTTCTTCGTTTCTGTTCAAATGGAGTATTGAGTATTAGGAGTGTACGAAGTGGGTCTTCCTCAAAAACTGATCTGGAGCTCCATAGAGGTGATTCTCTGCCTCGATTTCAGAGCCCCTCCCCTCTCTCCGCCCCATCGAATTACCCTCGAAGAACCGTTCAGTATTCGGCTAACTGGTATTAACAGAAATGCTTACAGCTCCCTCATTTTTAAAGATAAAGAGGTAAAACGTGGCACAGTGATAGCACTTAAGGAGAGCTTTAGCCATACCAAATTTGAATCACATCGGTTCATGCTTTGATTTTTTAAGAAATTTTAAAATGGAAATTAACAAAATGCTTACATCTGCGAAATTTTTATAGATTAAGAGATAAAACATGGCAAAGTGATAGCTCTTAAGGAGGGCTTTAGCTCCACCAAGTTTGAATTAGAGCAGTCTATGCCTCGATTTTTTTTTAAAAAAAATCCCCACTCCACCCTTCTCCAGATCTATTGAATGGACATCCCCCCCCACACACCCAACCACTGAAATAAAGAGCCTGCCGGTGCCTTACTCAGTTGTAGAAGCTTTCTCACTCATCATCCCAGCCATCCCAGCAGCACTTTCACACTGTGGATGCACCATAACACAGATGTGCATGCACCATAACACAGAGAACAGTTCCAATAGCACCCCAAAATAGTGTCCACAACAATGAAGGAATAAAGCCAGACTATAAAGCACATGGTCTTCAATGACTATATACTAATGCCCAGAGCATGGGAAACAAACAGAATGAACTTGAACTCTTAATACATGAAGGCAAATACAACTTGATAGATATAACTGAAACTTGGTGGGATGATTCCCATGACTGGAATATAGCAACTGAAGGATATAACTTGTTCAAAAAGAACAGAAGAAATAGAAAGGGAGGCGGAGTTGCACTATATGTTAAAAATACCTATCTCCCTCTCAGCATCCACCAGTTAAATATTTCCCACTTCCCTGAACACTGCGATTGGAGGAGAACACCACTGTGGCTGTTCTTATTGGTTAGCCACAGAAGTCAATATGAAAGCCACCCCACTCAGCATCTTCCAAATATGGACACACACACATACAAACCAGGTTAATTCCAGAGACTTTAGAAGCTCTGATTGGGCACGTCTCCGCTCTGGGAGTATTCAATGGTTTGGAAGTGGCCAATCCCTGCTCTGGAAGATCGAATGCTCCACGGATTTTCATGGTTACCAGATAATTCCGGAGCGGAGAGCACACCCCTATTGAGTATCCTACTAGAACCTGCACATTTAATGTGAAATTCAAGGGCTTTTGGTAAGTACTAACCAGTAATGTGACAATGGGCACAGCCTGCTCTGCAGTTCCAATTCATTTCTGTGGGGGTTGCACAAGAGAAATTCCTTGTGAGTTGTGTTCATTGTCAATAATGTAAATAAAATTCTACTGTCTTCATGCTTTTACATTTCTGACAGTGGAATCCTATACATGGCTGCTCCAAAGTAAGTCCAGTTGAACATAATGGGCACATTCCCAGGTCAATGGATATAGGGTTGCAGCCGGAGACTCTTTGGCAGGATCTACACTAGTGCTGACAATTGTTGGGGGCCATGACACATTCCGTATACCATTTTCAAACCACTTTCAAAGTATTGTATCCTGTTTGGTGTAGATCTGGCCTCTGTTCTTGTAGGAACATATAAATCTGCTTTATACTGAGTCAGACCATTGTAACCCTTTTACATATAAAAAGCATTTTATACCAGTTTTGGGCCCTATCATGTGCCCAAAAGTGGATGGTGCTGATGCTACCCTTCATTATGAAATCAAACGGTGGTGTACAGAATTCATTAAAGAACATTAAAATTAAAATAATCACAAGCCTCCAAAACAGAGCCACTAAACAACAAAACAACAATGAAACAGAAAGTCTGCAAAGCAAAGTACTAAAAACCAGCATATGCCTGGTTACACAAGTAAGTTTATCTGTAAGTTTTGACATGCACCAAAACAGATGGGTTTGGTCCCTGTCACACTGCAGGAGGAAGGCAATTCCAAAAGTGGGGCACCGCAACAGAAAAGGCCCTCTCCCTGATTCCCACCAGAGGAACTTATGCAGGCTTTGGAACAACTAGGAGAATATCACATTTAAAAGAACATTTGAGTGTTAATGTAGCAGAGCGGCTAGAGATGTAAGAAGTCCTGAGTTCAAATCTCATTTCCACTACAAACTTACTTATGGAAACCACTATGAGCTGCTGTAACTACTTTCAGTTTCATCTTGAGATCTGAGCACTACATGAGGAGCATTTCCTTTCCTGCTTTTCCACTGCATAACCTCTAGGTGGCACTGTGGTACAGCAGAATAACACAAATACATAAGAAGAAATCACTCTTTTTCTTTCACAATTAACATTTTCTCTGCTCTAAAAAAAACTAGCTTAAAGTGCTGGTTAGACACAGAAGCATGATGATATCTAATGAACTCATAAACAACCATGAGTAAGGAATGACAAGATAATTTTTGTGAATCATTTTTACTCTCAGTATCCTTTTGCTTCTGTGCCCATTTCCTTGTTTATTTGCTAAGCAAACTGAGGGCAGAGCAGCAGAGAGTGGCATGCGCCACCCAGGCTTCCTGTCTCCCAAAATAAATACAAAATAAAATCTCCCTTAATTGGTTTTGATCCTCTAAACACTGCATGGGCAGAGGAGGAAGTGCAGATGGGTGACTGACAGGTCCACCTTCTAATCCTAGGGCATGTTTTAGCAGTAGCTCCAATCAATGTACTTGGGGCTCTATTGTGTCTTGCATTACAACTCTTGGAGACTCCTCGCATCTCTGGAAAGAACAGTTTACTGGAAGGAACTTGGATAATTAGTTCGTTAACGCTGCTAGATGGAGAAGAACAATTTGCTTCTGGCTTGAGTTCAGCTTCTTTTTGTTAGGGTTTCATTCAAAATCTTTCCCAACTCATTTCTTCTCTCATACATTTTGTTGCAACCACTTACATTTTTTCCATGTTATATGTGTGTGTGTGTGTGTGTGTGTTTGAGTGTTTTTGTACAATGCATTTATTTCCCCCCTCCCCTGGGGGTGGAGGGAAGGTAAAGAAAATAACTCCCACCCTAAAAACAATAACTGAGTGCTTCCCTTCCCCATGAACTACTGAATCTATTCTTCTGAAATATTGCAGGTTTCTTATGCAGGCACAACTCTTGGCTGCCTGGCCTCGTGTGTTACAAGGAATGAGTTTACCCTCTCAAAATGTCAAGGCTGCTTTACAAACATTATTCATGTTGAAGTAGAAACTGATCCAGCACTGGCTCTACTTTCTATTTTTAGGAATGCCAATAGAAACATTGTTCCCAAAGCCTTGGTCACCCATTTCCTGGTTGCAGCCAGGTGGGAAATTGCCCAATTCTGGAAAAGCGACAGACCTTTTGACCATCAACGTTGGTTTGATACGATTTGGAAACTATCTTTAAATGATAAATTGACACAACATAGCAGGTTAGCAAGAGGAGAAATAACATCAGACACATTTGTGGAAAACTGGTTGGACTTTTTCACATTTATTAATATGAATCCTGGCGAACCTAGACCCCCAATGACTCAGGAATCCTTTTGGTCAGAGGTTTTAACTTAACCTGCATCTTTTTCTGTACCAAGTGCTTATTGAAGGAATGAACACCCATGCTTTTTTATAGTGGTGCTGTGGGAACATTTATATTGTTGTTGAGTGTTTTCTATTACTCTGTGCGTTTATTGTATTTGTTCTTACTTGAAAATCAATAAAAATAGTATTAAAAAAAAAGGCTTGTTCTCAGAATGGGCAGCTATCTGCAGTTTTCATCTGATTCTGCCCAATAATAATAATAATAATAATAATAATAATAATAATAATAATAATAATGTTATTAGCAGTTCCCTATCATCATCATCATGATGCCATGTCGCACAAAAAAGCCTGTAGCTATTTTTCTAAAGTTGGGCAGCTATTGTGCCTGCAAATATCATCTCATTCCAAAGAGGAGGGAAAAAAGTGACAGGGTTTCATATTCTAGCCAATAGGAAGCAGGGGCTCGTCCACACAGGCGCTTTGCGCCTCTGTTGCTTCGGAGTAGTGGCAGGTGATCTACATGACACAGCTGCCACTCCGATGCAGTCCAGGGGCAAAGCCCCAAAGCTCTGCTCTAAAAAAGCTGGGAACTTACCCTGACTTTTTTTTAGCTTGGAGCAAGGCCTCTGCGGAGCCTTGTTAAGGAAAATAAATAAATAGATAGATAAATAAAGGGTGTGTGTGGAAATCCCAGTAGGGAGGAAGCACCTCATTCCTACTCCTTTGTGTGTCCCCCCAGCTGAAAATGCAATTCTTTGCATTTACAGCTTTTTAAAAAAACGAAACAAAACACCCAATCCAACTTTTAGAAAAACCAATCTACCCTTTGAAGAGGGGGCGCAGATGCTCCCAGGCGCCCCTTGACTGGCAGCGTTAGTGCTCGTGTGGGCAGGCGCAGCGGCAGCAGCGGGAAAGCCTGGGACTGCGCTCCTTCCAATGTAGAGGGTCGGAAGCAGCGTCAGTGCAACTGCATCCTGGCTTGCGCTGCCGGGCGCAGCGTTGGCGACATCGTGAAGATGAGGGCCAGGAATTGGTCCAAGGGGGAGCAGGCTGCTTTCTGAGGTGCCAAATTGGGCTCCAAGTCAAAGCAAGGGGTCTACGCACATCCCTCGTAATAATGGCAGGTAAGAGTAGATCGTTAATCCTATCATCTTCTGTAGGCTGAGGTGCATAATTAAGATATAACCAAGTTACACATAACTCATGATCAACCATGTCCAACTCTATCATTCCTGTCCCTCTTCTGCATTAGCGTTGTGAAGGGCAAAAGGTTCTTCATGGAACCAACCTAACAGACTCACCATTCCTTCCAAAATCCAGACTCCAAATCCTCAGAAAACACAGCCGCAGAAAGATAGTTAAATGGGCTCAGGAGTCATTGACAAAGTCTGGCCACATTTGGAGATATACAACAACCTGCCTACTCCCAATGCCCAGGTGATTCCATACCTCTTTGGTTCCCTTTGTTTGCAAGCTCCGGGTCTGCTTCTGCTTGGCTGACTGTCCAGAGGTCTCTTCCAAACAGCACTGGTGGTAGGAAGGTGGGGACCACTATTCTTCAAGTTTTTGTGACTCAGTTCAAGTTAAGTTGCATAAACATTTGTTTGAGGAACTCTCTGTGAGTGTCAAATTACTGCTGTCATGCTATCTACCCTAAGGTCATTGGGGAAGAAGTCACAATCAAAGAATCATGGTGGCTTTTAAAGAGGTGTGTTTGTTTTTTTGGCAGACCTGGGCTCCAGTCCAGTGGAATTTCAGAGAGATCAAAAGATCATTCACACTGCTGATGTAGGAGAGAGGAGCTTTTGATTTTGAAAATAGAGGCACCTCCCTCCATCCCATAAATAATTGCTCTACTCCTGAAGAACCATGTAAAACACTACATGCAGAGGGTAACACATGCACCATAATTGCTTTGATTTCCCTTGCTTGAACCTGTGTCTGCCACTGTGTCTTATTTAACTGAGCAGAAATAAAAAAAAACCTTTCCTCTTGAAATTATGTCATAAACCCCCTTAAACCCTTTTCCTGGTAGTGTACATGTTCGAAGGATCAAAGGATCGATCTTCCATGGCTTTGATTATGTGAAGCTGTGTATCTTCAAGTTCATAAACTACAGATCTGCTGGTTCCCTTGCTCAAAAGTAAATCCCATTGATTTCAACTGCATTTACATCCCACTCATACTAAAATCACATGAAGGCTTACCTTTGCGTAAACCCCATTGAACACAGAGAGACTTACTTCTGAGTAAACACATATAGAACTGATTTTTAATAGTGTAGTCACTCAGAAGCTTTCTTTTTAAAGTCTTAAAATTGCAAACTGGAAAGGAGTGCTCTGCAATCCCATGCTTACTTCTGAGGTCTTACTTCTGTTTTCTCAGAAGTAAGGGCCTTCCTATACCTGCCGGCTTACGCCGGCAGGGAGGCGGGGCCGAGGTGCGCTAACGTTAGCGCACCTCCCCCACGCTTCCAGACGGCGGAGCCGCAGGGAGGACGCAAGCCCTGTGGCGTCCACCATTTTTTTTTCTTGTTTAAAGGGGCCGCGGGTGGCCCGAAGACTCCGGGAAGGTAAGTGGCTGTTTTATTTTTTTAAAAAAAATGGGGGGGGGGCGAAGGATGGGAGGTTGGGTGGCACGGGGGGCGGGCGGGGGCGATCGCGCCGCCGCTGCCCGAGCAAGCAGCCGAGCGGCGCTTGCCCGGGCAATGCCCGGCATTGCCCGGGCAAGCGCCACTCGGCTGCTTGCTCGGGCGGCGAGTGGCGCGATCGCACCCGCCCTCCCCCCGTGCCACCCACCCTCCCATCCTTCGCTCTCCCCTCTCTTCCCCCCCCCCGCCGATGGGCACAGCGCTCCTATGAGCGCTGTGCCAGGTCCGCGGCTTTTCGCGGCTCCTCGCGAGTAAGCGAGGAGCTGCGAAAAGCCGCGGAAGTCTCCACACTTCCCCCAGCCCTGGCCTGAGATGGGGAAAAAGCGCGCCTTAAGCGACTTAGCTTATGGCGCGCTAGACCAGGCCTCACTGCGGCCTGCCGCCGGATTCCCCTGTGCGTCATCTGGACGCACAGCAGGGAAACCGGGTTGGAAGGCGCGCTAAGGCCTGGTCTAGCAAGGCCCTAAGTCTCTTTCTGTTCAAAGGCTAGCTAGACCAGGAGGTCTAAGCTCAGTGAACTTTCCTCAGCTGGCTCAGGACCATGAAAAATACCCTCAAAGTCCTGTTGCCATGTAATTGCAGAGATTTGAACTTCCAAATGCAACTTAGAGGCATGTATACCAGAGTAAACCATATTTCAAAATCTTGCATCATCCTTCTTTTTCACTGCCAGGCCCAACTCATTCCACTTTTGTCTGATAAACACCACCACCACCTTCTTCTTCTTCTTCTTCTTCTTCTTCTTCTTCTTCTTCTTCTTCTTCTTCTTCTTCTTCTTCTTCTTCTTCTTCTTCTTCCATGATGATCTTTTCTTAATCAGGGTTTTTAGTAAAGTATTTGATCTGGTCTTCCTGGCATTTCTACGAAGCCTAACTAGTTCTTTTTTCATATTCCTACATTCTTTGTCAAACCAACTCACATTTCGAGATTTGGAAGCACCAAAAGTGCTAGACTGTACTAAGTGAGGTTTCAGGTGATCTACAATTTGTTGGTAACCCTCCATAACGTCCAAGTTTCCTTCCATGATTTTGTTTCTAAGGCTCAGCAAAGTAGGGCCATGCAACAAGTCTGCAACCTTGGCCTTTTCCCCGTGGTTTAGCCATATTAAGAGAGAATGATAGTTACCACAGTGTTTTCAAGACTTGACTTTCCTTGCTCTCAGAAAGGCTAGCCCTCTGAAGGCCCCAGGTAAGTGCCTACAGCTTACCTGGAGGGGGAGCATAAAGGAGTCCCCTATGCACAGCAGACATGTATTTGTGGTGCAGGGGAGGTGGAAGATGTAGTTCATTACCTGTTACACTGCTCCTTGTATAAAGATATTAGGAATCGTTTCCTGAGAGCAAGAGCGGGTGGGCCCACTGCTAATATTATCTGTGAACCATTAGCAGATTACAGTAAAGCGATTACAATCAAGGTTGCAACATTTGCTGCAGCAGCTCAAAAAATCCGCCACAATTTTCTAAAGAAATCAGTTGTAGATTGCGTATTTCTCTGTTATTATTGCTACTAGATATCATTTTTTCAACAGTATAAATCTCAGCCTTTTTTCTCATTTTGGTTCTATGAATTCTCTCCCTATCAGTTTGTAAGAGTTTTGGCTTTCCTAGAGACATCTTGTTTTATTGTGGTTGTAATGGCCTTTGTGCCACAGACAAATAAAATGTATCTATTATGCACTTTTTTTGTTACTGTGATCATAACAAAAAACAATTGCTAAATATATCTAAATGGTATCCATCTTCATAGTAGTACTAAAATTACAACCAGCCAACTTTATGGATTAGGAGTATGAAAGTTTAAATTCTGCATGATTAAATCTGACTGAGAATGCTATACAATAGCTTCCAGTTTCTTTTTAATTAAATTATTTCAGAAATGATTAAACTAATATCCTGATTGAATTTTACCTGCCGCTGCTGCTACCTCCATGCTGCTGCCGCCATAGTCTTCATGGCCGGGTGGACCAGCTGCCGTCCATTCCACGTGGGCATCTGGGATCCTTCTGGGTCATTGCCATAGTGATGGCCAAGATGGGCCATGGGAGTGCCTGAAGAAGCCCATTTCCGTACTTCTGGAAACTGGCCTTTCTAGGCACTCCTGTTCAGCGATCCGTGCACCTCCTGGGTCATCGCCATAGTGACAACCCAGAAGGAACCTGGATGGGTGGGGCTGGAGAGGCCTGTTTCTGGAAGCACGGAAATGGGCCTCTCCAGGCACTCCCATGGACCATCTGGGCTGGGGGGCACAAAACTCAGCAGTGCTCCTTCTAGCTCATTGTTGCTAGCTGCCATACTTAGTTTCCAATATTGCCCCAAATCAATGCAGTATCACATGCATCAAAACTAGGGCTGAAATTAAATGCCCTGAGGATCATTCTGGGCAACCTCCCCCCTCCCCAATAGCCCTGACTGGATGGCATTATCACACAAGAGAATCTGTAATGACTAAGGGTCTGTCTTCATGGCACCGGGTTTATTTATTTATTAAATTTATATACCGCCCCATAGCTGAAGCTCTCTGGGCGGTTGGCACACCTTCTCCTGAAACCTGCAGTTTCCCTTATCTGGGGTGGTATTGGGTGATCCTGATGCCAAGGATGGAGTGTGGGGTTCCCGATGCTCACCCAGCACTAGAGCTCCCCCCCCAGGCCCTCTTCTTGGTTTCTAGTGACCAAACACCAGTCGCCTTCCACCAGGACTAGGTCAGACAGCAGAAGAGCTGTACTGACTTCGCTCCCACCCAAAAAGTCAGGGTAAGTCCCTGACTTTTTCACAGCACAGCTTTGCAGGAAAGCCCCACGGTGGCTGCTGCAAATCTGCAACTGCATCATATAACTGACGAAGTGGAGATTTACAACCCCCTAAGACACAATTTGATATTCCCAATTAATTAATCCAAAAGAGGTATAACTACCAAGTTCCCTACTCACAATTCCTTATGCATTCTAGATTTCTGACTTTATTCATAAGTATATAACCCAGATAAAGTGAACTGGCAGTCCCGAACAATTTTTAACCACCCAGCTGCATCTACAGACAGGGTGGTAAAGACTCAAAAAAGTGTAGTGAACAATTAGGAAAACGACACCTTTTGTTTTGCATTCACCCTGCCTCATTCCCAGAATTTATTGGGTCCAGAACATATTCAATTTGTAACCCTCCCATATTTCCCACAGCTGCTTCCATCCTTTTTCTTTCCACAAAGAATCTGTTTAAGACAAAAAGATGGTATAGCTGCCTAATGCCTTTTGACTGGTAACACTATAGGAGTGAGTGTCTGGGAGCGCCTAGGGTTTAAAAACGTAAAGGGGAAATATAACAGTGGCTTTTCTCAGCATGGCTGGAGACAGGGAGGAACGATCAACTGCCCCGCTTATTGTGCTTAGAATAATATTACTGGCCACAATGTCTCTGTGCCCTGTGGAGGTCTGCATGGCTTCTTCCGTTGTCCCGCATGAGAAACCCTTGAAGATCAGGAAACAAAGATTATTTTAAAAGGTGCAGTAAACAAACCAGCCTGGGAGCTGCATCCTATACACAATGCTCACTTGATCTACCCAGCACTTCTGTGAATTGCAAACGTCTGCAAATGTCTGCAGGGGGCTGGACTTGATGGCCTTGTAGGCCTCTTCCAACTCTGCTATTCTATGATTCTATGATCACCATGGCCACCTTTGGAAGATCAGTGGGTGACGCAACAGTCCCGTGACTGGCATTTCCCTAGTTACGCACACTTGTTGCGGCTTGCTGCGTCGGCTGAACCTGGCACGTGATGGGGCAGGGGTGGCTTCCCACCCATCCCATAATCCCTACGGCAAGTGTCAGATTTCAGCACATTTCAGCTTGCTGGATCTATGGAAATTTGTATCAAATCACTTTGGAATTTTGCACAACTGTAGCGCTCATCAGGTAGATCATTGATGCCAAGTTTTCTGTACTCTGTACAGCACCATGTACATTGATGGTGCTATATAAATAAATAATAATAATAATAGAAGCTATACAGGCTTATAATGGGAGAACCTTTTTTGTGTGACTCACCTTAACGAAGGGGGCACTCCCATGCCACTTTAATTTGTCTAATTTACCAATGAAAACAGTAGTATCATGTAGCCAATCTTTCTCTCTGTGGGTAAGTGGGATAGTGGTAAGTTTAATCGTTTGGGAGGCTTTAAATATCAACATTTCAGGCTGTTTATAGCATGTAATCAGCATGGATATAGCATGGAACCAGTTACCTAGGGAGGTTGTGGGCTCTCCCACACTAGAGGCCTTCAAGAGGCAGCTGGACAACCATATGTCAGGGATGCTTTAGGGTGGATCCCTGCAGTGAGCAGGGGGTTGGACTCGATGGCCTTGTAGGCCCCTTCCAACTCTGCTATTCTATGATTCTATGTCAATTTTCTTGGTAGGAATGCATAGGAAATAGGCAGTTTGATCCCTAAACTGCCTATTGCCCAGAACAACTTTATTTAAAATCATGGGAAATTGGTGTTCCAGGCCATTTCCTCAGAATATGTGGCACTCTGGTTGTGGAATGAGCTTCCCAGAGAGGAACTTTCCCACTCTGTAAAAGTAAAAAAAAAAAAAGGGGGTGGGGAGGAGAGGAACGGGGCAGCCAGACGAAGACACGAGGAGAAGGACTTCGGGCAAACCACCTCTCCTCCCTCTGGCTGCCCATTCCTCCCCCCATTTCTTTTTCTTTTTATCTGTATCTGTGCATCTGCACAGATACAGATAATAAAATTAAAAATGGAGGGGGAGGAATGGGGCCCTTCTGCATGAGCCCCTGCCAAAGGAAGTGAGGCAGGTGGCTACTAGGAGGAGGGCTTTCTCCGCTGTGGCACCCCGGCTGTGGAATGAGCTCCCCAGAGAGGTCCGCCTGGCGCCTACACTGTACTCCTTTCATCGCCAGCTGAAGACCTTTTTATTCTCTCAGTATTTTAACACTTAATTTTAACTTAAATTTAAATTTTACTGTTCTAACTCTGTATTTTAATCTTATATCAATGTCTGCTGTGTGGTTTTATCCTGGTTGTGCTTTTTATACTGTATTTTGTATTTGTGTTTTTAGACTATTGTTTGTTTTATTATGGTTTTAATTTTTGTGAACCGCACAGAGAGCTCCGGTTTTGGGCGGTATAAAAATGTAATATATATATATATATACTTTTACAGAGGTGCGGGGCCACCGCTTCCTGTCCAGCCCATGGTGACAAATCAGGGCATGCCATGGGCTCTGCTGCCAAAAAAGTCAGGGTAAGTGCCATTTTTTTGGAGTGGGGTTTCCGGGGTTTGCCCCCAGATGGCTTCACAATGGTGGCTGTGTCATGCAAACTCTTCGTCTAGACATGCTCCCACTTCTGTCAGGTTCTTACAGAGATCTTCCAGTCTCCCTCCTGGTTAAGATCGACTCTGTAGGTGGATGTGGGGAGTAGTAGGGTGACCATATGACAGGAAAAAAACCAGATTTGTCAGGATTTTTGGTAACAAATTTGAGAAGGGGGGAATTATGAAATTTGAAGAAAAATCAGGATTTCCCACATCCTCCCCACCCAAAGGGAAGCTCTACTTTAATGGGAATTAACAAAAATACTTACAGCTCTGCCATTTTTGAAGATAAAGAGTTGAAACTTGGCATCATAATAGCTATTAAGTAGGGCTTTAGTCATGCCAAATTTGGAGTAGATCTGTTTATTCATTGATTTTTAGAATTTTAAAATTATTATTTTTAAAAATGTCATTTTTAAAGGTAAAGAGATGAAACTTGGTGCCATGATAGCTCTTAGGTAGGGCTTTAGCCATGCCAAGTTTGAATCAGGTCTGTTCATCTGTTGATTTTTCCATTTTTTTAAAAAAAAGTTTGAGGTTTTAAAATTATTGTAAAGAGATTAATCTTGGCACCATGATATCTCTTAAGTAGTCATGGCAAATTTAAAGCACATCTATTCATCTGTTGATTTTTTAGGATTTTTTTTAAGTTTGAGGCTTTAAAATTATTACTTTTTATAAACTGCTGGCGCCATATCCTTCAAATTCAGGTTGTCAAACCTCCTCTTTGAGGTCTTACACTTTGAGCAGTTTCAGCCCTTGGCATCAAGGAGATCTCCAGTTTTTAGCTAAGAAGTGCTTCATGAGCAGGGCACCATTTCTGTTTCAAATTTGGTGGGCAGTCGGGCACGTGGAGCTCAGCAGAGTGCACAGATAAAAATGTGGGAAAGGAGAGGTCAGTCAAAGCAACTTGCAGGGCAAAACAGAACAGACAAGAGGCCTTTTTCTCAGAGTTCCACATCAAGGGCGACAAAGGGTCATCCTTAGAGAAAAACTCTCACGACCAACAGTGAGGTGCCAGTCGAGAGAGAGGCTCTCATCTTTGCAGATGTCCTGTTGCTGAGGATGTTGGCACTTGGCATGTCATTGCTTTGCTTCACTACCACTTCCTTTCCACTTCAAATTTGTTCACTTGTGAGCTAGGCTCTATCTGCACTGCTGGCATGCAATGCAGAACGTATGAAGTGTGTGTCACAGAAAAATAGATAGATTTGTGGGTTTGGCTGGCTGGCATATCTCTTAGTTACAGAGTTAGACTGAAGACACAACTCAGCGATGGCTATAGATGAACCCTGAGAGGCTGGCATGCCACACAGAGCCTTTTAAGAGTGTCTCAAGTCCAGTGTTGGTGTGGGCAGAGGTGTCTGGTAGCGGAGTTTTTTTTAAAACAGGAGTCACCGAATGTGACCAAGCTATTAACTGTCACCCTACTCCCAGCTACAGGGTACAAGTGCACAGCCTGGCTGGTCCGTTGGGAGACTTTGGCAGAGAGAGGGGGGACTGTTGGAGGCTGGAGGCTGTAGACGTTGGCTGGCTGGCATAAGGCAGAGAGAGGCTGAAGGCAACCCAGATGCACCTGTAGCTTGGCCCTGAGAGGCTTACTTGCAACCCAGGGTGTATTAAAAGTGCTTCAGCATCGAGCAGTTGTGTGGGAGGAGAGGAGTTGGAGGCAGCTGGAGGCAAAGGTTTTTAAAGTAAGAGTCACTTGACATGACCAAGCAATAAGCTGCAATACCCCCAGTCACAAGTGCGCAGCCCAAATGAACCGTCGGAAGACTTTGGCAGAGAGAGATGAAGATTGTTTGAGGCTGGAGGCTTTGGTTTGGCTGCAAGGACTTAGACAGAGAAACAGCAGAGGCTGCACAGACAACCCAGAGACACCTATTGTAAGTTAACCCCATGGTGCTGGCATGCAAGGCAGGGCATTAGAAAGAGGGTCTCAGAGTCGCGTGTTTGTGCAGGAAGTAGACAGGAGTTCAAAGTCTGGATGTGCAAAGTGGTGACAACACGCAAGTTTTGAGAAGCTAATGTATATAAGTGAGAAGTGTGAATGGGCGAAGTAGTGTCCACCTCCCACAACACCCACCCTAATGGTAGAGTAGAAAAACTTGTGACAATAGGGAATGTCTTCAGGCGTATCTTCTTGTGGAAGCCACACCTGCTGAAGTTCCCTTTTCTACATAACTTTTAAGTGTGCAGGAGCCCTGTCCTCTTCTGCATATGGGCACCCTACCTGCTGCTCAGAAAGGGGCATCCAAACCCCACAAAACCCCACTATGAAGACCCCAAGCCCCTTACTCCTGGGCAAGGCTGCCTCTGGGGCAATGTCAAAGCCCAGTGCTCTAGTGTTCTTGATGCTCTTTCCCAACGAAAGGGGGGCCCTAACGTACTTGCAGGCTCTTCCAGCCACCACCCATGGGATGCGTGGGGTCCATTTCAGGATGAAAATGGGTGGTGGCAGTTTCCATGTCCGTGAACCTGATCCAAACTGAGGCTGTGAGATGAACATTTTGTTTGGGATCCCCTCCCCTCTTGCTTGCTAACAGAGAAAGGGGAGGGGCTGCTCTTTTTTCTGCTGAGACTTCCAGTCAGTGAGGGAAAGGGGTGTGTGGCATAGCTGCACTCAGGAAGCAGAGTGACCAGGAAGTGAAAGCAGAGGTCTGAACAAAAGATGTGTGCATGCAGATTTTTGCTGCTGCAATTATTGGATCATTGCACAGATTCCAGGAAAGATTCCAGGCTTGACAGGCACATCTGCGGCCACAGGCATTGCACTGGAAACCCCTGCCCTAAAATGTCTGGTAAAGCTGCAGTATTTATTTATTATTTATTTATTTAGAATATTTATATACCGCTTCCCATTGAAAAATTTCGGAGCGGTGTCCAAGGTAAAATGAAAATAAAAACATAATAAAACAGTTAAAACAAAATTTAAAAAGAAGCAAAAAGCAACAACACAGACATCCAAGGCTGCATGTTAGAGAAAGGCTTCTTGGAATAAAGATGTTTTCAGGAGGCGCCGAAAGGAGTACAAGGTCGGAGCCTGCCTGAACTCCAGAGGCAGGGAATTCCACAGGAGGGGCGCCACCACGCTGAAGGCTCTTCATGATGCCTGAATAGGCTTCTCTCATCTCTTTCTTTTGCTGCTAAGCATCTAAGAGCATCATCAGGCAGGGAAAATCATGTTTCCCTACCGTCACTATGGCCTCCTGCTGTTGCCCTGCAATAGAATCATCGAACCATAGAATCATAGAATAGTAGAGTTGGAAGGGCCTATAAGGCCATCCAGTCCAACCCCCTGCTCAATCCATCTTAAAGCATCCATCTTAAAGCATCCTTGTCAGATGGCTGAATGCCTCTAGTGTGGGAGAGCCCACAACCTCCCTTGGTCATTGGTTCTATTGTCGTACTGCTCTAACAGTCAGGAAACGATTCCTTTACATGGGAAAGAAAGAGGAAGCAGCAACGACCACATGGCATTTTTATTGCGCTGCTTTTCCTGCACAGAGCAGGAAATGGTGGCAAGTTTCGCTTTAAAAAAATAAGTTGGATTTACCAGGGTCTATACAAAGAACACTTGCAAAGTTGTTGCATTGACCAGGTGAATGACGAGACAGGCAGAAATAAATATCCAATGCAGATATGGGTGGTGAACTGGGGACCTCTAGTGGTTTATTGTGAAAGGTAACCATAAAGAGGGATGTGAAAAGAGTAGACCAACTGTTGTGTTACAGCATCCATGTGGAGGCTGCTGAAAAGCAATACCCCAGAATGGGTTCCATATGATATATGAAATGTTTCAAAGCCTCTCTTTCCGTACATCAGTCCAAGAGCACGCAGCATCTTCACATTAGTGCTCCACATCTCCGGTGATTGCTGGTGCTGGCATAGAGGCCCCTGCATATATTTTAATCAACATGTGGGGCACAAAAGTTAAACCTCCCTTGTGGAGCACCACCACCGGAAAGTGCTTCTCGGTGGCTTCCACATAGCGACTGTAACATTTAAACTAATAGTGTTGCATTTCATTTTGGTAAGATCATTGGATATTTATTTGGCCAGTAAGAACTCTGTTATTAATGTAGATTCAGAGAGACAAGGTGGGGGCGGGGGTGAAGGAGGAAAATCACCAAGGCTGTGCACATATTGTTCCCTGAAAAATACTTTACTTCTTTCAAGTTACATGATGCTTTAGAACCAGAAGTATAATATTATCACTGGAATACAAGAAGTCACAATGGAAAGTATAGTAGGTGATCACAATACGCATAGCAATAGTCATATAGGACGAAGGTCTTAACACTAACCTTGAGAGACAGTCATCACGCATCACACAAGAGGTTGTCAGATCTAATCTATTCACCAAGCATCTTTGATATGCATGTACTGGTTCACATACACGACAGAGGTTATGTCCAAGACGTGACTGAGTGGAGTTGTATTGGGTCAATGCAAACAACTAATCTACAGAGTACATGAAGGTGCCTTAAGCTGATGGTGGTTTTCACAAGCAAAACACCCAACTGGAGAGCAAGCCAAGTAGACTTTGTGTTAGGAAGCACCGGGGCTAAGAAGGAGTCAGAGGGACCCAGGAAAATAAGATGGCAAGGGGCAGGAATGAGTCCAGCCCTGGGGTGCAATGTTTCATGTACACAGGACTGCATATGTAAACCGCCCAGAGAGCTTCGGCTATGGGGCGGTATATAAATGTAATAAATAAATAAATATGTCTTTGGGCTCTATTGGGAGAGAAGAATAAAAACAACATATGAAATTCTACGATAAAAACTGCCTCCATAAATCCTGGGTTATTTGAAATCACTTGTCAGAAAAGATTTTGTAGAACTAATTCTCAGTGGAAAATTGAGTGGAATAAAAAGTGGAATAAAATGGTAATTCTGAAAATTAGCTAAAGCTATGCGAGAAGACCAGTACAGTTAAGTGAACATGTCTGATTTGAATGCAAGAAAGATTATACTAGACATTTAGCAGTCACTTTTGCATTTAAATCAATTATTTTTGGTCATTCTGTAAAGTGTCAATGTATATTTTAATAAATATAATGGCCTGGCATGTGTTCTGGGAGCTATAAATATAAAACATCTGCCACTTCTGTTTCAAGAAATATACAAGGAGAAGGTGTCAAATAGACAAGGAAGCATATACGTCCTCCTTCTAAGGCACGAGATTCCCATCACATGTACACATGGCAAAATAGATAGCTGGGACTAGATGGTCTGAAAGCCCCGCGATAGCTGAGAGGTGGCGTGGCATTGATTATATGATGCAGCAGCCACCTCGCAACTGTCGCAGGGCTTTCCTGGGAAGCTGCGACTGAAAAAGGCAGGGACTCACCCTGGCTTTCCCCCCTGGAGCGAGGTGAGTATGGCACAACCGCCGTCTATCCTCACTCTGCTGTTGTAGTGGAGGCATTCCCGGGCGGATAGTAACCCCTGATTAGTCACCGTCCGCTTGGGCAGAAGGCGGGCCTGGCGAGCCAATGGCTGCCAGAAACCCTGCCCCCTCCCTCTGCATCAGGATTAGCTGCTGCCACCCCACAGCAGAGAACGCGCTTTTGCTTAAGGCGGTGGCAGCGTGGCACCATCTAGGCAGCCCCGCAGCTTGCCACGTGTTTATGTGGTGGGAATCTCCTTCCTCAGAAGGAAGTTTTACATGCTCCTTTGTCTATGCCACACATTCTCCTTGTCCTTTCCTTGAAAGAGGTGTGGAAAGTGTTTTTATTTTTACAGCACCTACAATACATAGCAGTCCATTACTTTTATTTATATGCAAGGGACATACAATTTCTCTGTATTGAAGTAAAACCTGTAGAGAAAAAAACATTTTGTGCAAAATTAGAAGTCCAAATTCCAGGCTTCACTTGAGGATTCAGATCTGGCCAGGACTGGGGTCAATTTCAAAAATGCAGAAGCCAGCTTCAAAATTTGGATCCAGATTTGAAATACTTCCTAAACCCCAAGGGCTGTATTTGAGCTGTTACATTGCAGTTCATTGCATGTAACCAAATAGATAACCCTGAGTTTAGTCCCTGGGCAGTATCCAGTGCTTCCCAAATGCGTGCAGGACCCACCTCCAGCACAATGGGAAGGTGGCACTTCCTAAAGCAACCTTTGAAATGAACTGGGAGCTCATTTCTCGAAAGGGACAGGTCCATGGAGCTTGACTAAGGGCACTCCGCTGGCCTGTGCTGAACTGGGAATAAACCGTTTGTTTCCAGCGTCGCCCTAGGAAGCACAACTTTTCAGTTGCATTGGCGCGACACAGTCAGCCGAGGGGCAAGGGCCGTGTTGGATACCAGTTTGGCCCTGGCTGGCCTGAAAGTAGTGAAACAGCAGGAATGGTACTATGATTATTCAGAAATAAGCTAGAAGTTTCTATTAGATTGTAGCGAGATGTTCTTGTATGTCGGACAGTCTAGGTGCTCTGTCTTGGGCAAATGGGGTAGACAGCATTGCAAGCATTCACAGAGTCCACGCCGACATTCTGCTGCACACGTGCCACCTCTAATTCGCCTTTTTCCTTGGCGACCCACTCAGTGTTCTGAGGGACCAGACTTTCTTGGCTGAGTTGTTCTTCCTGCAGTCAATAAAAAGACGCCTGTTCATTCAGAGGCTCGATTTCTCCTTTTCTTCCAACACCAAATGCATGGTAATAAATCAGATCAAAGGCCCTTCTCTGTTTAAGTCCCCTTCCCTTTTCAGGTTGTATGGGTGGCAATTCAGAGAAAGGGGCCACTCTGTAAAGGTACCCTGGCTCTCAAAAGCACTCTCCAGTGCTGATTCCTTGGCACCCAATTTAGGCACTACGCCAGTGGTTCCCAAACCTTTTCAGGTAACCACCCCCTTGGTTCCACAAACTCATGCCCAGTACCCCCTACCCTACCCTACCCTACCCTACCCTAATGTAATGGATGGGCTTTATGAAGTGATACCAGTTTCCCAATGTCTGGTTTAAAGTCACTTAACATGAGTCTTAAATCACCACATTAAGTAATCTGGAGTCAATTTCTTTGCTTGGAGAGAAGTTGGCCGACCACACTAAAACCACATCCCACCAAATATGATGTTGGAAATGCAACCAGGAGCTTCTGAACCACTCTCCATAGTGCAGGATAGCGATCAGAAATTTCCTTCTGTAACCAAAACTCCTGGTACAGAAAAGACCACCTCAAGCGCCCACCTGCCGCCCCTTTGCCTCTTAGCGCCCCCCTGCCACCCCCTTGCCTCTTAACGCCCCCTGTGCAATCCCACCGCTCCCAAGGGGGCAGTACTGCCCACTTTGGGAACCACTGCACTAGGCCAATACCTTGGCCAGGTCTACACCAAGCAAGATAGAACACTTTGAAAACAGTTTGAAAATGGTGTATGGAATGTGTCCTGGGCCCCAACAGTTGTCAAAGCCATTATAAAATGTTATAAAGCTGTAATATAGATCCTGCCCTTGTTTTTAATTGCCTAGGCTTTTAAAAATGGTGAGTAACTTTGAGGTGTTTTGTCTACTGCCATTTCTACTGCAGTTTTAGATCATTAGGTCAATTGATTGCATTTTTAATCTTGATTAGTGTGTGTGTATGTGTGTGTGTGTGCTCATGTATGTATAGTCCCTCATCAGAACCTGTCAGTCTTTCTTTTGTTCAGAGCTCAAATGGGAAGAGATGTAATGGTGTGCTATGAGGTAGTTGTGATGGACACTTTATCAAGACCAACGGCAACAGCTTTTCTTTCAGTGCTACCATGCTTCTAGGGCAGCAACTGATCAAACGCGTGTGTGTGTGTGTGTGTGTGTGTGTGTGTGTGTGTGTGTGTGTGTGTGTGTTGTTGCAATGGGCTAGCCTTCTAAAGGGAGCAACCTGTTTACCCCTTAAAACACCACTCCAAAGGGAAATGTGAGGTCCCAAAGAGCTTGCCCTCATTTGCCCCCAAACAAATCATCTGGACATAGGGAGAATGTGACACCCTGGCAATTCCAAGTATTTTGATAGAAATCACAGAGCTCGCAGAAATAGGCTGGAAATCCAGAAGGACAGGAAATGACACAGATGAAACGTATATGCAAAAAGGGTGCTGAATAGTTCTAAATGCCTCATTCAGCATGTGGGTGAGATACTGGGTTTCCAACAATGGACTGGGAACTGTGCATGCAACCTCAAATATATGATGAGAGTTCAATCATCCAGCACAAGGAACCATGCATGCACACAGACAGAACCCTTGCACAGACAGCTCCTGATACACCAGAGTGCACATGGAAGCCGTGTTTCTGCATTTACATCACTCCCTGTTGAATTGGGTGGATGAAAAACTAAGATGCTTGATGCATTTATCTAAAACTTGGCCAGTTCTTAATATTTTAAACTGACAGATAATAGGAGTAAATGGTAATGGTAAAAGTCTGTAGAACGTTCAAGCACATCTCTTTTGTAAACCGCCCAGAGAGCTTCGGTGGTATATAAATGTAATAAATAAATAAATAAATTAAAATAAAATAAAATAAAATCTCCATTTGGCCACTGGTAGAGGCTGGATATTGGGCTGGGTGGCCCATTCTGTACCTAACAGTGTCATCACATGGGGAAAAATCACGTTTGCTTACCATCACTACTCTGCCCACGTGTTTGTCCCTCATTACTTCCTCTTTTGAAAGAGGAAGTAAACAACGTGCAGGTGGCCCATTCAGTGGGCTGTTTTGAACACACTGCTTCTCCTGCACACAGGAGATAGCAGCAAGTTCTATCTCAAAAAATAAGTTGGACTTACTGGGGTGTTGTGTTGTGGGGCGAAGAAGGCTAGAAGGGGTATGAGGTGTGAAGGAGGCAGATGATGTCATGAGAGGGTCCTGAGAAAATCTATGAGTGCCCAGTAACGAGCGTGCAATAAAACGCTCATTGGATGGAACTCTTGGAAGAACTCCTCTCCACTGTAGTATTTGTGTCATTTCAGTTTGTTCTGGGTTTGAGACCTCTTCCTGTAAGCTTTATAATTCTATCAAAATAGCTGCTAGATTTCCCTGGATCAGGCCCCCAGAGTGTTTCCCCACTTGTTTCAAGTCACGTTTGCTACTTGGCCACTGCTACTTTCAAAGGGTGAGTTCCACAGGTCAACTTAGGAGGGACCATAGCTCGGTGGTAGAGCAGCTGTCCTGCATGCAGGAAATTCCAGGCTCAATCCCAGGCATCCCCAGGCAGGGCTAGGGAAGAGTCTGTCCTGAGACCCCGGGGAGCCACAGCAATTCAGTGTCAACAATACTGGGATAGATAGACGGACTCTGCACCTTCCTATATCTCTGCTATGTGTGTGTGGCATGACGACGACTTGTACCTGCTGAATATCTATCACGTGTGTTTGTGTATGTGTGCGCCTGTTCAATTACATTGTGTAGCACTTAGTCATCTTTGCTTAATTTGCACATTGTTATATAGTAATTTTCTATTGTATTGGTTTGCCTCCCTCCCTTTTTGTCACTCATTGGCCCGGTTCAGAAGACACCTTAAATCATGGCTTGAACCATGGTGAATAAGGGTTTTTATAATATTTTTGTGCAGTTGGACGCTTTTCAGAATTTATTTTTTGGCATAGAGTTGGAGACATTGAAGGTAGTCTAGTCTAACTCCCTACTCAATGCAGTATTGCAATGCGTTTTTGTGAACCACTCAGAGAGCTTCGGCTGATTAGTTTACTTCAGGGCTCCAGTAAATCTACCACTGAGCAGGTGGCCAAATTCCTGAATTGGGCCGTCCGCACCAGATCTCTTATGGTTGTCTGATTATGCTTAAATCCACAGATTAGCAATTTTATTATCTATACATCTCCCTTTTTCACTATGCTAGGCCCCAATAACCCAATTCTGTTCCCTTT
Organism: Elgaria multicarinata webbii; assembly: GCF_023053635.1. NCBI lineage: Eukaryota > Metazoa > Chordata > Lepidosauria > Squamata > Anguidae > Elgaria > Elgaria multicarinata. The sequence goes on from NC_086178.1 coordinate 113,191,784, forward strand.
TCAAAAACCATAAAATAACAATCTAGTGTCCTTAGTGGTTTTGTAACACTCCCTCTTTTTTCCTTATCCCTACTTTGTACTGCTTTATATAATGGTGTATCTTCTTGTTTTATATTGGTCTGTTGACTGTAAATAAAGAAATGAAATGTGATAAATAAATAAATGAATAAAAATTATCTGCAGTGCAGAATGCAACTACAGTGTCCTTGACAGATGGCCATCTAGTACCTGCTTAAATACCTCCAATGCTGAATCTTTGTTCTTTAGGTTGCTTCTCTCCAAGCCCTCCAGCTTAACCACTAAGGCTTCCGTCTTGGATATGATGCTGCCAATGGAATACTCCAACTGCAGCACCCGTCGCAGGAGTCTGTGGAAGGAAGTAGGCGCAGGGTTACCACGACCATCTGGTAGACGCAGGGAGTCCCTTGGCTCAGCCTCTCTGCTGGTGTATGGAAGGGTTGAGTCCCACTCATTTCATAGAATCATAGAATCATAGAATAGCAGAGTTGGAAGGGGCCTACAAGGCCATCGAGTCCAACCCCCTGCCTCTTGGAGGCCTCAAGTGTGGGAGAGTCCACAACCTCCCTAGGGAACTGATTCCATTGTCGTACTGCTCTAACAGTCAGGAAGTTTTTCCTGATGTCCAGCTGGAATCTGGCTTCCTTTAACTTGAGCCTGTTATTCCATGTCCTGCACTCCGGGAGGATCGAGAAGAGATCCTGGCCCTCCTCTTTGTGACAACCTTTGAAGTATTTGAAGAGTGCTCTCATGTCTCTCCTCAGTCTTCTCTTCTCCAGGCTAAACATGCCCAGTTCTTTCAGTCTCTCCTCATAGGGCTTTGTTTCCAGACCCCTGATCATTCAATGGTTCTACTCTAAGTAGGACTAACACCCTAAAGGTGCAATCCTATGCATGATGAGACAGAGATATTGCTGGGACATGCTGGGAGTTGTAGGTCTTTTCTCTGACTAAATGTTTGTTGTTCTCCCCCTCAGTACTCCATTCGACTCCACCCGGCATCCCAGGGGAATTTGGCATCTTGTCTGCTGTGGAGTCCCCTGTCCTCGCTCTGATCATGACCTTGGTTGCTTTTGGAATTCCCCCCTTTCTTTTATTGGTGCAACACTTTTCCCCATATTTTTCCAGCCCAGGGAATTGTGAGCAAACGTCCCCTCCCCTTTTTAATTATTTTAAAATCACATTTCAGAGTTGCTCAAGTGCACAAATCCGATGGTCAAAAAGAAGTTTGACTTGTCTGGAGCTTTGTATGTTTGAGCTGTCAAACATACAAAGTAACTGACAAGACTAGGCTGTACATAGGCTGGTTTGACAGTTTTTGACAAGTGGGAAATGGGATGTCAATCACCCCCTTACTAAGATGAACCCCAGGGTGTTTGGTGTTGGCTGGACCCTTGGGAGTGCCTTGCGAAGAATCCCCACTTGCCTCACTCTCCAGCAACTCCTTTTCGTAGAAAAGGGGCAGCCCTTTTCTTTCGCTTCCTGTCACAGTAACTACATCTACTTTTCTCCACCTGTCAAGGCGAAAAAGCGTTCAAGGTCACCTACTTAATAAAGTTTTGTATGTTTGACAGCTCGAACGTACAAGGCTTTAGACAAGGCAAGCCTGTATATTTTTGACATTTGGAGTTGTGCACCTTTTTTTAAGGGTGGGGAGGGGGCAGGGCCGGTGCTACCATAGAGGCCACTCAGGCGGCCACCTAGAGCGCCAAGCTAAGGGGCACCGGGCACAGTGCAGCACTCACACGCATTGGCTGTGAGCCGGCCTGGCCCAAGGATTCAGCTGGGCCTGGGCGGGCGAGATGGCGCCTCACACCCGCCCAGCTGAAGCGAAGCCAGGGACGCTGGGGTGGGGGTGGGGCAGTTCCACGTTCGGACTTCCAGAACGCGCCCAGAAGAGTGAGAGAGAGAGAGAGAGAGGGTGCATGGGGTCTTTGAGTGAATGCATGTGTTCATTCATGTGTTTGTTTGGAGTGAGTGATGCTGTGTGTGTGTGTGTGTGTGAGTGAGTTGGGGGGGGATGATTTGGAGGTGATATTCCTGCTAAATAATGCATTTTAGACCCATAGATATTTCTTTCCAATTTGTTTGCTATAATTGGCATGACATATTTCTTGCACTTTAAAATAAATTTAGCAGTTTCAAGTTTTGTGTTTCTTATTTTTTCCAGGAAACATATGTTCTTAAAAATCAAAGATGGTATTTTTGGGGGGTGGGGTGGGGTGAAAGTAGCTCACCTTGCCTAGGGCGCAAAATAGTCTGGCCCTGGCCTTGGGAGGGGGGAACATTTTCACACATTCCCCAGGGCTGGAAAAATAAGGGGGGGGAGGGGGAATCAGTCCTGTTTTACGAGAATAAAAGAAAGGATTTCTTAAAAACAAAAAAAACAAAAACTCCAATCTTGACTGGGATTGCAATCAAAGTGGGAACCAGGGGACTTGGCAGGAGCCAGGGGAAGCCAGTAATAGCCCCTCCAAAGTGTTGTCTGGACAGAATCTGAGAGTCTGTCACTGGCAAGGGGGCTTTTGAAGCAGCTCAGCAGCAATCCCGAAGAGCAGCAGGGGTTTCTGCCATTCTTACTGGAAGGCTCGCCGCCCAATGCCCACCCCCCGCAATGGTTGGCAGTACGGGATTTAGATGACATCATGGATACAACAACCCCAAGAACAAGCCATGGAATGGCCTGCCGGAGGAGACTCGTCAACTTAACAGTCTGCTAGCATTCAAGAAAGCTATAAAGACTGATCTCTTCCGACAGTGGAATTTTAAGATGTGGAATTTTAAGATGTTTTTAAAACGTTTTTAGGATGTTTTTTAGGAAGTTTTAACAACGTATATTATGTCTTAATTCAGTTTTATGTATTTTACCGTTTACTGTTGTTCCCCGCCTCGATCAAAATGGAGAGGCGGGTAAGAAATAATAATAATAATAATAATAATAGAATAGCAGAGTTGGAAGGGGTCTACAAGGCCATCTAGTCCCACCCCCTGCTCAATGCAGGAATCCACCCGAAAGCATCCCTGACAGATGGTTGTCCAGCTGCCTCTTGAAGGCCTCTAGTGTGGGAGAACCCACAACCTCCCTAGGTCACTGGTTCCATTGTCGTACTGCTCTAACAGTCAGGAAGCTTTTCCTGATGTCCAGCTGGAATCTGGCTTCCTTTAACTTGAGCCTTTATTCTGTGTCCTGCACTCTGGGAGGATCGAGAAGAGATCCTGGCCCTCCTCTGTGTGACAACCTTTTAAGTATTTGAAGAGTGCTCTCATGTCTCCCCTCCATCTTCTCTTCTCCAGGCTAAACATGCCCAGTTCTTTCATAATAATAATTATTAATAATAATAAATAATTAATAATTCTATTATTCATAATAATAGTTCTTTCATCATCATCATCATTGATTGTTGGGTGGGTTGTTGCCCATGCACAAGCCACTCTTTGGGAATCGTTCTGGGTTTAGGTTGACACCTACCACGGTTTGTCACCCACAATGGATTGTCATGCTGTATGAACCCAGTTAATGGTTTGAATTCAATTTGTATATGTGACCAATTTCACATGTGACCAATTCAAAGACCGTCCAGTCTCAACCCATCCATTGTTCAGTGTTATTTTTTAAATCCGCAGGAACTAAGGTTTGTTTGTTTGAAGTTTTAAACAATTACTTATGTTAAAAGGTGGCTAAACTTTATCTTCCAACTGTTGGTGATGTGATCACACATGGGCACATATGCTAGAAATACTCATGCATATAAAACTCTGGGTGACAAATATTGAATAAAACATGTTAGTTAGAGGATTAGAGATCCACTTTTGCTAAGCCAGTTGCACACAAACTAAAATATATAAATTTATTTTTTATTATTATTATTGCAACAACAACAACAACAACAACAATAATAATAATAATTTTCCTCCAAGAAATCCAAGGTGGCGTACATATCCTCCTCTCCACTTTATCCTCACAATAACAGCCCTGTGAGGTAGGTTGGGCTAAGAGTCTGTGTTTGGCCCAAAGTTACCCAGTGGGTTTCCATGGGGACTAGAAACCCAGGATCTCCCAACTCCCAGTCCAATACTTTAACCACTATACCACACTGGCTCTCAGGTGCATCAGAAGGGGGACATCCCTGAGGACCAGGGTGAGACTTAAAATCGGGGGTGGGGAGCACTCAGCTAACTAGGGGGGGATCCGCACGTCGCTCCCAGAGCGCTTCTATGCGATCCCAGTGCACCCCAAAAACGATAGTCTGACTTCCCTGTAAAAGAAACGAGGAAGAGCCGTCCATGCCGCTGCCGATGACAAGGAGAGCTCTCCTCCGGCGAGGAGAGCTCGGCAAAAGAAGGGGTGAAGAGCGGAAGAAGCTCTCCACCCTTCCTTCTTTTGCCGAGTTCTCCTCGCCAGGGGAGAGCTCTCCTTGTTGTCGTCGGTGACGGCAGCATGGACGGCTCTTCCTCATTTCTTTTACAGGGAAGTCAGACTATCGTTTTCGGGGTGCACTGGGATCGCAAAGAAGCGCTCTGGGAGCGACCTGCGGATCCCCCCTAGGTGATCTTTTTTCTTTCTTTTTTATTTTTTTATTTTTGGGGTTCTCCGTACTTTTATTGGATTCAGAACTGGACAAATCACAAGTGTACAAAATGGGAGGACCACATGATCAGAAATAGAGGATTGTGGGTTGCAGCAGCATCTCTATTGACCCAAAGCTTTTGGTAGAAGAAAGCATGAGCTGATTAGGCAAAAGAAAGAGGGGGAGGAGAATGTAGAAGAGGAATGATTTACTGGCCAATTCTAAATTAGGGAGCAAATCCTGTAGATCACATTGATGATGTCAGACTGTCCTCACGGGCCTGTCACTGGGTGGGGTGGGATGGGGAGAGGAGGTGCTGGCTTTGTCAGCTGTTTTCAGTGCTCTGAGGACCTTTGCCCTCCAAGGCTTTGAAATGTTGTGCTACCGCCACCCCCCAACCCAGCAAGGAGGAGATGCCAACCCTCAGCCTTTTTGGTCACAAACCTTCCCAGAGCAGGACTCCATCCCAATGACACTGCGGAGGAGAACGAAGAGGGCGGGCAGCGGAGGGCGAACGGAGAGCCCCACCTCTTGTCCAGTTTATGGTTTTCAGGCCTATTCTATGAGTACCTATGCACAAGAACTTCCCAAAATACTAGGATATGATGCAAGTAGTGACAACGGAAGAGAAGGGGGTTTATCACATGGTGGGTGTTCCCTAGAATGAGCACAAGGGGGATGGTGGTGAGGCTGGCCCTTTTACACCCTGGGACAGAAGCAAGACGTGAGCCGGGCTCTTGAGCCGCTTGACTTCAGCTGCCAACTCCAGCAGTAACTTTACATTGCGGGGGGGGGGGGGAGCACTCAGCTAACTAGGTGATCTTGAGCACTTTCCCCTCCCGTCAAAGTGCTCAAGATCATCTATACCCTATGTACATGTTTCAGGATGTATATTGTATGTGTATTTTAATATGCGTTTGATTATTAATAAAATAAAATAAAATAACAATACACACATTTGGAATTCTTCTTCGGACACCAAGCTACTTTTGTCAGGTTGGTTGTTCTTTGCATCTGCAAAGGCAAGAGTGTCTTCCAAACGGTTTCCACTAAAGGATTTCCCCAGGTTTTCAATTTCTGCATTCAGAGCAACCTGGGAGATGAAATATGAGCAGTTATTTTGTTCTATTAAAATTTTACCATAATGGCTTTTTAAAGCTCAATATCACAGTCACAAGACAATGTAGCTTGTTTCTACGTTAATTTTTCTTCATTGGGAGAATTGCCGGGAGAGACACCTTTCTGTTTTGCAGGCCCGATCTTGGCCAATTTAGTGCTCTAGCCAACCGTTACATTTGCACCACAGATCCTTCAATTGGATGCAGAGACTCCTGGGACTAGTGAAACCTTCTCAACCAGGCCTCCTGGCCTTGTAATTTCTGGTGCCACCATAGAGCTCCACTTTGCTAGGGCTTTCCACAGTTGCCCCAATCACCCAGTGCCTCTTGCGTTCCCTAGTTCTCCCCAGCCTTGCGATGCCTTCAGTGAATTTCACCTCCAAGCACCAGCAGGCTGTTGCTCCTCCACCCACATCTCACCCGCAGCCTGAAGCTGATGCCTTTGCCCATTGTTTCTTCACCCTCACTGTCCGTACAACAAGAAGCACCAGTCTTCAGGCAGAACTGGCAAAAGGGTCCCCCTTCCACCACCTGCAAAGTACTGCCTAATTCTGTCCTTGCAATATGGACTCCACACATGTCAAAGTCTGGGAACATAACCAGTGTGTGTTGGCTAGATCTCTTCCCCTTCAGCCTTACTCTCTTCTCCTCCAGGTCATTTCGCATTTTCTTCTGCTCCTCTTCATCAAGTATCTGGTTGCCATCTTTATCAAACTTTGCAAAGGCTGCTGAGATCTCATGCTCAGCGTGACCAAGCCTAAGGAAGGAAGAGAGAGAGAAAGGGAGAAGCATTAACACAGGGCCTCTAGATGCTATATGAAAGACTTGGCAAAATGGCCTGGGAATCTTTTGTAAGGTATGTGAGAAACTCCAGTATTAAAAAATGCTTGATGGCAGATCCCAGTCAGGAGAATGATGGACATTTGAGGAAGCTGCGATCTCTGAAGCACTTACTTTCTCAAGCTATTCTTAAAATCCTCAAATTCTAGCTCCTTGGTTCCTTTCTGCAAAGCTTTCTGCACATCAGAGATCCGGTCTTTTTTCAGCTTCAGTTTCATCAGTGTCCTGTTATAGCCCTGGAGTAAAAGATGCAAAGAAAAGCTAAGCCTAGCCATCTCACACTGCTGTGGAAAAGACAGATGAATGACAACAGCATTTACTGACTGTAAAATGGCAACAATAACATCAGAATAAAAAACTATAGCCTTAATAGGCGACGTACAACTTCCAGCTCTCTCCACAGTCCGTGTCTGAGGAGGCTGAATGTTGCCTGGGCTCAGATGCTTCACACAAGCTGTAAATACCTTGCTTGCTGAATGTCATTATGGCATCAGTCCATCATGGATCCCTTCAGATAAATCAGTTACCGTTTATTTATGTAGTACATTTCTAATCTGCCCAGTAACTAATGTTCTCTGGGTGGATTACAACCAGTAAAAAAACCCTAAAATGCCATTTTAAAGCACAGTTAAAAATATAAAATACAATACAAATATTTAAAAGAATAAAATACAATATAATGCAAAGCAATAAACAACACAGGAATCAATAAACAAGCCATAATAACCCTGAGAGAAAAGAAAGGCCTTTGTCTGCTACTGAAAAGATAACAGGCACTAGATGTGACGTTACATGTCTGTCCATATTGAGTTTATGTTTAACTCAAACTTTACTCTATAACCTTGTAACACTCTGTTTATTACCTCCCTCTTAGGTAGTTTAACTGTGTTCCTGTTGTAGATCTATGGTTTGGTAAATATCTCTAGGGTGAGAATGGTGGATTTGCATTTGTGAGCTGATTGGTTGGGAGAATGAAAAGGCGAGGGAAAGTGTGTGTGTGTGTGTGTGTGCGTGTGTGTTGTATAAACCAGGTGCTGTGCCTGTGTGAATTGTTTTATCCTTATTGTTTTATTATGATTTTATTAGAATGTAAGCCTATGCGGCAGGGTCTTGCTATTTACTGTTTTACTCTGTACAGCACCATGTACATTGATGGTGCTATATAAATAAATAAATAAATAAATAAATAATAATAATAATAATTAAAGTATGATAGTTTCGACCAGAGACAGGGATATGAAACAAGATAATTTGGAACACAGATAGAGTTAGAGACAGGGATAAGACGAGATGACTTGAGGTTGGGTTTAGATCAGAGTTAAGGTTTTAGATTGAGAACTGAGAGAGAGAAAGTTTGTGGTGATTGTGCAAGGATTGTTTGAGAGAGTGTTTGTGGAGTATTATGCATGAGAGAACTAGCAACGGATTGAGTCATCTGAGTTCGTGTTGTGTGGGTGCTCCAGGAGCCGTTGTTACAGCCTGCCCTCGCAAGACCCTGGAGCACCGACTTGCATCGTTCCTCCATGCAAGTCGCCATTTTAACGCAAGATGGGACTCTAGATTTTTGTATATCTAATGTTGAACACAGCAGTGGCTGTAAAGGCCTCAAATGCCGTGGAAATGTCCCTTTACGGCCCCCAACGTGTGCCACATTAGATATGAAAATGGAGGATGGTGGCTGCTGCGTATGTGCAGATGGGATTCAGTAAGTCCCAGCTGTTTGCACAGCTCAGTGGGAGGGCAGTGGCTTGCCACGCCGGGTTTGGGGAGGGCCAGCACCCGGACTCAGTCGGGCACCTGCAACATCCCCAGAGAGAACCTGTACTGACAGAGACGTTAAGAGTTACTTGTTTATTATTCAACAACTTATTATTGCAAATAATAAAGCTTTCTTTGTTTGTAAAATCCGAAGCCTTCTGCTCTTGGCTACCTAAGAGGGAGGTAATAAACAGAGTGTTACAAGGTTATAGAGTAAAGTCTGTGTGTCTTCGCAGAGAGAGGATTGAGTAAAGGTTTGGGCATGAGCCTTAAAGGTCCTGATGGCGGCGAAACCCAGTGCGTAACAGAGAAGGTGGTTCCTGCTTGAGGGTTTAGGTGGAAGAAGCCAGTGGGTTGGTCAGGACATTACAAAGTGTAGCCAATCTATCAAGCTGCTGAATTCAGATAACTGCTGGCCCAGTGAAGTGGGGCTGTTCTTAGGCAGAGCGCCGGTGATATTCTTAAGCAGAGCACTGGTAAAACAGATTCAGATTGGCTTGGAAATAATCAAACTATTTCCCAGCCTGATTTCCAAGCCATAGGTGCGGTGGTGTGGAGGTTGCCCGTCCCTACTCCATAGCAACCGATCTTCTTAATCCAGGCTCCATTTTCCTCTATCAGGATCTTCACACAAAAGCTCAACTTCCCCTCTCCATATTAACTATCATTTTCCGTGAGCGTTATGACAAGCATTCACTCAACGTGCAACACTGCCAAACTTAATCCACAGTACAGGAATAAAATAAAGAATAAAAGAACCTGTTTCAGGATGTCTGATAGCTGCAATTCGTTCTTCTGGTTTGAAAGCTCCTCTTTGACTTCAGAATAGGTGTCGTTGATAATAGCCAGGAACATATTCTGTTGAAAGGAAAACACAGGATCAAATAGACTAAGCACTCTTGTTGTTGAGTCAATAAGAGTGAAGGAGCACCATTTTGTTACATTATTTTCTTTCATTAGGAAACAGAACTGTCTCAGTTAATCTTGACCTCATATAGGTGGTCAACTAATTAAGTTAAGTACAAGGTAAGGCTGCAGTGGGAGGAGACTGAAGCCCCATCTAGTTCAGCAGTCTGTCCCAACAGTGGCCATCCAGATGCCTCTTAGGGTAATAGCCCTCCCTACTGTTTGTCCACAACTCCCAGAGTCTGCCAGAGCCAGGGTTCAGAAAAGGATGGGGACCCTACCACAGCCCCCTGTGCATGCAGAAGCCAAAAGAAGCAGAAGTGGAACTACTCTTAGCTGCCTTGTCCCTCCATTCCATTTACTGTTTCATAACTGCCTGATTTTGTACCTGACACAAGGAATACATGATCGAGGTTGCTGTTGGTGCCTCAGATAAAATGCGACAACTTCTACAGCTAGTGCAACGTCAAGGGGCCAAGCATGGAGACGGAGTGCTTCCAGATGAGGCTCTTATCATGCCACTGCCCTGCCGCATTCACACAATCTTGCAGGGAGTCCAGACAACGCTGCCACCCACTTGTAACCTTCCCATCTTTTTCCACAGCTTCTTCTGTTTTTTTTCTTTACCACTGAAAATCTGTTAAAGAAGAAAGATGGAATACCTGCACAGGGCCTTCTAATTTATAGTACTAGGAGCCCTCTGTCTGGAAGCATCCCTGATATCCTTAGCCAATCAGGAGTTGCTGAATGTAAACAAAGTAATAATACAGGGAATTAATTAAGTAAGGTAATGTCAGCCACCTAGCACTAGAGGAAAGTAAGTCTGGCTACTGATGGAGGTCTGGCCTCTCTTATCCTGATACAGTCCGCGATCCAAATTTTCCTGTTGTTTCTTTGAAACTTTAGGTAGAAACTAATTCAAGCAATCTCTGTAAATGGGAGGCACACAAACACACCAGCAACTTACCAATAGCACAAAGAAGACAAAGAACACATAGGTGACAAAATATATAGGCCCCAAGACCCTGTTGGCATTGTCGATAGCATTGTAGTCAAAGTCCCCAAGGATGATTCGAAATTGCGTGAAGCTGGACAGTGGAAAGGAAAGGGAATGAGGTCAGCTTATAGCACAGAGAAAAACTTTCAAGCGGATGAGCAAGGATAAACAACTGGGGTCCCACCACAATTCCACCCCTGCACCCCATGTATACCTAGCTTCCTTAAAAAGGAAGAGTACTTCTGGTCAGGCTTTGAGCCAGCCTGAGACAGGAACCTTGAAGGGCTTTGCTATTTAGGCTTGGAGAACATCCCTTATGCCCTGCTATCTCAAAACCTTCCCTTGCTGAGCTTCAGACAAGTGGGGCATGGAACAAAAATTCTGGATTTCCTGGGGAGAGGGAGATTTCTAATGAGGGAAATGAAAAAGGGCATTTTTTTCCTTTCTCACCTTCCTCTTGCTGTGCAACACTCAGGTTTAGGGCTAACAGACAGATTCAAACCTAGGGTGGTAACATGAATGTCACCAAAGAAGAGGACACAAATTTGCACAAAATGTTAATAATTTATATTTATAGATGCAAATCTAGTATCAATTACTGCCATTTATATAGAAATAGAATACCATGCACTATACAACGAAAAAGCTGGTTGAGTGTGTCCAGACACCAGAGCTTTGGCCTACTGAAAATACTTTCAGGAGAGAGAAAAAAGTCAAATGACTTTGGGATGTTTTTTCCTTCATACAAATAATATGCAAGGTGGCCTAAGGGCTTTTGGGGGGAAATCCACTTTCTTTTTGCACTTTAAAAACTAAGATCCAGCTTTGCTGTGTGCCTGAGGCACCATCATTTCCCCAAACAATTTCCCTGGGAACAGCAGTATGTTTTCACAAAGGGTCACTGCTACCAACTTTTGCCACCCAATGTTCAATGCACATTGCAGCTGGGCTGCTATGGAGCAAACAATAAAGGCACAGCTTCAGTTTAAAAGTGTAAAAAGACGAAATATAAAACTGTAAAAGTCCTCAGACAAACTTGTATATTAAGGTAAATTTAGACCCCCTCACCACCCATGTCTGATTTTATAGTTGGGCCAGGATTGTCTAGTAAGGTAGGACACATGGCCATGCTACCCTACCCTGAGCACTTCATTAGTGTATATTGTGTGTGTGTGTGGGGAGTGTTTCTGGAGAGTGGGAAAGGGAAGTGGTTTGCTTTCCATCCCTCCCTCTGTTACCTTGTCCATGGATGGCACCATTTCACTGTCACACTGATAGGCATTAGACCACTACGTTCAGAATTAGAAGTGTAACCCTGTGCAGTGCAGCCCTTGGGCGGAATGCCAGCCTCTCAACTCCATTTTTACCTGATGAGCCATTGAAGGGAGACTGTGAGGGGAGAGTGAAAAAGTGGTGAAAGATTGTGAGGAGATTGTGAGGAGAGATGCTAAGGAGACTGTGATGAGGGAGAAGGAGAGAGGCAGAGATTGTAAAGGAAGTTTCTGAAGGAACTGTGAAGAAGCAGAGACAGGGCCAGGGGGCTTCTTCATGGGTGTTTTTGGGTGCAACCATCTTTCTTCAGTCATGGGCCGTGTCTTGATGGCGGCACATCACTACCTTGACCTGCCACATTTGTGCTCCTTTCCGTTATCCACACAGCAAGGAGTGCAAGTCCGGGGTTTGCAAGAAGGAGCCACTGTGGCCACTGCACCGGGCCCGTGCACCACCACATGTCATTGCATGGGCGATGAGGTGCCTCCGCGCCCCCCCTTTTCAAGATTTTTTCAAGACTTTTGGGGGGGTTATGTGCCTCTCTGGTGTGGCGTCCTTCTGCCATGCCAGAGAGGTGCAGAGGCATCATTCGATGGGTGGCACGGCCCCTCCACATGTCCCCACATTTATTTTTAAAATGTCTTATTCTCCCCTTTCTTTAAACGTTCATGCACTTCTCTGGCATGGCGTCCTTCTGCCGCCATGCTGGAGGAGTGCTTGTCCAGTCCCTGTCCAGCTGATGGTGACCAATCAGGGGTCACCATCGGCTGCAGTATGCCTCCACCACAGCTCCGAAGATGACCTGCCGCTACTGCGAATTCACCCCGGGGCAAACCCTTCGTCAAGACAAGCCCCAGGTAAGAGAGTAGCAGCAGCAGCAGCGGCCCTTCTAGCCAGTTACCACCAGTCAATAGCTCTACAACCAACTGGCAGGGACTGAAGCCCTGTACAGCTACTACAGAGTCCTGGACTGCACAGGTTGAGACAAGTCTTAAGATTTAGGCAGGAGCTTCACTACTGCTTTAGAATGGTTTCTAACAGGAGTAACAACTGCTGGGGCCCAGGACACAGAGCGCCAGATGCAGTTTCCCGAAACGTTTTCAAACCATCATATCCTGCTTGGTGTAGATCTGGCCATAATCTGCATGAGTGGCGGATATCACTGTTGGATTCCCTTCCCTCTATTTTATAGTTTAGAGTCTTACATTAAACCTTTCATTCACCCCTATTCCCTTAAAAGAGGTGAGGGAAACTACTGAGCAATTTATAAACAAGAACTAGGATTTAAAAAAAAAATAACAGGGAAAGGGGGCAAAAAGAGGCTGGTCTTTTTCTCAGCCTCCACCGGACCCTTCTCTTTTCTGATTCCTGAGCATGGCCTGTTTGAGAGGGCAGTAACCCTCAAATGACCCATCGACGCTCTCCTTTCACTTTGTCCCCTCAAAATCGCCATGCAGTGGCCCATCAAAGTCAAAAAGGGCTGAGATGCTGCCATTTCACCAGAGGGCTATACCACACAGGGTTACAGTAGGAACAACAGTATAAACCCACAAATATCAGTCTAACCCTATTCCCTCCCTCTAGGATACTGTAAGACAGCAGGGGACGCAGCCGGCACCGCCCAGTACCAGCCAGGTCCCTTTCTCCATGGTGTGAGAAAGGCAAAAATGGTTATAGGGGGGTGACCTCTGCCCACTGACATCATCCAGGCTGCAGGGAGCCTGGTGGGGGGCAATTCTCTGCATCCCTGCTTTAAACATTTAGGGGGTCAAGAAGGTCAATTATCCCCCTCCCATTTTCTTCCCCTTTCCCCACAGTGCAAAAACTGTCCTTTTTGGGTCATATGTTGGTTTTGTTTTTAATGTCTCTTTCTTTTTGTTTACAAACCAACGTGGCATACCTGGGTAGCCCCCAAAGTGTGTAGAAACTGCTGCCTTACTTTTGTTGGAGTGAAGCAACCATACTTGTGATGTCATTTGAACCGTGTGTGTGTGTGTGTGTGCGTGCGCGTGCGATAGCCAGAAAGGGAACCTGTTTCTTCCACCACCAGTTTCTTCTTGTAACAACTTGTTGATGTTGTAGACTCCAATTCTTAGGCTTCACTTCCTTCCTCCTCCTTCTCCGTTAATTCATTTCCTCTTTGGCCATAGCTAGACATAAGGTTTATCCCAGGATTGTCCTGGAGTCAAACATGTTCATCTAAGTGCCACACAGGGCATTCAGCGCTCAGGCAGGGATGAACCTGGGATGATCCTGGGTTAAACCTTTGGTCTAGCTACAGCCTTTGTCTGAAGCAGGCAACCATAATGGCTGCACTCAACTCTCTCTGAAACCACTTTCGTTTTTCCACGAGCTACAAGCTCTTAACAATGCTAGATTTTTTAACTAGAAGTAGTGTGTGTGCGTGTGTCTTGCCTTACACCAATTGCACGCTGAAGTTACGCAGCTGAACTTTACCAAACAAAACATAAACGCCAACAATTTTCAGGTGGTTGTATTTTGTTTCCAAACTAGTAGGCAGCCAGCCAGACGAGTTCACTATTAGAGCGGGTGAAGGAGTGTCAGAAGGAATAGAGTTAGAGGCATTTGCATAGGTGAATAGGTTGATTTTTGCAAGGAGCTCTGGGACAGGAAGTGGCCCACCCTGGTTCTGCTCTCACATTCCCTGCGTCAAGGTAAGCTTTTGCCCATGCGATGCGGGATGGGGGTGGTAGCCTGGGAATGGGTTGGGTGTAAGGAAGAAACTGGCCTTTGAGTGAGGGGAGCAGGGAGAGAAAGGAATCACCTGGAAAGGGAGAACTGGGTGTGTGTGTGTCTTAGAGCAACGCAACTGGACCCTACATGGGGTGGGGGTTGATTTTCAGTTTAGCTGCTTAAGGGCCCCATTTTTTTTGCGGGGGGGGGGGGAAGTAGCTTGCTACTCATCCATCCCTACCATCAACCAAATCAAGCAATGTATTCCCAGGCCTTACAGGAACACTCCTATTCAGGGCTCCAGCAAACCTGGAGTAGGAACTTTGTAGCACTGTCCCACTATATAACATTTTAGTGTGTATGTGTGTAGGGAATGGTTCTTGAGATGTATGCCAAGAGAAGGACAGGGGGAGTGCAACACTGCTTAGAGAACATCTATCTGTGAGTCTGCAAGGCTTGGTTTCTGCTTTCCTAGCTTATTCCCTGTCGCCTGGGAGGGCCCTGAATGACTGACTGCAGCTACAAAGGTTGTTGCCACATGGTTAAGTCTGATGTTTGGATTTTTTTATTTCTCCTTTGTTTGACCTTAGCATAATTAGTATTGGATTGTTTAATCGTAGCGTATATTTATCAACGTGATATGCTTTATGTGTATGATTATTTAAAGCTTGTTATGATTTGTAATTGTTAATTATTTGAAAATGTTGTATTCTATTGTGTAAATTTACTGATGTTGTTTGAGCATCGTTTTATCATGGAAAAGAGGCATACAAATAAACTGATGATAATTATCCTCGATCTCTTAGTGACTTTCAACAACTTTGTCCACAGCACTGTTCTGGATGAATTGCCCAATGTGCAGAGTGGAGCACTATTGCTCCAGTGGTTTTTCTATTACTTGGAAGCCCACTTCCAGAAGTTGATACTCTAGGGCTATTACTGTGCCCATGGCAATTATGCTACAGTGCTCACTATGGCTCTGTCATGTTCCCTGTGCTGTTCAACACATATATTTTTTGGTGTGTGGGGGGGGGAACCTATGCATGTCAAGACAGAAAAAGTCCTACAACTCCCAGCATGGCTGGCTAGGAATGCTGGGAGTTGTAGGACTTTTTCGGTCTAAACATGCTTAAGATTGCACTCTTATTATGTATTCAATTATTTTAAATATATATGCATCACTTTTCATCATTAGATACTAGGGTGGTGAACAGGAGTGTGTTTCTAAAGGGAATCACTGTATTACATCATACAGGAATTTGGTGTACAATATTAACAGTACACTAATGACACCCAGCTCTGTTTTTCCTTTTTGACTAATTCGGGTGAAATCTGCATTAAGGAATCCCATGAGAAACAATGTGTGGTTACTTGCATAGAAGGTGTTAAGCAAGTATCTGAGATCAGAAATAGATTATATGAAGGTCAATAAACAGAAGCTCAATCTCAATCTGATGGAGATGCTATCCCTAGCAAGAAATGGCAATGGCTGGCAACGGTGGAGTTGAAGCCTAAGTCCAACTCTTCCAGGTGAAGAGTTCCAACTCTCTCCCTATCCAAGGAGCCGCTGTACTGTCACTTGCCTGGCCTCCAAGTTAAGCTTTTGCCTTGGAGGAACAGGCTGGTGGGGGGGGGGGAGGGGGGGGAGGGGAGGAAGGAAGGTTTGTCGTCCCTAACAATTAGCACTAAATGCAGCAGCTAGATTTCTAACTGGGCGTAGGCACACGGATTACATCTTACCAGTCTTAAAACAACTTTCATAGAATCATAGAATAGTAGAGTTGGAAGGGGCCTACAAGGCCATTGAGTCCAACCCCCTGCTCAATGCAGGAATCCACCCTAAAGCATCCCTGACAGATGGTTGTCCAGCTGTCTCTTGAAGGCCTCTAGTGTAGGAGA
The DNA here is from genome assembly GCF_023053635.1 of Elgaria multicarinata webbii. Lineage (NCBI taxonomy): Eukaryota > Metazoa > Chordata > Lepidosauria > Squamata > Anguidae > Elgaria > Elgaria multicarinata. The sequence goes on from NC_086178.1 coordinate 113,207,854, forward strand.
GCCCACAACCTCCCTAAGCAATTGGTTCCATTGTTGTACTGCTGTAACAGTCACGACGTTTTTCCTGATGTCCAGCCAGAATCTGGCTTCCTGTAACTTGAGCCCATTTTTCCATATCCCGCACTCTGAGAGGATCGAGAAGAGATCCTGGCCCTGCTCTGTGTGACAACCTTTTAAGTATCTGAAGAGTGCTATCATGTCTCCCCTCAATCTTCTCTTCTCCAGGCTAAACATGCCCAGTTCTTTCAGTCTCTCTTCATAGGACTTTGTTTCCAGACCCCTTTATTGAAGTGGTTGCTGGTCCATTTCAGGGCTCACCTTAAGGTACTGATTTCATAGTCCTAAATGGTTTGGGACCTCAGGATATTAAGAGCAACCTTCTTCCACATGACCCTGCTTAGATACTAAGGTCAACCTCAGTAGCCCTTCTCCAGGTGTCCTTGCCCCCTCCCCCCCGCAATGAGCTGGGTGGGAACCAGTGAAAAGGGCTTTTCGGTTGTGGCAGCCTGTCTCTCTGGAACACTTCCCCCAAGGAGGCCTCCTTGTCACACACAATGTGTGTGTTTTTAGCACCAGGTGAAGTCCTTTTTATTTGCTCAGGCCTTTTAGACTCCAAGCTTGTATGCTTATCTATCTATCTATCTATCTATCTATCTATCTATCTATCTATCATCTATCTATCATCTATCTTGATTTTATGTTTCTTTTCAGCTGCCCTAATTTAAACTTGTTATGTACTTTTGATTTATTTTTATGTTTTAGCATTTTACATATGTTTAAACAAAACATATTTATATAGGTAAGGATTTGTTGTTGAATGCTGCCCTACTCAGCTGGCAAATCCATCCTTCATAAGGATGAAGGCATTTATTGATCCTACAGTATGGATTCAACTGTCACTCTCCGCATACGAAGCCATTATTGTTATCATATACTTTTTAAATGTTCACTGTTTTTAACTTTTGTAAACTGCCCAGAGAGCTTCAGCTATGGGGTGGTATATAAATGTAATAAATAAATAAAAAATATTTTCTGTAGTTTTATTTGTAAAGAAGTGTGAGTTCCCCAGATGTGTCTTGGCTATTTTCATTATCACCTCTAACCAACAGTTCTGTTGATTGGGATTCAATGTAACAAGATTCACACAGAACCACTGAGGTGTAAATAACCATGAAGGTCATCTAGTCCATCCTCCTGTCCAACTCATTCACCAAACCTACATTCATCACAGCTGCTGAGCACTTTGCTGCGAAAATGGACTGGATGAGGACTAATAAATTGAAACTCAATCCAGACAAGATGGAGATGCTTCTAGTGGGTGGCTCTTCTGACTGGATGGAAGGTGCTCCAGATGGTGTTGCACTCCCCCTGAAGAAGTAGGTTCGTAGCTCAGGTGTTCTCTTGGAGCCATCTTTGCCCCTTGAGGCTCTGGTGGCCTTCCACTTTGGTTGGTGGCCCAGCTATGCCCCTATTTGGACAGGGATAACCTGACTTCTGTGGCTATGCTCTGGTAACCTTAAAGATAGAGTACTGGAATGCACTTTCCATGGGGCTGACCCTGAAAGTGGTTCGGAAGCTGCAGTTTGTGCAAAATGTGGTGGCCAGATTGATAACAGGGATAAAAAGGTTTGAACCTATAACACCAATTCTGGTCCACTTCCCTTTATGTTCTGACTGCCTGTATGTTCCCAAGTCCAGTTCAAGATGCTGGTTTTGACCTGTCAAGCCTTACACAGCATGGGACTGCAACACCTAATAGAGCGCCTCTCCTGGCGTGAACCTCTCCTGGTGTGAACACTCATTGTCTAAGGGAGGGACGCTCAGAAAGTGGCAAGAAAGAAGGGGGCCTTCTCAGTGGCAGCCCCCCAATTATGGAAAGAATTCCACAGTGAGGTCCACCTGATGCCAACATTGTTTTCTTTTTGGCACCAGGTTAAGACCTTCTTCTATACCCAGGGATCTGGCAGCATATTATAAGTGTTTTTTTTTTTAAAATCAGGTCATGTGTATCTGCTATCTGTTAATATGTTTGTAGCTAAACAGTTTTTATATTATGCACAATATTGTATTTTTAAAAGTTTTTAATCTTTGTAAACTGCCCTGAGAGCGCTGGCTATTGGGCAGTATAGAAATGGAATAAATGAAATGTCTACACAATGAAGCTCTCGCTGTAGTAGAAGCAGGTGTGTGGCCCCAGACAATGCTGTGCTCATCAACCCTTGTGGATGACATATGACCAAGAACTTAGAGAGGGAGAAAAAAGAGGAGGAGGAGGAGGAGGAGGAGGAGGTCCACTCACATGCATTTAACAAAGGTGCTGAAGTTTTCCACTTGGGTTCCAAAAAGAAGGTATCCCAGTTGTGCGTAGGCAAAGAAGACAATGAAGAACATGATGGCAAAGCCAAGGATGTCCTTGGCACAGCGGGCTAATGTGGAGGAGAGCTGTGTCATCGTTTTGTTAAAGCTAATGTATTTGAATATCTAGAATGGGGTGGGGTGGGTGGGAGAAAAGATAGGTGCAAGTTAAGGGTTGCAAAGTAATAATCCTATCTCTTAGCAGGCCTAACTCACTTGCTGAGAACAAACATTTGGCAGCTGTAGCCTTTATCTCAGTTGATGAACATTAGCTCATTGTAGGGATTAGATGCATGCTGGTCTCCAACCATTCTACAGGTCAGAGGAGTTGAGGGGCCAGTGTGGGCTGCACAAGTCTGCATGGTAGTTCCCAGGAAGGAAAAGTACCAGGGTTTCTCTACCTTTTATTCTTCTGAGATCCAACCTGGCTATGGACTGTATTATTATTGTTAGCAAACATGCCAGCCTCACACAGGTTGGAATACAGTGAAACCTTCAAGCAAAGCAACACAGCTATCAGAGTTGGGCATGTTGTGCCCACCCCATCTGAGTAAAGCCATGCCCACTGGCACCCCTAGGCACAGCCCCTGCCATGGTGCACTCCTAAAGCCCCTTGAGGGTATGACCCAAGGTAGAAAAAAGGGGGGGCAGCCCTATAACTTTCATTTTCAGGTGTCTAGGTTTCACAGACTTGGCACTGTGGTGCAGGCAGGCACGCACACTCACGCACATGACCTCTTTTTTATTTTTATTATTATTATTATCATTTATATAGTATATTAGATAGGATGTCCATATTTTGGAAACCGAAAAGGAGGACAACATGGTCACCCCCAAGGGGGCATGTCTAGTACCAAGGGGGCATGTCTAGTACCACCCGAACATAGCCTTGGTCACATGTCTGATTTTACAGCACACATTTAAGACAAATCTGTTCTACATAACATCTTAATGTTAAAATCACTGAAATAAAGAACAAGTGAGAGATTCAATGTATCTGAAATTAACTTCACTCACTCCTACTTTTGTAGGTTTTGCTGTACTTTGAAGCTTTTGCTATACTCTGTGTGTTACATTCTCCCCTTCCCTCAAATATATTTTCTGACTGTATCTTCACTCATTGCAAGCTGCTGTTGTTGTTAACAGGGTTTGCTACTGGCCCTAGATCTGTTTCAAATTTGGTATGGCTAAAGCTCTACCTAAAAGCTATCATGGTGCCAACTTTCAGCTCTTTATCTTTAAAAATGACAGTTTAAAAAATAATAATTTTAAAACCTCATTTTTTAAAAAATTCCTAAAAAATCAATGGATGAACGGATCTGTTTCAAATTCTGTGTGGCTAAAGCTCTACCTAAATCCTATCATGGCACAAAGTTTCATCTCTTTATCTTTAAAAATGACAATTTTTAAAATAATAATTTTAAAACCTCAATTTTTAAAAAAATCCTAAAAAATGAATGAATGAACGGATCTGTTTCAAATTTGTTGTGGCTAAAGCTCTACCTAAATCCTATCATGGTACAAAGTTTCATCTCTTTAACTTTAAAAATGACGATTTTAAAAATAATAATTTTAAAATCTCAATTTTTAAAAAATTCCTAAAAAATCAATGGATGAATGGATCTGTTTCAAATTTGGTACAACTAAAGCCCTTCCTAAGAGCTGCCAGGTTTCATGTATTTATCTTAAAAAATGACGGAGTTATAAGCATTTTTTGTTAATTCCCATTAGAGCTGCTCTTTGAAAAAATCCAGATTTCCCCTCCTCCCGGATTTGCCATCAAAAACCCCGGACAAATCCGGGCAAATCCGGTCATATGGTCACCCTATATTAGAGGATTCAAATGGTTTCTCATGCATCTTTTTGTAATCCCTAAAATGACCCTGCAGGATATGAATGTGTATTGATCCCGATTTTGCAGTGGGGGAGCGGATGCTAAAGCAGGTGTCTTCATGGTGCTGGGTTGGCATTGTGTCCCTCGAAAACCCTGCACTTTCTCTCCCCTGGGGTGGCGTTGGATAATCCTGACACCGAAGAGGGAGCGCGGGGTTTCTGGGTGGCCATCCGGAGCCACTCTTGCCCTCTTCCTGGTGGAAGGCGACCAATCGCAGGTCACCTTCCATCAGGCACTGTCCGGCCACACCTCTGCCGTGCCTCTGGAGCGAGGCTTTGGGTCTATCTTGATGCTGTCTTGAGCATCCTCTCCTCACTCTGGAGAAAAAAGTCAGGGTAAGTCGACTCCCCCACCCCCACAGCTTCGTTGGAAAGCCCCAAGGTGGGTATGCCATTGAAGCGATGTCGTATAATCAACTCTGTGCCCCTGCACATCCACCTTGGGACTTTTTGAGCATTTGGACAGCCAGGGGCTTGCCTAGGACCACCTAAGGAGCTCATGGCAGAAGCAACGTTCCACTGTGGGACTTGCCTGCCAGCCACTATGCCAACTCTTACTGGATATCCTTCTCCTTGAAGCTGTTGAGCCTCGTGCGGTGCAGAGCGGTAAAGCAGCAGTTTCTGCAGCTGAAACTCTACCCACGGCCTGAGTTCGATCCAAGCGGAAGCTGGTTTCAGGCAGCTGGCTTGGGTCGACTCAGCCTTCCATCCTCCTGAGGTCGGTAAAATGAGTACCCAGTTAGCTGGGGGAAAGGTAATAACGGCCAGGGAAGGCAAGGGGCAAACCACCCCGCTATAAGGCCTGCCAAAAAAAATCAGTGAAAGCTGGCGTCCCTCCAAGAGTCAGTAATGACTCAGTGCTTGCACGAGAGGCTCCTTTCCTTTTCCTGAAGCTGTTAGTGTGCCCCCTCCCTCAGTTTTCCTGCTACACTTTCATCATCCCCATAAATCTTCTCTAATTTCCCCCTTGTCGTTCGTTATTTGTACGTGATGCCCTTTCACTTTCCCACTTCTCTGGCCCCTTAGTAGAAGTAAAGTTCTTAGCTCTGAAACTCTGATTAAACCCATAAGCAGAGAAAGGCCAAGAGGAACTCAGGAAGGTACCTTGATCCAGGCAAAGAATAAGTTCACAGCATTCATATTGTTGTACTGCGTCTGCCAAAAAGCCAGGAACTCAAAGTCTGCATAGACGCTGGGGTTTCTCAGCAGCTGCCCCATCAAACGGTTGACTTCAATTGTGCGAAAGATGTGGAATCCGATGGCTACAACAGAAAGCTGAGAGAAGATATGCGATTCAATAGACGCTCTGCAGAGTGGAGCACAGTGTTTCTGACAGACGGAAGGTTATTTTAGGCAACACAATGCTACCTGTAACAAACCATTAGTGGATTGAAATATACATTATCTCTGCATAGGTAGATTATAAGAATGTTTAATGAAGACAACTGCTTATGATATTGCTCTGGGGACACATTTGATAATATGAGCAAATATGTATAACAAAGCCCTGAGATGTTGCTTTTAATAAAAAGGAAACGACATTTTTCAACAGTGGTACGGTATGTATATGAGTGCTTAAGCTTTTCTATTCAAAATCACCCCTAAATTACTTCTTTCACCCTCCAGATACTTCTGTCAACATGCATCTGGAATGCCATGGTGAAAAAAGTATTTGGGATATAGGTTATTTTGAGTGAAGGAATGCTGTTGAGAAAATAATTAAGCACTAACCTGACCCTGACATTTTTCTATTCCAAATTACAGCCTAAGGTTTCTTTTCAGTTTTTAAAGATCTACACACATTTTCAGGTAGGGTATGCTTTGTCCAATGGCTGTTCTGTTGTGCACAATGAAGAGATAACTATGAAGAAATGTATAGCTTCTTAGCTAGAATTGCTTCCCTAATGGGCCCTGATGTTCCCAGAATGTGGAATGCAATGCAACACCCTCCTGACGACTGAGGACAAAAAGGCGATGTAGTAAGTCACAAACTTTCCAAGATTTGCTGCTTATTTCTTTTTCTCCCCTGAGTCTGAGAGGAGATTCCTAAGCTGCTAAAAACAGTTTGCCATCTGTTGAATTGTAGGCACTTGGCTCATTGGATCAGGACAGTTGTATTTCTGTTACTTGTCATCGTCGATGACCAAAGATATCCCTATAGTAGCTACTAACAGCAGCATAATGTAGTTGGGATCCTATGCACTTGCAGGAGAACAATATCACTTTAAAGTAGAGATAATATACTGTATTATCACCAGCAAACACTCATACAGCGTCTGTGTCAATATTACGAATATGCATGTCATGACATAACATAGGAAGTGAGGCAGGTGGCTGCCAGGAGGAGCAGGGCCTTCTCTGCTGTGGCACCCCGGCTCTGGAATGAGCTCCCTAAGGAGGTTCGCTGGCACCTACAATATATGCTTTTAGACGCCAGGTGAAGACCTTTTTATTCTCCCAGCATTTTAACAGTCTATCAATTGTTTTATACTTTGAATGTTTTTAATTTTTGTGAACAGCACAGAGAGCTCCAGCTATTGGGCGGTATAGAAATGTAATAAATAAATAAATAAAATGCTGCCAAGGCTCACATATTAATCATGCAGACAAGACTTAGGGCTTCACCAGACAAGGTTAAAATCCTGCATACTTACTGGGGCTTCTGCTTCCAGATTCTTTGCAGAATTAAGATCAACTCCTTTACACAGGCTGACACAGGCTTTGATTTGGGGGAATACCTTTTTATATGTTTCATTTTACAGCCACTAGACAGTGCTGTAAAAGTACACCCAGGAAGTAAAAAAGGTCAAAACTGCAGGAGGTGCCCTGGAGGTTGACGATGTCATGTAAAGGACACGCAAACTTCTGTCAGTAACCATTCTTGATTGCACAATATAAACCCCATGTGGAGAAGTCCATAATCCCACAAACACACCACACCAGTGTGAGCCATTGTATTGCAGCAGGAGGCCAATAACAGAGCCAATGTAGATGTGATGTTAATAGCATCTTTGCATCTAACATGCAGGTTTTTTTAAAAAAATGCAAATATCATCAACTGGGGATCACAGCAGGCATGGAAAGGGAATTTAACTGTTTCTTCCTCAGCTGTGGTCCTGAGGAAAATCTACACCTAGATCAATGGAGAGCACCTTTAAAATATAATTATCTACGCATTATATTCAGATATCAATGGCTTCTCCAGAACTATTGAACTATTTTCCTCTATAGAAATAACAGAACCTGAATATTTTCAAATAAACAGTGCAAGCCTATGGGTGAGAAGCCCGAACAACAGAGCACTCTGCGCTTGGAGGCTCTGTCATGTCCAGAGCCCTGCCAGGCTCTTGCTGCCAGGGTAGTAGAGGCATTGTTTGCCTCTGTTTTCTCCTAAAAGGGATATTTAGTTAGACCAGCCTCGGAGCTGGTCTAACTTCCCCTCTGTGTTGGGAACGTGGTCGAGGGCTCAGAGGGCTGTGGGCCCTTTGGATCCAAGGCCACTCTTTTCCCACTCACAATCACACCCCCAATTTCCCCCTTCCCCCTTCTTGAGGTCAGAGAGCAACCCTAGTAGAGGGAGTCCTGCAGAAAAATCTGCCATGGCTGGGAAGAACCAGGAGGGGGGTTTTACAAAACCCCTCTGATATCAGAGCTGGAACTAAGATCTTGGAGGGGCTTTCTCATACGACCCTATGGCCCCTAGGATGCTGTCTAGGAACCACAGGATTGCTTTCTAAGACCATTTTACACTAGTAGTAAGCTATCTTAGTACTAGCCAACAGACCTGGCTTCGCACAGGTTGGAATTGCTTTTAGGTTGATAGAGAGAAGTCTGCAAGAAAACTTACACAGTTGGACACATTGTGCCTGCCCCAGCTGAGTGAAGGCACGCCTACAGCACCTCTAGATAGGACCCCTGCCAAGGTCCACCCCATAGCCCTCTGAGGGAGGGGGTCTGTCCACCCCATCTCCCTTAGATGGAGCTGCCCCACAGCAGAGGGGAGTGGGCAGACTTATAACTCAGCCTACTCATCTTCTCTGACTTCAAACTGTGAGTGTTCTTTTTTTCATACTTTTTACACGGGCCCTGTCTTCATGGCGCTGAGTTGGCACTGCCTCCCTCCAAAACCCCAGAGTTTTACTCCCCCAGGGTGACATTGGGTCATCCCGATGCTGAGGAGAGAGAGCGTGGGGTTTCCGGTGGTCTTCTGGGACCACCGGCCCCTGCCCTCTTCCTCATGGAAGATGACCAATCACTAGTTGCCTTCCACCAGGACCACCTTTGAGATTGACCCCGGGATTGAGGTCAGATGGTGGAATAACTATATTGAACTCGCTCCCCATGAAAAAGTCAGGGTAAGTCTCCAACTTTTTCCATGTACAGCTTTGTGGGGAAACCCCATGGTAGCTGTGAATCTGCGGCTGCATCAAATAACGTCAGCCACTGTGGGGCTTTTCCCACAATTGGCAAACTAACCAATGGACCAATAGATGCTTTCAGATCTGATCTCTGTAGCCCAATTTATTTTCTCCCCCTCCCTATTTCCCTAATACTAATTGTAAGAAATCTCACCAATATGACAACTATATCCAAGATGTTCCAGATGCTGGTGAAGTACCGAAGCCTGTGAATGCGCAGTTCTAAGATCTCTTCCACAATGTAGTAAAAGATAAAGACACAGAAGACGATCTCACAAGAGACGATGAAGAAATCCCAAGTGCTGACATACCGGAGGAGCTTTACTGTTCGGATCTGCCATGAGGGGATGGCACCACCCGTGGCTGGGAATTCAACCACCAACCTAGGTAGCAGAGAAGAGGGATGTATGGATTAAAGCTGATGCTGTATATCCTCTTGATAAGTATGATAAATCAATAGACTTACAGCACAGCAGGGTATGTGATAAAAAAAATCAAAATAGACTATTCTGGAAAAAAAAATGATTTTGCAATCATTCCACAATAATTGGGGAACGGTTGCAGCTCAGTGGCAGAACACATTGCTTGTGTACAAAAGGTCCCATGTTCAATTGCAAGGTGAAACTGGGAAAGACCATTGCCTGATACAATAGTGAGCCATTGCCAGTCATGGAATCACAGAACTATAGAACAGTAGAGTTGGAAGGGTCCTATAAGGTCATCAAGTCCAACCCCCTGCTCAATGCTGGAATCCACCCTAAAGCATCCCTGACAGATGGTTGTCCAGAGGCCTCTTGAAGGCCTCCAGTGTGGGAGAGCCCACGACCTCCCCAGGTAACTGGTTCCATTGTTGTACTGCTCTAACAGTCAGGAAATTTTTCCTATATCCAGCCGGAATCTGGCTTCCTGTAACGTGAGCCCATTATTCCGTGTCCTGCATTCTGGGAGGATCGAGAAGAGATCCTGGCCCTCCTCTGTGTGACAACCTTTCAAGTATTTGAAGAGTGCTCTCATGTCTCCCCTCAATCTTCTCTTCTCCAGGCTAAACATGCCCAGTTGTTTCAGTCTCTCCTCATAGGACTTTGTTTCCAGTCAATGTAGAGCTAGATGGATGAATGACCTGACTTGATATAAAGGAGCTTTCTATTTGCAATTATGGTTGTAAAAACCTACAGCGTCAAGGTTTCAGCTCTCTGGACCCTGCTGTCCAGCTGGACATCAGGAAAAACTTCCTAACTGTTAGAGCAGTACGACAATGGAATCAGTTACCTAGGGAGGTTGTGGGCTTTCCCACACTAGAGGCATTCAAGAGGCAGCTGGACAACCACCTGTCAGGGATGCTTTAGGGTGAGTTCCTGCATTGAGCAGGGGGTTGGACTCGATGGCCTTGTAGGTCCCTTCCAACTCTGCTATTCTATGATTCTATGTCAAATTTTACATTAAAAGCCTTCCCTTTGAGCACTGGAGCAGGAGCATAAAAGGGACCATTGCCTCAGGTGCTGAAACCATCTGTCCAGAAAAAGTGAGCCTGCATATGTCACCTGCTTGCTTTTCTTACCTAGGGCCTCCTCATGAGCCAGTTTGCCCCTGAAACTCTACTTCCTATGCTATGTAAAGGCTGGAGAGGAAATGTGAAAGATGAGCAAAATAGCAAAAGATCTTTTCACAGAAATGAACAGAAGAAGGGAGAAGAGCTAAAATTGCCAATTGAGATGTCACCTACCTGAGCACACAGAAGAGGTTGATGTTGGCATTATACACAGAGAAGTCAATAAAAACCACGCGAGTTCCACGATCCAACCACAAGTTTTTTTTCAAGACTTGAAGAGCTTCTGCACTTTCCTCCCGGGTCATTTCGAGATCTATGTAATACCCTCCTCCACTGTAACTCGTTAATCTGCCCCAGTGAGAGGAACCATCAAGTTCTTCCTCTGTGTAATACTGCCACCTGCACAGGGAAAGCATTGGAGAGAAAGAGAATCATAGAATAGTAGAGTTGGAAGGGGCCTCTAAGGGTAGGAGAAAATGCAAACTATTCCAGGCTCAACATGCGTATGCTAATAAATCCCCCACCAAAAAAAGGGGGGAAGTTTCCCCAGTGCCATCACAGTACCAGTAATATAGTTCTTGTGGATCCTGGCCAATACTCTTTACATCAAGTATTTTTTTGGAATACTTGATGTGAGCTGAGTTCCATTTATTTGGTTACATGAATGTTACCACCAAATTAAGAGGGGAACTGAGATATATAAAGAGGAAAGTACTAGGGTAACACTAAATCTTAAAATTGGGACTGTTAACAGATTGATTGTATTTTAAATATTTAATATTTCCAGTGAGGGAGGAAGCAGCAGCCAGGCACCTCTCCACCGTGCCTGGGTCCAGCTCCAGCTGAGAGCCCCCTCCCTGCTGCTGCCAGCTGTCAACTGTCATTGCTGAACTTTGCAACTAAGATTGTAGTGCCTGAATTTGCTTTCCTTTCCCCCCTCCTCCTCCCTCCCAATCCCCTTTCCTTTTGTGTCATGTCTTTTAGATTGTAAGCCTGTGGGCAGGGACTGTCAAGAAATACTTTTGTAAGCTGCCGTGAGAGCCTTTTTGGGCTGAATGGCGGCATAAAAATCCTTAAATAAATAAATAAATAAATAAATATTTTTAAAAATTACATATGATAAAACCTCAGCATAGATACCTTTTATACATTCTTAAGGAAGGGTAAAACAAGAAAAAACATCTTTAATTTTTTCTTTTCATTTTGTATTACAAAATAGTACCTTTGTACTGCAATAGCCTCTAAATAAATAAATAAATAAATAAAGTGTGCTCAATACACATCCCTGTTAAGAACCTGGGGAAATGGCTGTGGCCTAGTTTCTCCCTTCCCTGGTCTCTTCGTCAGAGAAACTGTTCTTGGGAGACTGTCACTGTTCGGGTTTCTCTATCCAGGACTCATATTTATGGTTAGGAATGTGTCATTTTCACTTTGGAAATGAAAACAACCCCCTGCTTCTGATATAACTCAATAGTGCCCCCTCGAGCATCTGGTAACTTAGCACCCTGCCTTGATTAGGCTTATTTCACCTTTTTGCCCTTTAAAATGCGAGCAAAATCTTAAATTCCTTTTTTGAATAGGCTAACTGGTTCAAAATGATTGGGCAATGTTGAGATGTAAGTTAGAGTCATTAAGAAGGTGGGTCCAGCTACTAAGTATTTTTTTAAAAGAAAATCTAGCTAGACTGCTGGCAACAGAAATGGAGGCTATTTCATTATTGGACCAACAACAATTGTTACTAGCCAAGAGGCTGGCTTTTATTGAACTCAGATTCCCATAAAAGTAAGAGTTCATTCTTCCATTACCTTCCAGCAGGAAGACAAGAAGCTCTCTCTCAGACCATTCTCTCTGCAATTAACTCTGCATATGCCCTGGAATCTAAGACACTATGCAAGTAGGTAATAAGTTACTCGATCAGTTAGATTGACTTTATTGATTTTATTTGGAACTAGCTGTACCCTGCCACGCGTTGCTGTGGCTCAGTCTGGTTAAATTGAAAAGAAAGAAAAGACAAAGTGGATGTTTCTAATATGTTTAATTTCACAATGCTTGTGGATATACAATATTTTTAGTTGTTCCATTGTCTGTGTAGATATAGAGATTGTCTGGTTTGCCGACTCTAGAACACGCAACATATAATTGTCCATGTGAGAAGCAATCTGTGTCTAGATCTAAACCGCACAATTCTAAAGATTGGCCCTGAGCTTTGTTGATGGTGATTGCAAACGCCAATCGAATTGGGAATTGCAATCTCTTAAATTGAAATGGCATATCTGTTGGAATCATAGGAATGCGAGGAATGAGGACATCTTCACCTTTGAAAGGTCCTGTCAAGATTGATCTCCGACTATAACAATTGCCACTTCGTCTATAGTTGGAGCATTGAATCTTCGCACATGTTCTCCAGCAGGCGTTTTGTCAGCATGAATAACAATCTTGTGTGTATCAGATGGCATCATGTCAATTGCTGTTTTGAACAAATGTACTAAATTGTTTTTTTCGTGAAGTAGCTGTTGCAGTTTTGAAACAATGGACCTTTTTATGCCGGTATAAATTCCGCAGCGTGCATTCAATTCATCATTGCCATCACCAATGAAATACATGTGTAGGAATTTATGTTGACTATCTTGAAACGGAAGGAAGGAGCCGGCTTTATGATAAATTTGTCCTTTGACTTTGAAAGTTGGCATAAATGGAGCTGTGATGACTTCTGCGCCGAACGACATCATTTGGAAGCATGAGTTGTATTTCCTGATGTTAGATAGGAAATGCTTTGATTCTGCGGTATATCCGGCAAGCAAAGTTTGTAATGGCTCTGGTGGTTCTCCAAGTGGAGGCAGTTTAATTTTTCCAGCAGCACAACACATTCCTTTTGTTTCTCCATTAAATTTAAGAGCCTTGCAATAAGGACACACTTCAGTCATAGTGCCAATGAGAACATGCCGCCTCAAACTATAATCATTAGCTGGGTTGTACCGGAATGCAAGGCGATTGTAATCGTGTGATTGTTTACCACGGAGTCGTGTTTGACGCTGATGTGCTGTTTCTCGTTGACGTCTTTCAGCCCCTCTCAGCCTTTCGCGTTCATTATGTTGAGAACAAAGCAGATCTGTAGCTGTAGTACGCGATTGCCGTGCTCGCAACCGTGCATCCTCAAGTCTGGCTGAACGTTGCTTGGTTGATTCCTTGGCACGTATTTGAGCCATTTTTTTCTCTTTTTTTCTCATTTGCTGAAGCCCGTTCTTCCTGAGTCTGATTTGCAATTTCTCGTCGCAGTGCTTCCGCTCCGCGAGTACGACGACCTAAGTGTGATCTTCTGCAAGGCATTATTTGGATGAAGTAAAGCAGTTTGTTTGGTTTTTAAAAAAGTTTTTTTTAACGTTGAGGAGGTTAGTGGAAACTCATGGCAGTTACCTTTCTTCTGAACGTGTAACTGTCACAGGTGTGACATCTATATTCACTCAGCCAATTGCGAGAGTACATGCAAATAGGAGAGGAGGCAGAGGCAGCGGATTGGCCTACTGGTTGGTGATGTCACAATGATCAGCAGGACTGGTTTTGAGGAGGCCTATTTCTTCGATTTTAAGACAAACCTTTGACCCCATATAGAACATAGTTACATAACAACGCTCGCGTATTCGAACGCAACGCTGTGTCAAAATTTCAAAGCAATCGGTGAAGAACTTTCGGAGATATAAAAGCATGTTTTTACGGTGAGGAGGTTACTGGAAACTCCTGGCAGTTACCTTTCTTCAGAACGTGTAACTGTCACAGGTGTGACATCTATATTCACTCAGCCAATTGCGAGAGTACATGCAAATAGGAGAGGAGGCAGAGGTAGCGGATTGGCCTACTGGTTGGTGATGTCACAATGATCAGCAGGACTGGTTTTGAGGAGGCCTATTTCTTCGATTTTAAGACAAACCTTTGACCCCATAGAGAACATAGTTACATAACAACGCTCGCGTATTCGAACGCAACGCTGTGTCAAAATTTCAAAGCAATCGGTGAAGAACTTTCGGAGATATAACGACAGTAACGAACGGTCTTTTTCATTTTTATTTATATAGATAGATTCTCTCTGTGTGTAATTGTTGACTTCCCTTGTCCACCCCCCACCTTTTTATATTTCAACATCTGTTTGCATTGTTTTATATTTCAACATCTGTTTGCATTGTTTTATATTTCAACATCTGTTTGCATTGTTTTAGAAGGGAATTCTCACTAAACTCTTCCCCATACAAAGTACAAAATTACCACTGGTCTTGTTGGGATTTTTACAAGGTTTTGTTAAATTTCTGAGCTTTTGACAAAGTGCATCATCAGACAAGCATTTTATCGTACGCTTGTTACTGGCCACTCATGGTTTTTCACAGGTCCTTTTGATGCTGCTGTCTGCCTCCCATGCGTCTCCTGCCCCTTCTGGTCTTTTTTCCGTTAAAAAATAAGGCCGTTTAAATCTGATTTTTTTTAAAAAAAACTTGCCGCCATTTCTTACTGTGTGCAGGAAAAGCAGTGATTAAAAACGCCCACTGAATGGACCACACAGTCATTGCTGCTTCCTCTTTGTTCCCTGTGTGAAGGAAGAGGAAGCTCCCTATTGTGGCTCAACAGTAGGAGGCCAAAGCGATGGTAGGGAAATGTGGTTTTCAACAACCCTAAAGCACCTTTCGTGGTTATGTTTTTCCCTAGGGTTGAGTAAAAAATAGCCAACTGCATTTGAAATGCGTAGGCACCTTGGCACTTTAATAAAACTTTTGCTAATATTTATGTTTGAAGATTACTTGGTTCCACCCTCGCCTTTGGCTATTTTTTACTCCCCCACGGGGTTTTCCTTGCTTTTTCCCTAGGTTGGGCTGAAGACAGGGGTCACTGGCAATAGGAACTCCCCAAACAGTGGACAGTTTAGGGTGTGTCAGGAAGTTGGGAGCAGCTGTAGCTCAGTGTGATTGAGCACTTGCCTTGCATGCAAAACGTCCCAGGTTCAATCTCCGGCTTCTCCAGGTAGGGCAAGGAAAAGATCACACCTAAAACCCTGGAGGGCTGCTGCCAGTCAGTGTCAGCAATACTGGGCTAGATGGACCAGTGGTCTGCCTCCATATAAGGCAGATTCCTTTGTTCATCCTGTCTTGTCACTGGCTACCTTAAGGACTGCTTTCTTCCACATTTTCTTCTCTGTATACTCTGCTGAGTATGATTTAAACTGAGTATGATTTAAACCTGACACCTTGCTCCTTATTTCCCAGTCATATGAGGTGCAACGGCCAACTGCTAGGAGTAGGCCCTTTCCTGGGATGGATACCACCTTGGGAATGTTCTTCCAGATGAGAGCTGTCAAGCCCTGCACCTAGGCTCTTTTAGGCATTTGGTTAAAAGATGGCTGTTCAAGAAGCCATTTGGCTGTATCTTCTCCTGGCTTGATATTTTCTGTTTATGGTTCTGTTTTATGATATGATGTTTGTAGTGTGATGTTTTTATGTTATTATGAGACTGTGTTTTGTATGCCACTTTGAGCATACTCGGTGAAGAAAGTCATGGTATAGGCATTTAAAATAAATAAAATAACAAGACGAAGTTATCTTGTGCCAGTGTAGCTATAAAAGGAGTAGAGTGCTATTTTGCATTCCTGAAGTGGAGAAATTCTTTAGACCTGTAGCTTGTGAAATGCAAAGAGGCAGAGGTTATTATTCACTTACGCTGTTCCATTGAAGAGTCCAAAAGGAGATCTGTTCTCTTTGTCCTCACTGTACACATCATAACAACCAGAAATGTCTTCCTTGAAGTCATCATGCACCACACAAGAGTTGTTCTGGACCTTCAGTTGGCGCAGTCGTGGGACACCAAGCAGCAAGTTCTCATAGTAGATATATGACTGAGCATTGTGGCAAAGAGATTTATTGTTGTACCATTTGGTCCAGTACAAACTATCCAGTAAAGGGCCTTGTGTATACTGTGGAGATAGACAGAAAGGGAGAAGAAATGTGTGTGATTTAAGACAGCCATGCTTAAATCATATGACTAAATGGGCAGGGCTGTATTAATAGATTCTAATTGCATAGGCAGAGAGTCTCACTTTGTGCCTCATTCAAGAGGCAGCTGGACAACCACCTGTCACGGATGCTGCAGGGTGGATTCCTGCATTGAGCAGGGGGTTGGACTCAATGGCCTTGTAGGCCCCTTCCAACGCTGCTGTTCTATGATTCTATAAAAGGGATGTGGTGAGTGCTCTCCTTGTGGGGAGAGGGGATCAGATAAGAGCTATGGGCATTAGAGGGGCTCTCCTGTGTGTGTTGTGGGGAAGGGGATGAAATGGTTGTGAGCTGGGGTGTGTGTGTACAAATCACTGAAGGATTTCAGTGAGCTATAAAGCATGAGCTGTATACATTTTCCTATGTATTTTATTGTGCATACACCAGCTTGTGCTGTTTTACACAACTGAATCCCCACATGTACATTTAACAGTGGCAGGCAGACTAAAATCTGCACAAATTGAAAAAGAAGCACATTAGTTTTCAGTAGGGCTATGCATCGCTTCGGATCCGAATCCTGAATCTAAGGTGAATTGGGGTGATTCAGAGGGCTTTGAAACAGATCCAAATCAAATGGAAACAGTACCGAATCAGTCCGAAGCAAATCGCATGATCCGGATTGATTTGGATTGATTTGGACTTTTTTCAAGCACAGGCAGACATGAAAATTGGCAACATTATAGGGCTTCAGTAGGGCTCCTGCCAAGATTGAAGCACATCAGTTCATCCCCTGATTTTTAGGAATTTTTAAAATTTGAGGTTTTAAAATTATTATTTTTAAAGTATGCTGACATTTTTAAAGATAAAGAGATGAAACTTAGTACGTTGACAGCTCTTAAGTAGGGCTTTAGGCATGCCAAGGTTGAAGCATATCAGTTCATCCCTTGTTTTGGGGGGAGTTTTTAAAGTTCAAACTCAAACCTCCTCATTGGGGTCTAGCACCTTGAGAAGTAACCAAGTTTCAGGGTGAAAAATGATATTACAGATAAAGACATTAAAATTAGCACCATGGTAGGACTTCAGTAGGGCTTCAGCCATGCCACGTTTGAAGCAGATTGGTTCAACCCTTGTTTTTTGATGGGATTTTATAAATGTGTGCTTTATTATTGTGTACTGCTTGTGCACAACACACAGCAGAGACATACACACACAAAGTTGAAGACACTTAGAGACTAAACAACACAGAACTCACAGAGGATATTATTATTATTATTATTATTATTATTATTATTATTATTATTATTATTATTATTATTGGCTGTGCTATAATAAGATGAACCCTGAAACAATCCTCAATCCTCCTCCTAGCCTCCTATTAAGGGGGTGCCAAAACATCTCTCACTGTCTATGTTTTGAACCACTGTGCCCGCCTTGCAGGGCCAGTTTGTTTGCTTTCTGTCAGCCTCTCTGGGCCAGCCTGCCTCTGTGCCCTCCTAGTGCCTGGGAGATATAGATGGGATGGGTAGGTCAACCCTGCCAGCAATGGCATACTTGCTCCCAGTGCTCCATGGCCATAGCTTCCTGCTGCCTCTTCTCCTCTGTGCCCGCCTTGCAGGGCCGATTTGTTTGCTTTCTGCCGACCTCTCTGTGCCTGTCTGCATAGCTGCATCCTTGCCTCTTTGCCTGCCTGAGCACCTGCACCCTTCTCCAATATGATCTGTCTGGTTCTGCCTTGCAGGGCTGGTTTGTGTTTCCAGCTTTGAATCTAGACAATCCTTGGCTCACTTACACATGCTCGCATACCGGCCTGCTACCTCTCTGCCTGCCAGCCAGCTAGCCAGCCTGCCTGCCCACTTCTCCAATATTATCGGTCTGGTTCTTTCTTGCAGGGCTAGTTCGTGTTTCTGGCTTTGCTTTGACTCAATTTCTAAGGCACATTGCTCCCAGCCAGGTAATGTGTGTATTGCAGGCAGCCTACTTTCCTTGTTTCTCTCTGAATGGGAAGAGCCTGAGGATGTGTCAGCTTCAGAACAAAAGAAAAGTAGGGGAGATTTGCTCCTGAAGGGATAGTGTGAGCTGAATGCACACCTTCTCAAACCGCTCTTTGCTTTGAGTGGCTGCTTTAATGGTTTCCTTGAAAAATCACATTTTTAGAAGTGGATTACAAATGTGTCTGAAATTTGGCACACATGAGCACCTCCAGGGCATCTGTAAGGTCACCAACTTGCGTATTTCTCTCTTGAAAAATAAAAAAAGTTATAGGCATTCATTTTTTCCAATGCAAGTCTATGGTAAAATGAAAAAAACCGAATAATTTGGACATCCGAATCTCAATTCAGATCCGGATCCAAGGCAAGGTGTACTGGGTCCAAATTGATCCGAATCAAATCACGCTCAATTCGGAAGGTCCAAATTGGGCTCTGAAGGGAATTGGGGTGTCCGTGCACAGCCCTAGTTTTCAGGTGCTGGCCCTGGGTAGAGTTGCTACATGATCAGAGTTAAAGTGGTCATATCAGGACTGCTAGTTTGCTTTATGCCTGTCAGTGCAACAATTTCAATTTTCAACAGTGTGTCCAAAGCTTGTAGGTACTCACTTCCCAAAAGTCAGTCATGCTTCCAATAGTCTGGAAGGAGACACCATTGTCAGAAGAGGTTTGCAAGAAAAGTTCAGACATCACTTTGGTGTAGTAATAGGCATTTGTACTGGTCATTCCATAGGTCACTAGAAAACAACAACAGGCAAACCACATATTATTTTTCCTAAAACGGGGGTACCAGAGGGAGAACTTTCAGTGCTGTTATCAACCCATCAACTTGGCTGGCATCCTGCTCAAGGATCGAGTCACAAAGTTTTGTGTGTGTTCCAGGACTTAATGTCCTCTCTAACAAGGGCAGAGTACATTTGTAGAATATGGGGCGACATATTTCCTCACTGGTTCCCCTCCCAGTAATAACAGTGCAGAATTTTACTAAGTGGTCTTCCAGGAGACTATCAAGTTTCTTGAAATATTTTAACAACAGATGGACTGTTACAGAAACGGAGGGCAGTCCTGCCTCCATCCTTAAATGGGCGGCACGAGTGCCCTGAGGGAGACCCAAGATTTTCCTTAAGGAATTACTTTGAACTATTTCCAGCTGGGCAAGAGCCTTCTCATTCCAGCCCCAGATTTCTACCACATACAGCAATTGTGAGATCACTTTACCCTGAAATATTTTGAGAGCAGGGACTATTAATTGGCCTCCCTTGGAAAAGAAGTATTTTTTAAAATAACACCCACTGTGCAGTTGTTAAAGCTGCATTAAGATGTACCTTCCAACATAGAGAGTCCTGGAATGTAACATGCAGGTATTTAAAGAAGGAGTATTGCTCTATTTGCTCTGCACTAATTGTCCGCCTGTTTTTTAAGTCTGCTACCACAGAAGATCACAACTTTTGTTTTGTCATAGTTAATCCTCAACTTCTCCTTTTCACAGTAATCAGTTAATCCAGCCAACGTTCTTCGAAGTCCAATCTCAGCATAAGACTTGAGTGCCATGCCATCGGCATACAGTAAGGTTGAGACTTTACACCCATTGAGTGAAGGGGGGGGGGGAATTTCTGTGACTATGTCATTAATATAAAAACTGAATAAAAAAGGAGCGAGCAGACAGCCCTGCTTGATGCTTCTCTTCAATAAAATTGGATCAGATAGGGATCCTTGGAGACCCACTCTAACCCTAGGCGTAAGGTGGTTCAATCAGTAATCTCAAAAAGTCGTCTGTCAATATCAGTCCTTTCAAGCTTTCCCCGCAATCTAGATCTATCGATGGAATCAAAGGCTAATGTGAGGTCAATAAATGCAACAAAAAGACATTTTCCTTGACCCTTGGTATATTTCTGAGTCAAGGCCTTCAAGATATCACAACGATCTATTGCATTGTGACCCCTACGAAACCTGCCTGCTCTGGATGAAAAAGTTTTGTCATCTCATAGAATCATAGAATAGTAGAATTGGAAGGGGCCTATAAGGCCATCGAGTCTAACCCCCTGCTCAATGCAAGAATCCACCCTAAAGCATCCCTGACAGATGGCTGTCCAGCTGCCTCTTCAATTCTTCTACTGTGAGCCCACAACCTCCCCAGGTAACTGGTTCCATTGTTGTACTACTCTAACAGTCAGGAAGTTTTTCCTGATGTCTAGCCGTAATCTGGCTTCCTGTAACTTGAGCCCATTATTCAGTATCCTGCATTCTGGGAGGATTGAGAAGAGATCCTGGCCCTCCTCTGTGTTACAGCCTTTCAAGTATTTATTATTATTATTATTAATATTTATAAAGCGCCATCAATTTTCATGGTGCTGTACAGAGTAAAACAAAAGAGTAAAACAAAAGAGTGCTATCATGTCTCCCCTCAATCTTCTCTTCTCCAGGCTAAACATGCCCAGTTCTTTCAGTCTCTCTTCATAGGGCTTTGTTTCTAGACCTCTGATCATCCTGGTTGCCCTCTTCTGAACACGCTCCAGCTTGTCTGCGTCCTTCTTGAATTGTGGAGCCCAGAACTGGACGCAATACTCAAGATGAGGCCTAACCAGGGCTGAATAGAGAGGAACCAGTACTTTGCGCAATTTGGAAGCTATACTTCTATTAATGCAGCCCAAAATAGCATTTGCCTTTCTTGCAGCCATATCACACTGTTGGCTCATATTCAGCTTGTGATCTACAACAATTCCAAGATCCTTCTCATTTGTAGTATTGCTGAGCCAAGTATCCCCCATCTTGTAACTGTGTATTTGGTTTCTATTTCCTAGATGTAGAACTTGGCACTTATCCCTATTAAATTTCATTGTTGTTTTCAGCCCAGCACTCCAGCCTATCAAGATCATTTTGAAGTTTGTTTCTGTCTTCCAGGGTATTAGCTATCCCACCCAATTTTGTGTCACCTGCAAATTTGATAAGCGTTCCCTGCACCTCCTTGTCCAAATCATTAATAACAATGTTGAAGAGCACTGGGCCCAGGACCGAGCCCTGCGGTACCCCACTTGGAGAAGGTTCCTTTGATAAGCACTCTTTGAGTTCGATTCTGTAGCCAACTGTGGATCCACCTAATAGTTGTTCCATCAAGCCCACTTTTAGCTAGTCCCTCCCCACCCGCAGATCACCTTGGGAAATGGAGACGGAGGAGGCAGTTGGGGCTGCCATTAGCGTCTTGCTTCCTGCTGTCATGGATGAAGCTGCAGATGAAGGAGAGCAGGACATCTTCCGTGAGCTGTTGCACTTAGCAGGCACAATTCACCTCATCCCACTACTTTTTGGAAATGGTGCCACAAACTCTGCCAGGTCTGCTGCTGTGGCAGCATTGCTCCTGGAGGCATTCCTGGCCTTGCTGCGCAGCCGTGAACAGGTGAGTGTCATGGCATGGATGGTGTCAGTGCAAGCCCTCAACAGGATCCCCGCAATTGCCATGTCCACCAACCTGCTGGAGCAGCACACCATGGTCCGCCATTGGGTCCTTCCGAGAACTGATGCTGTCTGGGCAGAGATGCAGGATTTATCTGACTGATGAGTGCTTCAGAGCTGATGAGTGCTTCAGAGGCAGCTTCTGCATGTCCCACGTCACCTTTGATCTGATAGTGGCTGTGATCAACCCAATTTTGTGCAGAGAAGATACGGTAATGCACCCTTCTATTCCAGTCTTGTGTCTCCTTGCATTGATTCTGTACAAGCTGGCTTTCAGCATGGACTACCTGCCCCCTTCCACCATCTTAGGGTTGGGCAAGCGACTGTGAAATTTTCCACAAGACCATGAGGGTTCTGAACAAGCTGTACCATGAAGACTTTACCTGGGTTGGCAACGAGAAGAATATGCATGTGTTCCATGCACTGGGCTTCCCATGGGCCGTGAGGCCCCTGGACTCTATCCATGTGAATATTCTGCCCCCTCTCATGGAGCAACGAATACAACCAAAAGCACTACTACAGCATGGTTCTGTAGGCACTGGTGGACGTGAGGGGAAGGTTTCTGGATGTCTTTGTTGGGGTGTCCGGTAGGAGCCATGATATTGCCATCTTCTGGAACTCCCCCCTTGCAGTCAAGTTTGCCACAGGGAGATTATTCACCTCCTGCTGCTCTTCCGTGTGTGGCCATGCCATTGGCCACTTGTTCAAGCTGACTAGGCACTTGCCTTTCAACCATGGCTGATGGTGCCTTACCACTCCCCCGTACACCCCTCCAGAAGAACTTCAGCTACTACCATTAGCCATGCCCAGATGCCTGTTGAGCATGCTTTCAGCCACCTGAAAGTGCACTGGAGCTCTCTTTACACTCTTCTGGACGTTGAATTGGACATAATTCCTGATGTCATCATGATGTGCTGCATTCTGCACAACATCTGTGAATTGTGTAGTGATGTATTGCTTGAGGACCACCCTGACCTGCCTCAACTGGGTGCAGAGAGCGACGCCATTCCTGTTGATGAGAGCAGATATCCCCGTTTCCACACCCCCAAAATCCAGCTCAAGTTTGGGTGTCACACTCCAAGGCAACAGTGGTGCGCACAAAGATAGCCGAGTGGAACTGGGCCCACTGGGCCCATGTCTCCCACGAGCAACTGGACTGACCTTTCTTCCTCAGCAACAGGGGCATCCCCTTCCTTCAATCTCAGGTGCAACACTCAGAGAAGCCCTAACAGTTGTGCCTTAGCCTTAGCTTTTGCCAACTGCAAAGGTGGCCTTTCTCCCTCACTAAGGCCTTTGCTAGACCAGGGGTTAGCCCAGTGTGAGGCCCAGGCTCGCCCCTGTGCAACCAGATGATGCACAGGGGTTCCCGGGCCCAGGCAGGGGTCAACCCTGCCTGGCCCCGGGGTATCGGGCTACAGTTGTAGCCCGATATTTCCCACGGTCTTGGGCTGGGCCCAAGACCGCGGATGTGTAGCCTGGTCCGCTGCTTTTCCCGGTTACCGCAATTACTCCCAAGTAGCCGGGAAAAGCGGTGGACGGGGTGCAGTGCTTCACAGGAGCATTGGGTCCACTGGAGCCGGGGGGGGGGAGATTGGGGGGGGAGATTGGGGGGGGAGATTGGAGCCGAGGGGAGAGATGGGGGGAATTGCGGCCGGGGGGGGGAATTGGGGCCAGTGTGTGTGGGGGAATCGGCGATTGCGGGAGAGGGACATTGGAGCCAGGGGGAAGAGCGGGCAGGGGTGGGAGGGACATCGGAGCCGGGGGGAAGAGCAGGGCGGGGGGGGGGGAGCGGGA
Source organism: Elgaria multicarinata webbii (assembly GCF_023053635.1). Classification (NCBI taxonomy): domain Eukaryota; kingdom Metazoa; phylum Chordata; class Lepidosauria; order Squamata; family Anguidae; genus Elgaria; species Elgaria multicarinata. Next base: position 113,231,267 of record NC_086178.1, read on the forward strand.
GAACGCTTTTATTTTTTTAAAATGGCTTACCTTAGCACATTAGCGTTCGTGCACATCCATCCCTTCTAAGAGCTAAACAACATGGCAGACACGACGGGGCTTCCGTGCAGCCTGTCGCGTCTGACGTGTGGAAAGGAGCGACAGCCCGCACTACTTCTAGCAGGGGCTGTCCCCTCCTCCCATATGGATTCTCAGGTAGGTCTAGCAAGGCCCTAAGAGGGCAACCCTTACTTAGTCTGCTTTTTGCCTAGAAGCATTTGAGCCAGTATTTTGTAGAAGCATTAGAATAAAAGCATTCGAATTATTTCCAGTGATTCCAATGCTCTGTGGCCTGGCTGAGGGTTGAGGGAGCGGGCAAGGAGAGAAGCGGTGGGGGAAGGAGGGGGGACTGCTGCCTGCGGGGGCCCCAGCCATGGGCTTTTGGCAGGGCTTGGGGAAGAGGGAGAGCAGGGAGAAGGTGGGGGAGATCACAGCGGCTGTTCGGCCACTGAGCGGCAGGGCGCTAAATGTGTGGAAAGACCACTGCCAGGGATGGGAGTAATTGAGGGAAGGGTAGCTGCTGTGTGGTAAAGGGAAGAGGCAGATCTGGGTGGAAAACAAGGCCGGGGGGGGGGGGGGACACGGGACACACGTCTTTGAAAACCGAGCGACAGATCCTGGCAGTGAGTGGAAGGGGTGTGTGGGGGGGAGACAGGACCACCCACAGCCGAGAAGTAGCCAATCGTGGAGGACTGGTGATGTTTCCTGATTTGCGATGGCTATCAGGATAGATTTTGCACAGCAGTGGCTGATGGGATACCAACGGGAGGACTGAGGGAGGAGAGAGGGAGGAGAGATGGTGGGGACGGTGTCAATCAAACCCCACGATGACTATCAGTCCACTCAACGTTAGCCTTAACGCACACAACGGGTGACTAAAAATATGTCGTGTGGTGGGTGCCCCCTAAATAGTCAACCGTGGAGTTGCTATTAATGCATGGTTGACTAGTGTTGTCTGAACTCACCCAGAGTCACTACACAGGCATTTTCTTGACATACAGATTAGTCAAGCAGATCATTTTCTTTAGAAAACAATTACCTTTGAACCAGTGCAGGCAGAACCGGGAAGGTAGATTCTTAGTGTAAGGAAAGTAAGAGAAAACTGAGACACCTGGGCCCTGTACACCTAGGAAACCCAGTGCATGTTGTTATGTATCTAAATTATAGCCGTCTCCGGCTGATTAGTTTGTCACTCACTGAGAGGGAATGGAGAAGTATGTAGATCTAAAGAAGTTGTTAAGACAAATTATCTTAACAGTCTGCTCTCAGCAATTCAACTTAAGCTTCCAGAATTCTCCACCCCACAGTAGAGGTGTGTGTGGTGTGTGTGTGTGTGTGTGTGTGTGTGTGTGTGTGTTTTTAAAAAAACTCCCATGCATTTCCTCTCACAACAATTCAGCAAAAGCTTTTAGAATCCCCCCCCCCCCCCAATCAAGCTACCGGTATATATAATCATCTTTGTCCAGGCATTGCATAGTCTCTCACAATTCAACACGAGCTTCCAGAGAATTTCACTCCACCGCAATTTGGGAAAATTGTAAGCCCAGGCCAAGAGAAGGAAGGCTGAAGAGATCCTCCATTTCTCTTGTCCCTATCTTCAAAAAGGGCAAAAGGGAGGAACCTGGGAACTACAGACAAGTTAGTCTGACATCCATCCCTGGGAACATTCTGGAGCAGATTATAAAGAGGCCAGTCTTTAAGCACCTTGAAAACAATGCAAAGATTACTAGAAGCCAGCATGGATTTGAGAAGAACAAATCCTGCCAGACTAATTTGATATCCTCCCTTGTGGACTATGTAATATACCTTGAGTTCAGCAAAACTGTTGACAAAGTGCGGCATGACATTCTGATTGGCAAACTAGCTAAAAGGGAGCTAGATGGAACAGCTGTTAGGTGGATCCACAGTTGGCTACACAGTCAGACTCAAAGAGCACTTATCAATGGTACCTTCTCAAACTGGGGAGAGGCAACGAGTGGGGTACTGCAGGGCTCAGTCCTGGGCCCAGTGCTCTTCAACATTGTTATTAATGATTTGGACGAGGAGGTGCAGGGAACGCTGATCAAATTTGCAGATGACACAAAATTGGGTGGGATAGCTAATACCCTGGAAGACAGAAACAGAGTTCAAAGGGATCTTGATAGGCTGGAGTGCTGGGCTGAAAACAACAGAATGAAACTTCATAGGGACTAGCTGATATACCCGGCGTTAAGATATATGTTGGTGAAGTAATCATCTTAAAGTAGTAGGCCAGTGCTAGGCCTGTGAGGTAACTTTAAAACGAATTAAATTCTTTTCTTTCTTCTCTCTCTCTCACCCCCAACGCAAGTCAGGGCTGCCTTAAAGCTGCAGCTCTGCACGGCCCACTCGACTGTCTTCTGCTCAGGGCTCTTGGCAGGTGCCGGGAAGCCTCCGAGGGCTGCCAGGTTGAAAGCCTGAGCCTGCCTCGGCCTGCACTTCTCACCCACCAAGCGCTCCAACAGGAGTCTGTGCTGAACTGCCGAGGCCGTCAAGTCTGGCCGAACTGGTCCATGCCGCCCTGAGCTGTTGGTGCCCATAGGTAGGTCATGTGGAAGCCAGCCAGCTGACCGACGTTTAGCTCAGTCATTGCTGTTGGTGATGGGGTGCAGCTGCACCCTCCTGAACCCAATGGTGCCCGGCAACCAAGGCAGCCAGCCCCAGGCACTCTCCCTTCAGGCCCAGGATTTCCTCCCAGCCAAGGCATGCTGGGAGTTGTAGGCACAAGCCTAGCTCCCTGAATAACATGTTAATCTTTGAACACCATCTGAGGTGTGAGGTGTGGTGGGAGACAACTGGAAAGTGGACCTTCTTAGTTGTGGCACCCTGCTTATGGATTTCTTTTTCCCAGACAGGCTTGCCTAGTGACTGCAGTAATGTCTCTTAAGTGCCAAGTGATTTTTAACGATGAGATTTTTTATTCTGCATCCCCCCGTTATAACTAAACCGCAACATTCCAAGACAGATGCAGGAATTACTGAAAAAGATTTATGATTCTTATGTAAAAACCTGACTATACCATTGAAACAGAAGAGTGAATGGAGGAATGACTGACTGCTGAGGTTGGAATGGACTGGTGGGCGGGGTTAGTGGCAGTTGGAGAAAGTCAGGTAGAAGGAGAACAAAGACCGTTAGCGAGAGGTCAGGAAAGTGGGGGCTAAGTTAGGACTGAGAGATAGTGACGTGGTCTGCATATACTGACCTGGTTTGCTAACCCATGCTTTATTTAAAATCAGCCACTCCACATGCCAGTACTACACCTCCCAGCATGCCTTTGGCAGCCTGCAGGTATCCGCGTCCTCTGAGACATCCTCTTGTTGCTGATGCTGCTCCTCGATAGAGCATCGAGGAGATAGAGCATCGCCAAGGAGCGGAGGTAGCAGCTGTCAGTGGACGTGCCCAGCTCCAGCCAATCCTGCTGGGACTGCCTCAGTCTGCGCTTCTCACCCACCAAGTGCTCCCTCAGGAGTCTGTACTGAAGGGCCGGGCCCAGGCTGGGCACTTCCCCCCACCTTTGTAGGGTCTGTTTCTGGGCATGCACAGAATACCTCCCCTCCCTCCCTCTTCAGTCGCTTGCTTGTCCCAGATTCTGAGAAAACAGCGCTATCAGGACGGAGTGCCTTTGAGCATGTTTGGCCCCTCAAAGTCATGCTGTTCTATCTAGTTATGATTTTAAAACCACACAGAAGGTGGGAGGAGGCACCGCAAATGGACGCAGCCCATTTATGTGAGTTGTTTCCTTTTATGTAAATAAATAAATAAATAATGTGGAATTGGGTTGACTGCTTGAGACTGACCTTAGGAATCACAATCACTGCCAAAAGGTGGTAAGTCTGGCCTTCCGCCCAAGGCATGCTGGGAGTTCCGCCCAAGGCATGCTGGGAGTTGTAGGTGTAAATCTAGGTTTTATTAAATTCTTTTTAAAAATACTTAACACCCCCCACACCAAAAAAAATCATGTTTTTAGATTTTTCTGGTACATTGTATAGGCAGACCTATTACTGCATCAAATTTCAAGTTTCTAACTCATCTGGAAGTGGCTAAACATTTCTGGACACATGTCACACACATACTTTCTGCTTTATAGGTAGAGATAAAAGCCAAGTTCTACACCTAGGAAAAAGAAACAAAATGCACAGTTAACAGATGGGGGACAGTTGGTTCAGCAATACTACAAGCAAGAAGGATCTTGGAATTGTTGTAGATCACAAACTGAATATGAGCCAACAATGTGATGTGGCTGCAAAAAAAGCAAATGCTATTTTAGGGTACATGAATAGAAGTATACGTTCCAAATTACGCGAGGTAGTGGTTCCCCTCTATTTGGCACTGGTTAGGCCTCATCTTGAGTATTGCGTCCAGTTCTAGGCACCACACTTCAAGAAGGATGCAGACAAACTGGAGCGTGTTCAGAGGAGGGTAACCAGGATGATCAGGGGTCTGGAAACAAAGCCCTATGAAGAGAGACTGAAAGAACTGGGCCTGTTTAGCCTGGAGAAGAGAAGATTGAGAGGAGACATGAGAGCACTCTTCAAGTACTTGAAAGCTTGTCACACAAAGGAGGGCCAGGATCTCTTCTCAATCATCCCTGAGTGTAGGACATGGAATAATGGGCTCAAGTTACAGGAAGCCAGATTCCGGCTATACCTCAGAAAAAACTTCCTGACTGTTAGAGCAGTATGACAATGGAACCAGTTACCTAGGGAAGTCATGCTCTCCCACACTAGAGACCTTCAAGATGCAGCTGGACCGCCATCTGTCAGGGATGCTTTAAGGTAGATTCCTGCACTGAGCAGGGGGTTGGACTCGATGGCCTTATAGGCACATTCCAACTCTACTATTCTGTGATTCCTGCTCCACCCTAGCAAGAGAAAGGCCACCATCTTTTATCCTCATTCCCTCCAGCCTCTTCTCCTTACTTAGAAAAAATCCTTAAGCAAGGCAAGGCCACGACAGAAAGAATGCTCCTCCCATGCAAGCAGACCTCCCCTTTCTCTCACACCCCACCTTAGTACTCCAAAGGTCCACAACAAAGGGGGAGGTTGTGCTTGCTGCATGAATTACCTGGCCACCACTCAACACCCCCCACCTCCACTACATTTTTAAAAAAATGATGAACGAAAAAGAAAGTGTTCCCCCTTTTACCTCCACAATGAAGGAAAGTTGTGAATTATTCCCCTGTCCTGTGTTGCCTCAGTTCCCATGTGGTTAAAAAGAAATTTGGGGGGGGGGGGGAATAAAAGCATTCTCTCCCTTTCCCTTCCTCTCTCTCACACAAAATAAGTTCAAAGGTAAGGTTGCTGCTGCCTGCTGCTAAGGCTTGGCTTTCCTTCCCCAGACCGAAAAACCACAGGAGTTGGAGGAAGAAAACAACACAGCAGTAAAACAAGCAGTGACTCTTCCAGCTCATCCATGGCCCATGCAGACCTGGTCTCTCATCCCTTCAGTGGATAGGCACTTACTCCACAAAGAGTGGGAACTGCTGTAAGAACTTATCACATGCTTCCATGCATGCAGAGCACTTGCTAAGTTAAAACATCAATAGCTGAATACTAAGAAAAAACTGATAGGCATCCTCCTAGCAAACAAACAAATGTTCAAAGCGTATATTTCACATAGGACAAAATGTCATTACTGTATGAGAAGACTGATTTGAGCTTTGTGACCCTGTTTGCAAGCGATAACAAGTACTGCCATAACTGCTCCATTGTAGAGTGCATGAAATATAATCTGCTGCCCTATGAGACATCACAGGTGCTCCTTTGAGATAATAATGAATCTTTCTAAAACAAACAGCCATTGTTGTGCTAACACAAAATGCTTTAGAATCTGGCACAGAGCTGTACTGAATCTACCCAGAGAGTACAATAGTAGCTACCATCTATGTTATCATCCTAGCCACCCTTCCTGGAGAGTCCTTTGGGATTGGACATTTTAACCACACATCTCAAACATCAAGAAATTACACGGAAATGCAGATGTTACTAAGAAATGAGAACGGGCCCCTCTTTCCATTACTTAGTAATGATTACTATAATATGAGCAGGAGAGGAAGAGGAAGAAACCAATGGGGAAATGCAAATGTTTTGCACATGCTGCTACTTCACTAGTTATGGTTTTTGGTTGTGCACTGCCCAGAGAGCTTCGGCTGATGGGCAGTATAAAAATGTTTGGAACAGAGACGCTTAAAAGTGTGTAGGCTAAGAGGATACAATGCAATCAATGTCCCAACTATAAGTAAAAGGTGGACAAAGCAAGGCTTATGAGTTATCACCAACTTGAGCTCTTGAAACCAAGTTAGTCTCCTAGTGTGCCCATGCAAAGGACACCTACCTAAGAATGACAGGACTCAGCTACTCAAGAGTTTGTTTTTAACAAAAATGATTGATCGTGTTGAAGGAAATGCTGCCCTTTGTTGGATGGCTTTACTGCTTTGAAGCACTCCTTCAGGAATGTTTGCCTATTCATTAGGGTGACCATATGAAAAGGAGGACAGGGCTCCTGTATCTTTAACAGTTGTATTGAAAAGGAAATTTCAGCAAGTGCCATTTGTATATAGGGAGAAGCTGGTGAAATTTCCTCTTCATCACAACAGTTAAAGCTACAGGTGCCCTGCCCTCTTTTAAATCTGGTCACTCTAGTATAGCTCCTGCGCCTTTAACTATTGTGATGAAGAGGGAATTTCACCAGCTTCTCCATATATACAAACAACACCTGCTGAAATTCCCTTTTCTATGCAACTGTTAAAGATACAGGAGCCCTGTCCTCCTTTTCATATGGTCACCCTATATTCATTGACTTTGCCCTGAGTTTTTCTCACTCTCAATTGATGTCAATTGCCCTCAGTGGATTAACGTGTTGCCAAATCTATTGGATAAAGTAACATCAGCCTGTTTATTATGTGAACATAAGAAGAGGTTTTCTGGATAAGGGCAAGGGACCATCGGGTACAGCATCTTGTTTTGAACGGTGGCCACCCAGATTTTTCCAGGAAGTCACAAGCAGAGCACACAAGCAGAGCAAAACCTTCCTCCATTGTTTTGCACCCAAACAACTGTTTTTCAGTGGTACATTGCTTCTAGGTATTTATTTATTTTAAGATCATTTATTTCCCACTCTTCCTTAAAAAAAAGTTCTCAAAGGAACTAACAACAATTTAATAAAATCAAGTCAGAATACAGATTGTAGAGAAAGGCCAAGAATACAGAACCTGTTGCTTTAAAATCTCTTACCTCTAGCTCGGATGCTAACTACTCCATGCAGGAAAGTGCTCACATCATGTATCAAGCATCAGCCCCAAATCAATGGATGGAGTTTTCTGCCCCGCACCCTAGGTGCCAGGAATCAAGAGGCGATCTCTCTAATTTACACCTCTTGTACCACTTTGCTAGGCTTTTCGCAGGTGTAAAACACAGGCTTCCTATTTACTTACTGGCTAACCATGCTGTCAGACCCATTCTTGATATTTGTTTCCCTCTGGCAGACTCTCTTCGAAACCACCAGAGATAAAAAACCTCACCAGTTAGGACCAAGCCTCTCCTTCCTTTACAAAAAGAATGAGAATTTGACTATGTTTTTTGTCACCCTTCTGAATAGGTCATCTTGGCATCCATGGGTGACCGTTGGACTTCTCTTTAGGCACTGTTTAGCCTAGATATTGTGAGAGTCCTCCACACACAAAAAGACAGAGGGGACAGTAAAGAAATTACATCAATCTATCAGTCAATTGAGTCTGTCCTTCCAAGCAAAGACAGGAGTCCTGCTGGACACATTCAAACACTTCAGTGCCTCTAAAGTAATATTTCCACTTGTTGCTTTGCAAACACTTTAACTGCATTTCAAGTTCCACTTATCAGCACTTCAGCACATGTAAATAAATCTAATGAAAGTCAAGGCAAAGTAGAGAAAGTTCACCCCAGAATAGTATAAACAGTAGATTCCCAGAAGAACCACCTTTTCAATATACTTAATTTAAAAATGGGTCATGCCCCCCAACTTTCACACATTCACCTTTTATTCCAGCTCATCCCAGCTACTCCTGAAAGCAAAACGCCTTGGTGACAGTGTTACCTACAGACACCCCAACTTCTGTTTATTATGCTATTATTTATTCTATTATTATTACCAAGTTTATATTCTCCACCCGTCTTCTCTGGAAACACATGGCACCCATCACTCTCTCACACACCCAATCACATCCTCTCCACCTCCTGCCAGCAAGGGATAGGGGCAGAGCCATCAAACTCCCTTCCTTAGGGAGGGGATACCCACCCACTCCCAAAACCTACAGCCCCGGTGCACCTGAGGAACAGGAGGCAGGTGATGATGAAGACGGTGCTGGCCAGGCAAGCCCTGATGATGACGGCCTTGAGCACAGGAAAGTCCCGCAGCAGAGCTGAGACCGGGCTCAACAGTGTGCTCCCACTGGAGATGCTGGTGTCAGGCACCTCATCGTGGAAGTCTCATGAGATGTGAGATTTCCGGCGAAGCTGGGATGTCAGGATTTCCCCAGACTTTTTTTAGAAGATATTAAAAGTCCCCCTGGATTAGGGTGACCATGTGAAAAGGAGGACAGGGCTCCTGTATCTTTAACAGTTGGCATTTCAGCAGGTGTCATTTGTATATATGGAGAACCTGGTGAAATTCCCTCTTCATCACAACAGTTAAAGCTGCAGGAGCTATACTAGAGTGACCAGATTTAGCTTTAACTGCTGTGATAAAGAGGAAATTTCCCCGGATTCCCCATATATACAAATGACACCTGCTGAAATTTCCTTTTCAATGCAACGGTTAAAGATACAGGAGCCCTGTCCTCCTTTTCACATGGTCACCCTAGCATGGAGGTTACTTTCCTTCAAGCAACTGAGGGCTTTTGGCCTTCACTTCTTCACATCCATCACTGCTGGATGACATTTGCTTCTTTCCCTCAGAGCTCAAGTCCACCTCCTTCTCTTTCCCCCCACATTTGAAAACCCAGGTTTTCCTAGAGTTGTTTCTTTTCCTCTGCTGCCGCAACCTCGGAGTGTTCACCTCCTCCTCCTCCACTATCCCTGCTGCCAATATGGCCACTTCAAGAGTGGGCTTGACTTAAAAAGCCCCAAAGCCCCCACCTTTGTGTTTTTCTCCCTGCACACCTGTGCAGCATGGAGCTACGTGGGAGCTGTAGTTCTCCAACCACCTCAGTTTCGTGGCCAGGGAGTGGAAACATATAGTTGGGCTATTAAAATTCAAGTTTGAAGTTCTGGATCAGTCGCTCCAAATGACAGCCCAGATAGATATGACAGCTAGGAGTGCCTACTATTAGCTGCAGCTGATACGCCAGCTGTGCCCCTTCCTAGAGTTAGAAGACCTAAAAATGATAGTGCATGCACTGGTAACTACGAGGTTTGACTTCTGCAATGCACTGTACATAGGGGTACCTTTGTACCTAGCCCGGAAAGTTCAGCTAGTTCAAAATATGGCAGCCAAGTTGGTCACTGGTACACCTAGGGGTGACCATATTACACCAACACCAAAATCACTTCATTGGCTGTCAGTTAGTTTCCAGGTGAAGTATAAGGTGTTGGTTATTACCTTCAAAGCACTACATGGTTTGAGTCCAGGTTACCTGCTGGATCGGTTTCTCTCATACAATCTGCCCCACACACTCAGATCCTTTAGGAAGAATTTACTCCAGTCAGCCAAACTAGGCTGACAACTGTTACCCAGAGGACCTTTTCTTCTGCCGCCCCCAGACTGTGGAATGGCCTGCCGGAGTAGATTCGTCAGCTTAAAGTTCTCTCTGAGTTTAAGACAGCCGTAAAGACTAGTCTGTTCCGGCAGGCCTACCCAGATGAATTTTAAACCTAAGAACTTTAAGATGCTGTGATTGTTATTTTAATATTGTATTGGTTTTATATGCTGTTTTAACTAATTTTATGTATTATATTGTGTTTGGTGTTGTTCCCTGCCTCGATCCAGACGAAGAGCCAGGTAAGAAATAATAATAATAATAATAATAATAATAATAATAATAATAATAATAATAATAAATTTCTGCATGTCTACACTGCTTAAACTTCAGTTTAAAACAAAAATGAGCAAAATCAATCTGGTAGATCTCGAGTAATAAGCCTTACACTACTGTATTCTTATATAAGATGTTTAACATCTAAGTGTTTAATGCACGTGCTGTTTTTTCCTGATAAAGAAAAAACGCCCAGAGAGCTTCGGCTATTGGGCGGTATAAAAATGAAAGAAAGAAAGAAGAAAGAAAGAAAGTCCTATGCAACTTTGATTGTCCTCATAAATTTGTATAGGCATGGACTCATCAACTCCCAAGTCCTCAAGTAGTAGCTAAAACCATAAGATGGATACATATTCAGCTTCAGGAGATGAGTGGGCAACCATGGCCTGTTTGTGGCTTGGCCAACTCACAGCTCCATCTCCATAGAAAAAGATTGTCAACTAGTGGATTTGCAGTCTGAAGTGTCTTCAGCCCAGTTTGCATCCATGTACCCCATTACTTTAGGGCTGTTGATGGTTGGCAGTTTTAGTTTTAAGTGTGTAGTCCAGACACCTTGCTACCCTTTTGACTGTAGTCCAACCTCTTTGACTGGGTGAGTTAGTTTTCTTGCATAGTATTAGGGTGACCATATGAAAAGGAGGACAGGGCTCCTGTATCTTTAACAATTGCATAGAAAAGGGAATTTCAGCAGGTGTCATTTGTATAAATAGAGAACCTGGTGAAATTCCCTCTTCATCACAACCGTTAAAGGTACAAGAGCTATACTAGAGTGACCAGATTTAAAAGAGAGCAGGGCACCTGCAACTTTAACTGGTGTGATGAAGAGGAAATTTCCCCAGGTTCCCCATATATACAAATGACACCTGCTGAAATTTCCTTTTCAGTACCACTGTTAAAGATACAGGAGCCCTGTCCTCCTTTTCATATGGTCAACCTACATAGTATGCCTACTGCATTGGCTTTGCCAAGCCTAGTGGTTGTGGCTCAGTACAGAACCGTATCATTGCTTCTCTATAGCCATTGTTTTCACTAGATTCTTTTTTCTCGTGGAAACCTGTTTTCATTGGTGTAGGCATTTGTAGTGAGTTGGATACCGGAAGAATGATGAGGAGTTAAGTGAGCTCTCACAGCCATGACCTATGCAGCGTGCTGAGTGCATAGAAATACGTATAGTCTGGCATAAAGGGCAGGATTTTTTACTTAACCAAGTAGGCCTCTCACAAAAGATAATCAGTACAGCTTCACATCTAAATAATCTTGCAGCTGTTTGGCCTTTGCCAAATTAGCTCACCCCTCCAAGGTAAGGATGTTTTGCCCTATCACACCAAAGAGCTGAGAAACTCCCCCTCCCTTGAGCAATGGGTGGGGCCCTGCTCTCCCAAAGAACAGTGATTTATTTCCCAGCTTGTGGTGTTTTGGGCACTTTCTGAAACATGGGAGATAGCTGGTGCTAAGGGCAGACATATTCGATCTCATTCCAGGGAGGAAACACGCATTACCAGCCTGGAGGCATTTGTTGGTATGCAGGGCAACACCCTGTGTGCTGTGGGGTGCCGAGCACACAGTCAGTTGTCATGGAGGCCAGCTTCGATCTGTTGAAGGGATATGTGAGCTGTCTTTGCATTTATTTCTGCATCTGTTTATCACCTGTGTATAATAAATAAATGGTTACTTTGCTGTACCTGTGACTTTGTTTTGCTTTGGCAATCCTCAAATCTGGTCTGACTAGGACCTGAGTAAATCAGGCCGCATTAGTAATATTACAGCATTATATCGCCCCTTCTGCACCCTGCTTGGTTTTAAAAACCCACTTGCAGCCTTCAGCCTTTGTTTCAACCGGTAGTTTTGTAAGAGTCCACACTTCTTCTTGTGCTGCTCTTTCCCATTTGCTTGCTTCTGCTGTGGACATATCTTCTGTTTCTTTCTGTGATGTTGGTTCTTGTGGTATCAACAACCTTACGAGGGTGGAACTCCTTTGTTTGATCATGATGAGTATCTAGGATTTGGTTTAGGGGGTATCATTTGCTTCTATAGAAAACCCCTGTCTCACCTGCTGCCTCTCTGGGAGCTTCCACCTGTACTTCCTTATCTAGCTGCATGTGGGTGATGGCTGCATCTCTGTGCAAGACTCATCTAACAATTTCTTGCCTCTGTCACCTTTGACCCCTTTGCAGTCATCCTTCCTTTAAGCGTGCAGAGAATAGTTTTCTAAACATAGACTGACCATACCACCAGGAAAAGTCCGGAGACCTCTGGGGAAATAAGGCCAACCGGAGCTGAGGGCCTACTTATTGGCAAAGCGTGAGCGCCTGGCCCGGCGGTTTCAGTAGGCCTTGTTTTCCCCGGCGGCCCAGCCTTATTTCCCCAGAAATAGGAAGTCTCACAAGACTTCCCAGGCCAGGACCCAGCCATTGAGTTCTCGTGCCAAAAAGGCCCCAGCTGGCTGTTCTGCACAGAAGCAGCAGCCAGCGTGACAGCAAGGCGGCTGTAGACTGGGCGGCTGGCCTGAGAACGAGCAACATCAGGTGAAGGCGAGGAAGACGACAACGAGGAGCAGTGGATGAGAGGCGGATGGACTGGTGGTGGCAGCAGCAGACCAGGCCAGGCCAGCAGCACCATGAAGGTACGTGGCCGGCACTCGGCGCTGCACCTGCCGAGTTAGAACGAAGAGGCGAGCAGCAGTGGCCAGAGTCCCCCTTTTCCAAGCTCGCCAGACCCACCCTTGCAAACTCGATCAAAGGCTGCTGCCAGCGAGGGCAGAGCGTGTGTGTGCGTGTGTCTGTTGGATGTTGGCATGCGGTGTCTCTCCCCCACCTTCCTCCTCAATAGACCTCCACTGCAGGCGAGCTACCTATCGGTGGGTCCGGGGTGGGGGGGTGGGGGCATAGGGGAGGCAAAACTGGACGACGACAGAAGAGTTTTGCACTTGGGGGGTTTGGTTGGGCGCGATCGTTGCTGCAGTATTTGAGCAGACATGTCAGGCTCCGCTTCCCACCCCACCCCCTTTTTTTGTGGTTACGGTTGAAATCAGACAGGGGAAAGCAAAATAAAATGAGAGAAAGAAAATTAGGAATAGCGGCAGAGGAAAGCAGAGCAGCAATATCCAGGTTTTCCAAATGAAGCTAAATAGGGACATCTCTTTCACTGTGCAATACAACAGCGTGGATCTACTCAGAAGCAAGTCCCACTGAGTTCAGTGAGCCTTACTCCTAGGTAATGATCTATACTAGGATTGCAGCCGCAGCCTGCTTCTACTAAAAAGGATTCCTGGAAAAGAAGCCCTGTGAGTGACGATGGTGATTAGCCAGAGTAGAGGGGCTTGATTTCACACCCATATGGTCGATGCAGGTTTGGCTCCTTCCCCTTCCCGAGAAGGGTGGAGGCTACCTAAATTGGGGTGGGGAGAGGCTGCTGTTGAAGCTGAAGGTATTAAACAAGACAAAACAGCAATGGGGCTTGGTTATCTGAGAAGGCAAAACATGAATCGTCTTTCATTTTGCAGATCAAATGGGTTCATTGACCAGTGGCATGAGAGGTTAAGGCCAGTGTAGCTTTTAGTAGTTGCAGGAAAAGAATTTGGGCAGGTTCTGCTTTTCTTCTCTTCGAGCAGGGGCAGGATGGCAAGCTGCTTGTGCCAAAACCTGCCTGGAAAGAAGGAAGGGAAACGCCCTCTGACTCATTAGCCTCAGAAGCTGGCTGTGGCTCAGACAAAATGTGTTATGTACATGTTCAGAGCCTTCCTCTTCGGTCAGCATTTCATTTCTCCCAAGGCTAGCAGTGCAGGGATCCTAATCTTACAATGCAACAAAAATATTTTTCCTATCTTGTTTAAACCATTTCTCTCCCCACCCCCCACTGCTCCCTACACTGAAACTGGGGGTAGGGGATCTTTAAGTGGCCTCTACTAGAAATTGCTCTTTTTGTGTTGCTGTTCTGGACAAATTGGGGAGGGGGGTTGGTGGTCTGAACTGCTTTTAAATTATGGCTTTTTTGTCCTCCATTATACTTACCTTAAGTAATGAATTGAGGCCCATGCCTGCCTCCATTTTGAGGTGCTATACACAATGCTTCCCTGTCTACTTTTTTACCCTTTCCCTTCTTTTAGTGTTGCAATTTCCTGACTATTGAACATGTTTTAAGTATGACTGCTTTCTGGATGTTGGCATGCATGTATTTTGGTAGACATAATTTTTTTTCTGTAAAAATAAATTAAAAAATTGATGTCATGCCAGTGACTGATTTGACTAATGGAATAATTGTAACTTTTTCCTGTTGCCATAGTTCTTTATTTTTCTCTCTTGTCCTCTTCCTTTTCTCAACATTTTTGTCATTAGGTATTGCTATGTCAATGAGGTAGGTGTTTTTTCTTTGTTGACTGTTATGTCTGGTTGAAGTTGAAACAAGTTAAAAGGTGCTAGCCTTTAGTCCATTTTGTTCCATGTTTGCAGGATAATAGTAGTTTATACTCTTTCTGAATGCTTGGTTGCTTGTTTGTTATACTAGATTTTTCTGTACTTGTCAACTGCTTCATTTGTTCAGTGGTAGCAGTATGCTGAATGTGTGAATATGAATATGAGAAAGGTGATGGGGAAAGAGTGTTAAATGTTAGGCAAGCTGAGACCATGGTCACCCAGTGAAGGATTTGCAGTCAGAAAAGATATTTGAGGGAAGGGGAGACTGTATCACATAAAATATAGCAAAAGCTTCAAAGTACAGCAAAAGCTACAAAAGTAGGGATGAGTGAAGTTAATTTCAGATACATTGAATATCTCACTTGTTCTTTATTCCAGTGATTTTAACATTAAGATGTTATGCTTGTGTTTGTCTTGTGTGCTGTGAAATCAGACATGTGTCCAAGGCCATATTTGGGTGGGCTGGGCATGTTGGTGGGCACGCCCCCTTGGGGGCAGCCATGTTGTCCTCCTTTTTCCAAAATACGGTCACCCTACTAAACAATAAAATTTGTTTGCAAGTCTCATCTTTCTCATATAATTTCTGCAGCGCCTTAAGCATGTCTGCAGCTATTCTTTCTCCCTTTGTATGCATAATCTAATTGTCTTGTAAGCATTGCATTATTATTATTATTATTATTATTATTATTATTATTATTATTATTATTATGCCTTTACATCTTTGGAGTCGCATCTCGTAATGGCTTCTTCTTCTGTGCAGGGTCGCTCTTTAGCCAGAACTTCAGGTATCCTATTCACTTTGAGTTGGTTTCTAATTCTGAAGCACCATACATGATACTTCTCTGCATTTAGTTTGGAATCACTGTTTCTTTGCTCTCAGCCATGGTTCCAATAAACAATAAAAATCTCAAGATTTCCTTTCCTGTGTGTGTGACTTCAGCTATTAAACTGACCACACATTCAGAATGTCATCAGATAGTGATGACACCAGAGAGCTCTGGCTATTGGGTGGTATAGAAATGTAATAAATAAATAAAAAAAAATGGTGTGTGTGGGGGGGGGGAGGGATCACATTTCCTTATTATTGCTTTCCCCCCCTGCTTCTGTCCCACAATACTTCCTCTTTCTTTACATGGAGAAGAAAGAGGAAGTAAACAATGACCATGTCGCCCATTCAGCAGGTGCTTTTATCTTGCTGCCTCTCCTGCACACAGCAGGAAATAGCAGCACGTTCTGCTACAGCTGAACAAATTCAGATTTTCTTGGTCTTTTTTTGTGATGGGAAAATGAGCAGGAGGGGTGGGAGACGTGTGGCAGGTGGATGTCATTGTCAAAAGGATGTGCAAAAAACCGTGAGTGGGCAGTAATGAGCATGCGATAAAACTGATGATGCAGTCTCTAATTATTTAAAGAAAGAACTATTATTTCCTAGGCCCATAGGAAGAAGGAAGAGGAAGGGGAGGGAGCAGGGGGAAAAAAGAGGGACTGATCAAACTACAGGACATTCTCTATCACTGGATAACCGTTGTTTCTGTTATCCAACAGTTTGCAAATGACTGATCTTAAGAAGAAATAGCACATGCTGGAAAAAGGTGTCAAAGTACAAGCAGCTCCAGAGAAACAACACTACTCACATAAACAGATATCCACCAAGAATACAATATAGACCAGTAGTTCGCGCAGTGTGGTCTTTACATAAAGCTCTCGATTCTCAGCAGTGTTTTCAGTCAGAGTTGTGCCCCAAAGTCCTGGAAAGAGGGAGATAATACAAAGAAATTAATATTGTGCTTCTGGATTTACCTGTTCGCTGTTTTAGGGAATGCAAAAAGACAGAACGGTCTCACGGTGCTATAAACACATTTATTGTAGAAAAGCCCGATGCATTTTGGCCTCTTGCTTTTTATTAGGCTTTCTTCAAGTGGTTGCAAAAATGTCTGCCAAAATTATTTACAACAGATTGACTTGTGTTTAAACACTGGCAACTAGTCTGCTCTTAGTTCCTTCAGCAGTATTCTGGCCACAGATGCAGGTAAAAGTTGGGAGAGAAATGGAATGGTGTCTATGTCACTGAATCTCAGAAGCGAGGCTCAGTGGTGTCATGGAAAAATTTGAATTGCAGGCACTCATCACAACTGTCCCCATAGCCTTGCCCCCAAGGAGAGTCCAACTTTGCAGGCAGCTCTGTTGATCCATATCAACAAACCTGTTCTAGCATTTTTGTTTCCACCAGGAACAGCACTTTTGTCTTCATTGCCCATTAAGGACCAAGCCACCCCAAAATACTTCACATTACAACAGGGGGCAATATGGTGCTGCTGGGAAGATTCTCTCCCCCCCCCCACCACTGTGGAGACTGCAGAGGGAACAGAGATATCTCAGGGGGAGGTGGCAGATGACATCACCATCCCTGCGAGTCCTGGCTTCACTGCGCCACTGGCTGTGGTCCATTGTACTGGTTAGCATCAATCATATTGTGCACAGCTGCAAAACTAGGCCCAAATCAGATTTTCTCAATCACTTTCAGTGGTGCGCAGCAAGTTTCAGCTTGAGCCCAAGAACCTAACTTCATGGGTTGGGTTGGGTTGCTTTTGAAAATTGTTCACTTAATTTTCCTTTCATCCCTCACTGCTGATGAGCTACAGAGCACCATTAAAAGACTTAACAGCTTGTTCCACTAATAGCGTGTTGTTATTGCCGTTTTCAGTCAAATTTTCATCCAAAGTATGTGTGAATTTCCACTTGAAAGCTGAGTAGGGATGCCCACATCAATATCCTATGGGTTTTCTCTTCCTTTCATATAGTCTCAAGTGGTTCAGCCCTAAGGACACCCAGACTTAGAGCTCAGTGATGGATATAGCTCCACACCCCTAATCGAAAGCACTCAGATTTGGACAGCACAGAGTGATCTGTGATAAGGAAGGCTAAAAGCTTGGCTAATGTGCACTGATGTGCAATCATACTTGTGATTAAAAAGCTTGCTTTTTTCCTTTTTAAAGAATCAAGCACATCATACCTGCCCCATGAAACTTCTCTTTCTTTTTCCCATCAGGTGTCCGGAGCTCCGGTAAAACATTGGTAGTCAAAGGGCATCTTCACATTGGCCTGGCTCCTTTGCATGAATTGATTGCACTAGCTCAGGCTACCTTGCTTTTTACTAGAACCCTAAAGTCCACCAGCTGGAGCTAGGTGCAAAATGGTGAATCAGGCCGGCAGACCTATGCTAAGTATTAAGGAATATGGTGTCTCCGAGCATATGCTAAGTCTAGGAATTCGTGGTCAGTACAAGAACCAAGCTTACAAGTCCCTTCACACAAAACTTTTGTAAGGTGCCCAAAGAGCTTTGGCTACGGGGTGGTATATAAATGTAATAAAATAATAAATAAATAAAACCCACTCCTGCTTTTCCTCCAAACATTCACCCAAGCAACCTAATTTAATTATTATTAGGGATTCAGGAGTCTGTAACCCTTGCTTAGCTCCTGTAGTTCACATAGATGTATCATCAGTAGATCCTGATTTACCTTCTGCTCATCCCTGCAATTGCTCAAATAGCCTGGGCAGGCTGTAGCCCAGACCTCCACATCCCACTTGGTCACCTAACAGGTAACACATTGATTTGGACAGCCATTCTCTGCACTCCTCTGTGCAAACTTTTAAGAACACAAAAACAGCCAAGGTGGATCAGACCCAGAGTCTATCTAATTCAGAATTCTGTTCCCACAGGGGCCAATGAGAGGCCCCTGGGAAGCCCACAAGCAAGCCATGAGTGCCACAGTGTGCCATGAGTGCCATGAGTGTATGTGTTGTTGTTGTTTATTACATTTCTTAGAGGCCTATCACAAAAAATAATCAAGGTGACTTAAAAGAAAATTAAAACATACAAAATGTAAAACTGTTAAAAGCAATAATCCACTAAAATACCATCACCCCATAAAACAACTAAACATCAAAGCAACTAAAACACCAGTGACAACCATAAACAATTCAATTGATGCACTGAAGAGCCCATCATAGCTCATCAAATGCCTGGAAATAGAGGAAAGTATTCCCCATCAACTGGTACTGAAGGTATATTGCATCTAATATTAGAGGTAATATATAGCCATCACCTGAACTAGGCATTGAACAGGGGGTTGGACTCAATGGCCTTATAGGTCCCTTCCAACTTTACTATTCTATGATTGATTCTATGATTCTAGTAGGCACTGATAGCTTCTTCCTTCATAAACTTGCCTAATCCCCTTTTAAAGTCATCCATTCTGGCTATCAGTACATCTTGTGGCAGTGAATTTCATAGCTGAACTATGCACGGTGTGAAGATGTACCTCCTCTTATCTGCCTGAAACTCCCAGCATTGAGCTTCACTGGAAGACCCTGGGTTCTAGTATGACGAGAGGTTCTAGTATTATTTTTCCCTACTATTTTCTCCACACCACACACATTTTTATGCACTTTTATCATGTCCCCTCTTATTTACCCTTTCCTAAATTAAAAAGCCTCAAACATTGTAATTTTTTCTCATAGGGGAGTTGTTCCAAGCCCTGGATCATTTCGGATGCTATTTTCTGCATCTTTTCCAGCTCTACAACATAAGTTTTGAGATGTGGTTACTAGACCTATACACAGTATTCCAAGTGTGGTCTTATCATAGGTTTGTATAAGGGCAATATGTTACTGTTGGTTTTATTTCTTCTTCCTTTCCTAATGATTCCTAGCTCCCTGTGCCTGCTATTAGTCCATTGGTGGCAATGGAGGCTTTTCTCCTAGGGTTAAAAGCAGAAGTTGACTTATAGGGGGATTTTTGTTGTAACTGTGGTGAGAGTGGGAAGAGTGAAACCTCCACTCCCTGTGTGTTGCAGTTTGAATGAAAATCACCCCCTTTCCACACCAGCTGTTTATTTATTTTTACAGATACTAATGTGATTTAGAGACACGTTTAGACTTAATTTGCACATAATGGCATCAAATTGTGGGTTAATTAAACCACAATTTTCCAGGTCACATGGAAATCATGCATGTTGCTGCCGTTTTGTAGGGTGACCATATGAAAAGGAGGACAGGGCTCCTGTATCTTTAACAGTTGTATTGAAAGGAAATTTCAGCAGGTGTCATTTGTATATATGGGGAATCTGGGGAAATTTCCTCTTCATAAGAGGAATGTACCTCCTCTTAACTGCCTGAAACTCCCAGCATTGAGCTTCACTGGAAGACCCTGGGTTCTAGTATGACAAGAGGTTCTAGTATTATTTTTCCCTACTATTTTCTCCACACCACACACATTTTTATGCACTTTTATCATGCACTCTTATTTACCCTTTCCTAAACTAAAACTTTTTAGTTTTCCTAAACTAAAAAGCCTCAAACATTGTAACTTTTTCTCATAGGGGAGTTGTTCCAAGCCCTTGATCATTTCGGATCATATGGTCAGCCTACGTTTTGCATAATTGCGGGTTGATTGTAGTTTGTTTAAACCATGAATAACCCATAGTGTCCAGGTTTGTATGTCATGAAATAACTTCCGATCTGGCCAATCAGAACTTGATTGTGCAAAGCAGCAATGGCATGCACCAGGCACATGATCCAGCAAATCCTGGTTTAATTAACCCAGGATTTGCTGCGGTTACATGAAAACAGGCCCTTAGGATCATGTCAAATTAGTCCCTTAATCATACAGTCTGAGGGGCAGATAGGTTTCCTGTGTTTCTAGATAACAAGTATTACATGTAAGTGCATAGTGCTCAAAGCCAGTCAAGTTATTTTGACATCTGTGGCAGAAAACTCCACAAGTGCCTTTCTGGAAGTAAAAATAAAACAACAAAAAATTAAATAACTAACAATTTGCTGCCCTTCCATGACACCCTGACTGATTCAGGATTTGGGGGGTGGGAGGACAATGGAATCAGGTATTCTATGTTGTTGCAGGAAGGGGGCATATAGGTTATGTTTCTCACTTTTGGTTCTATGACTCAATGACATCCTGAAAGCACAGTTCCTAAGATGTGGCAGACATTTGGACCAGTTTTTCTTTACATAAAGAGAACCATAATAGTTTGCTGGGTATTTCCTTGTGGAATGAGGAAAGCTAACCATCTCACATTCAAGAACCATCTCCATCACAATTCTTGTATAAGAAAATACATTTACTCACATGATACAGTCAACCAATCACAGAATCCATTGCTCAGTTTCATTACTTCATCTGGCAATATTTAATTGCACTTGGGCCTAATCTACACCAAGCAGGATATTGCACTATGAAAGTGGTATATAAAAGGCAGGAGCCACACTACTGCTTTATAGTGGTATTGAAGTGCATTGACAACTCTTGGGGTCCATTGACACATACCACATACACTTTCATGCCGCTATATCCTGCTTGGTGTGGATCCTCCTGTTTATATACTGCTTTCATAGTGCAATATCCTGCTTGGTGTAGATTAGGCCAAGGTTCCTTAATTGTGTGACACAACGCAACTTTCAGTTAAGTATCTTTAGTCATCCTGTACTACTCTAACTATAACAATTTCAGCTTGTATTTTCATAAGACTCTTTGGCCTAATTTTCACTGAGAAATAAGTCTAGGCTTTTTATACCATTTTGGATTGCAGGTGGGGTCTTAGGCTATAGCTAGACCTCAGGTTTATCCCTGGATCATCCAGGGGTCAAACCTGTTCATCTAGGTGACACACAGGGGATCCAGTGCTCAGGCAGGGGCGAACCCTGGATGATCCCAGGATAAACCTTAGGTCTAGCTGTGGCCTCAATAATCCTCCTCCATACAAAAACATTGCTTGCACATAGAAAACTAGCAAGTTACAGAGATGCTAAGCTAGAACACTTTCCCTCAGACGTCAAGCTTTTTTTTTGTGGAAGGATTTTATTTTTAATGTGGAGGAAGTTTAAACCACACCAACTCCCACATGTGGTCTGAAGTGGTATAGCCCAGACACGTAAGGCATTTTCAGAAGAAAGTAAGTTGCAGTGTGCCCACATGATTCTGAAAACATTTCTACAAATTATGGTACAATCCAGCCAAACTGAAGCCTATTTTAAAGCCTATTTATTGCAGTGGGTGAGTTAAACATATTAGTAAACATGTTATATTGAAATGAATCAGGCTTGACATTGAGTGGGTTTGCATGACATGACAAACCATCATGGGCAGCCAGCCATGGTTGGTTGTTGTGACATCCAAACGTGGTGAGCTTCCCACAGGGTGGCTTATTTTTTGGCAACAAGCCATGGCGAGAACCCACGGCTTGTTGAAGGGTTATTTTCGCCCATGATGGGTTGTTATATTGTCCAAATGTGGGAGAGTGGTTTTATTGTGGGTTCTAGTGATCGGCTACAGAGCTGCTTGGCAAGAGCAGCAAAAAATCCGGTGTTGTTTGCTTTTTGTGATCTGCCTTTCCAAAGTGCCAAAGCAGCATTTTGGAAGGACCGTCAGTCATTCTTCAGCATTTTTTTTTAAAATGCCTCAAAAATGTGCAGTTGGTTCATAAATTTTTGGGGTGTGTGTGTGGAATCGGTCTTTTGCAATGCACAAGTGTGCCCTTCCGGCTATCCAATACCTATAGGCTTGCATGGCCCAATTGCCTTGCCTGTTGCAGCTGTCAAAGGGAGCAGTGAAGAAGAATAGATAACATACAAGGAAATTGGCAAAATGAGGCTGCCCAGGCTACTTTGTGCACAATGATAAAGAACTAGGGGAGAATTAACACTAAGGGGAAGGAGGGACCTGGCAGCACAATTCAAAAGAACCCCAAAACAGGAGGAAAAGCAATTGCGAAAGCAGAACTCTCCCAGGGGGGTAGATGGGCTGGCAGCTCCTTCCATGGGATTCCACGGGAGATCACTGCGCCAGGATCCAATAAGATGAAAAGGAATAGAGAGGATGGTCAAAGGGGATCTAACTGATTTGAGACTTCTCATTCCAGCTCACAGATCCCAGTGATCGGCAGGAGGGAGGGTGGCACTGAGAGGGGTGGAAGGAAAAGGCCTTGTGGTTCCTGGTTTCGTGAGGTCCTTCCCTCCCTTGCCATCTTCCACAGCAGGCAGCTGATCCCAGGGACTCTCTCATTCCCCAAATGCTTTCTCTCCCAATTCCCAGACCATCCATTGCGCCGCTCAGGCACGTCCTCCTCTTTTGTCAGCGAGATTGCCCTTCAACACAGACGCCCCCAAGAAGGGACGTTCTGTGACATAGCACGAGGACGGCAATACATGTGGATGGAAGGGCAGTCTTAGCCCACAAGGAGAAAATAAGACCACACTTTCCCCGTCCTAGGAAAAGACAGAAAATGGAGGGCAAGAGGAGATGACTGCAGGACAGGGACAACATCATATGAGTGCTGTTGGGCAAGATGGTAAAGGCAGGATGACAGTGCGATAAAAAGCTGGTGTGATGGAGCTCATAGTTACAATGTTTTCTGTATGTTTTTTCTTGGTTTTTTCCCCTAGACTTGTTTTCTAGACCCAGCCCAATACAAAATGCAATTGCAGCATCAGTGTGGATGGCCAAATTGCTATTATACCTTTTCAGGGTTACTATGCCTTAATCAGAAAGTTCTTTATTCTGGCCTCTGCCTATAATTGCTTCCTGTACAACATAATCAGAATTACTGGTGGATAACTGATGAATTTCCCTTATGGTGTGTGTGTGTGCTTTAATTACTAGTTCCTATTCATTATTTTTTCTTTTATAATGAAAGAGCATTATTTAGTCTGCAAATCTAAAGCACTGATTTAAGATTTTAAATCCCAATTGAAACTTCAGATTCAAAGCTTTCCATTCTGAATTTGAATTTCAAATGTTTCTGAATTTTTATTTTGCAAAACATTGATTTCTGCTCTGGAGAAAAAAAATGGGCAAGGATTCAACTCCAGGTGTCTAATAGCTTCAGCCCATATTTGGTTTCCCACATTCAAGGGCAGGCATTCTACCGCTACTCCACATCAGCTCGCCCTTATCTAAACTATACCTACCCAGAGCATTGTAGGAGGAGGAGGGGGGTGGGGCTTGGCTGCACACATACAACACAGGGCAGCCATGCTTATATGCCTTCCCCCTGCTGCACTGATTGGGGCTGGGGGATTACTGGCCTAGTTGCTGACCACTGGGCCCAATTGTCGGTAGGGTCATAAAACCTCGGTACAACTTGTCTCAGTGGCTATTTGCTTAACCGCTGGCATTTCTGGACAGGAGCAGGGACGTGGGGCTCAGTAGTACAGGTCAATAGTTGTCAGTTCGACAGAACGTTTTACTGTGGTGGTGGTTGGAGCAAGTGCTCTGTGGAGACTTTAGGATCTGCATGCGAATGCCTGCCCCCTGAGCTACTCCATAAGAGGACCATGGAGGGGCCCAGCATCATAGCATGTGTGTTGGTCTCCCATATGTTGCACAGGTGAGCTAACCTGCTTAGAGCATTGCCCAAGCACCTCTCCCTTCACCGAGTGATTGCTCGTCAATCAACCCTGAGCCAATACTCTGGCAGTGCAATCTCTTTGAGGCTTTTGCCATGCTATTTCCTTTCTCATCCACTTGGCACATGGTTGGGGGAACTTTGCTCTTCTGATCTTTTAAAGAAAGACACACACACCCCTTGTAAATGAATACTGCATATGATCAGAGGAACTCAGCTCTAAGTACCAGAATATTTGTTAACAAAAGTGGCAACATTATATAGTACCGTATATCTTCGATTGTAAGATGCCACTAATTTCAGTACCACCAACAGAAAAAAAAACCTAAGACTCACCCGCAATTCTAAGACGCACCCCGTTTTTAGAGATGTTTATATGGGGGGAAAAGTGTGTCTTAGAATCGAAGAAATAGGGTAGTAGTAAGTCCTGCTGAGAAGTCAGGACTAATACTAAACCCATAGAATTTGCTGCGCGGTGGAGGTGCCAGCATGTGATCTGGCCCAATGGTGCTCTGTAAAACTTTGGGGAGAGACTAGAGTCTTAAAATATTGCATCTTTTGCAATTAGTGGCATTATCTTTATATTTTGTTTTGTCCCCACCCCCTGTCATAAATTAATGCTTTAAATACTTGACTATAATTTGACTAATTCAACTGACTGTAGTCCCAACCTAGCTAGGTTTATGTGATAGCCTCATTTTGCCAGGTCCAGTGTGTGTGTGTGTGTGTGTGTGTGTGTGTGTGTGTGTGTGTGTAGCTAGGGAGCATGTCTTGACCACTTTAATACATATTATCACCCAACCCTTTGATTTGCAACACAGCTCTTTATCAGCAGTAAAGGCAGTAGTAAGGTAGACAAGCAGAACTCCCTACAGCTCATATATTTGAATTATGTTATTACATTTATATCCTGTTTTCACCTCAGGGAGCTTAATGCAGAATATATGATTCCCTCCCCCGCACCCTTTATCCTCACAATCACCCTGTGAGGTAGGTCCATGGCTGGGTGGGGATTTGAACCTGGGTCACCCCAATCCATCCCCAATCTTAGTGCAACATTTTAACAACTACACTACACTGCAGACAACAAGCTTTGAGTAGATGCCCAGGGGGAAAAAGAGATTCCAGCAGAGTAAACTGATCCAGACATCTCAGGCAAGTTACATTATATAAGAAGAAGGCAAATAACAAAACAAAGATAAATGTAACACATACTCACTCACAAACAATCTTTTTTAATCAAGGGTGGGGGGGGAACACTTAGCCCCAAACCCTGAGCAGGTTTGAAACTGTTCCATGGAACTTTCAAAAAGTTGTCCTCACACCATTTGACACCCACTCTCACATTTGTAAACCACCTGCTCATGTCTTTATTACAATCCCCTTCGTTATTAGCGTTATAATTAGACCCTCATCATCCCAAAATGCAAGGTAACAAATAATTAATTCTCAATTCATCACAAACGTCTCCAAATTGTGTGAACCACAAAGGTTGGTTAAGTATATTTTATATAATCTCCACGTTATGTACATATGATACTCAAACTAATTTAGTCCACCTATCTGGAAGTTAGCGGATGTACAGCGATGCATGTTTATGGGCAGGTAAAGCCCGATTGAATTCAGTGAGACTTACTCTTAAATGAGTATGCGTTAACATTGCTCCCTTGCAACTCTTTGAAGCTCAGGGAAATAACATTTACATTGTTCACCTCCACTAGCATGAAGGCTGTGACGGCTGAGCCTTGGGCCCTTTCTACACCTAAGGATTCTCCAAGGAAAAGAGAGGGATGATCCCGGGACGATCCGGGGAGGGGGGGGGAGGCGCAGGTGTAGAAACAGCCTAGGTCTCCCCAGCTGTAAAAGAGGATTAGGAAATCCTACGGGCCTTGCTATGGCTTGCAGATAATCAGCGCCTCTTTTCCCCATCTCCATTCCTGCTTTTCAGCCAGTTAATCACCCAACACTGTTGACATAGTACAGAAAAACACGAGACAAGGCATTTTACTGCACCATATTTCCACAGTAATAACTGTACAGAAGTTACTTTCTTACTTTTTCCTGCCCGGAGATGGATCCATCACAACTTGCTTGCCCTCCCCTAAATGTCCAAACTCTGCCTCACCTCACCCTACCCTACCCTGGTTACCTCGGATGCCTTTGAAGATATAGAAGCAGCATCCAGGAAAAGGTTTCTTCTTCTTCTTCATCATCACTTCCGCAGTGTTCTTGGTTTCCTTTTTGTAGGGAAGGGAGTCAGTCAGTTTCTCAATATTTTCATAGGGATTTTCCAGGATGGATTTGGGGTTGTAGATAGCCCTGATTTTCAGTGAGGAGGAAGGTGAGCCATTGTAAACAGGATTGTCCCATGCTTTTCCCCCCAGATTTTCCAGTTCATGCTCTTCTTGTGCATGGAAATGGCTCTCAGCTCTGTTGTTTAGGTGGGAAGAGCTCATGACTAGAGCAAGCTGAAGTTTTTTTAATTTAGTTGCTGAGGCTGATAAAACCTCTGTGACATTAGTCTGCGCTGCACCCTTCTCAGTGGCCTCTTTTATACCAATTCATTGGGTGACAGGGATAGAACAGAGGCACGGGCCATTGTTGGGAACAGCTGTAAGTTCTATTCTTCGGTAAGCATAGCTACACCCAGGGGAGGATCTCTTTCTCCCTGCAGACGACAGTCATGACATCTAGCATGGGAGAAAGGCTGTTCGGATATTGGCTCTTGTAGCTCGGCTTGCAGAGAGGGAGGGAAAAGAAGAAGCAGGGTGTTCATTGGACACTTTGGCTTGCAGGCAGTGGTGAGTGTCACCTGGCACATCCCCAAACACTATGGGCTAGGTTTTAAATAGAGCTGCATCAAGAGAGCATTTGGGATCTGTAAATCAAATTTTAGTCTTGTTTCCTGAAACTAATCTTTGAACAGAGGTTCTTAAGAACTCCTGGATTCAATATGGCAACTTTTGCCCCATGAACAGGCAAACAGATGCTTTATTATGGCACTGAAAGCAACCACCACCGTGACAAATTAAAGGATCATAAACTGGCCAGTATCATACAACAAATGCAGGTTTAGGGTTAATTATATGCAAATTGTGCTGCTGTAAAAAGGCAAATGCTCACCTTTCATAGAATCATAGAATAGCAGAGTTGGAAGGGGCCTACAAGGCCATTGAGTCCAACCCCTTGCTCAATGCAGGAATCCACCCTAAAGCATCCCTGACAGATGGTTGTCCAGCTGCCTCTTGAAGGCCTCTAGTGTGGGAGAGCCCACAACCTCCCTAGGTAACTGATTCCATTGTCGTACTGCTCTAACAGTCAGGAAGTTTTTCCTGATGTCCAGCTGGAATCTGGCTTCCTTAACTTGAGCCTGTTATTCCGTGTCCTGCACTCTGGGAGGATCGAGAAGAGATCCTGGCCCTCCTCTGTGTGATAACCTTTCAAGTATTTGAAAAGTGCTCTCATGTCTCCCCTCAATCTTCTCTTCTCCAGGCTAAACATGCCCAGTTCTTTCAGTCTCTCTTCGTAGGGCTTTGTTTCCAGACCCCTGATCATCCTGGTTGCCCTCCTCTGAACACGCTCCAGCTTGTCTGCGTCCTTCTTGAATTGTGGAGCCCAGAACTGGACGCAATACTCTAAGTGGGTGTCTGCACTGAACAAGTCCTTCTCCTCTATCAAAGGCACAAGCCTCCCTGTCAGAAGCCTCAGTTCTATTCATGTTTATGGCAAAGACACATATGGCTTAATTCTTTTGTTTCCTCTCTCAGGAGTGTGCATGTAGGAAAGTCTGGTTGTAAGCTAGTCAGCTAGTAACCTTTGTCACACATTGAGCTGGTTTTCATGATATAACAACCAACTGTGGGTTGATTTACTTGCAGGGGCTATCACATTGTTCCGGGTGCCCAGGGGCAAAAGTTTTGCATGGTGCCTACTAGGGCTTGGCTTGCTATGGGTTATTGTTGTTGGTGTAAAGCAACAATGCTTGTGTGTTGGGTGGTGGGGTGGGGAGGAGTGACAGACAAAAATAAACTTGTTTTCTTCTGCCACTAGTTTATTCTTGTAACTACTTTATGATGTTACCTGACTCCCAGCTGAGCAGACAAGAGATGAAGAGCTGCCCCAACTGGACTAGAAGGTACATAAGGAAACCAGGGCCCCGTCTACACACAGTCTTCGGGGCGCCCCGAAGGCGCTTCAGGGTGCCCCGAAACTCCTAGTGTAGCTACCTGGTCAGAAGAGATGGAGGAAGAGGTGGCGGCGGCGGCGGCGAAAAGTTCCCAGGGCTCGGCAGCTTCTCTGGTGAGTCCTTGCCGCCGAGCCCAACTCCCCGCCGGCCTCCTGCTGCCGGCGAAAGAGCCACCCGGGTTGGAGAGCTCGGCGGCAGAAGGCGGCTCTTCCGCTGAGCTCTCCAACCCGGGTGGCTCTTTTGCCGGCAGCAGGAGGAGGCCGGTGGGGAGTTGGGCTCGGCGGCAAGACTCACCAGAGAAGCTGCCGAGCCCTGGGAACTTTTCGCCGCCGCCGCCGCCACCTCTTCCTCCATCTCTTCTGACCAGGTAGCTACACTAGGAGTTTCGGGGCAAGCCCTGGGAACTTTTCGCTGCCGCCGCCGCCGCCTCTTCCTCCGTCTCTTCTGACCAGGTAGCTACACTAGGAGTTTCGGGGCGCCCTGAAGCGCTTTCGGGGCGCCCCGAAGACTGTGTGTAGATGGGGCCCAGCTCCCAGAGAGAGCGCGAACAGGGAGAGCAAACAGGAGTTTGACAGGGGGAGTTCGGCAGGGGAGGTCAAGGAGGAGGTCCCTAACAATTTTTGTTGTTGCTCTTGTAAGACGCACCCATATAGTACGGGACTCTGTTGTTAACCTTCAGTGAGGACAGGACAAAGCACAGGCTATTCCAGTACAGTCAGAAGGGCAGAAACAAAAAGGGACTATGAATAGAAAGGATTCTCTAGTGGTGGTGACCGCAAGGTTTGAGCAATGTGCAATCAACATGGCATACACCTGCAACAAGTGTAAGCTTGTTGCACTATTGGAAGAAAAAGTGGGTGTACTTGAGTGACACATGTCCACCCTCCAAGGAATAAGAGAAGACAAAGAGTTCTTAGGCTGAACGGTGGAAGCAAGAGCAGAGAGAAGCAGAGGAGGTGGAAGAGCAACAGCAAGTTGAAGCCGAAGTGGGGAATGCTGAGGTGAGGAAAGCCAACGAAGAGGAAAGTCCCTGGAAAAGGGTGACAGTCAGGAGCAGAAGAACTAGCACAGAAGAACACGGTGCACCAGGGGAACCACTAGAGCTATGTAATAACTTTCAGGTACTGGAGGATGAGACTGGAGGACAGTCTGCAGAGGAGGAATTACAAGGGACCCCGTGCAGCAGTGAGCAAGAGGCAGAAGGTCAGTCCAGCAGAGGCAACAATACCATGGCCTACAACAAGAAGAACAGAAGAGACATTGTGGGAGACTCCCTGCTGTGTGGGATTGAAACCCAAGTATGTCGTGAAGACCCATGGACTCGGCAGGTATGTTGTCTCCCTGGAGCACAGATTCGAGATATGTCTGAAGCGTTGCCAAAGCTCATAAAGCCCACTGACAAATACCCTTTTCTTCTCATTCATGTGGGAACAAATGATACTGCCAAGCGGACCGTGCGGCTGCTCCTGCGCCTCTGTGCGCCCTGTGAGGAGGGGCTGCGAACGAGCCCTGGCTGGCTGGGGTGCCCCGCTGCTGGACTCTGCCCCGCAGTCCAGCAACTGCAGCCCCCAACGAGGAAGGCAGCTCACCATGGCTGTTCCTGCTCCTCAGGGGCTGCCTGTCTCTGCGTCCTCCTCAACCGCCTCCCCGGCCCACAGAGCCTTCGGCTGTTCCCTGGCCTCGTCCTCTTCTGTCTCCTCCACGTCTCTGAGGGTTTTGCAACAAACAACACCCCCCCCCCCAAGCGGGGGAGCTCTCTGAGAGCGGCGCCTCTCTGGGGCCTCTGATTGCAGCTGCAGGAAAAAGCTGGCCACGTGGGGATGCACGCAAGCCAAGCCCCCACCCGCCAAAACCTCCGACCCCAGGAGTGGGGAGAGGGGGCAGTCTGCGCCCCTCTGACATCTGTGCCCTAAGCGGCTGCCTACTTGGCCTTAATGGTAGCGCCGGCCCTAATAATAATAAGGCATGGTTCCTTTGGTAACACTTGACTTATTCTTGACAGATCCATGTCCATTGTGTATATTTATTGTTTTACACTATTTGTATGATCTTATCTGTACACCACCCTGAGAAACTAGTGTGATGTGGCTGCATTTTTTAAAAAAATAATGTTGTTTTGGGCTGCATTAATAGTATTGCTTCCAAATCATGCGAGGTACTGGTTTCCTTCTATTAGGCACTGGTTAAGCCTCATCTTGAGTATTGCGTCCCCTTCAAGAAGGGTGCAGACAAGCTTGAGGGGGTTCAGAAGAGGGCAGCGAGGATGATCAGGGGTCTGGAAACAAAGTGCTACGAAGAGAGACTGAAAGAACTGGGCATGTTTAGCCTGGAGAAGAGAAGATTGAGGGGAGACATGATAGCACTCTGCAAATACTTAAAAGGTTGTCACACAGAGGAGGGCCAGGATCTCTTCTCGATCCTCTCAGAGTGCAGGATATGGAATAATGGGCTCAAGTTACAGGAAGCCAGATTCCGGCTGGACATCAGGAAAAACTTCCTGACTGTTAGAGCAGTATGGCAATGGAACCATACACTCTCCTACACTAGAGGCCTTCAAGAGACAGCTGGACAACCATCTGTCAGGGATGCTTTAGGGTGGATTCCTGCATTGAGCAGGGGGTTGGACTTGATGGCCTTATAGGCCCCTTCCAACTCTACTATTCTATGATTCTATGATATAGGGTGGGATACAAATGTTTTAATAATAAATAAATAAAATAAATGTTGGCTTCTATTAATCAGTGTATAATAATATACATTCTAGGTGTTTACAGACTTAATAATTTGTTCTAGATTATTGCCTGGTCTTGATGCCTGGTCAGTTTCTGGTATCCCCCTCCCTTCTTGAAGAGCTTCCTTTACAACATTTTCCTAAATCCAATCTTCTGGTACTTCATCTGTTCTTCAACATTTCTTGACCCTGAAGTAATTCCACAAGCTCTTTCAGCACACTTGTGAGTATAGTCACAATATCATAATATAAAAGAAAATGTGCATTCTTGAAAGTCTGGGCTTTTGTTCTACAGTGTCCTGTGTTTTGGGGCTTGTTCTAATTAGATGCTGTAGCAGTTAATTAGTTTAGTTCTAATCTAAAATCCACATGTGGGGAAACACCCCCCCCCACACACACACACTGTAGGTTATCCTGCCACTGCCAGCAAAAGTGATGGAAAAGCATGTAGGCCAATTCCATCTATGTTTCTTTTCTTCTTTTTCCCCCTTTTTTTTTTTTAAAAAAAAAGTAACTTTAAGGCTTGGATTAATAAAACTTACCACCACGATTTTAAAGAAAGTTTTCAGTTATACTGCACCACTAGGGAATGCTAACTCAGCTATACAGCTTTTTAACTGATGCCAGTACAGTAATGACTAAAGACTGCCAGTACAAATAATAATAATAATAATAATAATAATAATAATAATAATAATAATAACAACAACAACAATAATAATTTATTTCTTACTAGCCTCTCCCTCTGGATCAAGGCGAGAAAAGACATTAAATACAATACAATACAATACATAAAACTAGTTAAAGGAGCATATAAAACCAATACAATATTAAAATAACAATCACAACATCTTAAAATTCTTAGGTTTAAAATTCATCTGGGTAGGCCTGTCAGAAGAGTGCAGTCTTTATGGCTGTCTTAAACTCAGAGAGAGTATTAAGCTGATGAATCTCCTCCAGCAGGCCATTCCACAGTCTGGGAGTGGCAGAAGAAAAGGTTCTCTGGGTAATAGTTGTCAGCCTTGTTTTTGTTGGCTGGAGTAAATTCTTCCCAGAGGACCTGAGTGTGCGGGGCAGATTGTACGGGAGAAGGTGCTCCCACAGGTAACCTGGACCCAATCCATGTAGGGCTTTAAAGGTAATGACCAACACTTTATACTTTCCCCAGAAACTAACTGGCAGCCAGTGAAGTGATTTTAAAGCTGGTGTAATATGGTCACCCCTAGGTGACTAGCCTGGCTGCCATATTTTGAACTAGTTTAAGTTTCTGTACTAGGTACAAAGGTAGCCCTATGTAGAGTGCATTGCAGAAGTCAAGCCTTGAAGACCATTTTTAGGTTTTCTAACTCTAGGAAGGGGTGCAGCTGGCGTATCATCCAAAGCTGATAGTAGGCACTCCTGGCTGTCACATCTATCTGGGCTGTCATTTGGAGAGACAGATCCAGAAGTACCCCCAAGCTGCGAATGCAGTCTTTCAGGGGGAGTGTAACCCCATCCAGAACTGGTTGACACACCTCCAAACCCAGGTTAGGGCCCTTGACAGTAAGCACTGCCGTCTTGTCTGGATTCAGCTTCAGTTTGCTTTTCCTCATCCAGTCCATTACCTCCTCCAAGCATTCATTCAGAGGAGACATGTTAAGTTTAAGAAAGTAAAAGGCTTGCGTAGTCATTAAAATTGTGTGTGTGGCTATCTCAAGGCTAAACAGAGGAAGACTATCTGTGAGCAATTACCTTGAGATAGAAGCTGTACTGGGAACCTTGCCAGGATTCTCTAAGATATCATTCTCATAATGATATGAATATACCAAAGATCCTTGAGGCTGGGTTAGCCTAATCACAGCTGTATGTAATATAGATAAAAAAACTGTGTATATATGTATATGTGTATAGCTTTTGTCACTCTGCACAATGACACGGAACTGTAAAGAAGTCTGAAGCTAATAAACTTACTCTGCTAAGTAAGAGCTGCATTGTGAGCTGTGTTTCTGAGCACAAACAGAATTCCCAAGGAAAAGTTCTGGCCCCAACAAGACACACTATCCTTAGCTGACACTGCTGTTGAAGGCATAGAGAAATATATTTGGGTGTCATCAGCATACTGATAGCACCCCGCCCCATGCCTGCAGATGATCTCTCCCAGCGGTTTCATGTAAATATTAATGAAACGCCACACAGCAGCTCCTTCTTTGAGGAGCAGCTATCCCCAAGCATCACCATCTGGAACCTGCCTGAGAGGTAGGACCAGAACCACAGCACCCCCGATTCCCAATCCCCTCAGGTATGGTATTCCAGAAGGATACCATAGTTGATGGTATGGAAAGCCACTGAGAGGCCCAAAAGTACCAGCAGGGACACGCTCCCGCTCTCAATACTCCTGCAAAGTTCATCCACTTAGGCAACCATAGTGGTTTCAACTCCGTATCCTGCTCTGAAGCCAGTTTGAAATGGGTCTAGAAAATCTGTATCATCCAAGACTGCTTGGAATTGGAAGGCAACTGCTCTCTCGATCACCTTGCCCCCAAATGGGAGATTTGATACTGATCTGCAATTATTAAGTTCCAGGGGGTCCAGGAAGGCTTTTTTTTAGAAGCAGCCTTTTAAAAATGATGGAAAACTCCCCTCCCTGAGAGATGCATTACTAATATGCTGTAGTTGTTGTCTAACTGCATCTCCTCCCTGGATGACCAGCCACAAAAGACAGGGATCGAGAGGGCAAGTTGTCCTCCTCACTCGTCCAAACAGCTTGTCTACGTCCTCGGTACTCACCGACTGAAATTGATCCAGTATAATCCTACACGTGGAGTTATAATCATAGAATAGTAAAGTTGGAAGGGACCTATAAGGCCATCGAGTCCAACCCCCTGCTCAATGCAGGAATCCACCCTAAAGCATACCTATATAATCATAGAATAGTAAAGTTGGAAGGGTACTCTGGATACTCCAGAGTTGCTGGATACTCCATTGTCAGCTTCTGCTACAATGACGGCATCTAAGTTGGCTCTTATCTGAGAGATTTTATTTGTGAAATGATCATTAAAGGCATCACAGCGAACTACTGAAGGCTCTAAAACCGGGTTCGGGGGGAAGGTGCCTGAGTTAGACCCCTCACCACCCTGAACAATTCTGCTGGAGGCGAATTCGCAGACGCAATGCGGGCAGAGGAGAAAGCTTTCTTCGCTGCATGTATTGCCATAGGAACGAAGATGTTCTCTATGTCATCTTGTCGGATATAAGTCGACTTTTCTGCCATCAGCACTCTAGTCGTCATCCTTTCTGCTTCAGCTCCCTGAGATCTTCTGTATACCAAGGTGCCGAATTGGAAGCAGGTTGGAGAGGATGTTTGGGGGCGATTGTGTCGATAGCCCTAGTTAGATTTTGGTTCCATCTATTGATCCTTCAACAGGATCATCGATGATACCAGCCATAGAACCTTCTAAGGCTAGAGGATCTATCAGCCTTCGAGGGTGGACCATCTTAATAGGTCCGCCACTCCAGCAGGGGTGGATGGTAGCCGTGATACTAGCCCTGACCGGAAAATGATCTGTCCATGACAACACAGAGGTATTTATCAACCGCCCACAGATTCACCTGTTTGGAGCTAAAAACAGCATCGCGGGTGTGACCTGCTGAATGTGTAGGTCCAGAGACCAATTGGGGTAGGCCCATGTTTGTCATGGATGCCACGAACCTGTGAGTTGCACCTGACAGACTGGTCTCGAATGGGAAGTTGAGGTCGCCCAGGACCAAAAGCCTGGACAACACCAATTGCCAGGTACGTAGAGGTGCCCACGCCTTCTCTTTTGTTGGTGGAGTTCTGCTTGTGCCAAATAGTGGCACAATAGCACTCCCCTTGCTCAGAAATTGAAATTTTGCATACATGTACAAACTTCTGAAGAGTGCTGAGCTGTTGGCATGCAATATTGCAGGTACCTTGTTAAATGAGCCTGGGCCAGCCTGGTAATGCACGTTTTAGGAAAGGATATCTTTTTGGAAACGACATTCAACTCACATCAAAATAAATGTCCAAATTTATAACTTGTATAAAGAACTTTGTCCAGCAGATGGCAGAAAAGTATTTTGCTTTGATAATGCTGCTGGAGACCTTGCTTGCTTATCCTTGAAGTAGCAAGGAATAGCATTGGCTACTGCTTCCAATGTCCCATTGAACACACAGAGACAGACTTATTTCTGAGTAAACGGAAGTAAGACCTCAGAAGTAAGCATAGGTTTGCAGAGCACTTCTTTCCAGTTTGCTGTTTTAGACTTTTTTAAAAAAAAGCTTCTGAGTGACCACACTATTAAAATTCAGTTCTGTACATGTTTACTCAGAAGTAAGTCTCTCTCTGTTCAATGGGGTTTACTCAAAGGTAAGTGTGCATGGGATTTTAGTATGACTTGGATGTAAATGCAATTGAAATCAATGAGATTTACTCTTGAGTAAAGGAACAGCAGATCTTTATTTTATGAACTTGGAGATACACAGCTTTGCATTATCAAATGCGCTTGGGGAAATAATCCAGACTTTGAACTCTGTGTGTGCCCCAGAGCACTCACTATAGAACATTGAACTCTGTTTAAGTGCAAAGATGCAAAGTATGCCCTTAAAACCAAAGAGGCATACTCCTCTTCATTTTAAGGAGGGGGGAATGTGATGTTCAGCTACCTATTATGTATTACCCTATTTCTTCGATTCTAAGATGCACTTTTCCCCCCATATAAACATTTCTAAAAATGGGGTGCATCTTAGAATCGCAGGTGTGTCTTAGGGTTTTTTTTTCTGTTGGTGGTACTGAAATTAGTGTGCGTCTTACAATCGAAGAAATATGGTAAATGTAAATGTTTGTCAAGTTATTGTTAATATTATGCATAAAGTTCCAATAAGTAAGTAGGCTTCAATATACTTACGATTTGTAAGGGGAGGTTGAATGCCTGAGTACTGATTGGATGGTGGAGGGGGAGTGCTCTGATTGGCTGTGTGAGAGTGGGAGGAGCTGGAGAAATGTAGCGCTTGATATAGAGAGTCTGGGCTGATAGCAAGACAGTTATGTAAGGAGTAGGATATTTATTTATTTATTTATTACGTTTATATACCGCCCCATAGCCGAAGCTCTCTGGGCGGTTTACAAAAGTTATATGAGACCGTGTAGTTTAAGATTCGGTAAAGAGAAGTTAGTTGAGTGAAGGTTTATGAACATATGAGAGAAGTGGATGATTATATGAGAATAAAGAGAGCTGAATATATAGACGGTAGTATTATATAGTAGAACTTGTAAGAGAAAGAACTGACAGAAACCAATAGGCTTAGAACCTTGTAACCATACACATTTGAACTGAGGAAACCAATAAGCTTATGTGCACACACTTACGTACATTAATAAATTCTAATTATAATTAAAACAACTGGCGTGATCTGTGGAGAAGTGATGGAAGAGTAAACAATTAATAGTGGCAGCGGAATGAGAAACTGAGGGCCAATTTGCCAGGCTGTAGAGCTGTACAGCTTGAAGAATAAAGGGGAGACAGGAGCAGCAGCAGTAGGCCAAAACCCTCACACACGTCATCAACACAGTGGAGATTGAAGTGATCCTGGGTGCTAGTAGCGTGGATAGTCCTGTCAAGTAGCTTGTGGTGAAGTTGAGATGACGCAGGTAGGCAAGACATCACACTCGGCCACCAGCCGAAGCTGGTAGAAGGCACTCTGTGTCACCGAGGCCACCTGAGCCTCAAGTGACAGAGATGGTTCTAGGAGAAACCCAAAGCTACGAACCTGCTTCTTCAGGAGGAGTGCAACTCCATCCAGACAGCAGAACCACCCACTAACAGCATCTCAGTCTTGTCTGGATTGAGCTTCAGTTTATTACCCCTCATCCAGACCATTGTCGCAGCCAGGCACCAGTTCAGCACATCCACAGCCTCACCTGATGAAGATGAAAAGAAGAAGTAGAGCTGCGTGTCATCAGCATACTGATGACAATGCACTCCAAAACTCTGGATGACCGCACTCAACGGTTTCATGTAGATGTTGAACAGCATGGGGGACAAGACTGACCCCTGCGGAACCCCATACTGGAGAATCCACGGGGCCAAGCAATGTCTCCCAAGCACCACCTTCTGGAGCCGACCCGTCAAATAGGAGTGGGACTACTGCAATGCAGTACCTCCGACTCCCAACTTGGACAGTCGTCCCAGAAAGATACCATGGTCTATGGTAACGAGAGCCGCCAAGAGATCAAGGAGAATCAACAGAGTCACGTTCCCCCTGTCTTTCTCCTGACATAGGTCATCATACAGGGTGACCAAGGCTGTTTCTGTACCAAAACCAGGCCTGAGACTTGACTGAGACCAGATAGTTGGTCTTGTCCAAGAGTGCCCGGAGCTGGCTCGTAAACACCCGCTCAAGGACCTTGCCCAGGAATGGAACATTTGCTACTGGCCTATAGTTATTAAGATTGTCAGGGTCCAGGGAAGATTTCTTCATAAATGGGCTGCATCCATTTGCGGTGCCTCCTCCCAACTGCCATGTGTGGTTTTAAAATCATAACTACAGTGTGTCTTTGAGAGGCTGAACTCTGGACATGCTCAAAGTCACGCTGTCTTGATATCGCTGTTTTCTCTGAAACTGAGGGAAGCACACGTGCAGCCTTTGCCCTTAAGAGGGAGGGAGGGAGGAAAGGGAAGCACTCTGCCCATGTCCAGAAATAGGCTCAACGAAGGGGCAAGTAGGTGGGCCAGCCCTGACCCTTCAGTACAGCCTCCTGATGGAGCACTTGGTGGGCAAGAAGTGCAGGCCGGGGCAGTCCTGGCAGGATTTGGCTCACCCCGCCCACCATTCCATTCTAGCCTCAGCTGTCAGTCATTCCTCCATTCACTCTTCTGTTTCAATAGTAAAGTCAGACTTTTACATAAAAATCATAAACTTTATTCAGTAATTCTTGCATCTGTCTTGGAACGTTGTGGTTTAGTTATAACAGCGGGGAAAACGCAGCATAAAAAATCTCATCAAGTTAAAAGGACTTGGAAAATAAGTTTAAAATAAAATGCACTTGGCACTGGAAAGCCATTCATGCAGTCATTAGGCAAGCCTGCCTGGGAAAAAGAAATCCATAAGCAGGGTGTCACAACTAAAATGGTCTGCTCTCCTGTTGTCTTCCACCACATTTCAGGCTGTGTTCAAAGTTTAACACATTATTCAGCGACCTAGGATTATGCCTATAGCTCCAGCATGCCTTGGGTGGGAGGGGAGATTTATCAGGCTTTGGCAGCCATCACCTGCAAGTGGCTCGCCATCCTGGGCTTGAAGGGAGAGCGCCTGGAGAGAGAAAAGAAACTGATTTAATTTGTTTTAAAGTTACCTCACAGGCCTAGGACCGGCCCACCTTTCAGGGTTGTCGTGAGGGTAAAAGAGGGAAAAAAGAAAAGAATTTAATTTGTTTAAAGGTTAACTCACAGGCCTAGTACCAGCTATTTTAAGATGCAGACATATATCTTAGGGGTGGGGGGCAAGCAACGTTGGGTAGAAACTTGAAATTTGGCACGCTGATAGGTCTGGCTGTACAATGTACCAGAAAAATCCAAAAACATGAAATTTTGGATTTAAAATATTTTTTAAGAATTTAATGAAAATCCAAGGCTTATGCCTACAACTCCCAGATTGCCTTGGGTGGAACTCCCAAGAATCTTCTCTTGCCACCAAACTAAGACTCATGGTCATGACCAGTACAATAGCTATTATTCATCTAGGACATTCCATAAATAAAATTTCTTCAGCGGGAGATATTGAAAATGGCTTTATCCTCTACGTGGCTCCATAGCAGTGGCATAATGCCACCAGCACCATAAGGTGGTGGGTTGACCATTTAACTAAAAAAAAATTAAATTAAAAATTGCCATGGTGTGTCTTCAGAGCCCAGGTATGTAAGGTAAAAGGCCCAAGTCACCACTGGCCTTGACCATCTCTTTTCATAATAATAACTTCAGAGCATAGGCATACAACAGTTCCCCACGTCCACTGAGATCCGCTTCCCTTTTGTTGTTTATTCGTTCAGTCGCTTCCGACTTTTTGTGACTTCATGAACCAGCCCACGCCAGAGTTTTCTGTCGGCCGTCGCCACCCCTAGCTCCCCCAAGGTCAAGTCTGTCACCTCCAGAATATCATCCATCCATCTTGCCCTTGGTCGGCCCCTCTTCCTTTTGCCTTCCACTTTCCCTCGCATCAGCCTCTTCTTCAGGGTATCCTGTCTTTTCATTATGTGGCCAAAGTACTTCAGTTTTGCCTTTAATACCATTCCCTCAAGTGAGCAGTCTGGCTTTATTTCCTGGAGTATGGACCGGTTTGATCTTCTTGCAGTCCAAGGCACTCTCAGAATTTTCCTCCAACACCACAGTTCAAAAGCATCTATCTTCCTTCGCTCAGCTTTCCTTATGGTCCAGCTCTCGCAGCCATAGGTTACTACGGGGAATACCATTGCTTTAACTATGCGGACCTTTGTTGTCAGTGTGGTGTCTCTGCTCTTAACTATTTTATCAAGATTTGTCATTGCTCTCCTCCCAAGAAGTAAACGTCTTCTGATTTCCTGGCTGCAGTCAGCGCCTGCAGTAATCTTTGCACCCAGAAATACAAAGTCTGTCACTGCCTCCACGTTTTCTCCCTCTATTTGCCAGTTATCAATCAAGCTGGTTGCCATAATCTTGGTTTTTTTGAGGTTTAACTGCAACCCAGCTTTTGCACTTTCTTCTTTCATCTTTGTCATAAGGCTCCTCAGCTCCTCCTCGCTTTCAGCCATTAAAGTGGTGTCATCTGCATATCTGAGATTGTTAATGTTTCTTCCTGCGATTTTAACTCCAGCCTTGGATTCGTCAAGCCCAGCACGTCGCATGATGTGTTCTGCATACAAGTTGAATAGGTAAGGTGAGAGTATACAACCCTGCCGAACTCCTTTCCCAATCTTAAACCAGTCCGTTGTTCCATAGTCTGTTTTTACCGTTGCTACTTGTTCGTTATACAGATTCCTCAGGAGGCAGACAAGATGACTTGGCATTCCCATACCACCAAGAACTTGCCACAGTTTGTTATGATCCACACAGTCAAAGGCTTTAGAATAGTCAATAAAACAGAAATAGATGTTTTTCTGGAACTCTCTGGCTTTTTCCATTATCCAGCGGATATTGGCAATTTGGTCTCTAGTTCCTCTGCCTTTTCTAAACCCAGCTTGTACATCTGGCAATTCTCGCTCCATGAATTTCTGGAGTCTACCTTGCAGGATCTTGAGCATTACCTTGCTGGCGTGTGAAATAAGTGTCACTGTCCGATAGTTTGAACATTCTTTAGTGTTTCCCTTTTTTGGTATGGGGATATAAGTTGATTTTTTCCAGTCTGATGGCCATTCTTTTGTTTTCCAAATTTGCTGGCATATGGCATGCATCACCTTGACAGCATCATCTTGCAGTATTTTAAACAGTTCAGCTGGGATACCGTCATCTCCTGCTGCCTTGTTATTAGAAATGCTTCTTAAGGCCCATTCAACCTCACTCTTCAGGATGTCTGGCTCTAACTCACTGACTACACCGTCTGAGCTATCCCCGATATTATTATCCTTCCTATGTACGTTATTCAGATATCTGTGCAATGCTGGGTATATTTTGAAAACGTATTCTTAGGTGTGCATCTTTTTTAGCTGGTAAAAAGGGTGTTGTGTGTCTTGATTGTTTTTAAAGTTTAGACAGCTGCTCTGGCCGAGGCATGGTGGGAGGTGTAGGCATTTCAGGTAAAACAAAAATGTGGTTTACCATGAAGCTGTAATTTAAAATACAGTTCTTATTAACGCAATTTCCCATTTATTCTAACAAAACAATTTACTAACTCAACCAAACTAAAAAAAACCCAACCAACCTAAAGATGAATAAGTTGCAGAGAAATTTATTATTTATCAAATAAATGTTATAAACATGATTTAATGACCCGAGCAACGCCGGGCATATCGGCTCCTGTCCTACCAATAGGACTTGGAAATGTATCTCATACATGAGGTTGATTTGTGGATGCCAAGAGCATCTCAACAGTCCAAATCCTGTTATCAGTGTCATTAAAATACTGTTTTGCACTTAATGGAAAATTAACACTTGGAATTTACTGTGGACACATAGGAGGATTGCTTGAACTTCCAGGCTGGATCCTTATGTCTTTAAACGGTACCTGGCAGGCAAACATTTTAAAAAGGAAACCTCTCCTCTTCACAGGGGACAAAGCCCAATGGAACTCAGCAAGTCTTCAGTAAATAGTGGACACTCAAAACTTGGGATGGCACAAAAGGACGTGAACATGCATAGAAATTTGGCATAGGTTCAGAGGTGATTTGAGACTGTGGAAATCCCAGCCTTCACATGGCTCCAAATGAGGTTATGTCTTTTTGAAGATTCAAGTGCCAGAATAAAGCTGCCCATATGACAATCTGGATTTTTCAGCGTTTGCCCAGGGGACTTTATTTTTATGGTTTCATGCTGGCATAAAACTCTGGATTTATGCAACAAAATGTCTGGACTGGAGATGGGGATATAGGAAGTCACACAGGAGAAATGCAGCCCCTGCTTCCATAAGAAGAAGATTTGTGGAAGAAGACCATCATATTGTAATGGTGTGAGAACACAGACTACCACTGTGATGGGAACTCACCTAAGTGTTGAAGTTGTCCAATCTAATGAAAGAAATCTGGTTCAATGCATTTATTTATTTATTACATTTATATACCACCCCATAACCGAAGCTCTCTGGGTGGCTCACAAAGATTAAAAAGACTGAACATTAAAAATCAATATACAAAATTTAAAAACATTAAACAGCTAAATAATAATAATAATTTATTTATTTATTTATTTATTTATTCGTTACCCGCCTCTTCCTCTGGATCAAGGTGGGGTACAACACAAATGCAAACACCATAATATACATAAAATTGATTAAAACATATAAAACTAATACATATTTAAAGCAGCACATTATTAAAAGGCATCTTAAAATTCAACTGGGTAGGCTTGCCAGAAGAAATCAGTCTTTAAATGATTTCTAAACACTCAGCCAGGCCAAAGCTTGTTCTGGAGTCAGTTAAACTCAACATATTGAGTTCATTTTTGTGAACTGCCCAGAGAGCTTCAGCTATTGGGCGGTATAGAAATGAAATGAAATGAAATAAATAAATAAATAAATAAATAAAATATGCTGTTAAATGCCTGGGAGAAAAGAAGAATCTTAACCTGGCACCGAAAAGATAACAATGTTGGCTCCAGGTGGACCTCATTTGGGAGATCGTTCCACAATTGGGAGGCCACCACTGAAAAGGCCCTCTCCCTTGTTGCTGTTCTCCAAGCTTCCCTCGGAGTAGGCACCCAGAGGAAGACTTTAGATGTTGAGCACAGTGTAAGGGTAGGTTCATGTCAGGAGAGGCATTCCATCAGGTATTGCGGTCCCAAGCCTTTATAGGTTAAAACTAGCACCTTGAATAGGGCTCAGAAATGTGCAGAATGAGAAGTTTGGGAACACAGCAGCCCATGTAGGTGAGGTGAATTATACACTTCGAGGAGCTGTTGAGTCCTTGGGTGGCACATCCCTCACCGTGAAAGCCATAGGGCACTCTGTGGCACATTATTGTATGGACGATGGTACATGGGAAGATTACAATGATTTTACAAACAAGAAATTGTAATGTAATAAAATCCAAGAAATAATTTGCCACCTGCTGATTTACAGCACATTAAAAACAAGGAACAAGGTATTAATATACCTGCACCCTTCTGAAATTGACCATTGTAAGTTTCGGTTTACTGAGCCATTAATGTTTTCAATTTGTTGTCAAATGTAAAACATGACAGTTTCCAGGAGACTTACCTTCACTCCATTTTGTGAATTACTAGAGATTTCTTCATAGTTTTATTTTCTACACAGTACTTTTCATAATTTATCATGCTATTCATTTTCGAGATTTGTGCCACAAAATATGCCATAGTTGGTTTTTAGGTGTGTTTCCTTGGAACCTGCACTTGATGTATCATGACACGGTTGTTGGTGGCAGCAAAAAACTCAGCTTTTCTGTAACAAAACAGCACAAAACTTTTGGACTGGTTTGGAGTTGATCTGAGAATGTGATTTTTTTTCTCATTCACCAGACCACACCCAAGTGTATGGTTTTTTTTCACACTTCAGGTTGCAGCACAAAACTCAGGGTTTGTGGCACAAAACTAGCATAAAACTTTGGCATATATTTGGAAGAGACTTACTTCTGAGTAAACATAAATAAGACTTCAGAAGTAAGCATAGGGTTACAGTTTGCTATTTTAGACTTTAAAAAAGAGCTTTCGAGTGACCACACTATTAAAAGTCATTTCTATATGTGTTTACTCAGAAGTAATTCTCTCTCTGTTCCATGTGGTTTACACAAAGATAAGCATGCATCTGATTTTAGTATGACTTGGATGTAAATGCAGTTGAAATCAATGGAATTTACTCTTGAGTAAGGGAACAGCATATCTCCATTTTATAAACCTGGAAATGCACAGCTTTGCATGATGAAAGGAATGGAAGATTGATCCTTCACACTTGTGGACTACCAGGAAAATGGGTTAAAAAAACCCATTAAAAATCATGGGCTAAACCAATCTGATTCAATCTTGGCACACTGAAAGCCCTCCTTAGGCGCTATCACTGTGCCAATTTTGATCTCTTTATCTTTACAATTTATACAGATTTACTTACGCAACATTTTTGAAATTTCCATTGGAAAAAAAACTTAAAATCAAGGGATGACCCAATCTGATTTAATCTTGGGGTGGCAAAAGCCCTCTAAAATTGGCCGTCACTGAGCCAATTTTGATCTCTTTATCTTTAAAACTTACGCAGATGTAAGCATTTTGGTTACCTTGGAGCAAAGGAGGGGACCTGACCACCTTTACAAAAGAAATTAAAATGATTGTTCATCTGCCCACCCTTTGAAATGAGCAAAACAAACCTTCACTCCTCTCTCTATGCCGGGAGATTTCACCGGCATAGTAGTGCTCCAGGTGAAAAGATACAT
Source organism: Elgaria multicarinata webbii (assembly GCF_023053635.1). Classification (NCBI taxonomy): domain Eukaryota; kingdom Metazoa; phylum Chordata; class Lepidosauria; order Squamata; family Anguidae; genus Elgaria; species Elgaria multicarinata. The sequence goes on from NC_086178.1 coordinate 113,275,142, forward strand.
GAGCTGAAAAAACGCAACAACACACAGACATGAAAGTGCCCCAGTGCTTGACTTGCTTAGGAAATGGAGGGGAAAACAGTGGATGAAAACTGGATAAAAAAGGAGGTGTGATGGAGGTCTGGGAGTGGTGAACAGCTCCAATGCTTACGCTCCCCCAAGTTAAGTGAGCTGATTGATTCAGCTCACTGTCTCTCACATTAGTGAAAATATTGTGATTTAAACTGGCACACAGCTGGAATCTGGACTCACCAATACATGCCAAGCCCTGCCTGGCCACTATTGCTGCTGCTTGCCTGGGGTCATTTGGCACCATGGATCTCTTGGTGCCCTAGGTGAATGCCTATATCCCCTATAATTGGCCCTGGATGGTGATACCTTATCTATGGAACCTACTTCCCCTATCTCTTGAAACCTACTTTAGTAGAATTTAGGCACCAGATAGAAACTGCTTTCCGCCAAGAATTTAATGGCATCTGATATTAACAGAATTAATCATAGAATAGCGGAGTTGGAAGGGGCCTATAAGGCCATCGAGTCCAACCCCCTGCTCAGTGCAGGAATCCACCCTAAAGCATCCCTGATGGTTGTCCAGCTGCCTCTTGAATACCTCTAGTGTGGGAGAGCCCACAACCTCCCTAGGTAACTGGTTCCATTGTCGTACTGCTCTAACAGTCAGGAAGTTTTTCCTGATGTCCAGCTGGAATCTGGCTTCCTGTAACTTCAGCCTGTTATTCCATGTTCTGCACTCTAGGATGATCGAGAAGATATCCTGGCCCTCCTGTGTGTGACCTTTCAAGTATTTGAAGAGTGCTATCATGCCTCCCCTCAATCTTCTCTTCTCCAGGCTAAACATGCCCAGTTGTTTCAGTCTCTCTTCATAGGGCTTTGTTTCCAGACCCCTGATCATCCTGGTTGCCCTCCTCTGAACACGCTCCAGATTGTGTGCGTCTTTCTTGAATGTGGAGCCCAGAATTGGACGCAATACTCTAGATGAGGCCTAACCAGGGCCGAATAGAGAGGAACCAGTACCTCAAGCGATTTGGAATCTATACTTCTATTAACGCAGCCCAGAATAGCATTTGCCTTTCTTGCAGCCATATCACACTGTTGGCTCATATTCAGCTTGTGATCTACAATTCCAAGATCCTTCTCGTTTGTAGTATTGCTGAGCCAAGTATCCCCCATCTTATAACTGTGCATTTGGTTTCTATTCCCTAGATGTAGAACTTGGCATTTATCCCTATTAAATTTCATTCCGTTGTTTTCAGCCCAGCACTCCAGCCTACCAATATCACTTTGAAGTTTGTTTCTGTATTCTGGTAATATTTTATTCTTATGGTAAGCTTTCCCCAACTTTTCTGTGCTATATCTAATGATGTTTGTATTTTTGCTGCTGAGATTATTTGATGAAAGTACTGTTTAAGATGAGGAATTACAAGCCACCTTAAGGGATGAAAAGGTAGCGAAAGAAACGTATTAAATAGAAATCGAACACAGAGAAGTGTATTCTCAGCTTGGAGTGGGTAGGTGATTCTTTTAAAGTTTTCTTTGCAAGTTTGCACTGCAAAAGAAGCAAGGCAAGTGGGTTGTCTCTTCAGCATATGGTGGAAGTTCTTAAGGAAGTTCTCAACTTCTTCGGCATTCTGTTATTCTTCTTCCGCATCTGTTATTCTCATTATGACCCTTGGGTTACACTAGAAAGTGAATCA